>NC_136127.1:9179000-9800037 GCF_965212315.1 Lampetra planeri | reverse complement strand
TCCGCATTATTTGCATCTCGTCTGAAACTCGTGGTTTTTGAGTCTGCGCCATTATTCTGTAATGATTTGTACTGTGTTTTTGGTTGGAATTTCCACAGATTACGTTTTCTTTACATTGCCTTTTCCCCACGTTATATTACGATTCGTATTTTTAGCTTCGTGTGATGATACAGAGCATCCATTCTGAAATTTCACAGAGAAATAAACAACAACGAATCGCC
Source organism: Lampetra planeri (assembly GCF_965212315.1). Lineage (NCBI taxonomy): Eukaryota > Metazoa > Chordata > Hyperoartia > Petromyzontiformes > Petromyzontidae > Lampetra > Lampetra planeri. The sequence continues at coordinate 9,799,816 of NC_136127.1, read as the reverse complement.
CGTGGAAGGCGATTTCACAGAGCTACTTCTGAATTCCCGACAAGTGACCTCTTTTCCGAACGAGACGTTGTGCTTTGTTACCCACCCTGCTTATAGGAGATGTTAGTCGCATGGCAGTCGAACCAAAATGTTGAATTCTCATAGCTTGGATTTTGGGAAATTAATATAAATATCTAATTTAACGTGATTTTTTTTTTGCGAAGTCAATACTGTCTGCACTTTAGAACCCAGTTCAGAATCAGAATGCAGGGACTCCTTTACTTACGAACGGGTTAGGCCGCACAGGTTTGTTTAGAAGTTGATATTTTGTTAAGTCCAACTTTACTCCTATCGATTTCGAACGTGTTGTACGGCATGTACACTAAACACGGGAAATGGCTTTAAAAGTTTTTCATCTCCTGCAGATGTAGATGCCACTGGTTCTGCAGATGTAGATGCCACTGTTTCTTCACGTTCTGCAGATATAAATGCCACTGGTTCTTCACGTTCTGCAGATGTAGATGCCACTGGTTCTTCATGTTCTGCAGATGTAGATGCCACTGGTTCTTCACGTTCTGCAGATGTAAATGCCACTGGTTCTTCATGTTCTGCAGATGTAAATGCCACTGGTTCTTCACGTTCTGCAGATGTAGATGCCACTGGTTCTTCACGTTCTGCAGATGTAGATGCCACCACCACCATCTATTGCGCGGTGGTTGAACTTGCGACTCTCGGTCCAAACAGGCAACTGGACATACGGACAGGTTTGTTCGTATCTCTGAAAGTTCGTAAGTCGAATGTTCGTAAGTAGAGGAGTTTCTGTATGTATTTATACCGGAGGAATCCATTGAGCGACAAAGCTATTTCGCAGATGTCCAGTTGGGGCAGGTCAGTGAGGTTGGCTACGTACGGTGCGAAAGAAGTTCAACATAAGTACGTAGAACGTTACAATAACAAACAATACCACCATACAATAGGAGTGCAAAATATAACAATGGCAAATAGATCACTCAAAAAATATATACAAATAAACTACATTAGTTTATTTTACCAGGCCCAGCCCACTAAGATATTAGCTTATTTTTCAGTAGCGACCTGGCCATCACGAATGATATAGCTCGACGAAGCGACTTGTCGTCATCACGTGGAAAAGTTTAATAGCGGCCTAAATAATCTAAACGCACGTTTCGATTTAAAGCTTTCGTGACTGCAGGGATTCATCTTCTTGGTTCTTTCGGTAAAGTCAGCGTCAGACGCTGTCTCCCCGACAGACCTGGTCTTCACCTGAGGGCGGCTGCTTGCGTTGTGGCCGAAACGTCGTGAGAATTATTTTATTATGTTTTATTTTTATTATTTTATTACTTCTCTTCTACGTGACTTTACCGAAAGAACCAAGAAGATAAACGCACGTTTCCAAACCACTGGAGGTGGTTGAAACCTCCACCGCAATCCACGATCTCATCGGGAGTCAGCTCAGTCCTCCGACTCCCGAGTCACTCAGCCACCGCTGCTCAGCAGTTGACGTGGAATTAAACCAGCACCTGGGTCTCATTGAATTGAAGTAAATCCTACAGACGAGATGGGCGAGGCAAGAGATTACAATGGCAATGGGGCTTTATCCAATCCGGCGGTGTTTAACCTTTACTGCACCCTATGGGTCTCAATCGTCAATTTTATTTTCATAATGTTAACAAATATGTAATAACACGCTGGAGACGGCTTGTAGAATCGGTCCTTTTATTTCACTTCCTTTGCAGTTCACAAACACTCCCCGTTGCTGGCAGGCAACGGGAAGCGGGCAGTCAGTCACCAGAGACCCATCACCACGTGGCACCCGGAGTCCCACTCGCGCGTGGCCTCTCCCTCTCTTAGTTCCGTGTCTGACCCCGTATCTCTCCTCTCTCCCCTTATTTAACGCCTGGGTCACGTGGTACACTCCAGCCAATCCTCAATAGCCTGCGCCGAATGTTCCAGATCCCCCATCAACTCCCGGTACCACGCCCCCGACTTGTCTTCCCATTGGCTGAGGCCAAGACCAACGAAACCAATCACCTAGCTGACATCCCGTGATCACGCCGAGGCCATGCTCCCAGGCTCTCCCCCCATTGGCTGTAAAGCGGGACCGGCAAAGCCGATCACCACGTGAATCTGACATAGGCTCTTATTACAAATACATCGGGGTTTGATGAAACAAAGTCGTAGTTGTACTTACGTGCCCGTGCTGAATTTGCCTTTTCGATGATTTACCTTCTCGAAAAATATCTCGCACCCCCAGGGGGTGCAGCGTGCACCTCCGGTTAAGACGAAGAAGAATCACTGTTGCATGAGGGTGGTCACTGGACTCGTAATCACTCGGATCGTTGCGAATCACCCAGGGCTCTGCACCGCACACGGTCTATGAAACCAAAATATGCCTGGAATCAGAATCGGAGTATTTCTTTATTTCTAGATTTGAAGCTTTCGTGACTGCAAGGATTCATATTCTTATGTTTTTTCGGTAAAGTCACGTAGGTAAAAAATTAAAATTAATAAAAGTAAAATACAAATATTAATTTAAATTTTTTACCTACGTGACTTCATCGAAACAACCTAAGAATATTTATGTATTCATACATGCGGAATCCGATGAGTTATTAAGCACCTTTTCAAAGATGTCCAGTAGGGACGGGTAAGAACTTGACACCAGCAAGGAATATAAAAGCATAATATCCGTTGTTACCTAATCCCATGACTCACAATGCTCTGAAATGCACACAATTAACCTCGGTGGACTGGGCAATTAACCGCTACGAGACATTAATTACTGGAACCTAAACCGGAGTAGATACCGGCCTTATTAAGCAGGGGGTTGATTGTCTTGCGCGTCAGAGATAGGCACCCGTGATGATTAAGGATGCTAATGGTTTGTTTTGTTGTACGTTAAATATCCTCGTAGTTTGAATGTGAATGCGTGCGATTTTATTCGTTGTTCTTCATTGCCTCCGGGTTTTCGCAGCACTCAGGAAACATCACTCATCGCTGCCCCTCCCCCCCGCCCTTCCTCCCCACACAAATAATGAGGATTAATATATGCGCGGTAAGCCGTGCACTTCAGACAAGCATTCGATTACCTTACAATACCAACGCCAGCTCTCACGCGAATATTTAGCAGCCCCCCCGGGACCCCCCCCCTTCCGTTGGACCCCCCCCCCTTCCCCGAGGCGCCTCCCCCCCCCTTCCCCGGGACCCCCCCCCCCCCCCGGGACCCCTCTCCCCCCCCTTCCCCGAGACCCCCCCCCTTCCCTGGGACCCCCCCCCCCCATTCCCCGAGACCCCCCCCCCATTCCCCGAGACCCCCCCCCCTTCCCCGGGACCCCTCTCCCCCCCCTTCCCCGGGACCCCCCCCCCCTTTCCCGGGACCCCCCCCCCCTTCCCTGTGACCTGTTTGATGACTTCCCTTTGGGGCGTGTACATCGGCTCACCTGCATCGCGGCTGATCGGCGGGCGGTTTCTCACCTGCGCTCGCGTGCAGCTCTGCACCTTCGGAGTTTGCCGCACCATTAAACAAATGACCGCATCGCCACGGCGTGGCCGCGTTTGTCAATTGACTCGTAGTCTTCTCGTCAATTAAGCGTACGCTTAATCACGGAAACGGGCCCCCCGTTTGAAACGTCAGCTCCTTTTCGAGGCTGTAAATTGCGTTGTGATTTTTGTTGTTGTTGTTGTTCGCATGTTGTACCGAGTCGAAATCGACGGTGAGAATGGCAAACGGTACAAAGTCAGCCGGTGCAAAAACACAAGTCAGTTCAGGCCTGCCATTATCGATGACATTTGACGATGTAGTACACTCACAAAGATCGTGACACAGCGTCGTAATCATCATCATCATTATTATTTCTTAGATTCTCCCCCCGGCTCCCACCAGACACTGCCTCTTGTGTCCATGGTAGGGAGTGGAATATAAATGCCCCGTGTGCAGGGTTAAGAGGTTGACGGTGAAGCCAGACTTTGAGCTGGGAGCCACGTTGTGTGCCGAGTGCCTGCGGTGATGCAAGGGAGTTAGGTCCTTGAGAAAAGTCACTGCCCGCTGACTTTTCCCTGCAGGCAGTGAGGCCGGTTCGCCGACATGGTGGGTCTCTGTTGTTTGACCGCGGGGCAAAGGTTTGTGGACAAAACTGGTGAAATTAATTCAGAATCGACAACAGTAAAAGCCTCGGCAATTGCTTGCTCGCGCCAATGCTGACAGAATGTCCCCCCCAATTCCATGGAGCTTTAGACAGCCCCTCTGGAAGATATTATGACCAACTGTTCCCATGCAGGGCAGACGTCTCGGAAGAGGGGAGAGCACCAACGCTTTACGACACTGCATGTGAGCCGCCCGATCTACGAACTGCTGTGCATCCATTTATTTAGGTTGGATGTAAAGGGCAGAAGGGGGATTTAGAAAAATCGCACCACTGGTGAAAACTGCCGTGCCAGGAGATCGAATTAGGCTAGCGACCTCCCGATTTCAATTCCAGTGTGTTGACCAAACGCCGAGCTTGGCAAGCCTCTGAAGCGATAACTGTATGATGGATACTTTTCTATAATTAACTTTCAGCACTATTCCAAATTTGTACCGTGCATTCTGGAAGGGTTCGTCGAGCCTAGCCCAGACAACAAAATTAGCTCGGCAATATCACATACTTTTAGTGCCACTCGCAGTTCGTTTCAGTTTCACATCCGAGTTTGCGTGATGCAAATAGTTTTTTTGCCGTAGTTTGACTCAAATCACTGCGCGTATAAATATACACGCTGCTTCAAAATAACTTCTTTGAATGCAGTTGTATTGCCGGGCTATTTGTTGTGACACGGGAAGGGGCAAAGTGGTGACAGAAAATCATCGGCCTATCGAGGTAGCGTGTGCAGTGAAGGAATATATAATTTAATTTGGGTATCATAGAGGCATCAGACAGATCTCCTCTCTGCACAAAAGTAAACGGTTTAGGGGTTTTGTAGCGTTTGTAAAAACGTGTAAGTTGCCTATGGGCGGACAGACGGACGAATGTAAAGCTCAAAGTAAATCGGCTGGCTTAAAAAGTAGATTTTGAAGACGTTTGTTGAAATTTGAAATGCATTTGAAGTCCATTGAAATGCATTTGAAGTCGCCGTATAAGAGACCTGTTCGAATTGTATCCAGTTTTCCCATTACGTGCATTTAATTGTAGTTGTGGGCTCATTGAAATACGCCACGTTATTTCAAATTAAAATATTTTCCATCGCGGCATGCTTTGGAGGTTAAAAAACTACTGATCTACGTTTGTCATATTAAGAACCATTTAGCGCTGCTTATTATTGGCAAATTGAGCATAATGGACTAATGGAATGGATACCAGGAGAGGCTTTAAAATTTGAGTAGAGCTTGATCCATTATCAGCCTCCAGGGAATCTCAATTAAACTAGTGTCCTATCAATCTGCTCCCCGCTGTCGTTTGCAGGTGGCCAGCCCTACCTAAATGAGCTCTCAATTATTTCCGAGCTTGCCATCCGTCAGCATGGCGGACAGAGCATCGATGGGAATGTCCAGAGGACATCGATGCAATCAGCCGTTATTTTCCTGCCTGGCCACTCAGATAGTAAATTCCCACTTTCTCTGCGAATTTGGGCCGTGCCAACTACGTAGTAGCTTGCCAGTGAACGTGGAATGTTTGGGCCAACGTTGCCCCAACGTTGACCCAACGTTTGCCGCAACGTTGCATGTAAACTGGGTTTACACCTGATGACACAAGCTCTCGCTTTTTTTTTAAGATTTCTTTCGGGTGGGGCCCCAATAGGGGGATGTACTTTGTGCTCCTTAGTTACCGTACGTAACCAACCGTGTTAATCGGAGGCGCTGCCATGTCCTTCTGCGGAGGTGTTCACAGGTTGTGCTGTACAGCTCTCTGTGATGTGTTTTTTGGGTCGTGACGAGTATCGTCCGGTTTGCTGTCGGATATGTTTCACTCCTCCTGAAGATAAGTGGAGCGAAATGTCGGACATCGTGCCGAACAACGCACAATCCAACCCGAAAACACATCGGAAAACCACATGCCCGTCCAGTTAAATTGAGTTGCGATAGTTTATAGACATCTAATTGGAGAACATTACAGTTACATATTCTTGGTTCTTTCGGTAAAGTCACGTAGAAGGGAAATAATAAAATAATACAAAAATAAAACAATAAAATTCTCACGACGTTTCGACTGCAACACAAGCAATCATCATCAGGTGTGAAATCCACAGCAAGAAATTAATTTTATTATTTCCATTCTACGTGACTTTACCGAAAGAACCAATAATATGAATCCCTGCAGTCACGAAAGCTTTAAATCAAAATTACAGTGACACTTATTCATTCAGTTGTAACAACAATAATAATGATTTAAAACCCTTCGTCATCAATCCACTGCTGCCGAATAATGTTATCCTGTGGGTTCGTCGAACCATACTTCACCACACTGGTCATTGCAGGTTGTTGAAGTGGGGGGTGGGGGGGGGGTCCACCCTCGGCCCAGCACCGGTTCAGACATCACTGGCCATAAGTGGGACTCATACTTAGGCTGCCAAGTACATTGCACCCCCCTCCCCCCCACGACATTTACAACAATAGCATAATGAAACTTGACCACTGCATCAAATGGCAATATAAGCTCTTTCTTTATTTTTTGCTTGCCAAAGTAGATGTTTTCTGTTTGTTCCTCGTACTATTTCATTAATTCATTTCATTATTTTTTTCAGTAAAAACTCGCCCCCTCACCCACCACACTAAAGAGGGCATCGCAATACTTTGCAGTATAAATTCAGCGGATGTAGTCCTACCCGTGAACTCAAGACACACGTGTAAAAAATATCGAAACGAGAGAAGAACATACTCAAGGAAAATCTCAAAGGAAAAAAAAGATTAGCCTTGCAGAGTTTCCTGAAATATTTGGTGCTTGGAGGCAATCTTAAGGCCCTATCACCCAGCGTCGAATTACAAATTCTAGGTTCAACTAGCAGGGCCTGGTCTGAGGAGCGCGAGTTTTATCTATCAAACTCAGCAATACTGCATTCACATGGGTGCACGAGCACACAGAACAACACAAACTGAACACATTCGTCAACAGCGCCGTGGCTTTTAAAGAATGGAGTCTATTAATGGACGACGTTTCGAGCAATGGCCCTCGTTCACGGCCACACACGCGCTCCAAAACGATTCACCAATGTGCCGTGAGCGATTCAATTCGTGCGCTCGGACGAAAGGGCCGTTGCCAATAACCTCGCCCCTCGTCAACTTTTCCATTCAAGGTGCCAAACGCATCGTGGAGAGTCTTCGTTTGTTACGCAACCCACTGGGCAGAGGCGACAAACACATTTTGAAGTCGTTAAAATTCGGATTGATCGAATATCATTGACATTCATAAGCTCTTTGGCGCGGGGGATAGAAAACAAAAATCCCCTGCGTACAACTCGTTGCCGTAGGCCCCGTTAATAACTCTTTACAAATTTGATCGTGGGTAATTGTCAAACTTCTGGATTTTTCCGTTTTGACACCGGCGCATGCAAAACTGCGCGCCCTCGTGAAAGACGACATCGCCGGGTCGAGGCGGCGAGATTTCATTAATTCCTCTTTGCAGAAATTGCCTGCCAGTTGCGGGAATTGAACTGCCGACAACGTGAACCGGCCTACATTGCTCTCAACACATTTTGACTGCTCTACCCGTATGGATATTTCTCTTAATAAGATGTAGTGTGTGCTTGTTAAGTGTTGCCTTGGGCAGTATTGCACCACTGGGAACCCCCCCCATTCCAATATGAATAGCAAAGAAAGCTAAATGCCTCATTGCCTACCAATCCCTGGCCCATTCCATCGTCCTTGCTTCCTTCCTTCATATCGCAAGGTGAAATTTGCAGCGTTATTCTGTTTGTGTTCAGATTGTTGTCCGTCCCCCGCACCTTCGGTTAGCACGGTTGGCTTATGTCCAGTGAGAAATGAGTTCAACACAAATACCTACACATCATCATCACGATCCGTGGGCAGATAGCCTGTAAGTGTGTCCCATCTGCACATTTCGCTATTTGGTTTCCACTTTCATCTTTGTCTTGTGCCAATATGCTCAAGTCATGGCCACATCTTTCTGGCACCAGTCGCTTGTGATGTCGTCGCCAAGCCAATATCTGTTAGGTCTTCCTCGATTTCTGGTTCCTTCCATTTTATCCGAACAACAACAACACTTTTCATTATCCTGTTGTCCATCCTACACATGTGTCAAAACAGTGGCAGTTTCCTTCTCATCACTGCCTGCATCGTCAGGTCTTCTTCTATGTGCAACCTTTTTACACACACACACATACACGTGCATGTGTGTGTGTCGGGTGGCACATCAATAAGTGCCTGGGTTCGATTCCCGGCTTGGGTGACTCGGGCACCTGCACGGAGATTGTAGATTCTCTCCCCTTGTTTTGCGTGGATTTCCTTCGGGTTCTCCGATTTAATCCCATGGTAAAATAAAACCCACTCTAACTGCGATTGGCCAAACATCCCACTGCTGAAAATGTATCTATGATCTACTCGATTAAGAATGCACTCGTATAAACATCGCCCCCCCACCCCCATTGCCCATCTACCTACTGTGAAAACTTGGCAAGACCCTCCTGAAAAAGAGTCTTGAGACTCGATGAGGCTCTCCTGGGTAAACAACAACAACGACAACAAGCGAAGGGAATATAAAAGCATCCGCGGAGGCTCGCTTTGGGTATGAATAGCACCGCTATATGTGGGCTCATTGCTGAAGCATGCTCATCACGCTGTAATTGTAATTTTAAGTTAAAGGATATATTTTTTTCTTCCAAGAACCACATTTATAAATGGCAGCGCAAGATGTGCATTTTTTTTTCTTTCGCCCCGGGTCTTAATTTAACGTAAATTAACGAACGTGAAAGAAAAGGAGAACGACGTGACTGGGGGAGCTATTTCATCGGTCTAATTACACTGCCGCCATACACATTAGCGAAAGATATATCCGGAAACTTCAGTGCTCTTCAAATGAAAGAAAATCGGTCACACTACGCAATTTCATTTTTCTTAGGGCGTAAACTCTGCTTCAATGGAATAGAGCCGCAGAAGTGACGGGAAAACCAACATGTATTTCACATTTGTTGATTTAGAGTTTCAAACAAGGTGACATCGTTATATTCGCGAAATGTTATCAATTCTCAGAGGTTTTTCGACCGAAGTGAAATGCATTTGACTTTAAAACGGCAGTCGGGTGTGGCAGCGCATTGCATTAGCAAGCAGTCCTCCTTGTTTCAAACGCATCCTTAACCTTTTGATTTAAAGCTTTCGTGACTGCAGGGATTCATCTTCTTGGTTCTTTCGGTAAAGTCACGTAGAAGGGAAGTAATAAAATAATAAAAATAAAACATAATAAAATTATTCTCACGACGTTTCGGCCACAACGCAAGCAGCCGTCCTCAGGTGAAAACCAGGTCCGTCGAGGCGACAGAGTCTAAATGACTCTGCGTTGTGGCCGAAACGTCGTGAGAATAATTTTATTATGTTTTATTTTTATTATTTTATTACTTCCCTTCTACGTGACTTTACCGAAAGAACCAAGAAGATGCGTCCTTAACCCTCGCAGCGACTAACACCGCCTCTCGATTGGCGCAGCACACAAGGTTGCACCCGTTCCGGCACGCCAAGGGTCAATTTATTTACCTTGCCGCCAGTTATTATTATTCCATTATTGCAGCGGTAATTTAACAATTTGATGAGATACTTCGGCCCTGTGACTGGATGATTAATATCGCCTTTGTTGGGCCACCCTGCGAAAGAGATTTTGTATATTTCAATGGGCTCCTATCTTGTTATACAAAGGATGCTGTCAAATTTCTCTACAAAACATTAAGCAACGTGTTATCGTTAGCAAACTTTGCACGCTTCACCCGCCACGGATAATATAGTGTATAAATTAACAGTTGAGCATGTAAGAATATCAAAATTGAAAATTCCTTTCTATGATTACACTGGTCAACAACAAAAAAAATCATTTTTTTCTGGCCTGGACTTTTGCAGCTGTTTTAGACTAATTTCAGGGTGCTGATTCCAAATCTGATCTCAGATTTGCTCTATCACATCATTTTTATGCTATCCGCATACCCCATTTTCATTGATTTTACCCGAAATTAACTGTCACTTATGATTGCAAGTTGTTGCGAGTCAGTGACTGCTTTAGTGTTAAAATATGGTGCTGTATTTTAGGATAGTGTGTTTATTATATCATTTTATGTAGATATCCACATTTATTTAATATTTTTCTTCTGCAGTTTTTATTGAAAATTCATTATTTGATATCTCAGAAACCTGATGTGATAGACAAAACCGATGCCAGATTTGGAATCAGCACCTCAAAATTACCTTAAAACCGTTGGAATACCTTTTGCCAGAAATAGTGTGTTGACCAGTGTGATCCACTACTTGCTCCTGGCCAAATTCATCTCAATCATGTTCGGGTTGCTCTGCTACAATCGATGCTAAAGTGCCGGGTGTAGCAAGAGAAATAAACGAATTTCTTTTCACGTAATCTCATTCCAACCTGAAGTGGCTTTGGGAAACATCTGAGAGTGAAGTTCTCTTTACGTCCCCGTCTACCGAAACACGGATCGCCATTGAAGCTCCATTCACCCTCCCTTCGCACATCTGAGATTTCTCAACAAACAATCAACAATTCACTAAGATTTGTCTCCCCCTTAACTTGAAACGAGCCCCCCTCCCCACCCTGTTCCCGTACAGAGACCCTACATCAAGTGTAACATGGAACCCCCCCCCCCCCTCAACATCACACAGACCCAATCCCAACTGGTCCCATACCGAACCGACGGACTGGAAATAATCGTACTAATTTTCACTTATGAAGCGCATTTTACCCAGAGGTTGCAAGGCACTGCACGGAGCTGAAATGGACGCAATTCTAAAACCGATTGTAAGCATGCAGGCTCTTGATTCTACGACTCGCGCTCTCAGAACACGTAACACGATTAGGGGCCGTCCATAAATGACGTCACGTACCTATGTGGGGGGGGGGGGGGGGTCAGACATTTGTGACGATGTGTGACGAGGGGGGGGAGGGGTTGAGAAATGTGACGTCACATCAAAATGCGCAACTTTAAATAAATATACACAACACGTTCTACTTAATTACATTTACTTTTTAATACATGTTTTCTCCTACAACATCAGAGTTCAGTGCTACATTAAATACGCAGTACAATGACAATAGTTTAAAGCGATTTGAAGCATGTTTTTTTTTTTTGGGGGGGGGGGGCAGAGCTTTGTGACCTCATATTTCAGAGGGGGTCTGACTTTTTGTGACGCTGTGTGACGAACGGGGGGTGGGGCGGGTCAAAAATCATCCAAAATCGCGTGACGTAATTTATGGACGGCCCCTTAACAAGGAAAAAAATTCATAAGGCTCCACCACCTGTACGTATGCATGAAGTTGAACTTCGTGACTAATTGCTGTGGCGGTGCGGTTACCTTTGCTCACTCGCCCCAGAACAAAGAAGAACGCAACTTAAACACGCAGCGCGTGCCACGGATGGCGAGCATCTGAGGTGGTCACGTGGCTTAAGAGTTGAGAGCGAATTTAAGCTGCCACTGCTGAGATTCCCGATTTCAAATCCAGGCAGCCGCAACCTAATTGTACGTGCGTACGTACGTGTAAGTTGAACTTCCTTCGCACCGTACGTAGCCAGCCGTGCTAACTGGCGGGTGGACAGAGGCGGACGGCTGGGGTGGGTTTAAGAAACTTCCACCGCCGTTTCAACCACTGCGCCGGAAGGTCAAGTTGAACCGATGACCTCTGGACGGCAGGTTCAGAGTGCGAGAGCCGTTACAAATACAGTTGAAAGGACAACAAACTACACATGCACAAAAGCAGTCCTAAAGAAACTAATTTTCTATCCAGAATATTTTTTTTCAAGTGGAATGAGTTGATGGTCTCAGCCCGGCCATCGATGGCTGCACAAAAACACATTGTTGAATTGAAAAAAGAAATGTCATCTAATTTGGCTTCATGTCAGCCACGAATTAAATATATATATTTGACTGTCCTGGAGGTGTGGGGGAAGGGCAACAAGCTTAACACAACACGCAGTTGGAAAGAAATGGGTCTTAGATCTCGATTTACAAGTGCATAGCTCCTGGTGGCTTTCTAATATTGAAAGCAAGATAATTCCAGACCTAGCACTGGCCTTGGACAGGAGACGTCGCCAGGAGGTTCCAGTGGCCGAGACTAATCACAGAGTGGCAGCCAAAGAAAGAAAGAAGCCCAAGTGTGGATGTGTGTGTGTTCACGTCCGTTGTGGAGATGGAATGGAACTCTTTTGCAGGTGCTCAGATGGATTGTTACATCGCAACAGACTATGATGGATGGTCGATAGCTTGGGGAAGGTACCATCCAACGGTGGATAGATCATGACTGGTGGTGATGGTTGCAGGTTACCTCCAATATCCGTCAACTCAACATCACAGCGCTTAGATCAGTGATAGTGGGGAATCGTGTATTGAATGTGATTGTGCTTAGCGGAAGACTTAAATACAATTTGGAAATTCGGGAAAAAGCTTGCTCTTATGGGTGAAACCAACGAACATCTTAGGCTGTAATTTTGGATTTGACTGCACGATAAATTTCAGCTTTTATTGCCACTATGGCAGCGCGAGAAGAAGCACAAGCCACTTAGTCGCGATTACCCTTAGCGCATAAACTATTTAACGAGCTTCAAGAAACTAAATAAATATACGTTCCCCAACTAGGACGTTTAAATTTTTGTGCTCATGTTAAAGGCGAATTGTAGCACAATGAACAAGTGTGATAAAATGACGACTTAAATTTGTTTCATTAAATTAATGTGCGGCCGCTCAAATGTTCGCTCGCCTCACTGCTGGCAGAAGTGCCCCCCATTGGAAGTTAGCTCTAGAGAGGCCCTCTGGAAGAGGTTATTTTGGCCTAATTTCTTCCAGACTGGACAAACGTCTTGGAAGAGGTGGGCGTTAGCCACACTTTCACACGTGGTGTAGCTGTACTTCTGGGTGGACAGAAGCATTAAAACAATCGATAGAATGCAGTAATGCTCAGTTATAAACACACGGTCGTGATTTTCTCAGATTTTCGTCCGTACAATATTTCTAAATGTGCACAAAATTGCTGCTTCAATTATATTTGCTCAATAAAAACATCAAGTATGATGCATTTAAACTGTAATTTGACGTTTTTTAAACTACATTTTGACTTTACTGCATTTCTAATCGAATAATACATTACAGTATTATTCTAATTACACATTAAACTGTTGTGAGAAATATTGCAGTAAAATTGACGAGAAGTGGTAATAAAAAATGTTCGATAATGTAAATGCATTTTACCTGAGGCAGGATACAATCAATCAGCCTCAAGAGTGTCAGGGTAATTATTAAAAGAGATTAAGAAAAAAAAATACATTCGTCAATAACACTGACCTCAAAAGAGAAAAGGTGACGGTCCCTCTTCCACCGCGGTTAAGAAGGACCATTGCCCAAAACGTCGCCTTATTATACATTTTGTTTTATTGTAAGGCCGCGGTGTTGTTCAATGAACGTGTTGAGTTGTTGTTGTTGTTAACTGTGCTTGTGCCCCACTGCCAACGCAGCAGCAGCAGCATCAGTAGCATCGTCGGCAGATCATTCGTCGAGCGGATTGACACGGAGGCTTTCGCGATCAATATTATTCACAATAAAGGTTTTTGTTGGGTGAGACCGTGAAAGTGGAGATGTGTCGTTAACCTGCCACCACCCGACACAGCCAACTAATTGGCACGGTTTGTTCACGTGACAAACCTTCCTAATTAGCACGCTTTGGTCACGTGACAAACCTTACTAATTGTGAAATAACAACTTTACTCCACCAAATCTGACCTGCCGAACACGTAACTGCGGTGTGACCCACTTATACTGCTGGGTGGACAGAAGCAAGTGGGGGGGGGGGGGCGGATTTGAGAAACGTGCACCGTTGTTCGGCTGTCGTGACGGAAGATGAAACAGGAAGCGGCGACCTGTGGATCACGGGTCCAGCGTGTGCTCACCATTACGGCGCAGCGGCGTCCCCAATTATGTGCGCGTGTGTGCGTGCGGTTTCCACGAATTGCCAAAAACCTTTAGTGTGAACTTTGTGCGAAGCGTGACCTTTGAGTGTGACCTTGTAACACGATCCACTCGTCATAAAATGCCCCCCCCCCCGACAAGCAGGGCTAGCTGCATCTCATGGAGGCAGGGGGGCTGTGGGGGGGGGGGTGCAGTAGATGTCTGTGTGTGGGGGGAGTGGAGGGGGACATCGTAACGGTGATATACCACGAAGGCAGGGGGTGAACTTGGGTGGGGTGAGACCAAAGCGTCGGCCCTGCCAAAAAAAAGTAAGCACTGTGAGGGATGAGGAATATCAGAGGTCGGAAACGGGTTTTGATTCTATACTCGTACCCGTACCCGGCCCCACCAGGGTCGCAAATGGGTACCCGTACCCAGCCGGGTACGGATACCCGTTCCCTTAACCCGTACCCTACCCGAAATGAGTGACAAACGGTTATTCACCAGAGACTCACGGCCTACCCGTACCCGTACCCGGCCGCACCAGGGTCGCAAACGGCTACCCGTACCCGGCCGGGTACGGGTAGCCGGGTATCGGGTAGGGTACGGGTATCGGTTGCGACCTCTGATGAGGATGCAAAAATAATTTTGTAAGTGAGGCTGACGGGGCTGGCTAATTTGTCGCGTACTGGGGGGGGGGGGGGGGGGGTTTGCTTTGCTCGCACTCCGAGAGCGTTTTGTGTTCCTCAGGCAGGCCGAGCACTTAGGGGCGTCGCAAGGCTAAGTGGCGAGACCACATCGTGAAATGAGAGCGGCCGTTCATTTGGTTGATTGCTTGCGGCGTACCCAGAGATATTCCGCGGAGTGAAACAAAAAACCCCACAACAATCCCCATTAAGAATCGACGGGTGCGCTAGAATAATTAAATTAATGTTTGAATGTTTTTGTATTTTTTTACACCGTTTTTTAAATAGGTGTTTTAATTAAGAGCGTGTTTCCCACACACGCCCTTGTTTTATATTTTATCGTATCATTATCTCGGTTAACGGAGTGCCTTAAGTGAAATGTAACTCAGCCTTAGTGTTCTATTTTTTGTAATGACGTGCGATAAAGTAACAGCTACGTATTAACAAGAGCAGTGCACAAAGGAGCATGTTAGTGGAAGTAATGTGTTTATATATATGTACATGAGCAGGATCAGGCAAGCGGAATTGACTTTAATTAGGATTTATTAAAATCAGCTTAGAAATTTATTACATCAGAAATTTAATTTAAAAAATATTAAAATCTACGTCTTGTTGGCTGCTAATTGAATTACGATTCTAATTATTTTTTCTGGGGTACGTTAAAGGTACACTCTCGTTGTTAATTTTCATCCCTATGCTTTTGTTTATACTTTATTATTATATTTAAAGTTTGATGAAAAAAAAATTAAGCGTACCAAATTCACGTTGCACATTTCCATTTGTTTCATGTTAATTTCCGCACGGCAAATGATTGACTGGCACATCATCCAATTTGATTTCTCAAACTTTTATTTTCTTATTCGTGGTTGTATAATTGCATTAAAGGGCATGCCTTTTCAGAAGTGTATTTTTAAGAAGAATGCTTACGAAAAGCACGTTAGTCAATACCAGCAAAGCCACATTTGCTATTTTAATTCAACAAAAACATTTGCTTGGAACGTGTCCCAGAGGACGTTCACCGTGGGAGATGGAACAACAAAATCAA
This sequence comes from Lampetra planeri, assembly GCF_965212315.1. Lineage (NCBI taxonomy): Eukaryota > Metazoa > Chordata > Hyperoartia > Petromyzontiformes > Petromyzontidae > Lampetra > Lampetra planeri. The sequence goes on along the minus strand of NC_136127.1, from coordinate 9,784,014 downwards.
TTCGTGCGGCAGATGCTGGGCGGATCGTTACACCGCAGGGTCGTGAGAGGTGGCGGCGGCCGCGGCTTGGGGTCGCCTTAATCCAGCAGTGGATTGAACATGCTTGGTGGCGATTGAAAAGAGTCCCCAATGGTCGAAACTTTGAAGCTGGTGATCGACCTTTCTTTGTGCACGCATTCCTACGGCCCGGCGTCAATGCACTGCTGGACGATGGGCCTCCACCCTAAGTGCTGGCGAGGAGGCTTGTTTGACCATACTTCACCATGCTGGTCAGTGCGAGCTCGTCAAGGGTCTAAGAGGTTAAATTTAGATTTGAAGCTTTCGTGACTGCAGGGATTCATCTTCTTGGTTCTTTCGGTAAAGTCACGTGGAAGGGAAGTAATAAAATAATACAAATTAAAACATAATAAAATAATTCTCACGACGTTTCGGCCACAACGCAAGCAGCCGTCCTCAGGTGAAGACCAGGTCTGTCGGGGAGACAGCGTCAGACGTCAGACGGTCTAAGAGGTTGTTCAGATATCACTCGCTACCGCTGGCTTTGAACGGGAATCGAGTTCAGGTTTACGACGAGATTTCTAGCCTAGTCCCATCGGCCACTGCACTCTCCGTGCATACGTGTGGGCTTTTTACTTTGCAGAGATGTCATCATTAAACGATCAATGCCTTTTATCGTTCAACTCTGCACGGTCCCTTTGAAAGTGCTAGCGCAGCAGAGCGACTGGAAATGCGTTCGCATTGAAGGTTAGTACCCCTGCGATGGGGAGCGAGAGCGACCTTGGGATGCTTCAAGGTTTGTGGGTCACGTTGCACCTCCGGTCTGCCAACGATAATGCACCGCACGGAAACACATCAAACGGATTCCAGTAATTTCAGGGGGATGCTTTAAGGCGGCTGCTGTTTCATCCGCTCCTTGTTGTGTTTTGTTGTTGTTGTTGTTCAAATCACGGTTGCTGAGCGCAGGAGCAAAAAAGCCCCAAATTCCGAGTGGCCAGCAACAAACAGCACTATTGAAGGCATAACAGAGTCAACGACGTCTCTTGAGTTGAGCGATGTTGAAGCAACTTTGGTACGGACACGATTAGAGTGCAGTTCTAAGGCAGAGCAGTGAAGGATCGTGGAGAGAAGTGTTGTGACCGGCAGCGTGGCCAGCGAGCGCAATTTGTGGGTGTTTGAGTAAGTTGTGGTGAGCAGGAGTGCAGCAGTTAGCGCACTTCGCAACGAAGCTCAGGCATTCGTGACTGCAGGGATTCATCTTCTTGGTTCTTTCGGTAAAGTCACGTAGAATGGAAATAATAATAAAACATTATAAAATAATTCTCACGACGTTTCGGCCACAACGCAAGCAGCCGTCCTCAGGTGGAGAACAGGTCTGTCGAGAAGACAGAGTCATTCAGACTCATTCAGACTGTCTTCTCGACAGACCTGGTCTTCACCTGAGGACGGCTGCTTGCGTTGTGGCCGAAACGTCGTGAGAATTATTTTATTATGTTTTATTATATTATTTATTATTTCCATTCTACGTGACTTTACCGAAAGAACCAAGAAGATGAATCCCTGCAGTCACGAAAGCTTTAAATCGAAGGAGTGCAGCAGTTAGCGCAAGTTTGATTCCCGCTCACGGCCAACACCGGTGGCAATTATGTGGATCAGTTCTGTGCCTCCCCTAGGTCGACTCATTCTCAAATGAGTACCTGGCGTGTAAAAACATCGCAACTGGGGAGACAAAGGCGGCTGGGCGTGGTGCTAGCCACCAATTCCCTGGTGTGCCGTGCCGGCCTTCATAGGTGCTCGCAAACAACACTTCCCCCAAAAATCGTTTACAGGCTATACGGGGGATCTTTGTCTTTGAGTGAGTGCGTGTATGGGTAAGTAGGCGGGTGGGAGTGAGTGCGTTGTTGTGACCTGCAGTGTGTTGGCTGAGCACAAGGGTGGACGAGACGAAAGATGACGGGGTTATCTGGTGGACCGAGTTCTCCACATGGGTGGAGGAATTGGGGAGTGCAGTCCGTGGCAACTGTCGTTTTTCGTCCCTGAAAATTAAGCATTTCGGGCGATGTTCTTCAGATTTTTCCCGTGAATTTGCAAAAAACCGGGCAAGGCCGCCTTGCAAATGAGCAGTGCGGAGGCCAAGAGGGTTACTTATCGCCAACAAATCAAAGTGGCGTATGTAGGGAAGTAATTACACGCTGAAAAATTAGTTGTCCCTCCCCACCTCGCTTTTTTTGGGGCATTAAAAGTCCCATTTTTTTTGTATCAGTTGCGTAATAATAACAACGCACCACTCAAGGGCAATGCACGTGTACGGGGAGTTATCGCCTCTTCTGTTAGTGTGAGATATAATGTTGGCCACGATACGACCCAGTGAATTTTTTTTTCTACCTCCCTATCTCAGAGGTGGCAACCCCTTAAGCCACATCGTACTTTTGACTAATGTGAGGACAATAAGGTCATGTGGACCACAGAAGAGAGAGAGAGAGCGAGCGAGAGAGAGAGAAAAACCCCACCACATCTTAAGCCATTAAAATTGCAACGAGCGATAGTTTGTTAACTGTCATCCGCCTGACGTTAATTACCTCTAACCATTATTAAGTATCCAATCATTTCTACAAGGGATTATCTTGACTTTCACTTCTTTTTTTAAAGATCCAAAGTTTGCTCGGCACAATAATTAAGTTTTGGCCGTTTCCTAATTAACGACATGGCGTCGATACCACGTGTGCATCCGAGGAGGAATCACTCGCGCGCAGGAAGCATTAACAATCCAGAATATAGAGGGTTTTTTTTGGGGTTAGATCGTGTATATATAAATGTGTCGTTAATCCAACCACCACCCGACACAGCCAATTAATAAGGTTTGTCACGTAAACAGAACGTGCCAATTCGTCACTAGTACAGCACACACCGGTGTGTTGGAGAGCAAATCCACAACATTTACAATCTGAGTACGACGTTTCGCCCGTAATTACAGCTAGCATCATCAGGCGGGACAGCCAGATTTGTGGAGAAAGCCTCCTGTTTCGTTCCTTAAATACGGGGATAGATTTGAAGACGTCGTTTGTGAGCCCTTCACGCGCGAAGGGGGGGGGGGGGAATAATTAATGCATATACATTACAATGGATATCCATTCTAATTGGATATCCATTGTGATTTAGGAAGCGCTAACATTGAATGTGAGCATTCTTAGGGTTTTTTTTCGGTAAAGTCACGTAGGTAAAAAATTAAAATTAATAAAAGTAAAATAAAAATAAAATAAAAATCACGACGTTTCGGAGGCAACACACGCTTCCGTCTTCAGGTGGAACCGTCACAGCACGATAGCTGTATCAAGTGATCGTGCTGTGACGGTTCCACCTGAAGACGGAAGCTTGTGTTGCCTCCGAAACGTCGTGATTTTTATTTAATTTTTATTTTACTTTTATTCATTTAATTTTTTTACCTACGTGACTTTACCGAAAAAAAACCTAAGAATATGAATCCTTGCAGTCACGAAAGCTTCAAATCTAGAATTGAATGTGAGCCCATTGAGTCACCGAACGGCTCAGGCCTGGGGTGTCCAACGCGCTACCTCACATTTTTTTTTAGAAATGCAAATCGTGAAACGTGATAAAAAATGTAACAGCTCCAGCTTCCTCAGCCGTGCCCTCCAACAGTCAAAAGCATTTTTAATTTGAGGAGTTAAAAAAAACCCACACACACACAGCCTCGTGCCAAGCTGTCACGGTGGTCAAATATTATAGTGGCTTTATTTATATATTTTGCGTGTGTAATTCCACGTGAAACAATTTGTCCTATCGCCCCCCCCGCCCTACCTCCCACCATTTGAATGCAGAATGCAGGAGATGGCGAGAATCTTGTTGTTGAGCGGAAGCCGTCGCGAAGACGATGACCCATCAGAGCCCAGCACGCTTCCCAAGGTGAGCGAGGGGGGTGGGGGGCGTGTTTCTTGAGAGGTCGGAAAGGATAACCGCCCCGCCCGAGTTCACGATCGGACAATCACCGTGTCGGAGGGTAAAGGTGCAGCCCTGCAACCGCTTGCTCACGACACTGCTTGGCACAAGGTGGGGGGGGGGAAGTGGGCTCTATAGAGACCCCCTCCAGACGGTGCGTTTAGTCCCAACTCATCCACGATGGCGAGACGTCTTGCGAAGAGATTTTAGTACCCACGCTTTACCCCACCATTCAGGCTCTGCCGATGTTTACCGCTTGGGGCGGAGACAGAGGCCGGCGAATTTAAGCAACCCGCGGTGTCGTCCCAACTGCCGAGCCGTGCCGGTCAAACCGGGCAGGGACCTCTGCATCCAGAGGGATAGCCACGACACCACGGCGGGGAGATGGGAGGGTGGCAATGTTTTTTTTTTCGTGATAAGGCATCGGTGTAATTGGCAAATGTTATTGGGAGTTTTGTTGTGTTATTTGTGCTTGTGCACCACTGCCAACGCATCACCAAATAATATTTTTCAACTATTGAATGACATCATGAGATGTTTTTTTGTTCATACTTGACAATTGCACTAATGATGCTCTGTAATAATAATAATACTCGTGCTACTATCGATGAATTGAAAGATGTTTGTTTGTTCATCATTCCTCTATTCTAGTATTGCGTACGGCAATATGTTTTGGAGCTAATTGCCGATGTCGTGGTCTGCTAGCGACGACGAGCGGGCTTCAGGAGAGGGGAGTTTACGTAGTTTATCTATTCCTTCATTGAAGGAGCGCAGACTACTGTGGGTCTACTCTGTGGTCCATAGTTTGGTTTGCATGGCCGCAATCGCACTGTGGTTCGTCTTTACACATTGAGAGCCCGAAGTTGTACAACTACGACGATGATGATCGGCACTTACACCAAAAATCATCAACAACAACAATTCAGCCGTTACAAAATACCAGTTTGTTTTCTGAAAGGGAGTGAGTGACCTTTGCTGGAAATCAACCAAAACATTGAATGGAGATTATTAACAGCTCGGTGAGCACTGCCTCAGCTGCACGTCGCTAACAGTAAGGCATTGCGCGCATTACAATGAGTGGGCCAGCTGCACTGGGTCGCCACGGTGGCTAGGAGATGTTAACTACCCCGCCTGGTATACAAGAGGGCTTGGGTTTGATACCGACCCTGACGCCTGATGTATATTTAGAGTTTGCGTGTCTCTCTGTCATCATCATCACGGTGGCTAGGAGATGTTAACTACCTCGCCTGGTATACAGGAGGGCTTGGGTTTGATCCCGACCCTGACGCCTGCTGTATATTTGGAGTTTGCGTGTCTCTCTCTCATCATCATCACGGTGGCTAGGAGATGTTAACTACCTCGCCTGGTATACAGGAGGGCTTGGGTTTGATCCCGACCCTGACGCCTGATGTATATTTGGAGTTTGCGTGTCTCTCTCTCTCTCTCCCAGTGGTCGCGTGGAATTTTCTCCGGGTCCTCCGGTTTTCCCCTCCACATTTTAGAATCAACATCACCACGCGTTCAGAGTTTTTGGCTGCTGCTGTACATTTCCTCACGATAAGCCACTTCGTTGGGGCTATCGTTTTTGGCCGAGCTCGCTTTTAACAATGAGCTATACAGCTCAGTGGGCCATGCCAGGTAAAATAAAATAAAAATTTAGCTTACATGTTTGGACAATGTAAAGGGAAAGAGTGGGGATTGCCCTGCCATGCATATTCCAATCCAGCGAAAAAATACAGACATGGAAGGGCTTGGAATCTAATAGCACGGTCAGCCAGGAGACCAGTGTAATGTGCATTTGTACAAATTGTATGTGTGTGTTATTAAGTCTACACCTTGTTCTAGAGTTTTACCGATCTCTGGCATTTTTGCGCAAGGGACACGCTTCACAAAGCTCAACGCATTTGTCAATGACACTGCCCTGAAAGAATAAAATAAATATTATAATAAAATAGAATGAACAAAAATATAAACAAATATAGAATAGCACGTGACTATGGACCCTCTTCATCGCGGAGAAATACGGTAATTCCTCGTTTAACGCGGTAGATGCGTTTCTGAAACGCGCCGCGTTACGCAAAAAAAAACACGTTAAGCGAAAAAATTTCCCCCACGAGAAATAATGTAAAGGTTGAGAGTTGCAAGATACGGTGTAACACACGCACAGTAAGACGGTGGGACAAAGAACTCAGATGAAGGTACACCGTGTTCTGTATCATTCCACGCATACACCCAGAATTCCCATAACCGCTCAACCACGCAACTCAAGAAATTAGTTCATTATCCACCGCTCAGAAACCGCGTTGTAACGATGCGCGTTCCACGTTGTGCGAAAAGTATTCCCCAATAGAAGACGCGCGCTATAGCGAAGACGCGTTTTGTTGCAGACGCGTTAAGCGAGGCCTCACTGCAGAGAGGACAGAGAGATGGGGCAGAGATACGGAGTGGCTCATGACTGGAGACTGCCCTGTACACCACGAGGTCTTGATGTTAATCTACTTTCGCGACATGAACTATACATTTGCTCATCAACATTGACTAAGCCCGGAGGCTGTTTGCCCCCCTCCCCTCCTTGAAGTTAAACTGATTCCCTGTTGTTTAGCTATCTTTGCCCTTCAACACAGCTTGATATCAGCAGTGATAAGTCGAGACATTGGTGGTATTGTGCTCTGTTATTTCACTTCTCTGTATAGACTTCAAAGGCCCTGTTAGTGCATAGCTAGTGCATACTTTTTTGTAGGTAGCTAAACTATTGATATTTGCGTCACACATTTAGTTGGAATAGCTAGTTACGTAAACCAAAGTGAGATGCAGAAAGTACAACGCAGCTATTATTGTAAACATATTCCGACTGCGTAGGATATCGCAGTTGCATTACCAAACTCTTCCGTGTGTTTGTTTCGGCTGTGCGGCATCTCACGCCGGACATCGCACAGCAAATCCCAGATCACCCATCGTCATAATTACATTTTTGTCATCGGTGGACTCACTCCCGCCAGAGGAATATGGAATTTCCACCACTGGTTCAGGGCTTTAAAGAGGAGATGGCCACTGCCTCAATGCTCATTTGAGATAAAAAAAAAAATCACCGTACCGCTTTACTTTTTTATTTGATACAAAATGAAGCACAACGATGCAAGTGAGATTATTCACGAAGCCGAACAAGCCAACGCGCTACAATATAATGCAATCAGACATTACTCGTCGTGTTCTTCCAGCCTTCTTTTGAAATCATGTTCTCTAGAAATCATCGGCTCGCTGGTGGCCAGTCACCACAATTATCGCTATGACCATGATCACTGTTCCCATGAACTCAGCTCGTTGATTCCTCCACGGTGGCTAGGAGATGTTAACTGCCTGGTGTACAGTAGGTCGTGGGCTCAATCCCGACCCTGGCGCCTGCTGTATATTTGGAGTCTGCATGTTCTCCCCGTGGTCGCGTGGATTTTTCTCAGGGTCCTCCGGTTTTTCCGTGCACAGTTAGAATCAACGTCGCGCGTTTAGAGTATTTAACGTGATAAGCCACTTTGTTGAGCCATCATTTGTGGCCAGGTCACTTCTCTAAAAGAGAAATATAACTCAGTGGGGCTTACCTGATGAATAAAAAATAAAAAAAAATCGTTGAGAACTCAGCTCTGCCAGAATGTGTCATCTCATCCATCACAGCGTGCTCAACCAAAGCACTCATCACAGGTTACTGCTCTTCTTTCTCTCTGCTTACTCCCTCGCACTGTTACACTTTGGAATTCCTCCCACCATTCCCCCCCCAACACCAAATTATAATAACCCTGCTAAAAAAAACACGTATTAACCCTTGTCTATGACTACAGCACTTCGCTGGTGCTGTTTGTCGCTGGCAGTTTGGCGTTTAGGGCCGTCGGGCACTGCGCACTCGGCGTACCGTAACAATTTAGATAAACCCTCCCCACTGGCTGTCAACTTAAGAGCAAAAGCACTGGCCCGGAGGGTGATTGAATCGTCGTTTTACGCGCCGCTTACCGCTCACACATCCGTTTGCGAGATAGCGCGGCCGTGATGTATTCGCGCAATTAGCGGAAGCACCGTGCCGTGAACAGGGCGACCCGAGCTTCATTCCCAATCGGGGCTAGCGTCACTGGCGGTGCTGAAGCACTGGGCGCTGAAGAAGGCGTCAATAAGCCTCGTGACCGAGACAGATTTGTTTGGGGGTGCGGGGGGGGGAGGAGAATGAGGACTGCATATCGTTACGAATCGATCATATGTGTTCTTCCGTTGTCCTCTTACTGGGACTTTTTGTGAGTCTTTTCAACAAACACTTTTTGCAACGCGGGGCCACCCTGGGCTCTTGATGAAGTGCCGCGGGTTTGCGTTAAGGGTTTTTTTTTGTATTCCTTTTCCCACTCATTCGTAAGGGTGATGTATTAGCGCAGTTAGCGGAACCTCAGAACTACATCATATCCTCCTCGCTTGGGGAGTCACGGTGGCACTGATGAAAAATTTCCCCCCCCTAAACGTGACAAATCGCCGCATCATGCATCAGCAGTCAAGCCTTGTTTATTGGAGAGAGGGGGGGGGGGAGTGCGAGGGAGCGCAGACCGAGCTGTCCAACCCATCCACTCCACAATCAATGATTCATAAACTCATTACCGTTGCTATGCTCAGACACAAAATTGCTGTGCGAGGTTTTCTGGCAACCAGAAATGTGAGGACGGTTGTTTTTGTTTCGTTCTCTCTCTCATTATGTGTTGCCTAGCTCGTTCTCTCTCTCTCGCTCGCTCGCGTGCGCGCGTTGCGTTGCGTTCCCGCGCAGGCGTGTGCCCTGCGTGTCACGCGGTGCGCATCCCCAGCACGTGCGGACATCCCCGCAGCCATCTCTCTGTTCGTTGGAGCCGCTGTGAAACGGGACGCTTAAAGTTTGCATCCGCATACGGGCGCAACTCTGTCTTTTTGGACAATGCGTGACCCTTAAACCATTTGCAGTAAGTCGGCGTGGGGGGTGTACACATACGATCCATAATAGAGGTTTTTTTGGGTTAGATCGCGTAAATATATAAACGCGTCGTTAAAACCGTGGCCAATTCGTCACAGCCAACTAGTAAGGGTTGTCACGTAAACAGAGCGTGGCCAATTCGTCACTCGTGCAGCACCACCGGTGTGTCCTCTGCTGCTCACGGCAGCGAGTACACTTGGATGTTTGCGCAGAGTCGCAAACACATCAATGCACTCATCCAGGCTCAAACTTTGCATATCTTCTGAGTTAATAATTTTTTTACTTGAACGAAAAACATCGTATAGTACACTATTAAAGAAGAAGAAAAACACACCTTCATGACCATCATCCCTTGTTGCTTGGCAACATGTGGCAGCAACAATTTCCCCATTACCGTATTTAATCCAAGAAAGCGTCACCGAATCTCGCGCACTTCTTCTGTGTGCGTGGAGGGCCCTGCGATTGGAATGTGCTCGGGCCAAGTCACGGCGCTTCCAGCTGTCCCCGACGAAGCACTCGATGTCCATCAGTCAGTCAGGATGCAGAGGGGGGGGGGGGGGTGGTGAAGGATCGGTTTTTCATGAAGGACTTATAGGTGAAATCTTGACTTAAAGCTTTCGCCACTGCAGGAATTCATATTCTTTGGGTCTTTCGGTGAAGTCACGTGGATAGGTTCAAATAAACGAACAAAAAACTACGACGTTTCGATCGCAAAACAAACGTTCGTCATCAGGATCGACGAAACGTCTTAGTTTTTTGTTAATTTTTTGTTATTTTTTTGTTATTTTCTTTGAACCTATCTACGCGACTTGACCTAAAGACCCAAAGAATATGACTTACAGGTGGCTGGCAAACCTCGGCGCTCCGACGAGGCTTTTCGTCGTCCTCTAAAGACGAGTTCACTACCACCACAACGAACGTGACTTTTTTGTTTTTGCATGACGAGGCATTGCGTCAAATTATACTTTGGCGATAAACCAACTTGGGGCTGGGAGAAAGGCGGGCGGGCGGGTGGGTGTGCATTAGTAATTTCTTTCACAAGAAAGGAGGGCGGGTATTGTTGAAAGCCCCTTTAAGCCTCGCACGGATGCCCGTGACACGCGGTCGCTGCGTTCCCGATGCAATTCTCCTCGCGAGAAAACTTCGCTTCAGTCGGCTTTGATTAAGTGTGCCGAGTCGGAGGGGGGGGCGATGCTTGGTTAACGTTTGGCACGGTTTCAGAGTCGAGGTGCTGCATCAAAAAAATGATAATCACACGCAACACACAAAGGTCATTAGCGAGCTGATTGCATAAAGTTAAGTTTACTAATGAGTTCAGGAGTGTCAAAAGTCGACGATCTATATGTCGCTTAGAGGTTTCCGATATGAAGCCCTTCTCGAGGTTGCCGAGATGACCGTGAGATGATGATTTATTGTCGTTTTGAATTTTAGTTGCGCAATCCGTATCCGACGGAATTCACCACACAGTGTTACTGCGCGATTTCACAATGTGACGCGTCACTCGGGTGACAGCAGCGATGCGCTGTTGTCAGCAGCAAAACCACAGCACTACGAACCCGTCGACCTTGGGTCAATAATTCCCTGCCACTGCTGGCCTGTGTGGCGAGTGATTTTTGAGCCGGTGCTCAGTACCCCCTTCGCCTGCAGCAACCTGCATATTCAAGCTGTTGTGCATGCTAAGGCGAGGATGTTAACTACCTCGCCTGGTATGCAGGGCATGGGCTCGATCCCGACCCTGATTCGTGTATTTTGGGCATGTTCTCCCCGTGGTCGCGTGGAATTTTTCTCCGGGTCCTCCGGGTTTACCCTCCACATTGAGAAAACGTGTTCGGGGTATTTGGCTGCTATACATTTCCACGCGATGAACCATTTCGCTGAGCTATCATTTGTTTTATATTTCGATTGAAAGCTTTCGTGACTGCAGGGATCCATCTTCTTAGTTCTTCCGGTAAAGTCACGTAGAAGAGAAGTAATAAAATAATAAAAATAAAACATAATAAAATAATTCTCACGACGTTTCGGCCACAACGCAAGCAGCCGTCCTCAGGTGAAGAACAGGGCTGTCGGAAAGACAGCGTCTTAATTGTTATAGGCAGGTCCGCTTCTGAAAAATAATTATATAGCTCAATAGGCCTTACCTGAAGAGAAAAAAACACACACACACCTCTCTACCCGTAGCTGTTAGCAAGAGTGCACGATTACACGCGTGATTAATCATCACAGGTGAGCTCACACTGGCTCCACTCGTCACCGGCATTATCTGCATCCCAAGGATCAATCTCACGTCGCTTGGGTTTCATCTCGCTGCGTGCTGACCGCCGCTCCACGACTCCTCCTCTGTGCTGTGCACATTGCTTGCCAATGACGTCACGAGTCCCGAGTGAAGATAGCCGTGGCTGCGGGGTCACCGAGACGGCGTGAGGCACCATCCCACCCCGTCGGTACCAACCCCGAGGGCATTGTCCCCCTTCCCAGGCAAAGCGAGAACCCCAACCCCACCCCACACCCCCACTGGCCCAACACTTCCTTTGGTGCAGTGGACACGATCAAGTGGCTGGTCTAATCTAATCCAATTGACATTGTGGCTGCTCGCATCTAATTTGCATTCATAGAGCGCCTTCACTCAAGGCACTTGACTTAGCTGGAGGGGAAAAAACAGGAAACGGTGACAGAATGTAATGATTTTGAGGAACGAGTGGACAGCGATTGAGTGGATAGCGATATTAAGGGATCACTACAGGGCAAGGGGAGGGACGGGAAGCAGTGGATGGGAGGGAAGAGAGAGAGAATGTGTGTGTGTATTTGTGTCCAGAGAACTCCCAGGCCACTCTTCCAATTTCAATTCATCAGATGTCATTTTAAAATATTATGACGTGTAGTATCTTTTAGAAAGCTAACAATTTGTTTTACCTTTGACCCGATAATTATGGTTATCCCTGCAACGGGTAGGATTGTGTCGTTTGGGATTCGGTGTGCGCTAGGTTGAGGGGAACCTCTTAACCTCACCAGGTGAGTGGTTAATATCTTACGAGTGTCAGATGAGTGTCATTTGAGTGTTAACGTCAACCCGTCCACGTGATGGGCTGACCCACCCGTAGTGACACAACCGTGAGGATCGTATTTGTTCATTCACGAAAGCCTCCAGAATGAAAACGCCCTCGATTTACCTTCAGAGGAGTATTTTTTTTCTGTGTACGTCCAAGTGGATGCGACCTGAAGAGATGGGGGCGCCGAAATCAGGTCGAGTGCAGAAGCCCAATGGATTTACGCTATCATAAGACTGTCAGTGATTGCGATGGCTTGGCCCGAGAGCCTCCAATCAGCAGTGGGTGGATTATGACTGATCATGATGATGACAATGGTGAGTGTATGACCAATGAAACAGCCCTGCTGTGTCTAGGCACCATACCTCGTTCTTCGTGCAATATTCCCGCAATGCCGACGTTTTCTGTCTCTCGTTGTTGCTCACGCAGCACTGGTCTGCCATGTCAAAAGTCCGGGATTATTGTCTAAACGGGATCGTGCCGTGTCACAAATAAAATGCTGAACTTTAACACCGCACACCGATTTTTGTTGGTAGCAGACGTGTAGTTGTAGTGCATTCGAGACAAGGCCCACTTCGTTCGGCTGGATTGGCAAACTTGCAGTGGGAATGATTGAAAATAAGTTCGACTTTGAAACAATGCTGTGGACATTGCAACACGAAAACAAAGATTGTTAGCGAGCATCTATGAAGGGCGGCACGGCACACGAGGAGATGGGATGACCAGCACCACACCCGGCCGCCTTTATCTCCCCAGTGGCGATGTTTACACACCGCACCAGGTACTCATTTGTGGCTGAGTCGACCTAGGCGAGGCCCAGAACCGGTTCAGGTAATCGTCACTGACGTTGAGAGTGTCCCGCATAGCCTTAACAGACACCTATGAAGGCTGACATGGCCCATGAGTGGCCAGCACAAATAAACAAATAAAATAACCCCCGTATAGCCTTTAACAGACTGTTGGGGCAAGTGCTGTTAGCGAGCACCTATGAAGGCCGGAACGGTACACGAGGGGGTGGGTGGCCAGCACCACGCCCGACCGCCTTTGTCTCCCTAGTGGCAATGTTTACACACCGCACCAGGTACTCATTTGAGGCTGAGTCGACCTAGAGGAGGCCCGGGACCGGTTCAGATAATCGTCACTGGTGTTGGCCGTGAGCGGGAATCGAACTCGTGTCGCTGGGTTCATAGCGCAGCGCGCTAACCGCTGCACTATCGCTCCCCACACACACACACGCACAAACACATTCGCATGCAGGGGGTGTTGTTTACGCAACATTTTTAATTGACCGTTCACTTATGCAATTCGGAGGCTATTTACGCAACGTCATTGTTTTGTTTGCGATGGGGGGTACATTTTTTGTTCGTGTGTGTGTGGAAATTAGTGTGCACCAAATTGCAAGTGTCCCACGCCAATGCAAGACAAAAATAACAACATAGATTGGCTGTGTGAAGTTACCTTCGGGAGAAGATTAAACGGGAAGCGTTTGGAGATTCCGTACAGTTGACAATTTCCATAATGTATCTGTTTGCACTATTTAGAAGTTATTTTTTTTATTCATCTTTGATATATACAAAACAAACGAGTTAACGTCTGCAAAATATCATTTGCAATTCGAATCAACGTTTTGCGGCTGCCACCGATGCTTTCGGTTATTTGACGAGGAATTGCAAAAAGTACGTGCAAGTTGGTCGATAGCATTAATGGTACACGTGCAACATCGTGCTTGGGTAACTTTGGGGTTCAAGCGTAAACAAATAAACGTGCTCGCCGAGACACGGCGCGTGTATGCAGAGACTCGGCAGCGTTTCCTGACTGGCTTCACGTCTTTCCAAAGGTGGGCGTGCCCACACGTGACCCACATAATAGAGAGGTTTTTTTTTTTGTGTTAGATCGCGTAAATATATAAAAATGTCTTCGTGGTTCTTTCGGTAAAGTCACGTAGAAGGGAAATAATTAAATAATAATAAAACATAGTAAAATTATTCTCACGACGTTTCGGCCACAACGCAAGCAGCCGTCCTCAGGTGAAGAACAGGTCTGTCAGAAAGAAAGCGTCTGAAGACAGCGTCTGACAGACTTGTTCTTCACCTGAGGACGGCTGCTTGCGTTGTGGCCGAAACGTCGTGAGAATGATTTTATTATGTTTTATTTTTATTACTTTATTATTTCCCTTCTACGTGACTTTACCGAAAGAACCAAGAAGATGAATCTCTGCAGTCACGAAAGCTTTAAATCGAAATTTATAAAAATGTTGTTAAAACCCGCCACCACCCGACACAGCCAACTAATAACTGGCGAAACGTCGTACTCAGATGGTAAATGTTGTGGCTTGGCTTTCCAACACACTGGTTAGTGCTGTACTAGTGACGAATTGGCCACGTTCTGTTTACGTGACAACCCTTACTGGTTGGCTGTGTTGGGTGGTGACGGGTTTAACGACACTTTTATATATTTACGCGATCTAAGCCAAACAAACCTCTTATGGATGATATTTGTCGCGAAAGTCTTCCACGTGTTAAACTGACGTTACCCACATTCTACTACCCCTTTGCCGCTTTGCCTGTGCATGAACTGCGATGCAACAATTACAAAACACTAAAAATGTACCCATTGTTTCAACTCCTGGGTCAGGAGGTTTAATCGGCGGACCTCTGGATTTGCAAGTCCATTGTGCTTCTACACGTGCAGTGACATCGTGGGATGTCACTGTGCAGTGCCGGCCCGAGAGGGTCACGGCGTGGGGTATAATGACAACCGCGGACACCACAGTGGTGTGGGTGTAGTACCAGCCCTATAGCACCGACTCCCCCGCCTGCTGCCTTTCACACTCATCCGTGGTCCCTCGTCTTTGAGAGCGAGCCGACTCTGAGCGGCGGCGACACGGAGTCACAAGTTGAAAGCAGCGTCTCCCGAAGCTCTCGACCGGAAGTCGAAGCGACACATCGACATGACATCACGTGCAAATGTACCGGCCGCTCGATCGCTCTGCTTTGCTCATCGGCTGGTGCGAATAACGTGGGTGGTGATTCGAGCAGGTGGGCGAACCGCGTGGACGCGTTCTCAAGAGATATTCCGTCACCTTGTGAGTTTTTTGGAGGCTTTACAAACCCCTGACTCGGGCTGACGCATAATTTATGCATGACCGTGGCGAATCCATGATTAGTTCTAATGAAAACGCGCAGGAAAATAGTTCACCTCAGCACAAAATGCAAATTTCCAATACACGGCACGTACGCATCTTTAACTTGCACGGCTACGCCATTAATATTTCACGTTTGGGGATTGAAATAGAGAGAGAAATCCCAGAATTCGCTGCTGTGATGGTCGACGCTTAGAATTGAGGGAGAGGTGCCTTGGGAAAACTAAGTGCTTACGAAAAAGCAAACACGGAACGAGATGGCGAAGGAACGATGCCATAAATGTTTAATGAAGCAAGGCAATGAGTGTGGCTTGTCTTCTGAGACAACTTGCCAGGGAATGTGTTGCCGAGTGCGGTTGGTGTAGGTGTAAAGAGGGGGTCATTGGGGCACATTTTTTTCGTGGGATTGTGAATATGCAAATGTACAAAAAAAGAGCTTCGTAGCTTATCGGATTCCCCCAGTAAAAATACAGTATTCTGATTCTCTCGCTTGCTCGCCCATTTAGAAATGCGGCACACTTTTTCTCGCGTAGTTTCTCCTCCGTGATTAGCCGCGAGCCGAAACGTTGCGTCTTCTCCTTGGCTGCTATTTTTGTGCCGCCGCTGCGCAAGGAGTCGTCGGCTTGATCCGATCTGCCCGGTAACGTGCAGCTGAAACTATGGGGTGGATGTCTTTAAGCCCCCGACAAGCCCGTCTCTGTCCATCCAGCATTATGAGTGGGTTGACCACGGTTATTCGATCGGCAGGGCACGCGTGAGTGCACCCCAACACGTCCGGCGAGCGTGGAAGAGTAGGCCAGATCAAGCTCTTGAGAGGCTCTCTAGAGCTCCCTGCGATCGGCGTTGGCCCTTCTGCCAGCATGGCGTGAGCAAGCCATTGCAGGCCTGCGCATTTCAATTTCTCGCAGTGTTTCAATAATGCACCTACCGTCATTTCACCGTGCATTTATTGGAGAGTTTGCACTGTGCCATCTTGTGTGATATACAGGAGGTCGTGAGTTCGATCCCGACCCTAACGCCTGTTGTAAATTTGGAGTTTGCGTGTCTCTCTTCCCGTGATTTTTTTTTTATCCGGGTCCTCCGGATTTGCCCTCCATATTTAGAATCAACGTGCGTTTAAAGTATTTGGCTGATGTAAATTTGCACACGACAAGACACTTCGTTGAGCTGTCCATTTGTGGCCAAGTCGCTTCTGAAAAAAGAGCTACACAACTCAGTGCGCTTTACTTGGCAAAATTTCAAACAATGAGTTGGTAAACCTGTCATGAATGGATGGCATTCGTACTGTGGTTAAATAATAAACAATTAATCATTATATAACGCGTGGTTTACTTACGCACTGAATGAACGAATATATTTGTGCACTGTACGTGCAGTATTTAAAATGTTCGTATTCTATATTGTTTTTGCACACCCCCGTCGATAAAACCGGAATGCAAACATTCTCAGACGTACCGATAATTCCTGATCCTTTTTTTGAAACCGTCGGCGGCTGAGCAGAGAGAGAGCGGTGGCGCAGAGGTTAGCTCACTTGCACCGTGAAGTTGACCTCCTGAGTTTGATTCCCCGCCCAGGCTAAGATCGGTGGCGAGCGTTGTTCTAACTTCTCCCCGGCGCTCTCTTTCCGCACAAAGCCACACTGACCGGCAAGGTGAAGTATGGTCAAACGACCCCAACCCCATGATTGGCACGGTGTGGGAAAGACTTCATCCAGCAGTGGATTGGCAAAGGAGCATTAGGTGTTTATTTAATATTTTTTAAACAAATAAAAGTACGGTTGCTCAATCTTTCATTCTTTAAAGGCACCTTTCTGAAAACCATTGTCCCTGTATGTAAATGATTATTATCCTTCGTCAATATGCAATCAGTATAGTAATTAGTTTCAATCTACAACCATACCTCTTGTAGCATTCATTTAGGCGTCAGCTGTTAACGTCAGGCTAAACTGAATTGTTTTAAGATATCATTTGGAACATCGGATGTCAACCCTGCTTGGCTCGAGTTCGACTAAGATCGGGTCAGGGCGCTTTCCGCGTGATTATTTTCGAGAACCCCCCCCCACAACACTCCACGTATTCGTCATTTCAAAGAGAGTCGAACGCTCGTTTAAATCATTTGTCAAAATGCGTTGTGCTTCAAAATATAAATAACATGTGATGCCAATTCATCTCTCAAATTTATCTTGGCCGTATCTCTCTTTTCTCATTTCCCTACATCTCTAATTTTCTTCTACACTTCCCTTGTCTAGATCTCTTCTATGTGACTGGGAATATATCTAAAAATCCCTCCGACGTCCAAAATACATTCCTGTGGAGGGAGCTGGAACGTTGGGTTGCTCGGTCAATGGCTAGGGTCAACGGCGGCGTGGTGTATTCCGCAAATATGCCCGACTGTGAGGGCGGGCACAAGCCGGTGTAAGTAGGTTAAACGTTGCGTTTTATAAGGGCACCACGGGGTGAACAGCCCCTCCCCACCCAGCCCCACCCCTCCCTCCCACCCCCCACCCAGCCCCACCCCACCCGGCCCCTCCCCACCCTGCCCCTCTCCACCCAGCTCCACCCCTCCCATTTTTGAATGCACGACGGACGGACGGACACAATAATCCCATGTGGGCTGGTGTAACCAGTATCATTTGTCAAAATGCGTTGTGCTTCTGCAGGTATGCTGGTTAGCCATGCCTTACATCGACGAGCACGTTGCCTGGGGAAGATTTACACGAGATTTTAATTTTCGTGTTATTTTTGTTGGTTGGCTGCAGTTAGATATACTATGCGAGCTCGAGCAGATTTAATATCATCTCCTCACTTTTGTTCCCCTTCGCCTGCTGTCTCAAGAGGACATGTATTATGCATAAGGTGCCTTTGCAATCGTATGTGGTCTCCACATTGAGATGTAAATGAAATACTTGCTTTATTTGCGTTACCAGTTTGTTACGCCGAAGTTAACGGTGTTGTTTTGCTTACAGTTTAAAAAAACAAGCACAGTTTGTTCGTGACACTTTATATTTAATTGTTAATCTTGGCACAGTTGAAATTTGGTAACAAGGCAGGGCGCCTGCTCATGCCACTATTGGCGGAAGGGCTTCCATGAAATGGGAACCTCTGCCTCGTGGCTGTGTATTTGGTCTACTCTTCCAAGCTGGCTTCTCGTCTTTGAAAAGGTGGGAGTACCCACACTTTACCCCAGATATTGGTGATCAGGCCGGGACCATCAACTTGTTACTCTTGAAAATCAAATTCATAGTCGGGTGGCAGATACCTGGATTCATAACCCAGAATCTCCATGGTTCTGGCTCCCGTGGATCTGGCCCCTCGAGTCATCTGGCCACCTTCTTGAGCATCTCACTGTTGAGTTTCCACAGACAACCAGCAACACGGCAACCAGCATAAACACCGCTTGACCTTTTGCCCCTACGGGCAGACTAATCGCAACTTCCGGTCCTGGTCCTGCGGTCTGCCTTGCGCCACACATGGACAGCTGCTACTGGCTGGGGGGGGGGGCAGCTGCTACTGGCTGGGGGGGAGGGGACAGCAGCCACTGGGGGGAGGGGGGGCTCCCATCAGCAGGGCATTGCAATGGTTTATATGTGGTTTAAGGAGCTTTGAGTTGGTGAGAAATTTAAGCCCCCTACAAATGCAAAAAGGGGCCATCCATTTAGTCCATACGCATGGAGAGGGGAGGGGGGGTTAACCCAAATGCGTAGCTTGCCTATGGGGGGTCTACTGACAATGTACTCATAGGAAACGGGGGGGGGGGGGCTGGTGACGCCTCGATAATAATTTGTCTACATTGGCCTTCAAATGAGTTAGATAGCCCGGTGGTGGACTATCTGTTTGCTTAAACACGTTCATATTATTAACCCTTGATCGATTCTGCGTGGATTAAGGGTGGGGGGGGGGGGTGCGTCAGGCATATGTACACAGGTGGTAATGGGGGGGGGGGTGTTTAAAAAGTACACGTGCGTACAGGGAGGAGGGGGGAAGGGGGGTCAAGTTTTGACAGATTTTTTGCGTACCTACGACATGGATGGCTCCTTGTTTATTCTCAGCCTTGCCAGTGACGGTTTGACGCGTGGCTCGTCACCACGGCGTGAGAGCAGCTGCGCCGTGCGTGCGCGTTTGTTCGCCATTCTCATTTTCATTCGCATCGCTCTCTCCGATCTGCTGGGGCCGCAGGACGATGTGACGCGGCGCGGCACGCGTGGAGTGGTCGGGTCAGCGGGCTCGGCGGGCTCGGAGGTTCCGGACGACGGCCCCCTCCTCGACATATCTCCCTCGGCTGTGCGCTCGCTCACGCAGAGGCTGCACTACCTGGAGGTGTGTGCGGTTACATACGTGTGTGTGTTGGCACATTAGGGGGCACAGGTGTGGTGCGTGCACATACGTGTGTGTGTGTTGGCACAGTAGGGGGTACAGGTGTGGTGCGTGCACATACGTGTGTGTGTTGGCACATTAGGGGGCACAGGTGTGGTGCGTGCACATACGTGTGTGTGTGTTGGCACAGTAGGGGGTACAGGTGTGGTGCGTGCACATACGTGTGTGTGTTGGCACATTAGGGGGCACAGGTGTGGTGCGTGCACATACGTGTGTGTGTGTTGGCACAGTAGGGGGCACAGGTGTATGCGGTCACATAGGTGTGTGTTGGCACATACGTGTGTGTTGGCACAGTAGGGGGCACAGGTGTGGTGCGTGCACATACGTGTGTGTGTGTTGGCACAGTAGGGGGCACAGGTGTGTGCTTGCACATACGTGTGTGTGTGGGTGTTGGCACAGTAGGGGGCACAGGTGTGTGCGTGCACATACGTGTGTGTGTTGGCACAGTAGGGGTCACAGGTGTGGTGCGTTGGCCAGTCGTCTCTGTCAACCCATGGCGCCACCTGGGTCTGTCTCGTGACCTCCTGCTCGTGGGCGTTCGACACTTCACGTTGCCTTAACGTGCACATAGCCTGGCACGAGTGCCGTGGCGACGTCACCGCCACTTAGTGGTGAACGGCGTCTGTTGTGTGTGTCTAAGCATGTGTGTGGGGAGTGGTGGGTCAGCGGTTAGCGCGCTGCGCTGCGAATCCGGCGAACCTGAGTGTGATTCTCGCTCACGGCTACCAGTCCGCTCACGGCCACCAATACCAGTGACAATTATCTGAGCCGGTCCTGGGGCCTCCCCTAGATCGACTCAGCCTCAAATTAGTACCTGGCGCATTGTGTATAGGGAGACAAAGGCAGCCGGGCGTGGTGCTGGCCACCCACCTCCTCTTGTGCCGTGCCAGCCTTCAGAGGTGCTCGCTAACAGCAATTGTCACGACAATCTGTTAAGGCTACACGGGGGATCTTTGTGTTTGTGTGTCCGCACATACTGTACGTATCTCGGTAATGTGGTGGTTAGCATGCAGCGCAACGAACCTGAACTTGATTGAAACTGCATTTTTTAAATTGTATTTTACCAGTTAAGGCCCACTGAGCTATATAGAAGCAACCCGGGCACAAATCATAACCCAACGATGTGGCTTATCACGTGGAAATTTATATTCGCCAAATACTCTTCAACGCATGTTTCTAAATGTGGAGGGGAAAAACCAGGAGGACCCGGAGAAAAATCCACGCGACCACGGGGAGAACATGCAAACTCCAAATATGCAGGCGTCAGGATCGAACCCACGACCTCCTGTATACCAGGCGAGGTAGGCAACGTCTCGTCACCGCGAACCCTAGAGGGGTGCTTGCCACTGAGTTACTCCACAGTGGTGGAGATAAATTGGTCACTTGCAGGGTTTTTCAGAATTTCTGCGAAAATTTCTCTCACAGACGTTTTCGGACTTGTGGGGGGGGGGGGGGAGGTCACGAGATTTCCCGAATGGATTCTTAGTATAATTTTTTTTTAAGTCCTAAACGCTTTTTTTAAAGCAAATGTATGTATTTCTGAAAGAAAAAAAAACAGATGCTAATTTTCTTCAGAAAAACTGGGAAGGTGTGGGAATTGAAACTGTCAATCCCACGTGAATTGCCTCATTGGCACGTACTCTTCTTTCACAAGGGAACGCCTGTGTCTCCCATTTAGAGTAATTATATTATCGGGCCATCACCTTGGTAAATAAGGAAATGTAATCAGTTAAAAAAGGCAAAGGTGGCAAAGGTAATGATTCTAGATTTGAAGCTTTCGTGACTGCAAGGATTCATATTCTTAGGTTTTTTCGGTAAAGTCACGTAGGTAAAAAAATTCAAATTAATAAAAGTAAAATAAAAATAAAATAAAAATCACGACGTTTCGGAGGCAACACAAGCTTCCGTCTTGTGTTATCAGCAAGCGTGCTGTGACGGTTCCACCTGAAGACGGAAGCTTGTGTTGCCTCCGAAACGTCGTGATTTTTATTTTATTTTTATTTTACTTTTATTAATTGAAATGTTTTACCTACGTGACTTTACCGAGAAAACCTAAGAATATGAAAGGTAATCATGGTAAAGGTGCAGCCCTGCAATGTTTTGCTCATGCTACTGCTGGTGGAAGGGTCTCCACTCGAGGGAGCTCCGAGACCCTATGAAGGTGGTACTGTGGCCTGCTCTTGCACACTGGCCAAACGTCGTGGAAGAGGTGGGATTACCCAGGCGGGAACAACTTTGCCACATTGCTGCTGCTCTGCATAGATTGTACTACTGAGATGCTCCCCTCCACAAACTACTGGACAACTGTGAAAAAGAGCTTGATTGCTCATCGGATTCCTCCAGTATAAGTAAAGACTGAATGTGGAATTACACACCGTAAACTCATGGCTCTCAGTGGATTTGGACGTAGCTCCACACTGTTTGAGTAGGGTGACACATACTTTTGAGCTGACGAATGTAAAAAAAAACTAATTTCAATCGAGAAATGGCATGTTACATATGATGTTACATGATTGATGTTTAGCACTTGTACCCAATTTTCTGGTTTGGAACCCTGGGTCTCTCTTGTAAATGAGACTTGCAGCATCTTTGTCAGTCTCAATGGGCCCTCACCTGGTCATAAATGATAATTTTATCTGTCTGCAATGTCACTATTGTTTTAAGCTACGGCCCTCTAGAGCAGAGAGAGCAGGCGGCAGATTATAGCTGGAAATAACATTTTACAGCAAAGTGCTTGTACACCAGTGCCAGTGCGGTCCTTAACGTTTTATTTTAAAAGATAGACAAACAGATGGGTGGATGGATGGATGGATGCCACATGCATTGCTGGCAGAAAATGTGTGTTTTTTTATGGTGAGGGCAGTTTTCTCATATTGTATTCCAATTGTGCATTCGGAATCCCGCCACGAGATGAAGCGTCCATTCCGAACTCTCACACAGCAGTGCAGCACCCGGTGTTGGAGAACGGTTGCCGTAGAAGAAGGTATCACAGAACTACTGGTGACTTTGTTTTTCCTTTAGCTTGCAATAGAGAGAAATGTTGATCACGTGAGAGTCAAAGATGCGTTTCTGTGTCCATAACTGAAATTAAGGCAATTTAGGTGTGAAAAAAACCGGATGTAATTTAATGTTGGGTTTATGTGCAGCCATTCATGGCCGGGCTGAGACCATTTACTCATTCTGGATTGAAAACTCATTGCTTTAGAGCTGCTCTTTGTGTGTTTAGCTTGTTATCCTTGCCACCGCATCTCCGATTAGCACGGCTGGCTACGTACGGTGCGAAAGAAGTTCACCACACACGTTGGTACATACAATTAGGTTGCGGCTGCCTGGATTTGAAATCAGGATCTCAGCAGTGGCAGCTTTAGAGCCGCTCTCAACTCTAAGCCACGTGACCACCTCACAAGCTCGCCCTTCGAGGCACGCGCTGCGTGTTCAAGTTGCGTTCTTCTTTGTTCTGGGGCGAGTGAGCAAAGGTAACGGCACCTCCGCAGCAATTAGTCGCGTCGCAATATTGACGCGCACCGTTGCTGTTTGTGTTCAAACATCTTGCATGCCCCAACCCGCCATTAGCATGGGAAATAAATCTATAAGGATCGTGTTTCCTCGCTATGCTCTGATGCTCGTCGTAAGTGATGGATGTTTTTTTTTAATCTCCACTTCAAATGACTTCATGTCGCCGAATGTTGTTGTTGTTGTTATACATCAGACCAATTAAAAAGATTTTTATATTGTTGAACCCAATGTGAGAAAAAAATTTACACGTCGGCTTTCGCGACGACATCGCATTTATCCCTCTATTTAAGACCGAAATAGGAGGAGGATATCTCTACAAATCTGGCTGTCGCCTGATGATTGTGATTGTAATGACTGGCGAAACGTTGTCCTCGAATTGTAAATGTTGTGGGTTTACTCTCCAACACACCAGTGTGCTGTACTTGATCCTCTCAGATGGAAACGATGATTGAGATTCAGTGAGCATTTCACTGCGTTAACATAACTTCCCATTGATATTATTACTTTCATTTTTACAAGAGGACGCATTCAATTCAACTGTGCCACCCGCATGTGAACTTGAATCTTTTTTCTCTCTCCCAGAAATGCTCTCCGCTGCGGCCAAATTTAGCCACCCGCCGACTTTACTGTGCCCATTGCTTCAGGAGCAAGGCACTCTTTGAATATCACACCGCGTCGGGCTGCATTCATCAAGCACAGGCCTGTAGTTGAATAGTGACACCCAGACACTGCACAATTTTAATCTTTCTGTCACTGCCCTGAAAACCCCTCGCTGGTCCGTGCTTGAAAGGGTACGAAAATTCAGAGGTGGGAGGGAGAAAAATTACATGATGAAAAAAAAGAGAAGCTTTTAAACAAAAGCTGCAATAAATAAGTTGGGGAAATAAAAAACAATCTAGAAAGATTAAGTAAGTCAGGAAAGCACGCGATTATCTTCCCCATTACAAAACAGCAGCAGATGGCGATGCACAGAACATCGCATCCTTAATGTGCTGTGGAATGGCTGAAGGGAGGAGGGGGTGCTGTGATCATTGTGCAAAGTCCCGCGCAGCGGCCTCACCACTGAGACCCTTGTTCACAACCGTCGGGCTTGTAATCCACGGTCGTTTCGGATCTTAAACGTAAACTCATTCGAAAAAAAATCTTCCATCTGCTCTGCCCTCACGTGACGTCAACACAGGGCATCAATCGCCCGCAGCTCAGAGATGACATCGCCCTCGCATGGTCTGCAGCAGAAGTCGCAACCGGGTACCCGTACCCGTACCCTACCCGATACCCGGGTAGCCGTTTGCGACCCTGGTGCGGCCGGGTACGGGTACGGGTAGGCCGTGAGTCACTGGTGAGTAACTGTTTGTCACTCATTTCCCAACGTCTTGTCTCTTCTCACAATTCAAGTTCATAGAATCAACCCACCCGCGCCTGCAACATGGCTTCATCCCAGAGGTCGCAATCAGGTAACCGTACCCTACCCGATACCCGGCCAGGTACGGGTAGCTGGGTATCGGGTAGGATACGGGTACGGGTACCCGTTTGCGACCCTGGTGGGGCCGGATTACGGGTACGGGTAAGGAATCAAAACCCGTTTGCGACCTCTGGTCTGCAGGAGGTCGTGGGTTTTATCCCGACCCTCATGCTTGTATATTTTGAGTTTGCGTGTTCTCTCCCTGTGGTGGTCACATGGATTGTTCTCCGGGTCCTCCGATTTTGCCCTCCGCATTTAGTAAGGACGCGTTTTGATTATTTGGCTGCTTCTATAAATTCCCACTTGTGACGATGATACGAGCCACTTCAGAGATGGCCTTGTCACCTCTGGTAAAGGGCTCTTTGCTCAGGTGGGCTTTACCTGGTTCATAACATAGTTTAGTTTAGCTTTAGCTTAGTTTCCCTCACGATGCTGCCTGCCAGACAGTTTGATTCGCCGTTGAGTGACGTGACCAAGCTGCGAGCCAAATCTTGAGCATATTTGTGCGGTTTGGCAACGCACCCGCGGTGTTGACCGGGGCATCCGCGAGGTTCGAACCGCAAAAACCTACCCCCTCGAGCCTTGTCACCGCCCCGTAAAAGGGGTCCGGCCACGGTCAGCCGATCCTCAGGGCCCGTGCAGGTGGTGGGTGGAGCCGTGGGTACTTTCACCCGTTCCAAGACCGTCCTAAGTCAGCGTGGCCAAGGAGGCCAAAACACCCTCTGGAGGGGCTTTAGCGGGGAGGTCCTTCCGTCAGCGGCGGCGGCAGCGGCGTGCGATCACACGGCCGGCGAGCGCCGAGACTTGGCCGCCCGCTCGGAGAATTAAATTGCAATGCGCGACGCGGAGTCGAGACGGAATGCCCGTACGGCTCACCCTCATTAACCCCCTCAAAATGTCACGCCGCCTGTGATATTGTCTCTCTTAAAGCGGTGCTTATTGCTGAATAAATAATAATTTAATGAAATTCCCTTGTTTTAAATAATGGAGCCAACCGATGGTGAGTATTGGGGCAATGAAGTAAAATCAAGGCTTCTTTATGTTCCGATCATTATCACCGAGGCCTAAGGCAATTACTTGTTCTGTTTCTCGTAGCTTTGGGTTTCGCTTGTAATGGTAACCGGCGCTAATCCACTTGCGATGATTTATTAAATCCATGTATTTAGGGAATTGCGGGTGAGAGGGTTAAGGGCCCTGTTATTACCTCCTCAGCAGAGAACATTTACAAAGACGGGGTAATTACATTATACTGTATAATTCTGCAGTTAACCAACCACTGTGACTAATGCACATCAGTTAGACACACCGGATCATCTGAAATCAAACTGTAATTTTAATCACCTTGTTTCTGAGGCAACAAAAAAAACGCAATACAGTTGCAAAATTATTCCTGATAATTACGAGTCTGTAGTAAAAAAAAAACATAGATTGTGCAACAGGCCCGCCAAAACCCTTTTTTGTGAATTGGACACGCGTTAAACTCGAGCTTATTGGGTGTCGCGGCAGCGTCTGCTAACCTTGCGTCGTGTAATTTCACCGGTACACGACGATGGGACATACGGCAAATCTTTTTTTTAGCCGGGCGGCGGTGGCTATGCACGTGGCCTGTAATCCAGCACTGTGGAGGCAACGATGGTTGATGGATGTCGTGCGCTGCGTTGCCAGGAGTAGGCGGCACAGCGAATGTGGACACAAACTATTCCATCTCGATGGGATAGAGTGTTGCCCCCTCGCATGTGCGAGTTTTCTCCGGGTGCTCCAATTCACTCCATCGCGTACAAGAAGCACTCATCAATTGGCTGAGAATTATTTTTTGTACACTAGAACCCCTCTTAACGACCACCCCTGTTAACGACTAATCGCTTAACGACGGTCCTCAATAGAGCCCAATGTGTAGTGTATAGTGTAGTGTATAGTAGTGCAGAGTAGAACTCCTCTTAACGAACACTCCTGTTAACGACTAATTCCTTATAGACGGGCCTCTATAGAGCCCAATGTGTAGTGTCTAGTAGTGTAGTGTATAATAGTGGTGTATATTAGTGTAGTCTATAGTAGTGTATAGTGTAGTGTATTGTAGTGTATAGTGTAGTTCCTCTATAGAGTCCATGTGTTCGCTTACCGACCATTCCCATGCTAACGACGGGCTTAGGACGAGCACGCGACCGCCAATTTCGGACAATCGGCAAGCTCCAAAGTGGTTTGACCAAGCCACGGCCAATCAGCGATGTCCATTCATGAGCGTTTGGGCATTGTTTACATTCAGTGTGGCAACATCTCTTTTGAATTCTTGGTGTATTTTGACTTACAACTATAATGAAATCAATAATTACGTCTCCCAAAGTGCTTGCGAATAAAGACACGAAAGTCAGGAAGACAATTAGTGTTTTGACGAATGAATAGATAATTGATAAACATTAAAAAATGTGTCAAAATAGGTTGCGTTGAGTAGTGAATATGGCCTGTCCTCGCTTAACGACCAAATCACGTAACGACCAGTTTCGTGGAACCAAATACCGTCGTTAAGAAAGGTTCGACTGTATATAAGGGACGACAGAGCTCGGGGAATTGTTGGCACCAACTCACCGCGTGGCCGCCTTCCGAGAGGGATGCATTATGGGTTGAGATCATCACTGCCCACGTTCGGCATCTTCTGCCCGTTCAAATGTTTCCACCAACTCGCAAATGCGGACAAACGCGCCGCAAGACGCCACGGCGCAGTAACTTTCTCAGAAGCATTTTGGCGTCGCGTACCGCAATGATTAGTATGCACGTTGCAAATTCTCTCCGCCCGTGTCTAGACCCGCGGTTGCGCAGTCAAAGCTAACCCAAGCTGCAACAACAACAACACAATTAAGGCATTAAAGTGTTTTCTGTGTGTGCATTACAGTGCGAAGATAGGGAGAGAAAAAAATATTTAAAAAAATATTTCAGAAATTTCAGTCGGGCCGCACAGAACAAATAGAGATATTTAGCGCAGTACATGGCTTATCGCTAAGAAACCTTATTAGCATGAGTTATAGAATGTCCGAAAGCAGCTGGGGAAAGAGCAATTACATTTTCACGGGGACGAGTCTGTTGATAATCAACTTCAGTGCTGCCCCAGTAGCCCCGTGAATAAAAATGGAATTTTGATTCACTTGCTTTGTATAAAATCGCCTACGCACGTGGATAATTGGCTGCGCAAGATTTGCGGCAACGAGGGTGCGCCGCGCGGCTCTGTGCGGGATATTTGCTATTCAAAGAAACATTTCCAGCCTTGACTGCCGATCATGGGGTTATTTAATAGGCCAGAAGCCCCCTTTTCTCCACACGTCTCCCGCTTGGATGCGGCCGATATTCACCGCTTCCCCCGGTTTGTTCGTCGGTACGTTTCGTATTCAAATTTCGGAATGGTGAATATTCGTCCATGCTGGAGGAATCCGATGAGCTGTGAAGCTCTTCTCCACAGGTGTCCAGTAGGGGCGAGCCAGAACGTTGCAGCAGCAAACGATGTAACGAAAACACGAAACGTATCCCCTCGCTAATAACGAGGTAATCATGTCCCCACGCGCACACAAACTTCGCACACGGCCCACAAACGTCACATCTGGATGGAAGCCTTTTGGATTATTATCGCATGAGTTGACGCAGAATTTATAATCGCTTATAAAGCTTCCCACCACCCTTTAATTGGTGGTGCTGCTGCGATGCATTGGTGGTCATTTGCTTAATGTCTGGCAGAAACGCATTTTGCGAATTTGAAAGCATTGTTGCACGTCTGTGTTTCTGTGAGTGTGTGTGTGGGGAGCGGTAGTGCAGCAGTTAGCGCACGCACTGCGTTACGAACCCGGCGACCCGGGTTCGATTCCAGCTCACGGCCAACACCAGCGACGATTATCTAAACCGGTCCTGGGCCTCTCTTAGGTATACTCAGCCTCAAATAAGTATCTTGTGTCGTGTGTAAACATCGCCACGAGGGAGACAAAGGCGGCCGGGCGTGGTGCTGGCCATCCACCCCCTCGTGTGCCGTGCCGGCCTTCATAGGTGTTTGCGAACAGCAGTCGCCCCAACAGTCTGTTACAGGCTACACGGGGGATTATTGTAGTTGTTTGCCTGTGTTTGCTCGTGTTTGCTCGTGTGTTCGTGCGTGCCTTTGTTACACAAGCAGAAAGGGTTGCGTCATGGGAAACAGTCATGTTTCGGGAAAGTCACGTTGAAAGAAATTAAATTGAATAATAAAATACGACGTTTCGATTGCAACACAAGCAACCATCATCAGGTACAAATGAATGGGAAAACAAACATAGTAAACTTGGAAAATACAATGCAATACAACACAGAGAGTCGGCCCACACAACAGTCAACACCCCACCTGGTTGATTACGTTCTTCCAAAGATTGCTACATTTGAGAGCGAGAGAGAGACAAAACACGGTAGTGTAGTGGTTAAGTGCACCGCCCTACGAAACTGGCGACCCGAGTTCAATTCCCACTCACAGCCAAAAACGGCGATGAATATCAGAGCCGGTCCTGGGGGCTCCCCTCGGTCCACTCAGCCTCCGATAAGTTACCTGGATTGGTGCGTAAGCATCAGCATTGGGGAGACAAAGGTCCAGCCAGGCGTGTCGCTGGCTCTCCAACCCCATCGTGTTTTGTGCAGGTCTCCTCAACAGGTGCTCGCCGACAACACTTGCCCCAATGGCCTGGCCAAGGCTATATTGAGGGGACCTTTGTCTTTGTGTTCGTTCCACATTTACGTGTGAATCAGGATGATGGGGATGCCGGGATTGGAATTTTGCCGGGGGGAAGGGGTGGGGGTGTGTTGCTGAAGAGAATGGCAATAGGGACAGAGTGGCGCATTCGCATCGCTTCCTGCGGTTGTCACTGTCCCTCCAGCTGCTTTCTCACTCTGCTACTCACGCGGAGAGAGAGCCAGAGAGAGGCACCACAGTGGCTGCACACACAAAGCCACCGGCACTTGCCGTCGACGTCAGCTGGGGAGGGGGGGGGTCCAGGGAGAGAAACCATCTGCAATGATTAGGCAGATGGGCGCTAGGTGAAGTGTGTCTGCGCCTCTGCGGCTGGATAACAAACGCCGCTTAAAATGATAATGAATTACTCCGCTGTGAAGAGAGGAGGAGGAAGAGAGAGAGAGATGGGTAAAAAAATCCGCTAATAAAATCCATCCATCACTGACAGAATATTTCCAGGCTTGGCGTTACCACCGGGTGTGTTTACATAACCATCACTCTGTTTGCTTAAGCGGGCGGTGTGTGAGGGTGGCCTCAGTCACAAACGCTTGGCTGCGGGTTTGCCGGGATCTATTGAAGGGGTTGGCAAAAAAAGCAAGTGGCCGTCGCTTGTCAGATAAATTGACATCTCCGACTCGGTCTCAACCGCGTGTCAGGCGCACCGAGGAACAGCGCCCCGTGCCGAAAAGAAGAGGTTAATGAACTGTCGCGTGAGCAGGTGCAGTGAGGTGGAGTTACCCCCCTTAGAGTTCCATCGTTTATTTAGTTTAAAAAGCAGCGCCGCCCCACAATGTTGGGCAAGGTGAAAAAACCAAAACGGAAAGTAGAGAATGCAATTTAAAGCTTTCGTGACTGCAGCGTCTGAATGAACACCACCAAGCTTTCTGACAGACCTGTTCTTCACCTGAGGACGGCTGCTTGCGTTGTGGCCGAAACGTCGTGAGAATTGTATTATTTTATTATGTTTTATTTTTATTATTTTATTATCTCCCTTCCACGTGACTTTACCGAAAGAACCAAGAAGATAGAGAATGCATTTTAGTTTTTTGCTTCTATTTCGGCGCGTGAGATCGAATTTTTGACAACCTCACCTGGATCGTTGCGTTTTTCATTGAATTATGCGGCCATGCAAAATGTGCATCGGTATGGTTAATGACCTAGAAGTTTTTTTATTAACAGTTTACGACGAAAAACTTTGTCAGTTATTGCCACCGAATCACGGGGGTCCCCGTTATGTTTAACGCTGCCGCTGCGACGATGCGCAGCTCGCTCGCGCGACGTTATACGTTTGCTGCAACATTTATTTTTAAGAGGAAATGTGTCAGGTTTATTTTTTGTGGGTGTGTATTTTTATTGTTGCGTCCTGTATTCAGAATTTAGACAAACGCTGAGGATATCCGAATTTTTTTGGGGGGTAACAGGCTGCATAAATTCCCCAATAATGTTTCGGTCAAAATTAAAATCATCCATTCAAATGCATTATTTAAATCCACGTGAGGTCCCATTCAGATGTGCCATTTCTTAAAACACAAAAACAGTTGTTGGATGGATGTATGAACAAGCTTAATATGACCGCAAATAAAAACGGTGAGCACATCCATTCTACGGAGAGGTGCGGTCCCTCATCGGCCGAGGAAAAGAGGAGGAAGGTTCTTGAGCCGGGATCGCAACAAAACCCAACAGGCCCAGGGAGTGGGCAGGACGAGTGGCTGGGGGAAGGGAGATTCAGACTATAGGGGCAGCAACATAGTGTGAGTAACCCCCCCCCCCCACCGCCGCTCCCACTCCACAACGGTTGAAGGTTGACCATAGGCCCTGACGGTTAGGGAGCCGCGGTGGCGAGATGTTAACCACCTCGCCTGGTATACAGGATGTTGTGGATTCGATCCCGACCCTGATGCCTGCTGTATATTTGGAGTTTGCGTGTCTCTCTCTCGTCATCACCACGGTGGCTAGGAGATTTTAGCTACCTCGCCTGGTCTACAGGAGGTCGTGGGTTCGATCCCTACACTAATGCCTGCTGTATATTTGGAGTTTGCGTGTTCTCCACGTGGTTGCGTGGGTTTTCCTCGGCGGCGTCCGGGGTTTTCCCTACAGATTTAGAAAGAACGCGTTTTGAGTATTTGGCTGCAATGCATTTCCGCACGATGATAAGCCACTTCGTTGTGATAGACAGGTAGCTTCTGAAAAAGAGCGAAACAGCTGAGTGGGCATTACCTCGTAAAATGTTTTTTTTGTTAAGTTAATGAAATATGAGAATAAGTTTTCCCCTTTTTTTCTGGCAACAAAACAGGTGTTAAGATCTTCTTGGTTCTTTCGGTAAAGTCACGTAGAAGGGAAAGAATAAAATAATAAAAATAAAACATAATAAAATACACGTAATAAAATACATAGTGTATTTTATTATTAAGATGAAAGCTTTAAATCGAGGTGTTAAGATGTTAAAACACCAAACTGAAACCTTTTACAAGGAATCATGTCTGCATTAACCACAATACTTGTGGTCAGAATGCAAACAAAAAACACGCTCTGATAATATATGCATTGTCTTTGAAACTGATTGTTCCACACCAGAGACAGCTTTCTTTTGAGCCTCGTTTCAATTGGTGCTAGACCAGAGGACGCCTTTTGGGATATATGTGTAAAATGAGGTGGTGGCGACGATGCGTGGAATAAACGAAGATGGAAATGAGACGAGTGAATTGATTATGGGTGGCGATGGGGAGTTTGGGACGGGAAAGGCGTTAGTGCGAGTGGGGAGGACTACAAGGAGACATGAAATTGCAACGTTATGGAAGATCGTTTAGCGCACGAGCGATTATTGTTGTGGTTCGCGCCGGTGAAGTGAAAAACGATTCTCACGAGGACCTTTAATCGCGATTGGATACAAGACCTTTTCGCTTAAGACCGTCGTTAAGCGTCGTCAGAAAGAATAAAACCACGTCACCTGGTCCGGAATCAGAATTAAATCTCGAAAATCTAGAATAACCATGTCACCTGACCCGGTGAATGGTAGCGCCTCTAGTGCCTGCCGCAGTGATGTTAACTCATTATATACAGCGCACACGAATCAAAAGACGTAGATTCACACACGCGTGGTCCAATGCGCATATCGTGAGCTTAATAATTGACGAACTGATGCATCGGTCCAACACCAATAACATCATCGTGTAAAGCCTTAACGAACACAAGGACATTTGGCATTAATAGAAGTTAAGCATTCGCTCTTATCAAATATAACACAGGGCCGGATTAATCTCTCTTTTTGGATTAGCTGGGCATCGGGGAATAGCCGTGGGCCATCGTGGCAGCAGAGTAATGGGAACAGTGCAGCTTTTCTTGCTATCCAAGTCTCGCTCTCACAATGCGCTCATGTCTGCGCGTTGGGTAGAGCTGGGGGGGGGGGGGGTGCAGTGCCAAGCTGCGTCATTTAGAGTCCACACGAAATGAAGTAGCTCAGGCTTTGCAAGCGGACTTAAGTCGGCTTTGAAGACCTGGCTCTCTCGAGGTGAGGGAGGTAACTCACTGATAGCAGCCAGGACAACATTGTCCATCGCGGCTGGAGGGAATCTTTTATTTTTTCTATGCTATTCAACTCTTTAAAAAGATTATTTAAGATGTGCAAGGAAACCAAAGGAAAGAGATCCACAATCACGCGGCAGCCCACGGTAAAATAGCACGGGGAATTCAGTTTCCGCAGAGCATCTGTTTGATAATGGAATAAGAATAATGCTCATTTAGACAAGCCTGGGCAGGCTGCGGTTATTCGCAACAGATACTTTCATATTGTGGGAAGTTTCTTTTTTTCTCCTAGCATACAGCCTTTCAAATTATATGTGGTGGATGATAAAAAAAAACTAATCACAAGTGGATGGGTTAGTCCACGAGCCCAGACCAGAGAGTTTACTTGTCGAGACGACCCAGTGGTTCCTCCATCACTTAAAATGCTCACGCTTTTCTTAAATCGGTCAGTGTTCGTGAATTTATGCGATCACCCACTTGAAGCGAGTGGCATCGTCAAACAAGTCACTCGTATGAAAACAATAACAGGTTTTACCCCTTTCTGGCAATAAAACAGGAGTTGTGTTAAGATGGTCACAAACACCAAATAGAAACCTTTTGCAAGGAATCAAGTCTGCGTTACGCACATAGGTACTTGTGGCAGAACATGCAAACAAACTTGCTCTGTGTAACACACGTCATTGTATTTGCAACGGATTGGCCTACACCAGAGACAGCCTTCTTCATGGCCTAGTCTCACCAGTGTCAATTCAGTGGTACTCGCCGCCGTATGGATCTGTACTCCTTGAAGAGGAGCAGAGAGTCGGCGGCATGAATCGTTTCGGGGAAGGAAGCTACAGACGATGGTTGGGGAGGGGGGAAGAAAACTAGGATGAGTAAACCCCCCCCC
The DNA here is from genome assembly GCF_965212315.1 of Lampetra planeri. NCBI lineage: Eukaryota > Metazoa > Chordata > Hyperoartia > Petromyzontiformes > Petromyzontidae > Lampetra > Lampetra planeri. Next base: position 9,750,417 of record NC_136127.1, on the reverse strand, counting down.
CCCCCCCAAATCATTGAAGGTTGACTAGAGTCCCCGGCAGTTATCCCGAGTTGCTGCTGGGGACGACTAGCGTGCCAATCGCACCTCCGATTAGCACGGTCGGCTACGCACGGCGCAAAGGAAGTTCAACATACATGCGTACCTATTCTTAGGTTTTTTCGGTAAAGTCACGTAGGTACAAAATTTAAATTAATAAAAGTAAAATAAAATAAAAATCACGACGTTTCGGAGGCAACACAAGCTTCCGAAACGTCGTGATTTTTATTTTATTTTACTTTTATTAATTGTAATTTTTTACCTGCGTGACTTTACCGGAAAAACCTAAGAATATGAATCCTTGCAGTCACGAAAGCTTCAAATCTAGAATATATGCGCACGTACGACTAAACTGGGCCACGTCACGGTGCGGCCGAATTCGCGTTGTGCTGCAGGCCACAAACGTTTTCGGCTCATCGCAGGTGGTGCCAGGGTGTGCTCTGAGCCTGTGCGCTCGGCGACTCGAGGATTCAAGCGGCCAATTCAAGCCACGGAGCCCAGCGCAAATTGCAAAACATCGGGTTGAAATCGGGGCTCTGTGTTTAAACCCACATTTCAAGTGTAGCCGGGTATGGCCATTTCATGGTATCGGCCTGATCGCTTTAATGACTGCACAAATATAACAAGTAGTAAAATAAATATTCTTGGTTCTTTCGGTAAAGTCACGTAGAAGGGAAATAATAAAATAATAAAAAATAATTAATACATTTCTTGCTGTGGATTTCACACCTGCTGATGATTGCTTGTGTTGCAGTCGAAACGTCGTGAGAATTGTATTGTTTAATATTTTTATTATGTTATTATTTCCCTTTTACGTGACTTTAACGAAAGAATCAAGAATATGAATCCCTGCAGTCACAAAAGCTTTAAATCAAAATGTTGGGTGTGAACTTAATTTGACATATTCCAGCTCTGACTAAAGTGAAAAAATATTCACATTTACCATTAGCATTGCCTGATAACAGAATGATGTTTTTTTTAATAAGGCATTGTGAATGAATATAGTGGTCAGTTTTTCGTTTGTTATTTGGCCCTGTACACCACTGTCAAACACAGTCCCATTATTTCACGTATGCATCAAACATGATTGGTATGTGCTGAAAATACTTTTATGTAGCACGGAGCGCCATCTGGTTCTTTGGTCTGGTCATAGGTGTCATCTAATCAGGGCACTTCTGACAAGATTGAGCCTCGCTTTTGCCACCGAACAAAGTGCCCAATCTCGTCAGATCTTGGAATTTAAAGCAGGGTTGTGCCTGGTTAGTATTTAGATGGAAGACTGCCTGGTAATATCAAATACCAGATGTTTAAAGATTTGGGCTGCAAGGTGGCCATGGAATGGAAGTACGGCCAGTGGATTCTTGAATCAGAATATTTGTTGAAACTGGAGGAATCCGATGAGCTATTAAGCTATTTTCACAGATGTCTAGTAGGGGCGATTCAGAACGTTACAGCAACAAACAATATGAAAACACAATAGGAGTGCAAAGTATAGGAAAGGTAAGCAAATGGCAAAAAAAATCTATTTATTTTACCATGTAAGGCCCACTGAGCTATTAGATTATTTTTCAGATGCGAACTGGCCACAAATGATGGATCAACGAAGTGGCTTATCATGTGGAAATTGATAGCAGCTTTGGATGTTACCCATTTATCGAGATTATGTCCGTGTCCTCCCACACGAATACTCCTTCATGGAATTAACCAAAAATCCACATGTTGCAAGACCCTCCTGAAAAAATAAACTATTAAACGACTAAACCATTTTTATTTTACCAGTAAGGCCCACTGAGCTATATAGATCTTTTTTAGAAGTGAACCTGGCCACAAATCATAACTCAACGAAGTGGCTTATCACGTGGACATTTATAGCAGTCAAATACTCCGCGAATTTCTAAATAACTCTGAGACTCAGTAAGGAGACTTCCCTGGGTAAATACGGGGCATTGGCATTATCGATAATTATTAGTTTGTCAATTGGCTGTCAGTGTTTTGCGTCTGGCCAGCGTCTAGCTACCTTGGAAGTGTGGACCAAGGATACCCTCCAGAGAGGCCTCTCTAGAGCTCCCCCGAGTGGAGGCCCTTCTGCCGACAGTGGTGTGGGCGAGAGCGATTGCAGAGCTGCACCTTTACCTGGGTGTTTTCATGCGAATGGACAGGAATAGCCAAGGGTGGCAACCTCACATTATGGAGGAGGGGAAAAGGACTTCAAGTGCAATGGCCACCGTGCCATCTAAATGTCTGATAGGGTGTGACATTTGACGCTGCAATCTGCCACTTTCCTAAGACACACACTCACGCCCTCTCAAATATAAGATCATCTCTAATAAGCTAATAGCAATTATATATATACTTAAATTATCCTGGGTGGTGATGTAGATGAACCTCATTATCCCACTCCGCTGCAGGGTATCTCTTTGTCTTAACATCTGCCGTGTTCATAACCTGTTGTGTTTTCTTTCTCTCTTTTCTTTTCAGGCACAGAACTGTGCACTAGCGCTTGAAAATTCAGCCCAGCGTGAGCACTACAGCTGCTGCCTTGATGAGGTATATCACCCCTCAGCGCACGTGAAACGCCATCGCACGTTTTTAGAGGCTGCTGAAAACATCACAATTTTTTAAATGCCCCATCCAAGTTGTTGGTGACTGGCAGACGAATAACGCCCACTTCCAGGATGGTGCGCAGGGACAGCTGCCCACTGTGGAGGGGGGGTCCCCTTGGCAACGGTTGCAGGGGGGGGTCCCCATGGCAACGGCTGCAGCAGGCACGTCGAATTGGTGGAGACGTCAAGTTCATGTGAGACACTTTAGAGTTGCCGAGTCAATCGATCCTTTCCCATTCTGATGACGTACACGTGCGTCCATCGGTTTTTCTTCCGATTCGTCGTATACGTCATCAGAAGGAAAGGTAAAGTAAAAAACGTTATCGGTGCGGGTCGGAAGACGTGCCAAGGCACCCACAAGGCCACGTGCGAGGGCGCGTGGCACTGTTTGACGCCAGCTAACGCTGCAGTTCTCTGCACTGAGTACAATGTTTTTAAAAAAAACAACCGTGAATGCCTCTCTGAATAAAATTTACGCTAACAACCGCTTGCGCGTTAGGAGATTCAGTGGTAAACGGGACACCCGCCCTGCAACTTGCAGACGTCTCGTAACGGGAAGGGGTTAAGCAAGCGACCTATGAATGCAAAATTTCTGAAGGCAAATGAAAAACAAAAACGTTATCTACCATAGCCGCAGAGCTCAGCGGCTCACAAATGAAATTGGCGGTGTGAATTTGATTCCCGGCCACGGCCAACATCGGCGGAGAGTGATATTTGAGCCGGTCCCGGGCCTCCCCATTCTTCACGAAGTATGGTCACATGACCACCACGACTGCCACGGTGTGCGACGGCTTTTATCCAACAATGGATTGACAAAAGGGGCTGTCGTGAGAAAGTGAAATGAAATCTTGCATCGGTGTTTCAGGTTGCGCTTGAACGGATCTCCGAGGTGTCCCGCCGTGTGTCCTTTTGGCACGACGAGTGAAGCCGCGCTTCATGCGCTGGGTGCATCGTCAGGAACTCAAATTCTTCCCCCCCCAAAAAAATATCCTAATTACGTAAAGCGAAACGTCGGACGCCGCTGCAAACAATACGTGGAAAGAGCAGCAAACACGGCAGAGAATCGGATTCAGTATTAAAGGGGCATCAAAATAAGGCTAACATTTGGTTGGCAAAAAAAAACACATTATTTCTGAAAACCTTTCAGCTGTCAGCGCGGCACATTAATAACCTGCAAGGAGTGAACAATACTTTTTGCCGTGAACGTACTGCTGACTCTCTGCAACTTTTCCCTCGGTGAAATCTACTTGTTAACAATTAAAGGAATATCTGGCTCCATTTTCATTCAATTTCATGGGCTTTCACCAGGTGTGTTTCGGGTATTGCAGTTTTTTTCAGGGGACGTTTTCCTCTCTCCTCTCCATGAAATTCATTTATAATATAGAACAGTCAAATTCCATACTGCACTACAAATTGTATGAGTGTGAATATTTGGTAAATGACAAGTCTATGAATATGTAGTTGTATTTTCACAAATAAGCCGAGGCCTATTACGTTTAGCCTGAACCAGCTGAGAGGCTGAACCAGGTGAGGGCCTGAAACAGGTGAGAGCCTGAACCAGGTGAGAGCCTTGAGGTGTTGCTTGAAGGTGGATGGTGCTCGGATGCTGCGTATCATTGCTGGGTGATTTGCCCGTAGGCTTATTGTAGCTATTTATATGTAAAACAAGATGAGAGGCATAAAAATCGCACCGCGTTCGCCATAAGCCGAGTCATAACGGCTCGGTAAAAAGGCGTGCGCGAGAGAGACGCGTATTCGCAAGAAAGCTCTTCGGGGATTTCACCATTGACAGGGAACGAGGGGGTGGGGGGGCATTACAGAGGCTTTAGGGGAAGCAGCAGCGCTAGTAGCAGCAGCAGAAGAAGCGTGACACTGAACGCGTTCAATGTTTTCCTTTGAACCACGGGGCCCAAGAAAGCTCCGCCACCGTTGGCGTGACACGTCTGACATTTGTCGGGCGCGATCGTGGCCATTGTTAACGGTGTGCGGTGTTTTTTTCCGTTTCCTATCAACGAACGTGAGGCGGTGGACCAACGAGACATCGCGATATCTAAAGCGCACTCAACTATTAAGTCATTTTCACGTAGGTTTAGCCTTTTTTCAAATCGGAATCCGAATATTTATTTGTACTGGATGAATCCGATGAGCCACAAAGCTATATTTTTTTACAGAAATCCAATCGAGGCAGGTTTAGAAGTTTACAGCAAGACACGATGCAAAAACACGATACCCTTTTCATTAAGAATATGTTTTTACCCTTTCTGGCAATAAAACAAACAGTTGTGTTAAGATGTTAAAACACCAAGCTGAAACCTTTTGCAAGGAATCATGTCTGCATTAACGACATATAATTGTGGTGAACATGCAAAAAAAAACCATGCTCTGACAGTATATGCATTGTCTTTGAAACTGATTGGCCCACAGCAGAGGCAATGTCTTTGTGCTGTTCGCCTTTTGGCGTCCTCTGATCTAACGCTGTTTGAGACTAGGCTCTAAAGAAAGCTGTCTCTGGTGGGGACCAATCCGTTTCAAAGACAATGCATATACTGTCAGAGCATGTTTTTTTTGTATTTTCACCGCAAGTATATGCGGTTAATGCAGACATGATTCCTTGCAAAAGGTTTCAGTTTGGTGTTTTAACATCTTAACACAGCTGTTTTATTGCCAGAAAGGGGAAAACCTATTCTTATATTTTGATACTGGCAAGGGAGGTCCCATGACCCTTTTCATTTTTAAAACAATTCTCTACTTTTCGATTTAAAGCTTTCGTGACTGCAGGGATTCATATTCTTGGTTCTTTCGGTAAAGTCACGTAGAATGAAAATAATAAAATAATAAAAAATAAAACATCATAATGTTTTATTTGTATTATTTCCATTCTACGTTACCTTACCGAAAGAACCAAGAAGATGAATTCTCTACTTACCGCAGAAGGATATTTTATCAACATTTTCAACCGAGACACCCTTGCTAATCTCGTGTGTGTGTGTATGTCTAAAAAAAAGAAAATCTATTAAAGCACATCGAGTTTGACACACACCCCGTGTACATCACGGCGCTACTATAATCAAAATCACGCGGGCTATTGTGCACGGTTGAAACATTTTTCAACTCGCATCACATCAGTGCCCTGCCACCACCTGCTCGATGCTTGTAATCCCCATATCACGCGGGGGCAGAGTTGAAGAGAGGGATGGGTGAATTTGGCAGCGGAGGCTCTTGGGGTCTGGGGTGGGGGTTTAGTTGGAAGAAGAGAAAGAGGGGAGGGTTGATCAGATTTCTTGACATTGCTAAATGGTGCAAAGTTGAGAGTGAAATTGATTTTTTTTTGTCCGTTTTTTTTTCCTTCTCCGCTCCCCTTTTGGTATTCGCCGGATCTCCGGCGAGTAAGATTTTAATAGAAAACCTGTCGTCGCTCTTCATAGCCCAGCTCAGCCGCTTGCGCAGCGTCTCCCTGGAGATTCTGCGGGGAGGGGGGGGGGAGTTGAAAGGTTACCGTAACGACATTTTAATGGTCTCATTGGGCCTGGCCGATTGTTACACTCCTGGGAATTAATGTAAAATGAATGTTGTCTTAACACATTTTTTTGTCAAATGCTTGAGTAACTTTTAATGGATTTTACATGGTGCGCTCTCTCTGTTTCTCTCCCTCCCCAGTTATGCTCTCTTCCCATTCGCATTTCTTTAATTCGCCAAACATTTTATCCCTCAATTTGCAATTCTCTCTATCTCTCTCTCCGGCTCTACATTATTATCGCTGTCCTACCCTCCTCCCCCCCTCCCCCCCGGCTCGCTAACCTGGCTGTCTGGCTGTCACCCACCGATTTCCCCCGTCTCTCTCCCCCCAAACCCCTCCACTCGCGGACTCCCATCACGCTCCACCTCGCAGGTGTCCAAGCAGGTCATGCAGGCTGTGTTGACGCAGCAGGTGAGCAATCGAACACCTACGATTGTGACACGCGGCACATGGAGGGTTGGAAGGCAATAGTGGGAAGGTGCAATTGTTGTAATTTGCCGAATCTTTAAAGAAAGAAAAGGCAATAGCGCCGTACAGTTATAAACGATAATGCGTTTGTTTTTTCTCGGGCACAATCCGAATGGAAACTTTTCTTTAATTTTCGCGTTTTATTTGAATCGTGCATCAGATATTGAGAAAAGGTGGTCAATTTTACGTGGCAGAAATAAGTTCACACGTTTTATTGGAAACCGTCTCCATAGCTACATTATTTAAAATCAATGTTTTTTTGTCTAATTGTTTATATATGTTACATAGATAAATCACCCCTGATTTAAACACAGAGCACAGGAGAAGGTGTAATGGTTGTAATTTGCCATATTCTTAATATACTAAAAGCAATAACGCTATTGAGTAACAAAAGCATCGTTTTTTTTTCCAAGCACACTTTACATATGAAATAAATAAAATAAACCTAAAAAAACTGTAGTGTTTTATTCATGGCAGAAATAGGTTTAAAGATGTTCTCTGGTTGCTGTCTTCATGGCTACATTGTTGAAAAGAAAAAGGGTTGTGTCATCTACTTTTGGTTAAATATCTCAGAGCGCTAAAATTCCTCCGTATTCTCTCGGGTCTATTATTGTTTAAAGTGGTCCATTGGAGCCTCTTGTTGGCCTTCGTTCAGTTGTGCCTCAGGCAAGGTATGAAGGGAGTACATCTGCGGCCTTGTGCATAATAAACATCCCTCAACACCACAAACAACAACAGCAGCAGCAGCAGCAGCAAGGTCCTCTGCGCATTGGCACCGCCAAGAAATTAAACATCCTCAATAAAAAAAAAATCCAGCATTCATCTCATTCGCTTTGAAGGTTTAGCCCCCAACGTCACGGCTAAACCGAGATCCCCTGCATCGCTGCGCGGGAAGCAATAACTCTTGAAGCATTGTTCCCTTCGACACGCCGCTAAGTGTGCGCTGAATAATGCCTCGCGTAAATAACCGCCGTGGTGCGAGCCACCGCCGTGCATAGCTTTTGGCGCATTTCCCATCGGTTCACGGGCAACTTCATGCCCGCGACTTCATTCCGGTCTTCTTGGTTCTTTCGGTAAAGTCACGTAGAAGGGAAGTAATAAAATAATAAAAATAAAACACAAAAAAATAATTTTGTTTTATTTTTATTATTTTATTACTTCCCTAAAGTCACGTAGAAGGGAAGTAATAAAATAATAAAAATAAAACACAAAAAAATAATTTTGTTTTATTTTTATTATTTTATTACTTCCCTAAAGTCACGTAGAAGGGAAGTAATAAAATAATAAAAATAAAACACAAAAAAATAATTTTGTTTTATTTTTATTATTTTGTTACTTCCCTTCTACGTGACTTTACCGAAAGAACCAAGAAGATGAATCCCTGCAGTCACGAAAGCTTTAAATCGAAATTCATTTCGGTCGTGACGGCGGCCAGTGCGACTTCATCGCCGGTAGCTGCAGGGAAGTGGCATGCGCAATCACGCCCCAGTGACGTTCAGAACACGAATCGGAAAATCAAGGCCGAGGACTCCTCGAATCGCGTGTTGACAATCAGCCTTTGCAGTTTACACCCCTGCCCGTGGTTCTCCGTTCACCTTCACTGGGTTTTGCTCTCCACACGAAAAAATGTATAAAACCTGAAACCATCGGTGGACGAGTTTTTTCACACGCAGCTCCTGCAGTCTGGAGTGCCCTCCCGCTCCACGTTCGACTATTCAGCTCCGTCACGTTGTTCACATCTGAACTGAAAGGCGTTTTTTTTCGTCCAGGCATCCGCTAAAAATAGGTAATCACTTTTTGTATATTGGACCGATTGATATAAACGAGTCGTAACTTGTAGGCACTCCAGTACTGGTTTGGTTGGGAAGTTGGGATTGCGGTCTGGAATGTGACCTAATGGACTCGTTTCTTTGTTGTGATCACTTTTTAGTTTGTTTTGCTTTTGGTGCCATTTCTTCATTTGTTTATAAATTTTAGATTTTTCTTAGGAGCAGGGTTTTGATTTACTTGGTAGTGGCTGGATGTGGGATGTTGTTCTTATAATATAATAATATAAGGACCAAATATATAATGAATGTAAAGCGTTATGGGATGCCATTAGCACAAATGACGCTGTATCAAATGAAAGTATCGTAAAAACGTGCGAACTCTGGTGGTAGTTTCATTTTGGTTTATCGAGCATTCCAGCCACGCCACATCTTCATAGCTTTCTCAAGGCCCCTATGAGAGCAGCAGACATATGTGTATAGATTAGATAGGGGGCACACTGACACAGAGTAATGAACGTGTCCACCCTATTTTTTTCAAGGAATTGCACAATGTACGGGGAATATGGGAAATCACTCCAGAGAAAATGGATTTTTTTTCTTTTCCATATGTATTTACAGGAAAATGCGACGTTCAGCGCACTTTGCTGCGAAATTATAGGAGAGCGGAGAACATTTACGGGAAAGCCTTGTCTGCGGTCTTGAAAGGCCGAACAATAGCATTAAATTGAAATACGTTTGGATGGACCTGCTGCTGCTGCTGCTCGAGTTGCCTCTTTGATGCGAGCTGCACGTTTGTGGTCGGGCGGTGTGTGCGCGTCTGCCACCCAGGCTACGAGGGAGCAGTGTTCGGCGCTAAAGGCGCGGCTCATGAATGTGGAGCGGCAGAACCGAGCCCTGGCCACAATCCTGCTCGAGACCCTTGGTATCCCCGCCTGCCCTGGGGGGCTGCAGGTAACCCACTTCTGCCTTTGTGGAGAACGGCCCGTCGTGCCTTGCTATTGTGACGGGTGGCCCCGCAGGAGGGCACGAGGCACCTTTTTGGCAAGGAGCCAGGGGTGCATGCTCGTGTGCGTGTCCAATGTGGCATCTCAGAAAAAAACTGTGTGTGCGTGCGTATGTGTGTGCGTGTGTGTTGAACTTCTATTGCACTGAACGCAGCCAATCGGAGTGCCTGCACTGCGCTAGGAACCCGGCTACCCGAGTTTGATTCCTGCTCATGGCCACCAACACCAGTGACGATTATCTGAACCGATCCTGCACCTCCGATCCTGTCCTTATGCAATTTTAAATTTTATACTTTGTCTCTTTTACTTTTTTTTGTAATTTGCTTTCCTCTCCTATACATTGCACTCTGATCGTGTATTTATTGTTTGTGGTCGTAACTTTTTGACCCGACCCTTACTGAACATTTTGGTGAAAAAGAGCTTTTTCGCTTATCGGATTTCTCCAGGATAAATAATGATTAATATTCAATTGATACGCACACATTACACGACTCAGTCTATCTTGCCTTTCTCGCTATGCATGGTGGATTCGGAGAGTCTGGCTTGGCCTAGGATTTGCTGAGGCAGGTAGCTTGAGGAAAATATACAGCCCCCCCCCCCCCCCCCCCGTGTCTAAAAAAGTTACTTCTTTAAGCCAGGGTGTCTCAGAATATTGAGCTATTTTGTCCCTGACGATGCAGTGTCAGGAGAGGTGCTAACCTTCAGGGGTTATACTCTTGGTTCTTTCGGTAAAGTCACGTCGAAGGGAAATAATAAAATAATAATAATAAAATATCACGACGTTTCAATTGCAACACAAGCAATCATCATCAGATGTGAAAGCCACACCAAGAAAATTTGAAAAAAGTGGCGCTTTTTTTCTTAACGTCAGCACCACGGACAGCAACTTGCGGGTGTTCAGACAGACGAGTTCATCTACGTGACTTTACCGAAAGAACCAATAATATGAATCCCTGCAGTCATGAAAGCTTTAAATCGAAACTTCAGGGGTTAGTTTAGCGTTCGTAATCCTACCCTCTTCTCGCATATGTAGACGTCCCTGTATGAAGATGTTAAATCTGTCACTTTGCTTTGATTTGTTGGTCGATACACAAGTGGGGAGCAGTGGCGCGGTGGTGAGCAGCTGCACTGAGTTCAATTCCCGTCCACAGCAAACGTCAGTGGTGAGTGACATCTGAACATTGGCCAGCATGGTGAAGTGTGGTCACAAAACCCCCAATGACCGATGTGGAATGCAGAGGCCTTCATCCAGCAATTACTTGACAAAGGACTATTAATTGTTATTGTGTTATACAAATGAGATGGTAATTTATGTAAAATAGGGCCCAGGTATGACTGATAATATAATTATACGTACATATCTGCCCTCTTCACATAAGCCAGTGTGAGCCGATTGAGAGACAATTCTTCACTGTAGGGATACCTATGGGGATTACAGGCATGAATGGCTAAGGCACAAACGGTACAAAATAGGTGATGCTGCTACAAACGCAACAAACGTCATCCAAGAAATACCGTCGGCGAAAATGTTACACAGTGCAAGGTGACGAATGAGAGCACTGCATTGTGGACACTGTTGTTGTGGTCATGTCAGTTGAGCCCAAGAGAAAACTGAACAAACCACGTGATGCGTTATTATTTACCTGTATGGTTTTTGCTCCCATGATTAATTTTGTAAATTTACGCAGTGCAAGTGTACAAAGGCTTTACAATTAATTGAATGGCTAAGCAAGACATGCTGTTGTTCGAATAGCAGGGTTGGCTACGTATGGTTAAAAAGAAGTTCAACATACAAACGTACAAATGTGAGACGGTTGATATCTTTATATTTTCTGCCGTCTTATTTTCAGAGTAGGCGCCCCTAATCTCGCTGTCTGTAGCTTCGGCTCGAGCATGTCTCCTTGTGTGACTCCCCTTCTACGATGTATCAGACATTGACGAAATAAAATAGAACGTGAGCTGAAAAGTATCGCAAGCAAGCGTGGAGAGGTGCACGCTCAAGAATTAGTGAGAGACGGAAAGAAGAACGCAAGGATGAGAGGAGTGAGTGGGCTTGGGCAGGGCACTCTGCTATAAGGGGTGAAGTCCAGTGGTCAAGGCTAACAATGGAATAGCACTAATAGGGTTTTTCCCCTTTTTTCTGGCAACAAAACTGACACCTTTTGCAAGGAATCATGCTTACATTAACCACAATACTTGCAGTCAAATGCAAACATCTCATTACTCTGGTAGTGCGTTGTCTTTGAACTGTGCGCCTTTTGGCGTCATCTGTTCGAACACCATATGAGACGAGGCTCTAAAGAAAGCTGTCTCTGGTGTGGACCAATCAGTTTCAAAGACAATGCATAAATTATCAGAGTATTGTTTTTTGTTTGCATTTGACTGCAAGTATTGTGGTTAATGTAAGCATGATTCCTTGCAAAAGGTATCAGTTTTGTCGCCAGAAAAAAGGGGGGAAACCCTATTAGTATATTTTGGTACTGGCAAAGGAGGTCCCATGATCTAGCTGCTCACCCCAAGCTCTCATTACTCTGATAGTGCGTTGTCTTTGAACTGTGCGCCTTTTGGCGTCATCTGGTCGAACACCATATGAGACGAGGCTCTGAAGAAAGCTGTCTGGTGTGGACCAATCAGTTTCAAAGACAATGCATAAATTATCAGAGTATTGTTTTTAGTTTGCATTTGACTGCAAGTATTGTGGTTAATGTAAGCATGATTCCTTGCAAAAGGTGTCAGTTTTGTTGCCAGAAAAAAAGGGGGGGAAAACCCTATTAGTATATTTTGGTACTGGCAAAGGAGGTCCCATGATGAAATGGAATAGCAACCAAAGGAGGCAGCAGGCCTGAAAGGTGGCATGAACCGTGGATGTCGAGCAATGGGGAGACGGCTTGGCGAGGCCTGCGTCTAGCAGTGGATAGATCATGGCTGATGATGACGATGATGACGACGCCAAACAGGGGGCATCGACGTGGTGTGGCAGTGCATTGATTTGCTGTCTCAAAAAAAAATCCTCTTTGTTCTTAGAATTCACGATGTGCCACATCAGTTCTACATGGCTGACATTTTCCAACCTAGAATTTACAATGCCCGGGGACGGAGCCCTTAAGAGCAGGCTTATTGTGTTGAGCTATTGACCCCCGAAAGCGTTTTACTGTGTACTAAATATAATCCTCCCTGAAATACTCCCCAAATCGGTGCGAGTGATTTAGGCATGGAAACAACCAATTCCACGAATTGATTCTGAGCATCACAACCTATTAATCTGCTTTCTTTTCACATTTGTTTACCTTTGCGAGGCCGCATCCAACAACGGCCACATTGTAATTTAATCACTCATTTGCGAGCACGCGCGGCGCATAAATTATGCAAAGTGCGTAACCGTTAAGAAATATATATCTATAGGTTTTGTCACTTTCAATTATCTCGTAAGTGATGTCTTATTGGCATCTAATTCCATGGTGGGTCTATAAGTTGTCTAATGAAGCGAAGAATGATGAAATTTATACGACGGGTTCTTCTACGTGCGTGGGAGTTGAACGTGTGCTGGAAGGCAATTTTTTTTCCCGGTGAAAATCGCGCTTCTGTGTTTCTGCACGAAAATGCTCGCACAGCGTGGATGGTAGAAGTACATTTCATTGATACGGTTTTTCTCCCCGGCTCTGTCGTGTTCATCCCAGATCACCTTTTGCCGAGAATGCAAATGAAGTGTAAAAAAAAAAATCTTACGAACACACGCAAGTAAAAAAAAACGAAGCATATACATGCGTATGTTTAGGAGAGAGAGAAAAAAGAAAGCGATCGTTTTGGTTTTCATTTTTACACACTGATGGAATATAATTTTTTCTGCAAGAACAAAAGGCACAATACGGTACTTACGGGGGAGAAAGAAATGGGTTATCTCAACGTCCAGACAACAAAGGGTGTTTGAAGGAAAAGCATGTAGTGCTATTGTATGCAATGGTTCATTGAAATTATAGAGTCTGGGCACAGAATTCAAAGGAGGCGTTAAAGAAATCTTACTGCAGCTGAGTCGGTGTTTAGAAAAATGTACCTCAAAGGTTAATCCTTCTCTGCATTCGCAGCATCAAGAATTGTCGATGGTTTTTTTTTCAGAAGCGCAATGTCCTAACAAGGACGAGTAAGTTTCTGCCAGGCCACCAAATTTAGTTGCATCCTTTGACTTTGTACACTTTACACACAATTACATTGTCAAGCTGTCGAGCCGATGACTAAATCACAACGAACGCGCCCCAATCTTGCCGGATCACGGATGATAAGGAGGGTTTCGCCTCGTTACCGCCTGGATATGGGGTGACCGCCAGTGGAACACCAGGTGTGTCGTAGACATGCGAGGTGGCGGCAAACAGCAGGCGGCATGTCAGCAATGAGTTGTGGTACACGGACACATTAACTCGCTAGTCCTGAGACTGTACGCGAGTTGAATCCACCTGCGGGGTTAGGTGCGTGGGGTTTCATCGGGGGTCCTCCGGTTTTCCTCCCACAATTACGCCAAGAGACGCTCAATCGTGGGTTTGGGCCAAGGTTTGTGCCGTGGTGCGGAGAGAGACCCTCCTGAAATTTTTTATTTCAAGCTTTTGTGATTACAGGGATTCATATTCTTGGTTCTTTCGGTAAAGTAACGTAGAAGGCAAATAATAAAATAATAAAAATATTCAACAATAACAATTTCTCACGACGTTTCGACTGCAACACAAGCAGTCATCATCGGGTGTGAAATCCACAGCAAGAAAATTTGAATTTTTTTTTTTTTAATCTTACGACTCGGTGAAGCTTTCCAGGGCAATGAATTGACGTGAATTAAAGGGGTAAAAGTTACAGTCCCTTGGGAGTTGCTCGCTTGCGCCCACTGTTGTGCTCGAGATCCCCATCCAGAGAGTACTTGGCCTACTCTTCAACCCCTGGCCAGACGTCTTGGACGATGCTGAAATGCCCACACTTTACCCCACCACACGCGAACATGCCGTTCGGCTGACTGGTGTGTACCCCATTTATATTGCTGCGATCGACAAAGATGGGGGGCGGGCGGGGAGGGGAGGGGGGCATTTAAGCAACTCGCACAATTGTTTCAACTGCGGCGGCTGGGTAATTAATTGCTGCTAATTTGTTGGCGTTAATTGGCATGCACCAGCACGGCTCGTTGGTTTGGAGGCGCGGCTGCGGTCACGGCCCTCATAACCTGCCGCAACGTTTGAGAAACATTGCCTCGTCGCTGTTTTTTCACAATTGAGAGTATCCATTATAGCCACATGGGCGCGGGGGGGGGGGGGAAGCTCCAGGGAAGGGGTGAAGAGTGGTTCCAATTATTTTCCTAATCGTTTGAAAGATTTTCTTCGCAGAACTCTTGCAATGAGGCCCAGAGCTAATATGTGTGCAATTAATCAACGTATTTCATCATCTCTGAGAGCACCTTTTGAAAGTGTTTGGGGCGAGCCCCGTTGCCCCACTGCTGACGGCACCAAGGTTCCTTGTCCCAAGATCTGCTCTTGCAACACCAGATAAGGCGCTGGTGTTACGTTCCCAATGGTGTCGCCCGCTTGACCTCTGAGTTGACCTTCGAGCCTCTAACGTGCGATTTTTGGCCGGGCATGTATAAAGGAATCGCGTGTCACGCACTTTCCGTAATTCGGGGACGCGATTTTGATTAACGAATCACTCCTCTCTCTCTCATTTTTGTCACGCTTTGCAAGCAAGGTTGAAAGCGTTTGAAATTTGCTGCGTCGTCGGTCTGTCCGTCACATGGTGGGGGGATGAGGGGCGGGGTTGGCGGGGTTGGCACTGTGACTCTCGTAAAAGTGATCTGATGTGGACACAACTTAAATGTAAAGCTACGTTTTATTCCGGGCTCACCCGATAGAAAACCGGCCACAACGACGATCCGAAGGTTGCCACGTGCCCCCCCCCCCTTCCTCGGCCGGTACTGCTCTTAGCGCCGTAGTCTCGTCGCGGCCGACGAGCATGTTACGCACCTGTTACAAGCACTGCCGTTATTATGGTGAGCTGAAGAATCGCTCACTCGATGTATCCTTGCGCCCCTACTGCCTGCCTGTGTACGCATTTAGCGCGGAGGTAAACATACATAGCGCACACTGCACTACGAACCCGACGACCCGAGTTCGATTTCAGCTCACCATCAAAATTTGTGACGAATTTATGAACCGGGCCTGGCCCTCTCCCTGGTCGACTCAGCCTCAAATGGGTACCTGGTGCGGTGTGTAAACAACAGCACTGGGAATCAAGAGGCGGCTGGGCGTGGTGTTGACCACCCAACGCCTCGTGTGCTGTGCCGGCCTTCATAGGCGCTCGCTAACAGCACTTGCCCAAACACTCTGTGCCCACCGCACGCAACCTGCCGTTCGACTAACCTTGGTGTGTTATGTGGACAGAGGAAAGGGGGATTTAATGAACTTGCTGTCAAATAATTATCAGGCAGGCACATGTGTCCATACGTCCACGATGAAGCTTAACCACGAGGATGTCTGAAATGGCATTTCGTCCATTGGGTGCTAAAGAGCCTTCAATCGTGTGCCGAATATATTATAATCAACATTTTTCTGGAGAGCATAGCTGTCATTTGAATAAGAAAATCCGTGAATGGGTTTCAGGCAGAGCCTTAAACCACCATTACTTTTTTTGTTCGGATTTCATTTCGAAGCGATTCTTGTTTTTTTTTTTTACAGCAAGGGTACACGGGCTGTCACAGTCCACGGTTGCTTGCTGTAAGTACATTTTATGGAAATGTCATTTTGGGAGCTGGATGTACGGAGAGATGCGTAAGAGACCTCTAATTTTCGATTTAAAGCTTTCGTGACTGCAGGGATTCATATTCTTGGTTCTTTCGGTAAAGTCACGTAGAAGGTAAATAATAAAATAATAATTAAACAATAAAATTCTCACGACGTTTCGATTGCAACACAAGCAATCATCATCAGGTGTGAAAACCACAGCAAGAAAATTTGAAAAAAGTGGCGATTTTTTCTTAACGTCAGCTCCACGGACAGCAACTGGCGGTTGTTCAGACGGACGAGCCCATCTATGCTCGCAACGGAGGAGGGGGGAGAGAAAGAGAATGAAATGCGGTCTGAAAGTCACCGTAAGCGTGAACACAATCAATTAAGACCCGAAATGGTTTATCAAATCCTTCCAATGATTGCTAAGCCAGAATCCATACACTACACTATACAGTACACTATACACTACTATACAGTACACTATACACTACTATACACTACACTACACACTACACATTGGGCTCTATAGAGGCCCTTCGTTAAGCGATTAGTCGTTAACAGCGGTGGTCGTTAAGAGGGGTTCTTCTGTATATTTTCAGTTTGCATGCTCTCCCCGTGGTCGTGTCGATTTTTCCTCCGGCTCCACATTTCGAATAAACGCGCTAAAAATGCCCACGTGACAGGCCGCTTCGTTGAGCGATCATTTGTTGGCCAGGTCGCTTCCAAGAAAGAGCTACGTAGCTCAGTGGGCCTTACCTAGTAAAATAAAACATTCGTTTTAGTGTATGTATGTTGAACTTCTTTATCACCGTACAGAATTCAACCTGGCTAATCGGAGGTGCGGGGTAAGGATAACAAACTATGGGGTGGGTGCAGCGGGGGGGGGGGGGGAAGTTCTGGTTCCCAGTTCAAATATTCGAACCCTGGCCATCGGCTTTATAGTGCATTGCCCGAACCACACACGCGTCGTTCCATCCCCATACTAAATGTACTTCCATGAATCTTTGTATCTTCATTGTGCAAAAGTAATCCGTATACAGCCCATGCGCTGTTTGGCCTTCAGGAGTTATTATCCATACGTAATATGTTTTCTTCTGCTGATTTCATATTTCTGCCGATTTAATTTTCCAAAAGTACATTATTACTTTGGGTATTTGCACCATTCTTAACAACGCAAGGTTATCTCCAAGTTTCATGATTCCTTCAACCGGGTGGTGAGAACTAAAGAAAACAGGATGAGTCTCATTTTGTAAGTGACCTCGGGCATTCGTCTGTCAGTATGCTGGAAATCATTTATATGAAGTCACGATTTTAGTAATTTTTGAATTCTGCCAAGGTGGTATGTTTCGCAGATAAGTATAGGCTGCCAGTGCCGGGGACAATACTGTTATTTGGCATGCCCATCTAAGTAATTTGGAAAAGAAATCTCATTTGGCAAAATTGGACATCTCGTCTGATCACTAATTGGTCGACGTTTTTTCATGAACATATTTGTCTGGAATAAGCAGCCGCTATCGTAATGGATCCCTCGGAGCGTTTTACCGTTTCTTTTTATTTCTTCACCACCATTTTTATGAAACTATAACCATGTTTCTCTTCTCAGTGCCTTCAAAGAAAGGTTGTTTTTTAAACCTTTTATTTTTTTTCCTAGAGCCACCCATAAACTGCACTATGCAGCCAGCATTATTATTTAGAATTGAAATTGCTTCTTCCAAATGCAGCTGGTAAATGTAATTGAGCTGTAGCTGTTTCACAACGTGTTCACGGTAAATCATTTGCACTGGGTGTAGGGAATTGTTATTTATAAGTGATAATGTAGTACTTACAACAGGCATTCACACACTGGTGCCTTCACTCCCCAGTTCATTGGCAGATTTTGTCTTTTCCATGACTTTAAATGACTTTTTAGCTCCGACCTTTTAGAAAAAATCCATATATATAAATAAAAATCGTGCCTAGATTAGGTCAGCAGTCGAGTGTCACGTACAATCGTTATTTATTTCTAACCCACGATGGCATAACACACTTTAGCAGCGCGCCATTGCACGTGCACGAGACATCAAAAATGGATTAAGGTTACTCGGGCCCCAAGGCTCGCTGCAGATGGTGACAGTTTGTAGGGAAGATGAGCCTGCCTTTTCAGCCGGGGCGGGGAGGTCAAGGGGAGTGGCGTGGGAGGAAGCCTTATCTCTCCGATGACTTTAGACGCGAATGCCAGAGTGGGTGGGTGACGGCAGGAGGAGGCGGTGCCCTTCCCGTCGCTACGCTGCCCCCTCAACCCCAGCCAGGTCTCTGGGGCTTTGGGCTCAAGGTATGTGGGCGGAGCGGGGGACTAAGGTGCAGCACTGCAATTGCCCGTTCACCGCCACCGCTGGCAGAAGGACTTCCGCACAATTACTTGACGCCTGTAAATATTGGACATCTGTAAATAAGAGCTTCCTAGCTCATTCGTCCAGGATGAATCCAGATTCTGACTCTGACTAGAAGGAGCTCTTGGAGAGCTTGTCTAGAGTGCAATGTTTTTGCCTACTCTTCCACGCTAGCTAGACATCTCGGAAGAGGTGGGAGTGCCCATGAAATTTGGCCGATTCTTCCTCGCTGGCTTGACGAAGTGGAACAGAGGAGGTGGACAGAGGAGAGGTGTTCAATGTTTCAACTGTCACACCAGGGGATCGAATCGAACCGGCGACCTCTGCATCACAGTGTGCTAGCCGCGATGCCATGGCAGCATCCAGTATTGGTCTCTTGGCGAGTACACTTTAATCCAGCCTTGAGTGACACCCATGGCATTTTGTAACCCCCGTGGTGATGAGTGAGAGGGAAGGCCTCCCATCTCCCCTTCCACTGCATGCCAGTGGCTCATGATCGGAGCCGTGTTATGGGATATTTCGCCGCTGTCTGGAGAGGCCGCTCGATAAAACTGATTTATTTATTCATTAAAGCGACCCAACCTGCCACGGTGTCCTGTGTGCAGCCTGTCACGGACAGCTTGGTTCCTCCCCCATCACGCGGATGCTGCATAATGGCCTTATCCCGAACGTTATTGCATTTTGTGTACAGCTGTTATCGCTGAAGTGGGGTTCAATATTTATGCTTTATGTGGCATGTCTGGCATATCTGCACTGCTTCTGAACTTTTTGAGAGTGACGCAAGCGTTCGGCATATTTAGCCTTTAAAAGTTTGCGTAATGTGTTAAAATATATATATATATTTAACCTCAAGAGTTATTTGTACCGATTTGTTGTTGTTATAATAGTGTCATCACCAGTAGTTTATCATCAAGGTGCTCATTTTTGTAACGCTATCTTTTAAGTGATGTTGATCGACATCAACATTTTTCTCATAACCACATCACCACAAAATGCTCCCGATTGTTTTGGATCTCAGAAGCTAAGCAAAGTTGAGGCTGGTAAGTACACGGATGGGTGACCACCAGTCTGGTGTTGTAGGCATCGAGCTGCAAGGTTGCCAAGGAGATGTCAGTGCTGAGTGGGGTGCCGCGGTGGAGAGATGTTAACTGCCTTTCCTGGTATACAGGAGGTCATGGGTTCAATCCCAACCCTGACGCCTGCTGTATGTTTATCCCCCCGTGGTTGCATGGATTTTTCTCCGGATCCTTCAGTTGTTCCCCCCACATTTATAAACATGCGTTTAGAATATGTGGCTGTTGTGAATTTTCACACGATAAGCCACTTTGTTGAGCTATCATTTGTGATGGCCAATGCCGCTTCTGAAAAAGAGCGATATCGGTCAGTGGGCCTTACCTGGTAAAATAAAATAGTTTAGTTTAATAGTTTTACCTCCTCGTATACAGGAAGCCAGAGACTCATTCATGGAATTGACCAAATATCTCGATGTTGCAAGGCCCTGCTGCAAACAGAGTATGGAGACTTTGGGAGGCTTAAATAGGCAAATAATAACGAGAATAAATTAGATTTGTTTTATCTTAATGAGCATCAGTTACTCTGCAGCCACATTATCTGCAAAAATGAGAGTTAAAACGGCATACATATAAAGTAGACAATAGCAATAACTGCAACAACAACAGTGACTTTAGAGACATTCCAATTATCTGCAGCGGGCAGTGGCAATTACGGGAATAATAATGAAGGCAACAGCGGGCATAACAACTGAGGGAAGGAATGTGGCTCTACCAACAGGTCACTCTGTGACCTTTGCTTGCGACGTGAGCATAGGTAGAGGTGCTGCCCTGCAATTCCTTGCTCACCCCACTGTTGACGCAGAGGCCTTCCACTCGAGTGAGCTCCGGAGAGTTCGCCCGAGAGGGGATCTTTGGTTTCCTCTTCAACGCTGGCCAGACGTGTTGGAAGAGGTGGGTGCAACCCACACTTTACCCCAGCACACGCGACAATGCCGATCGGCCAATTGCGGTAGTGCCCATTGAATGTATAACTGCTGGGTGGCAGACGCGGCTAGGGTGGATTTTAACCCTTTCCTCGTTCCGAGACGTCTTGCAAGTTGCAGGGGGTGAGTGTCCCGTTCACGGCTGAATCTCGGGCCGCGCAAGCGGTCCGATGTTAATTTTACTTAGAGAGGCGTAGCAGCGCCGTTGTGTTTAAAGATATTGTCACTCACCGCAGCGAACCGTAGCGGCACGTCCGCCGCACTCTATGAAATCTGGCGCCAAACTGTGCCACCACGCCCTCCGGCATGGCCTTGCAGGAGCCTCGTTATACCTTCCGGCCAGAAGACGTAACGATAAAGTTATTTGATTTCATTTCGGGTTTTCAGAAGAAAAACCCGATGACGTACTGGTACGTACTTGTACGTCATTGGAATAGGAGAGGGTGGAGAAACATTCACTGTTGTTTCAACTGTCGCATTGGAAGACCGAACCGGTAACTTCTCGACTGCAAGTCCAAATGCGCGAACCTTCACACCACGGTTAGTATGCAATCGTTCGATTCCTTTCTTGTGGTGGTTGGTTCATCTGCGGACAAGGCCCACAGCAGCAGTCCCTTCAGCGCAGGCCATCGGCTTAAAGCTATGGAGGCAGAATGAGAATTGCTTATGATAACATGAAAATAAGGATGCAGTTTTTTGCACAATAATATGTAGTGCTCAGCGATTTGAGTAGTGTGTATTTGTACGGTATGTATGTATACGACTGTGTGGAGCCATGCTGTGAAACCCGGCTACCACGTCTAATAGGGCCAGGACAATCTATCAATCGGTCGATGAGAATTGATTCCTGACTCAAAAAAATAGACGCATTGAATGTGCTCTTCCCAATAATCAATTGTTATTGATTCTGAAATCTATACTCTGTGCAAAATTGGTGCGCTCACATTCGAACTCTCGTGTTATTGAGTGGACAGACAAGGCACATGGAGGTGGGGAAAACATTGTGTAAATGGAATGACATGGGCAAGCCAGAACAGAAAATTGAGAATGGAAATGAGAAAGGAAAAATATACACCACGTACAGGGCAGGTGAAGACAGGCGGCACAAACGTCTGGATAGTAAATACAATTGTACAACAACAAGACAAAACACGGTTCTGACAAATTAAAGAGGTGAGCCAATACAAAGCAGGATACAGTACGAGACACACAATCCAACTGTCGTGACAGTGGACAGAGTAGAAATGAGACGAGGAGAAAGATCGGTGCAGATGAGACTAAAAAAATTATTCACCGCGAGTACAGGAGTTGCAAATGCGATGTTACAGAAGTAGTAGCAGGCACCGAGGCTGCGTTGGCATCTCTGTCGAGACGAGACGATGGGAAGGAGATGGGAGGGAATACTGCTGGTTGAAACAACGATGGCAGTGATGGTCAATTAAAATATTTTCTTGTAACCAAGTTTAAGGGGAGGTGACTTTCATTTCAAATGTTTCATTGCCATGATTATGGGTACGGGCAAGTCGTCGTGTTACGAATACAATTCGTTCCTAAGCCCCATTCGTAAGTCGAAATGGTTTGTAAGTCGGAACACAACAATGCACCGTATTTAAATTCCCATGGGTCAGTACTATGAAATGTGTTACGGTTCAACAAAAAAGGAAAGCATTGTTTCACTCAAATTAAGAAGAAGAAATATTGTACATTGGCATGTAACACTGTCAAAAAATACTATATAGTAAATAAAATATAAATTAAAGTAACATAAATTTAAAAAACTTTCATTTTCACTTACCTTGAGTTTTTTTACTGTAGTCGGAAGGGGGGCAATGAGCCACCACAATTGCTCAGTTTGCAATTGCGAGTTCGCGTTTTAAGTAAAAAAATAAAAATAATGGAAGCTGGTTCGTAAGTGCGGGTGTTTGTAAGTCGGGCGTTCGTAAGTCGAGGACTGTCAGTATCACAAAAAAAACTATTTTTAAAATTCACTGCCATTCACTAGAATGGTGGCAGGGGGGGGTGGATTGGCCTTGAGAATCGAGTCTAATGATACCTCCTTGCCCAAGGCCACACCGACCCACGTGGTGAAATGTGTGGGCAAACAACACGCCCCATGAACATCGCAGTGTGGGAAAGCCTTCATCCACCAGTGGATTGGCAACAAGCTGTAACTCACGACATTATTTATACAGCAGATGGTGCCAGGCTGAATTAACTTCTTTGTTGAAATTATTTCTCTCAAACCGTCGATGATTTTGTGCGAGTGTGGCTCTGGTGGCACATTCAATTCTTTTTTGTATGTCAGGCTAATCGAGTTACTTTGGCGACGTTGCTCCATTGGCAGTGGTACACAAGCACAAACAACAACAACAACAACAACTCCAACATATTGGTCAAAAACACCGTCGCCTTATTAGGAAAAAATAGATAATAGGCAACGTTTTGGGCAATGGTCCTGCATACTCTTAGTTCTTTCGGTAAAGTCACGTAGGTAAAAAATGAAATTTTATTTTTTACCTACGTGACTTTACCGAAAGAACTAAGAGTATGAATCCTTGCAGTCACGAAAGCTTCAAATCTAGAATCAATGGTCCTGCTTCATTCAAAAGCTGGGGAACCAAAAGATTGTGGTGTGTCAGCACTAACACACACGTCAAGAACACTGCCTTCTAGAGTTTTCCTTTTCAAGCGCTCCATCCAGTTACTGAGGGGTTGCGCAATCAGAGGGGAGGCTGAGCTCGTCTCTCCCTGTATTTGCAGCGGAGCTCTGCAAATTTGGCGATTTTGACTATAAAAATTATTGGAATCGTACAGAAATGACATTTATAACACAGATCAGTGGAAAAATCTTAGTATTTATTTGATTTGATTGTTCTTTTGTTTTACTTTTAGTAACAGCTATTTCCATTGGAGTATTACAGGTGAGGCTCTGCCTCCCCTGCCTCCCCTGACCGCACGTCCCTGCTCACATCAGTGGACAACAACAATCTGTACCAGTCCTGAACCTCCCCATAGATTAAGCCATAGGTCACTGCGGCTGGGAAGACAAAGGCGTCCGCGCGTGGTGCTGGCCACCCACCCCCCTCGTGTACCGCATCGACTTTCAGAGCTGCTCGCTAACAGCCCTCGCCCCAAAAGTCTGGTAAGGCTGTACGGGGGATCTTTGTTTTTTGGGGAGCACTAGTGCAGAGGTTAGTGCAGTGCATCGATTCGGCCAACACCAGTGACGATTATCTGAACCTGTCTCGGGCCTCCCCTAGGTTGACTCAGCCTCAAATGAGTACAGTACTTGGTGAGGAGTGTAATCGTCGCGACTAGGGAGACAAAGATGGCCGGACGTGGTGCTGACCACCCATCCCCTTGTGTGCCGCGCCGGCGCTTAAAAAGTGCTCACTAACAGCACTTGCCCCAAAATTATGTCAAGGCTATCCGGGGGAATCTTTGTCTTTGTATGTGCGTGCAAGTTCATATAGGAGAGTCTGAAGGGTAATGATAAAAGTTCTCGTGGACAACTTTCACACGGTCTTCGTAATGTGTCGCAGGTACAATTGGGAAAGTTCTGTTAACGAGCTCTTGATTGAGGTCAGTCTGGGCACACGGGTGAAGGTGACCCTGCTTGTAATGAGTATCTGGCCTGGCATTTGCTGGGGACGTGTTGGTGGTGTATCATTGCAGTCAACCCCCACCCCCTGCCCGCCTTCGTACAGCGTGTGCTTTCAAAATAACATTAACAAAATGAATAATTCTCAAATTTATTACTTTGACCTCTGAGTTGCTAGACGCGGTGTCAAGCAGTGGTAAGTTTATGATGAGCCCTGTGAGTTTGAGGTTAAGATTTAAATTTTGCTGGGATTTCAGCATGAAACAGGCACTTTCAATAATTGGTTACCATCTGTCCAGCTATTTGGCCCCGTTGCATTTCAATCGTTGAACACGCTTCTGGGACGCTGCTCTGCCACCTGCTCAGCCCACAAAGTCCGCGTCGGCTGCAGTGCATTCGTGGATCTGAATCGCCGTTTCCAGTCATTGCAACTTAGCGCTGCCAACGAGAGACGGACGCGCAAATCCCTCTCGTTACATTTCCAATGCTTTCTGGGGCATCCCGACTCAAGGCGTTGGTCTGAGAACAAACGATCTTCTATAGGCCTAATTGTCTAAAGGAAGAGGGACCAACTGCCACTTTTTGTTTAAAAAAAGAAAATATTCCGCTTCATAATTTTACCAAGGGATCGAACAGTAGAGTTTTACGCGTGAGAAATTTCAAACAACCGCGAGTTTAACATGTTAAAGAGCTCGTTGGCGCGTTGTGGGGTTCGGTGGGTAGGGTGGGTGGGTGGGTGTGGGTGCGTACAGCGGTGTGGCTAATACTGCACAATGTTGCTGCAATCACTCAAGTGACAGGTTGAGTCCCTGGCCATGTGCTGTGTGGGGTGGCGAGTTGAAATTTTTGAGCACACCCCCCCCCCCGCCCGGTCAACTTCCACCGAAGACGAAGCTCCTGGTGTTGAGAGTGCCGGCACCGAAGGGTGACTTGCAGCTCTTCTTCCAGCGTCTCTCTTGATCGTTCACTCTGTGATCCCGTCCTCCGCGTGGGCCTTCAACTCTTCCCTCAGAAGCATCAGCCTCTACGCCTTCAGTTGAACACGTGGTAGGCTTTCGCGACCAATATCATCCCTAATAGAGGGTTTTCTGGGGTTAAATTGCGTAAATATATAAATGTGTCGTTAAACCCACCGCCACCCGACACAGCCAACTAGTAAGGGTTGTCACGTAAACAGAACGTGCCAATTCGTCACTAGTACAGCAACACCGGTGTGTTGGAGAACAAAGCCACAACATTTACAATCTGAATATGACGTTTCGCCAGTAATTACAAAAATCTGTCTGTCGCCTGATGAGGTTGCTGGTGCTTAATGACCAAACCGGATGAACAAACATGAACATTGCGGATATATGTTCAATGTTTTCTTGTATAACTTTTCAGCGTAACTTGGTGAGTGTGTGTGTGTGTGCTTTTGAGTGCGAGCGTGCATTTCGTGGGTGGATCGGTGGAACATTGGTTAGTGCACTGCACAACAAACCCGGTAACCCGAGTTTGGGACCCAACCATGGCTAACATTCGTGGCCAGCAACATATGTACCATACCTGAGCCTCCTCATAGAATAACTCATCGGTCACTGCGGCTGGGAAGACAAAGGCGTCCGAGCGTGGTGCTGGCCACCCAACCCCTCGTGTTCCGCATCGGCTTTCATAGGTGCTCGCCCAGGAGCCATGGAACTCGCACCTGTGCCAAATTCCGCACCGGATAATCCCTTCTCCCACACTGAGCACACGTGCATCTGGGTCTGCCTGAAGGCTCAAAGCTCAACCAATATGGGGTACTGCTGTGAAGATTTTTATTATTTTGCGATTGGCCTGTATAGCTCGCCACTAATTTCGGGGCTGTGCGTCACGAGTTTTGCGAAGAATGCCCCAGCACGCGGAGCGAAACATTTGACGACGACGACAAAAACGACACGCGGCGCAGCCCGTAAAACGCTTCGGAGAGAGCCGCGTCAACCTACGTGATGTCCTTTGCTCAGCGTAAAGTGAATTTTATTTCTTCGGCTAAACGCGAACCACTTGATCAGCTGAGGCTCTAAAAAAAGAAAATAAGCCACCGATCAGCACAAAAGCCACCCGTTTCCTCTGCTTAGCCCCGCAGGGCCCAACTCTGCTCATCCCAGCCACGATGACCGTGCGTAATCAAGCAGCCACGGTCACTGAATCCGAATCTCACGACAAGCCCCCCGAAGGCGACCGTTGCACGGCCACGGCATTCGACTGCCACATAAAGCATTAAATAAACAATAAACGGAGTGCATTAAATTAAAGCAGAGCATCAGTGTCCCCCGACACGTGAAGAAGAAGAATCAATTACAGATGGATGGCACCCGTTGCAGTTATTGATAAAATTGCAGGTGCGCCTAATGGGGCGTGCTGCGCGCATTGCAGGGACACGGGTACACTGGGAAGTGTTTGGCGTGGTGTTCCATTTATGTCACAGGCGTGTGCTTGCGATGATAATGACCTGGACAAAAAAAAGCCACCCACGACTCCCCCCATCACCCCCCGTGATGTGGCGGCGGCGGCGTCAAGTGGGACCGCCAGTTACGTTTCGCTCGCAAACTCGAGTCCCCGTCCAAACTGAGCTGCCGGCCGCAGTGGGGTGAACTCTGCGAATGTTTCTTTTTGTTGTTTGTAACGGCGTCGTTCAGCTCGCTATCACTCGGAGCGCATAAAAAATGTAACCTGCGACAACGGACAACAAGAATAATAATTTTTCGATTTAAAGCTTTCGTGACTGCAGAGATTCATCTTCTTGGTTCTTTCGGTAAAGTCACGTAGGAAGGGAAATAATTAAATAATGAAATTTCAACATAAAATAATTCTCATTCAGACGCTGTCTTTCCAACAGACCTGTTCTTCACCTGAGGACGGCTGCTTGCGTTGTGGCCGAAACGTCGTGAGAATAATTTGATTATGTTTTATTTTTATTATTTTATTATTTCCCTTCTACGTGACTTTTCCGAAAGAAGAAGAATAATCATACTCTTTGGTTCTTTCGGTAAAGTCACGTAGGTATAAAATAAAATCAATCACCACGTTTCGGGCGCAACACAAGCGTTCCGTCACCAGGTGTGATGACGGACGCTTGTGTTGCGCCCGAAACGTCGTGATTTATTTATATTTTATTTTCTACCTACGTGACTTTTCCGAAAGAGACAAAGAGTATAGATTCCTGCAGTCACGCGAAGGCTTCAGCTCAAGATGGAAGAATAACAATCTCACCATGCTCCGTGGTGTGGGCACATTTGCTCTCGCTTCCACACGAGTTGTTCATCGGCGCACTCGAGGTGATTTTCGAGCCTCCCCGGTGGCCGCAAACCAAATTCGTCGCTGCGTATGAAAACCGGATTGTGCAACAAAAGAAACAATGGATATTCCAGTGCAGCATTAATAAGGGCCGATATACTAATGCAGAATTCTTGCATGCAATGTAAATAGCCCAAACACGGTCGTGAACAATGGATTCCCCCTTCTTTTTTTTTTTGAGCCACCTGCAATTTGCGTAGCATCTGTTAGCGTCCAAACTACTTTACCTACTGCCACGAGCTTTCTTGTTGTTGTTTGTGGATTAACAAGGCCAACGCGTGCGGCCAGTCGAAGATCGCCCACCGATCGCCACGCCACGAGCTTCGGAGGCCCGGAATTTCTCGCGTACGCGCACGCGCGTCGAACTTCTTTCGCAACGGCACGCAGCCAACCGCGCTGATCTCGCAGAGCCGCGTGCCCGCCGCTCGCGCCCGCGTCCGCGCCGTCGACGTGGGAGCCCCTCGCGAGAGATGCGATGCACGGCCACGAGGTGAAAAATTAAATTAATCTGCCCTGCCCCGCATGCGCATTCGGGGGGGGGGGGGGGGGGGCTCTCTCTCGCCTTTGATCAAAAGGGAAACAATCGCAACATACGGTTGCACGGGGGGTGGTTTGGGGGTGCAAGGCATTACGATCCTCGCTCGCTCGCTCCCCGACTCTCACCAAAGTATTTGGCAGCGAGGTCGGGCGATTCTCGCGACGTCTCTCGCAGCCAGCCACCTTGCACACCGATGCTCGCTCGCTCGCCCACGGTCGGTCACGAGTAAACATGAAAGCGGCCATCTCTCTCCCCCCCCCCCCCCGCAGTGCTGTATTTGCCGCAGCAAAAAAAAATGGCACATCGTTTAATAAGAGTAACCGATGATATCGCTATGTAACACGATTTTTGACCCTGGGTAGTGAGTGTTATATTTTTTTATTGCTTATGCCTCAAAAGTAGAGAAATGGATATTATTCCCCACAAACTTTGCTTTTGTGACCAGGACTTTACGTGAAGGAATTACACATATGCCCACCACGTTTTCTCATTGAAAATAGGTAAATTTCAAAATATCACTGTTCTGGTCACAAAAGCAAAGTTTGTGTGGAATAATAGCCATTTTCTGCACTTTTGAGGCACAAGCAATTAGAAAATAGCACTTACTACCCAGAAACAATTTTTTTACATTTTTGTTTAAGTGTATCTTTTAGGTGGTATTTAAAAAAAATACAAACCCATGCACGCGTGAGTGCGTGTTTGCATGCGTGGATGCGCGCGTGTGCTTTACCCCATCACTCACCAACAGGCATTACAAAATTTGAGTCAATAATGGATTGTCTGTCGGTTGAAAAAATAAATCGGTCTGAGTCACTGAATTAAACAAGAAAGGCTTTTGCAGGAAGCTTTAAAAAAAAAAGCAATCAAAAGCACTCTTTTCTCCACGTATCCATCTCTTGCCTTTTCTCATCTTAAACACTGTGTGGGGGAAAAGAACAATCCAACAGATTCCGTTGAGTGATGCCTTTTTTCTGGGGCCTTATTGTATTTTTCTTTGTTCCCTAGTTGTGCGTGCCGTAGAACCTCACCGTCAATAATGGGCACTTGCGTTTTAGTTTTTTTTTATTTGTCTTACGCTGTCTTAATTTCTTGAGACTCGTTTTTTTTTTGCTGGTACAGGGACACTTAAAGCCCTTTTTCCGCTAGCTATTGATTTGTTTCTCTGCTCGGGTGAAATCTGCCCCTCAATAATGCCGCAAGATGATTATTTGCTCGCCACGAGGGGAATTCGGCAAAGGTCGAGAGCGCAAAGCGAAACATGCGGTTGCACAAAATGAAGATGCTTTCGAAACTGTGCTTTAATCAACGGAGCTAATGGGGCGACGAATTCGTCGGAGCTGAATGATATCATTGCATTGCACATTCGTCACCAGCAGCAGCAGCAGCAACCGTGGTCTATCCACTGCTGAATGAAAACCGTCCATTCCGCAGTGCTGCCACTCCTCACAGTCTGCCACGGGCGCAGTCAATCTATTTTCCTGCTTATCATCTGATGCCGTTGCTCCATCTCATCAGCGGTGGACCCCCTCCTCTTCGGCGCGTTCCATTCCTTTGGCTTCCATTCTGTCGTCAGTCTCGACCGCCGGTCTTAAGCATGCCGTGTCGGTCATGAGGGGTTAATGTGACCATACTTCATCGTCGGTAGCGGGAGCGCAGCGGTTAGCGCGCTGCGCTACAAACCCGGCAACTCGGATTCGATTCCCGTTCACGGCCAACATCAGTGATGATTTTCTGAACTGACCGGTGCTGGGCCTCGCCTAGGTCGACTCAGCAACAAATGAGTACCTGGTGCGATGTGTAAACATTGCTACTGGGGAGACAAAGGGGACCGGGCGAGGTGCTGGTCACCCACCCCCTCGTGTGCCGTTCCGGCCTTCATCGGTGCTTGCTAACAGCACTTTCCCCAACAGTCTGTTCAGACTATACGGGGGGATCTTTGTGTTTGTCATCATACAGATTTTGTGAAGGTGTGCTCAAGGTCAGTGCAAGATATCACTTGACACTGATGCTATCTCTGGCTTGGAGTCAGATGTTTGACATTTTTTACCGTTTATTTCATGGTTTACTATGTGCGGTGTGAAGGGGGGCTCCATTGAAAGCAAACTTTTGGTCTCGGTGGTAGAAGAATCAACAACAACAAACACCATGAACTTCAGCAAAATTGTTTAGCAGCACCGTTGTTGTTATTGCAGATATTCTCGTTACATTTTTTATGTAAAATAAAAAAAAAAACATCATGAAAGTGTTGCGGAGTTAAATAAATGTATAATTCTGCTGTCACGACTGGTGATCCAGCTAAGCACTGGTCTCGTAACCTCTCCGCAGCCTCCAAGCAATTAAATGCCTTCCTGATGACGACCAAGCTCGACATTGTAAAAGCACTGTCACACTACGAATTATTGTCCTTCTTTTGTAAAAGCGCACGAGAAAAAACGAAACCCAAATAGAAAGTGGCCACAGATGCTGACTGCATCGGAACCCCTGTGCTATCTCTGTTTATCTGAGAATCTCACCCCTGCTATCTGGACCACTGTGAAGACAATTGGAGGATTGTGGTGCGTGGATTAAACGAACGGCGCGTGGATCATGGGAACGCGCGCGGCTGGGTTGGTGAAGGCGAGGCGCATAGATGCGGGAGCGCAGAAGTTCAGCGCAACAGTGGATTTTATCGCACGGCCGAGCTACTGCCCCACCACGTTAACGCCGTGAGCATGCTGATCCAGGCTCAAGCCTGCTTAGCTTCTGAGATCTGGTGAGATCGATCACATTTCTAGGTGATTTGGTCATCGGCTAGATCAGTGGTTCTTAACATTTACTGCAGCCTTGCACCCCATTGGTTCTCAATTTAGAATTTTTTTTATAATTTCAACAAACACATAGGGGTTTGATGAAATAAACTTACGTGCCCCGTGCTTAATTTGTCTTTCGATGATTTATCTTCTAAAAAAATTTGGCCATGTCTCTCACCCCCAGATAGGGCATCTCGCACCCCCAGAGAGTGCGTGAACTCCAGGTTAAGAGCCACTGGGCTAGATCGTGTGATATGTTTTAACGGGTTATTGGTTTTTCTTCTTGGTTCTTTCGGTAAAGTCACGTAGAAGGGAAATAATAAAATAAAATAAATAAAACATAATAAAATAATTCTCACGACGTTTCGGCCACAACACAAGCAGCCGTCCTCGGGTGAAGACAGTGTCTTTCGGACAGACCTGTTCTTCTGTTCTTCACCCGAGGACGGCTGCTTGCATTGTGGCCGAAACGTCGTGATAATTATTTTATTATGTTTTATTTTTATTATTTTATTATTTCCCTTCTACGTGACTTTACCGAAAGAACCAAGAAGATGAATCCCTGGAGTCACGAAAGCTTTAAATCGGGTTATTGGTTGATTGGCGTTTAACTTCACCATAATAGTAAATAATGTACTTCATAAAAAAAACTGAAAGAGACCTGAATATGCAATTTCATGCCCTCTCCACGACCGCCGGGCATCTAATTTTGCACTTACATTAGGAGGCCTCAAAAAAGTTTTGATGAGATTTTCAAAGAAGTTGCTCCCAGGATAACACCACGCTTTCATTTAAAAGGCCGTTCCTTTCACGTGCTCTTCACATCTTTCGTCGTGATTTCTGTACGGATTGCTGTTCTGAACAAGAGGCGTAATGTTTGAGTTTGCGCACGCGCTTTCAATATTTTATAATCATTTATGCGCATATTATACGTGCAGCGTGTATACAGCATCGCATGAGCAATATATATTAATGGTATATCTTAAGCAAAAAAAAAAGTCCGCAAACAAGCATGGCGAGAGAGGCATGCTCGGAAAATGTAATTGAGAGGCAGAAAGAGAAATACATGGATTTTTTAAATGTAAGGTGAATTACATCATTAGTAAATCTGTTAAGAAAAGTGGGTCTGTGGCAGGACACATCATGGCGAGAAGGAATGACGGCCGATGGTCAAGAATAGCGATGTAGTAGCCACGGAATGCCACGTGCCCAATCGGACACCTGCTATGATGTCTGCTGATGTGCAGGTCTTATGTGGGTTAATACATTGCAGGATCATGGGAGATTAATTACAACTAAAACTAAACTACTTTGTATAATATCAAGTAAGGCCTTTTTCTTTTTCCGAAGCGATCTGGCCACAAATGATAGATCAACAAAGTGGCTTATCGTGTGGAAATTGACAGCAGCGAAATACTCTTAAACGCATGTTTATAAATGTGGGAGGCGGGGGGGAGGGTGGGGAAGCTGAAGTTATTCAGGAGAAAAATCAACACGAGCACGGGGAGAAGAACATGCACACTCCAAATATACAGCAGGGTCGGGACCGAGCCCTGTATACCAGGCGAGGTAGTTAACATCTTGCCACCGTCACGCCCCAATGGCTTGGAGATGGCAATGGCTTGGGGAGGGGGGTCTTCACGCAGCGATGGATTAAGAATTGCTGTACACGAATATTAGTATTAGTGCCATCACCCACTGCAACGTTGATTTAATTAATGGAAGAGTCAGTCTAAGGGGAACGCGCAGAACAATTTCGGCTCTCCGTGGTCGGTACTGAAACCAAAATCGCTGGAATCTGCTGCGCAAGCCACCACTGCGCCAAGGAGACATCCTTACAAAGCGAGAGGTAGAACATTCCCCCCGCGTGTAGACAAAATAGACTGTTCGCAGCCTCGAGTGCTATTTAGCGAGCACCTATTAAGGCCGGAACGACACACGAGTGAGTGGGTGGTGGTGCGCTGCACCATGCTCCACCACCTTTGGCTACCGAGTGCCGATGTGTACACACACCACAGCAGGCGTGATCGATCGTAGGGAAGGCCCAGGACCGGTTCAGACGTTAGCCATTGACCACTGACGTTGACCGCGAGCAGAAGGAATGAAACTCGGGTCTCATAGCGCAGTGCATACGAACTACAAACGCTGCCGCTGCTGCTGCTGCCGCTGCCGCTGCTGCACGCACTCACACCACTGCGACATTGCAGGGACGCAACGCTGCGTAACACAATTTGCACCGTTCGGCGATAGCGCAGCTCACGATCTCCTGTTGGAAATGTAAAAGGAAAATCCACAAAGAGAGAGAGAGAGAGGAAAATGGTATAATTAAGTCACATCACGCAGCCTTAGTCTGCTCTCCGTCATTGCCAAAGAGTCTTGGCTAAGCGCCTCCGTATTTTCTGTAGCTGGCAGTAATTAGGTTGTTTTTCGGGGCCCTCAAAATTAACGCTGCGATTTTTTTTTTAAAACCCCCCCACATCCAATGCTGACTTTATTAATCTACACATATATAAACCAGTTTCCTATTTAGAAAATTTGCTCGGGAAGTCTTCTCTCTCATTCGCCCCGAGGGACCGGGCGGGGTGAGGGTGGGGGTTAGCGTATCCAGGCTTGCTCTAGGCGCGGTACAGATGAGGAGTATTTGCACGCCAAGAGCCCATTGCACACGCACGCGAATTAGAACGAGCGACGATGAAACGCGTCCAATTTAGAGACGTTCCCGAATCACAATTGGTGAGGCCCCCCTCTACAAGAAAGTCGACACGGCCGCACGAAACTTCAAACGTAAATTCGCATTCGTGAAGATGCTTTGTAGATTATCTCCCACCCCAACCCTACCATCCTCCTCCCCCACCCCACTCGCTCACCCTCCATCTCCCACCACTCACCATCTCTCCCCCACCATCCCCCCCTTCCCACCCACAACCCCCCCCCTCCAACTCCCCCCACAGACAACCCCCCCCCCCCACCATCCCCCCCCATCATCCCCCCCTCACTCGCTCACCCTCCATCTCCCACCACTCACCATCTCTCCCCCCACCATCCCCCCCTTCCCACCCACAATCCCACCCCTCCAACTCCCCCCACCCACAATCTCCCCCCCCACCACCACCATCACCCCCCAACCACAATCCCTCCATCCACAATCCACCCCTCCAACTCCCCCCACCCACAATCTCCCCCCCCCCCCCACCACCCCCCCCCCCCAACCACAATCCCTCCATCCACAACCCCCCCCCCTCCAACTCCCCCCACCCACAATCTCCCCCCCCCACCACCCCCCCCAACCACAATCCCTCCATCCACAACACCCCCCCTCCAACTCCCCCCACCCACAATCTCCCCCCCCCCCAACCACAATCCCTCCATCCACAACCCCCCCCTCCAACTCCCCCCACCCACAATCTCCCCCCCCCCACCACCCCCCCCAACCACAATCCCTCCGTCCACAATCTACCCCCCTCCAACTCCACACTTGCACGTCTCTCTCTCTCGCTGCTTAACACGTGTGTTATTATAGCGCCGTGCGTTCCCGCATATCACTTACTGCGATTTTAATATAGGGCTGTGTTTTGTATTATAAATCCTGAGTTCCCACTTACATCGATAGGTTGTCTCTGCTTGGGCACGCTGGGGTCTTGTTTTGATTGCCAGCACTGTTATTGTGTGCATTTTTATTGCATTCTTTCCTCCGCCAGCCTCTCCGCGGGGTGTCTAAGGCTGTGCTTTATAGCCCAGCTTCTGTGCGTCGCGGACCCGATGCTTAAGGTTGTTTGTCACTCCGACTTGACTGTTTTATGAATGCGAGTGCACGTGTGTACGATCGTGTGTTGTACCTTGGCACATCTGTATCTCGTTGCTGAAATCCAACAGGTGGGGGCTCTTGCCTCTGATACTATAATGATGATTCACCTGATCCAAACAAAGCACGTGTAGGCGTGTTGGTGATGATGTGCGTGAGATGCCGGTGAGACGAGGGGCAATTATTGGATCATAAAGTTGACATGTTTGTTTTTACACGCTTTTATATAACTCACTCTGTATGTTGTTGTTGTCGTATCCTCAAATCTTGTAACTCAATTGTAACCCACTTCCCAATGTGGTATCGACTGCAAACTTGGTATATTTATGTCATACTAATGACAATACTATATTCTATCATAAAAATATATATATTTTTAAACATGTTTTTTTATATGTTATGTTTCGGCTTGGGTCTAATTGTCCACGGTCAACTGACGTTGGCTGTAATTGCCCACGGTCCCTTACGTTATGGCAAGCTTCGGGGCCACTTCCACGTACATTTCATAAAAGCGTGTTTTTAAAAAAAGTTTTTTTAAATATTACTTATTTTTCTGCTAGGAATATAGCTAAAAGGTAAATGTGCAGCCCTGTATGTCCTTGCTCACGCCACTGCTGTAGGAAGGCCCTCCACTGGAGGGAGCTCTAGACAGCCCCTCTAGAATGTATTTTGGCCTATTCTTCCACACTCGCCAGATGTCTTAGACGAGGTGGGTGTATCCGCACTCTACCCCACCACACGTGACTGACTACGGTGCACTCATTGACACTGCAAGCTGGACAGCGGGCTACTCGAGATCGAAACGACGACCTCTGGGATTGCAAGTCCAGTATGCTCACCGTTACACTACGGCGTTATGCCAGGAAGAGAAGATAATTCATATCCCCAGTGAAGCAAACACTGTGAATTGTTATCAATTACAAGGCTTCTTCCCAGGTTACTGGGTCCGAAAATTGCAATTCCCGTAAACGCTTGGTGTGTGTTTGTCTTCATGGTGTAAACACCGCAGGTAACAGCTGCCGTACAACCCGTGATTGAATCCCTTTAATTGATTTAAAAACACGTTTTAATTGGAATCTAATTACCTTCCGTGCCACTTGAGCATTTGACAATGTCGGCTTTTACAAAGCAAGGTGGGACGTTTTTTTATTGTGATGAAGCCTATAAATCAGGTGGCCAATTCGCAGCTACGATTAGCGCGGTTGGCTACGTGCGGTGCGAAAAAAGTTCACCATGCGGTAGATGCAATACCTTGCTGATCTCATCAAGGATCATAAACCATCACACGAACTCCGGTCATCCTCGCAGCGGCTTTAACCTAGTCATCGAGCAAATACCGTTCCTGCATCGCGCGCTCTCAGTTGTGCTTCTGCGCCCGTCTGGAACGCTCCTCGGATGTTAGGAAGCCACTGGAGCTATCCACTTTTAAATCTCGATTGCAAACTAATTTCTTTAAAACTGCTTTTTTGAGTTGAGTTTGTTGTCCTTCCCCAGCACCTCCGATTAGCACAGTTGGCTACGTACGGTGCGAAATAAGTTAAATGTGCGGCACGTACATTGAGGATGACATCTTCTTTGCCTTTTCCATTTCATTTAATTGGTCCATAATGCTCTTCAAGGGGTTTGCTACAGCCGTACACCTGCACAGTAAACTAAATAGCTTACTCCATGAGCATAGGTCAGTGGACCTCACCTCGTAAAAATCTATATTTTATAGTTTAAACCCTAGCACCGTTATACATGGTTCTGATAATATAAAGGAAATAGTGCAGCTCTGCCATGTGTAACTCCTGCCAGTGCTGATGGGAGGGCCTCCACTTTTAAAGAGCCCCTCTAGAGAGCCCCTCCAGAGGGTATTTGGCCTACGTTTTCACGCTGGCCAGACATTACAGAAAAAAATAGATTATAATAGTAATGTAACAATTGAGAATAATCGACAGCTCTTTCTAAATCCGCTGCTGGAGGGAGGCCTCACCAAGCCGTTTGTGGTCATTCGAGTTGTTTGACCGTACAGTACAGTACATACTTCACCGGACAGGTAAGTGAGGGTTGGTGAGGATGGGTTGGTGAGGGGGGGGGGGTTGGGAGCCGAAGACCAGTTTCAAAATGACACGCTCGCTGATTTTAGCCGGGGTTTGAAATCGACCTACGGTTTAATAGATTTGATAACACAGTGTGCTAACCACTCTGCTGTCCGTCATCAGTAGCAGTTTGTAAAAATCTAAAAAGCGTGATGCTCCTCGCAAATGGAACCACTCGCAAGTGTGCACATGGAACAAAAATGTGCATCTAAATGGCACGATGTTCTTGGCTTTACGGCGGCGATGATGATTGGGTGGTGGTGACAATAATGATAATTAGATTATATGGTCCCAGACAAGAAAGAATTTCACTTTGCAACAACTTCTTTCGTGGGATGACGTGCTGAGTAGAGATATGCGTTGATGCCGAGGGTAGTGGCCCAGCAGTTGAGCGGTCTGGGAGGCTGCGATGTTGTGAATGTCTTGAGATGCTGCCACTAACAGGCACTCCTTGACGTCAGAGGTCGCAAACGGGTTTTGATTCCTTACCCGTACCCGTACCCGGCCGCACCAGGGTCGCAAACGGGTACCCGTACCCGGCCGTACCCATACCCTACCCGTACCCGGCCGGGTACGGGTAGGGTACGGGTATCGGGTACCTGATTGCGACCTCTGGGATGAAGCCATGTTGCAGGCGCGGGTGGGTTGATTCTAGGAACCTGAAACGTGAGAAGAGACAAGACGTTGGGAAATGAGTGACAAACAGTTACTCACCAGTGACTCACGGCCTACCCGTACCCGGCCGCACCAGGGTCGCAAACGGGTACCCGTACCCGTACCCGGCCGGGTACGGGTAGCCGTGTATCGGGTAGGGTACGGGCATCGGGTACCCGGTTGCGACCTCTCCTTGACGTACGCGATAGATGCGTTCCTGGAAAAGCGCACGTATCTCAAAATTAGCATTACGTCAAAAGCTATTTTCCCATAATAAATTATGGTAAAGGGGGGCGGGGGGGGGGGGTTAGGGAATTTCACTCACACTCGCAGACATAATCGCCTACATGATCCTAGCCCATATCAATACAATACATGTGCACAAAATATTATACGAGAGACGCGAGGCAAAAGGAATAACGCGGGCCTACACCTGGCGAGCTGCTGTAAAGTATAGCACACTGACTCACTCACACATCATACACTGACTTACTCACACATCATACACTCTCTCACACAACCACTGACCCATTCATTCATCATACACTAATTCACTCATCATACACTCACTCACACAACCACTGACCCATTCATTCATCATACACTAATTCACTCATCATACACTCACTCACACTACCACTGACTCACTCACACTACCACTGACTCACGCACACATCATGCACTCACTCACACAACCACTGACTCACTCACACATCATACACTGACTCACTCATCATACGCTCACTCACACTACCACTGACTCACTCACACATCATACACTGACTCACTCATCATACGCTCACTCACACTACCACTGACTCACTCACACATCATACACTCACTCACGCAACCACTGACCCATTCACTTATCATACACCGACTCACTCATCATACACTAACTCATCATATGCTGACTCACTCACACATCATACACTCACTCACACTACCACTCACTCACACATCATACACTGACTCACACATCATACACTCACTCACACTACCACTGACTCACTCACACATCATACACTGGGAGTGTCATGCTGCCAGCTATGGCTACAAGTTTGGTCGTACATGTTATATGTATCGTTTATTGTTAAATTTAAATCACAGTTCCTATGATTACTGTTGTAACATTTTTTTATAGCGTTATTTTGGTGATTTTCGAAAACATATGGGTAATCTAAATTCTATTATGGTTATTGTTTGACTTGCATCACACCCGACTTAAGAGCCGCACGGCTCACAGGGCTATACCAAATAAATGAAACTTGAAAACTTGAAATGAAACATGAAAGCTTGAAACACTCGCTATTGTATCGCATTGGCTGCTGGCAATGCCATTGGGTCGCGGTGCCAGGCTACGGTTGCGTATGTCGCGTTGTGGACGAAATTCTTCCGATATTTGTCAATTAAAGGTCTAAGTACGAAACGCGCCGCGTCATTCCAAGATGGCGGACCACAAAAGCACGTAAACCGAGGATTGCCTGTGCCACTAAATACACAGAAAACGGTCTTATGGGAACTACAACACGGCAACGACCTGATCACTCAAACTGGCAGGGGGGAAATTTCCAAAGCCGACACGGCCGCTACGGAACCGCACAGCCTGCAGTACAAATGAAGCCGACTTTTTCACCGCCACAGTGACGCAGCTGCTCTAAGCATTTCTCCCATGGAGGAAGCGACATAATCGACAACGGTTGCTCCCTTCTGGACGCGTTCCCTGATTCGTCTTCTGCCTGCCCAGCTGCGTTGCTTGCGTGCCCGGCTGTCAATTTGTCCGATGTCCCAAAGTGGGATCTGTTGGTCTCTCACCCAGACATCTGCAACCAAAGTGTTTTTCGCATTTTGCTTTGAACTTGCCCGCCCATTTGCCCCCCCCCCCCCCATTTGCCCCCCGCCCCGCCCGCGAGTTGCGTTATTAGTCAAATGCCTGTCCAGCTCTACCAACGTGTCTCTTTGGGTTGTCCTAAGTGTTCGGCAAGATATCCGACGTTTTTAGCTCCATGTACTGAGCTTCCTCGGGGAAATTAATTCAGTTTTGAATTTAGGCTGACTTGACCTATCGGGCGTTGATATTCAGGAATGGAATTCAAGTCCTGCGAAAGCTTTCTAGCACCTGGAGCGAAACGACGAACATCACACATACATAAAAAAAAACGTGTTTCAGGCCCGAAAGTACATTGGAGAGCTCTACAGAAAAACCGCGAACACATTCCTGCGGAGGGAGCTGGTAGGAACGTTGGGTTGCTCGGTCAATGGCCAGGGTCAACGGTGGCGTGGTGTATTCCGCAAATATGCCCGACTGAGGGCGGGCAAGAGCCGGCGTGAGTAGGTTAAACGTTGAGTTTTATAAGGGCACCACGGGGTGACCAGCCCCTCCCCACCCAGCCCCACCCCTCCCACCCCCCACCCAGCCCCTCCCCACCCTCCCCTCTCCACCCAGCCCCACCCCTCCCATTTTTGGATTCACGACGGACGGACGGACACAATAATCTCCTGTGGGCTGGTGGAACCAGGAGGTTCCTACCAGTAAAACCTACGCAGCTGTATGTGCGCATCGTACCAGCAGGAAGCTTCAGCGTGTATGTTGCACTCTGCTCATCGTTTTGTCTTTATCCTCATGTGTGCACGGTGATCCTAGCCGCATTGGTTAAGCGCACTGTGCTACAATCCTGGAGATGCAGATTCCATGTCTAGCAATGTTGTACTGCAGTGGACATTGTAATCAGAAACCTGTCCGAGCCACCTCTAGGTCAACTCAGCCTCAAATCAATATATTGTACACTGATTGGTGGTGTGTGAACCACACCATCACTTTTTGCACGATGTTCTGTATTATATGATATAGTTATTATATACTGTATAGTTATTCAAACTGTTACTAAAATTAACTGATATAATACAATTACAACACAATTTAGATTTATACTGCATCGAGGCGCAACTCCATCTCAAGATGGATACATTTGTATGTTGCAGAACTTCGTTATATTTATATGTGTGTGCATATGAGCTGTGTTGTGATTTATTAATGCAGGTCTTTATTAATTTATAGTGAAAATGTATGGCCCCAGGGGCTCTATTTGGGCGTTTTTAAATTTAAACTTTAATGTATCCACCTCGTGTACTAAATGTGTAATGGTTTATTCATGTGGCTCGCGAGGAAAGAAAAATCCGTGCAGTGGTAAACAAGTGAAAAAAAAAAGTAACAACATTAAATACAATTAAATGGGAAAGCATCTGGAGGATGAGCGCTTACCAAACTGGTAATTAATATCCCGTCCCATTTATTTGAGCCTAATCCAGGAAGATTTATGTTCTGTGCGACAGCGTGTGTGTGTGTATGCTGTTAATAAACACACAACAATGTGTAAACATCCGCTTAGAAAAAAAATCCTACATGTCTGTGTATAAATATAATTAATTATCATTGAATGCATTATGTTACCGTATGAGTAATAGATTTTAAGATGTTTGCATATACGGTTTGTCATTATGTTCACTCGGGAGACAAAGGCGGCCGGGCGTGGTGCAGGCCACCCACCCCCTTGTGTGTCGTGCCGGCCTTCACAGGTGCTCGCTGACAGCACTTGCCCCAACAGTCTGTTAAGGCTACACGGGGAGGTCTTTGTCTTTGTATGTTAGTGCATGTGTATTCTGTATGTGCTGTAGATGTGTAACTGCTTGTGTATGCGTGTCATTGCATGTTTAGTGACGAACATCTGAATCAGGTCTTGGGCCTCCCCTTGGTCGACTCGGCCTTAAATGAGTACTGGGTGGGCTGTGTAAACACCACCACTGGGGATACAAAGGCGGCCGAGCGTGGTGCTGGACACCCACTGCCTCATGCGCCGTGTAAGCCTTCATAGATGCTCGCGAACAGCACTTGCCCTAACAGTCTGTCAAAGGCTACATGGAAGGGGGGAGGCTTTGTCTTTGTGCCACGTGATACCCTTGCAAACGAGATGTTTCATCTCAATAAATTATCCAGATACAAATATAGACATTCGTAAATAAATAAACGCGCATGTTCAAAATCCAAACATATCATTTGTCCAGCGAGTTAAGATTTCAACAATGTGCAAACACCCATTCAAAACAATACTCCTATAAATACACTCATGGTCACGTGCGCGTGTATTTACGGTATGTAAATATACATACACAAAAATTACACGTGTAATGTTGACAATCTAAACCTATGTCGATTTGCGATTGCATTGTTAAGATTGGGTGGGAATTTTTTTCAGTTATTCAGCGATTCACACGGAATGTTTCTACGTAGCGCTACGATGAAATATAATTACTTTCTATCGGAAGGCATACATATCGATTTAGTACACACGCGTAGCCGCACGGCCCAGATTTAACATTGCTTCAAGGTGTGCTGATTATAGAACTAAACTATAAACTATTTTTTATTTGACCAGGTAAGGCCCACTGAGCCATATAGCTCTTTTTCAGAATCGACCTGGCCACAAATGATGGCTCAACGAAGTGGCTTATCACGTGGAAATTTACAGCAGCCAAATACTTGAAGTGCATGTTTCTAAATGTTGAGGGAAAAACAGCAGGAGCCGGATAAAAATGCACGCCACCACGGGGAGAGGGACATGCAACCTCCAAATATACAGGCGTATAAATGTGCAGGTAAAAACCAGAGGATCCGGAGAACACGTTCCTTCGGAGTGGGCAGGTAGAAACTTGGTTGGAGAGCGCATTTGTACACGACAGACAAATAAGCACGACAGACAGACAGACAAATAATCCCTGGTGGGCAGTGTGGAACCTGTTGTTCCTACCTGTAAAAATCCCTGCATATATAGTGTAAAGCCACAGTCTACTCCATTATTACTACAAGTGTAATATCGACGGGAGTACAGATAGACACCAGTCTGCTCCACCGTGGACATGAAAGTACCGCTGGCATCAATCGCAAAAGCAGGCCATTGTGTGCCGGCATCAGGGCCCAAATTTTCCAAATTCGAAACATTTTGCATTTTGGGGATTATACCCAATGGAAATCTTTAGCACTCTGAGAACGATCGTTTAAGGGCGCTTTATCATTTTTTAAATTATTATTATTTCCCCAATACTGACAGACCAATGCCCCAGGTCACCCTTGCAAAATGGAACTTTTGTAGCCTCTTTTGAGTTTTCACCTGGTTCAACAAAATAACTTGAACAATCTACTCCAGCGTCGCTTAATACCATATGGCAATCAGTGATTGGATGGTCGCAAATGTACGCCAAAAAAGGCACGGGCAAAATTCAACTCCGGTTTTAAGGCTGCTTTGGGTGCAAGTAGCTTTGCGGCCAAAGTGCCCTTACGCATTTTTAAAACAACATGACTTCTGAAAGCCTATGCTTCGCTTTAAAAGACCGGCCGATTCATAAATAATGATTTTCCCACAGTTTAAATTATTAAATTGCATCACTTCATAACTTGAAGGCAAGTAATAGCGGATTTTCTAGGTCTCGCCAGATCCAAATGAAATGAACACTGCACTCATTTGCATTCGATAAGTAAGCACGTGTTTTTGTGCTCGGTTTCGTAAGTATGTTTGTTGAACTTTTTTCGCGCCGTACGTATCCAACCGTGCTAATCGGAGGTTTCGAATGGCGAACGCATCAATAATGCAAAAGAATGGGACCACAAAGGCGCACTTTGCACTCCTGAAAGCCTAACCACGATACAAAGTTGTGCCCATGTTGCCAAGGAGCAGCGTTCTTCATTGCAAGGTCCCCAGGCCACTGGTGACCCCTCGTGACCTTTAGTGCGGCACCTGACGTGCGGCCTTCGACAATACACAACATCATTGGAACCTCATTTGCCAGTAAAAATATGATAATAGTTTTTTTACCCTTCTATCTGGCAACAAAACTGACACCTTTTTTTACAAGGAGTCATGTTTACATAGACCACAATACATGACTCCTTGTAAAAAAAATGTGTCAGTT
Organism: Lampetra planeri; assembly: GCF_965212315.1. Lineage (NCBI taxonomy): Eukaryota > Metazoa > Chordata > Hyperoartia > Petromyzontiformes > Petromyzontidae > Lampetra > Lampetra planeri. The sequence goes on along the minus strand of NC_136127.1, from coordinate 9,707,162 downwards.
TTGTTGCCAGATAGAAGGGTAAAAAACAAATTATCATATTTTTACTGGCAAATGAGGTTCCAATGGTGTAAATGCTTACCCCGAGCTCTCATACTCTGATGGTGCATTGTCTTTGAGTTGTGCGCCTTTTGGCGTCATCTGGTCCAACCCATGTGAGACTAGGCTCTAAAGAAAGCTGTCTCGGGTGTGGACCAATCAACTTCAAGGACAGTGCACATTATCAGAGTTATGTTTTTGTTTGCATTATGACTGCAGGTATTGTGGTCTATGTAAACATGACTCCTTGTAAAAAAAGGTGTCAGTTTTGTTGCCAGATAGACGGGTAAAAAAACAATTATCAATACACAACATGTGAAAACACCCCCCCCCCCATCATCATCGTGCTACCAACCCCAATGGTTTCAAATGTGTGGCGGCCCTCACACTAATGATGTCTTATCGGCGAAAGTGCCCACCCCGCCCCCCCTCCTCTGAAAATTAGTGAAGAACACTGCCGTGGATGAAAAAGATAAAGGTGCAGCCCTGCAATTGCTTGCTCACTCCTGCTGCTTGCGGAACGGCCTCTGCTAGAGGGCAGCTCTAAAGAGGGTAATTAGGCCGATCTCTTCCCCACTGGCCAGACGGCTTTGAAAAGGTGATCGTACCGAAACTTTATCCCCACCACACGAATGAACGTGGTGTACCCATTTGTATTGCTGGGTGGACACCGGTTGGGAGATTTAAGAAACTCGCACCGTTGTTTGAACTGAGATTGAACCGTTAACTGTTGCACCACCGCAGCATCCACCCATGTTGGTATTTTACATTCATAGAATCAGTGGCGATAACATCTGGCTGATCATGCGAGTGCAGTTTTTTTTTTTCAATGAGCAAAATTATTTGCAGTTGCTCTTCATTTTGAATGTACTTCGCTTTCAAAAGTAATGTCACTGTTTTATTAAGGCCTCCTCACACTTTGTTATTCATAGAGGTTCTTCGATCATACTTCACCGCACCTTTAGCCAATGCAAGGTGGTTGACAGGGGACACAAGGGGTGGTTCTTAATTTAGGAGCTTTCGTGACTGCAGGAATTATTCTTTGGTTTTTTTTCGGTTAAGTCACGTCTAAAAATAAAATAATAAATTAAAATAACATATTACGACGTTTCGATTGCAACACAAGCAATCATCATCAGGTATATACCTGATGATGATGCTTGTGTTGCAATCATCATCATGCTTGTGTTGCAATCATCATCAGGTATATACCTGATGATGATTGCTTGTGTTGCAATCGAAACGTCGTAATATGTTATTTTAATTTATTATTTTATTTTTAGACGTGACTTAACCGAAAAAAAACCAAAGAACAAGGGGTGGTGTTAGCAAGACTGGTTCCTGAAATCACTCGCCACTCACAATAGCCCTGGTTGGATATCAAAGTTGGGTCGAAAGGTTCGTTGTGCAACGTGCTAACCACTGCGCCAACCGTTCCCGCCCAAAAATAACAATAATTTGTGAATGTACCAAATTATGTAGAAAAAGACACGACTTAATCTTGCAACATTGCAGAAGTTTGGCCCAGATACAGCCACTCTTCCCTTTGCAATGCAGGAATTAACAAAGTGGAGGCTATTGTGCTTATTTGCCCTCTATGCATTGGTACACTGTGACCTGTACTTGACAGACTAGCAGATGTGACTTGTAATTGATAATTCCTCCCTTCGATTAGCCCAGTGGGCTACGTGCGATGTGAAAGAAGTTCAACATACATACATGCAACATCGTGGCAAGAATGTAAGTTGAGCTTACACGAAGCAGATTTGTTACTGGTAGGAACCTCCTGGTTACACCAGCCCACAGGGGATTATTGTGTCCGTCCGTCGTGCAGGGAGGGGCTGGGTGGGGAGGGAGGGGCTGGGTGGGGAGGGGAGGGTGGGGAGGGGCTGGGTGGGGAGGGTGGGGAGTGGCTGGGTGGGGAGGGTGGGGAGGGGCTGGGTGGGGAGGGTGGGGAGGAGCTGGGTAGGGGGTGGGAGGGGTGGGGCTGGGTGGGGAGGGGAGGGGCTGGTCACCCCGTGGTGCCCTTATAAAACTCAACGTTTAACATACTCACGCCGGCTTGTGCCCGCCCTCACAGTAGGGCATATTTGCGGAACACACCACGCCGCCGTTGACCCTGGCCATTGACCGAGCAACCGAACGTTCCTTCCAGCTCCCTCCGCAGGAATGTGTTTAATATATTTTGAGGATGTGCTATTTCCTGAAGGACCGTGAATGTCACTTAACAGCATCGTACACATTTGTGTCTTTATTGCACAAATTAGTGCGGCACGGAACAATGCACTTCTGTGTTACAAATTGCCAGAGCGTGACCCGTGGCCAACTCACAGAAGTCACTGTTTTATTCAATAAGTGAAGGAAATTTGTGCGTGCTTTTTATTCATTTTAACAAATACACGTGTGAAATTAATTACACGGCCTGGTCTACTAATGCATTGGAATAAGCTGCGAATGTGATTATTTAAGTACCGTCATTTCTTTGGCCTCGATAATTAGTTACGTGTTTGCTCGTATCTTCGTGCTCATTGTTTTCCGTTTCTGTGCGGGGCAGCAATTATTCTCTGGCTGTCACCTTATGATGCTGGTTGCGGGTTTACTCTCCAACACGCCGGTGTGCTGAAATAGTAACGAATTGGCACGTTTTGTTTACGTCAAAAACCTTACTAATTGGTTGTGTCGGGTGGTGGTGGGTTTAACGACGCATGAATATTTACGCGATCGAACCCACAAAAACCTCCATTATACGTAATATCGGTCGCGAAAGCCTCCGTGTTAAGCTGAGAAATGTATTAACCGATCTTTCACCAGAAATGTTTAATTATATCTTGTATTGATATATATATATACCCTGACTGAAACGGAAATGTAGAATACAACCTATTTATAACTGCAGCCTATAATTACTGTCGTTTTCCTTCTGCAAACTTCATAGTTGTAGGGAAAGGAAATTGAGTGCTGGTATACACGTGTGGCGCTCTGCGAAGTGCCGCTTTATGGGGTACTGACATATACAAGCACATGGTGACTACTATATGTGTGTGTGTGTATATTTGCGTGGATGTATGAGTAAATAAAAACGAGTGAATATGTAGGAGCTTAATGGTGACCAGTGGCGCTCATGAAAGCCGTAGAGAAGCAGCAGACGGTTAATGAAAAACTCTGACATATCACAGGTCAAGCACTCATGTTGGGACCAGGCCCTACTCGTATTACTTAGGCTGGGTACTACAGGGAGAGGAGAAATATAAAAAAATGAAATAAAAGAAATAGATCCCCGTGGAGCCATCCATCTCAGCAGTGATGGATCACTGCGTGTGAAGAGGGGGGGGGGGGAGAGTGCCCCATCCCATCCCTGTGTTTTACTTTGCCAAGATTAATCGCCCCGGAGAGATAAGGGACAAATGTGATTTCAGGAGGTGCGTGGGGTTATTACCACATCGAAGATGAACTGAAACAGCAGCAAGCGCCCGAGTCTAATCCAATAGCGTGGTGCACAGCGTGGCCTTTGGAGACACTCTGAGTTAATTGCGCTGACCTTACGGTGCATTATTAGGAGCTGTGTAACTTTAATTTGATTGCGGGGATTCGCGCGGACAATTAACGTTGCCTCTTAAATGCGACGATATCTGTCCGTTTTGTTGCGCGCGACGCGGGTAACGCCGTGGTCGTCGGCTGTCTGTGCGTGCGTGCGCAGACACGTCTGTGTGCGTGTGCGCACGTATGTGCTTACCTGTGAGAACTCGGCGCGATGAAAGCCGTTCAAATGCCCCGGCCTGAGCAGCAATGCACGCGCGTAATCTCCGCTCGAGCGCAATTCAGTGCCGCTTTGTGAATTGCAATTTTTTTGTGCGCCCAGTCGCCCGGCGACGGACCCCGTGAGATGACCTTCAGCGCTTTCCCCTCGCTCGCATCCACACCGAGGTTCCACCCCGAGCTGCCATGCCACTGGAGGAAAAACGGACTGCTGCGCAAGTGCACACGCGCACACGCGCACACGTGGACACGCGCGCTCCCGTTACGAAGTTTTGGGATGCGGCGTTTTTTTGTTTGTTGTTCGTTTTTTTTATCTTCAACTTTAACGTTACGGCAGATGCAGCGCCACGGCCACTGCTGTAGACGTTGTCGTAATGTAAAAGCGCCCGTGTGTGTGTGTGTGCGTGTGTGCGTGCGTGTGCGTGTGGGGAGCGGTAGTGTAGCGGTTAGCGTTTCGCGCTATGTACCCGGCGACCCCAGTTCGATTCCCGCTCATAGCCAACACAAGTAACGATCATCTGAACCGGTCCTACATCAGCTCGGCATCATGTCAGGTCGACTCAGCATCATATGTGTACCTGGTGAGGTGTGTAAACATCACCACTGGGGGAGACAAAGGCGGCCGAGTATGATGCTGGCCACCCACTCCCTCGTGTGCAGTGCTGGCCTCCATAGGTCCTCACTAACAGCACTTGTCCTAAAAGTTTGTTCAGGCTATACGGGAGGTCATTTTGTTTTAAGAAGAACATGTTGTAAGGTACTCTTCTCTAAGTTGTATTAAAACAGTTGTAAACCAAACACATCAGCACGTTATTTACAAAGGTGACGTACAATAAGTTAGTCTTTTGGACATATATATGTTGACACCTCGATCGTGTTTAAATTTGCTTATTGAACAAATTACAGTCGGCCCATGGCTTTGCGACGTTCATTTGCCCGATAGACATTTCCCGTGCGTCACACTGAAGTTCGGTGATTCACCAAGCTTGTACTTCTCTTGCAGAGTTCACTGACAGTCACTCGCGGCGAAGATGCCATCACGGGCCAGCGTGAGCCCCTTGCTCGCGGAAGGCAGAGCTTTGGCGGCAGCACCCCATCATCCGACACTGACGCGTCAGTCAGCGACGGCGAGGACACCTTCCGAGACGTGGGCACTTTTCACGGCGATGAGTTTTCAAACCGCGGAGACGCCTTGCACGGCGAGGGCATTAAACTAACGTGGGCAGAGCAGCGCAGCAGGCTGCGTGACGGCCGCAACCGATCGCCGGCGAGCAGCAATCTTCATCTCGGCAGTCGGGAGCGCGCACAGTTTCTGTTGGAGAAATGGTCATGGACCAGAGGATTACGTTCCACTAAGACGGAGTGCTCTCCAAGGGACCCGGCAGCTCTACCGCCAACCAATAAACCATGCACTGCTGTGAGCAGGTACAGTGACAATAAAGGGCCGTCTGAGATGGCATATTCTGTTCGTTGCGCATCGTCGGAGTTTCGTGAATGCCCAGGCGATGCGCCTGCTGATGAGATGCAAGTTGTCGTGGAAGAGGAGGAGGTTGTAAGAAGTATCTCTGCTGCAAGGCCAATGAATGTAAATTCCCGGTTCCTAAAATCTCACAAAAAAAAGAGCCATAAGTTAGACGGGGCGGTGCATGACATTGCCTTTTGTGAGCCTCAGCGTATCAGGATAAACACGCATGAATCTCTCCAGGCCGTTTCGGGTAAAATCTCGGCGACAGACATCGAATGCGTAAACGAGTCGAATAAATTGCACTGTGGCCTGCCGGTGTCCAGTCAGAGCTTGACATCGAGCGCTTACGGTCCGCGAGATTTTTCGCTGCGTCCCGCGCGCCCTGAAGCGGGACGGAGGAAGACGGCGGCTGCGGCGCACGCAAAGCCGAGGTCCGTCGACGCGATTTCCATAGCGGGGAAAATCACGGCCCCACAGCTGGATGCAGGCGATGCGCCGTGCGCACCGAGGGCCTCGACCGAGATCCATTCCGTGTCCTTGGCCGAGGCGAGCGACGGCGACAGTGTACATCGCGACGGACAGCACGCGGATCGCGGCCGCGGTTTGTCCAAGGCGGACAAGCCACAGCTCAGGCCAGCCCTCGGGACACAGATCGCGACGGCGAGGAGCCAGAGTTTTAGCAAGCAGCCGACCAAATCTTCGTCCCTCGGCCCCAGAATCAGGACTCGCATCATTACTGGCACGGCAAGGCGGGCGGAGCTTTACGGTGGCGGCGCTTCGCTTGCCGACGCGTCGCACTTTGCGGCGGCCGGCGCGCGGGGGGAGAACTTTCACTCGATGTCGAAGGTGGACGCGATTTCCAATCGAATGACGTTAGAGCACAGGCCTCAGTCAGAGCCTTGTCTACTCAGGGAGAGTGTGAAGTGTTTTCAGCGGCCTTCGCCAAACAACGTCGGCGCTTCGCAAGCGCTGGCGCCTTCCCACGATGCAGCACGCTGGGATGCCAACGTGGCCGTAAAGGAATGCGAAAGTGTCAATGACTTGGTCTCTGCGCAAGGGGGTGAGTCCAAGTTGACCGTGGAAAAAGGTCAGAGAGAAGAAAGTGACGGAACTGCAAGCATCAAACACAAATTAGCTAGATTGTCTTATATATTTTCAAGAAAAAGCTCAGAGGCCAATTCCGACATAAGATTCCAATCGAATGGTGGGACACGCAGACCAAAAACAGAATTAATGTCACCAAAAAGCACGATTGAGCCACAACATCGGACCACGAATGCCCCCAGGAGCAGCGACGCTCTCGTGCCCAATTCACCCGAATGTGCGCCGAGTCCAGCAGACGGGAAGTACAAGGGTGGCGGCAGCCTTGAAAAGGTCAGGGGTCATCCCGGATGCATCATTAGCTCCCCTTTGACGGAGTTGGTGCCCTCATTCGTGCCTCTGCCGTCCATCGAGGAAAAAGTCATGCAGGAGATCCAGGCGAACGTGCTGAGGCAGTCCCAGAAGCAAATGCTGGTCTCCGCCGGGAGCAAGGCGTCCCTGGTGAAGCCCTTCTTCATCGCGAGCCTCCTGGGCCTTCGCAGGAGCAGGCCTTCGTGCGGCAGGGCGGCGGCACGCCCCGCGGGTAAAGCCACGGCGCCCGAGAGGGCGGGGCGAGACCCGGCAATGCCGCCGTTGCCACCTCAAGACCAGGAGAATGAGGATCGCGCTGGGGATCGAGCGAAGCCGAGCAAGTGGGTTGAGATGAGAGGAAGGCGAGCAGCGGCGACGGGGACGGGCGTCGCGGCGGACGCTGGACAGAGGCTGGGCGGAAATGGAAGTTGGGGAACGAGTGGAGATCCGGGCGACGCTTCAGACGTGCAAGGAGTTGGGACGAATACTCTGACAAGGTAAAGTTTACGGGCCGATGACGTAGTTCTCGGCGGCTGTGGGAATGATTTTCACGCTGCGAGCATATGCTTGTGACGACGCATCGATTCGTCGATTGCAATCGATTTCTTAAGCTCATGAAATGTGCATCTAATCAAGTGGGATGAGGATCGATGTTTTTCTATTTATATTCGTTGTTTTTTTCGGTAAAGTCACGTAGGTAAAAAATTAAAATTAATAAAAGTAAAATAAAAATAAAATTCACGACGTTTCGGAGGCAACACAAGCTTCCGTCTTCAGGTGGAACCGTCACAGCACGATTGCTGTATCAAGCAATCAAGCAATCGTGCTGTGACGGTTCCACCTGAAGACGGAAGCTTGTGTTGCCTCCGAAACGTCGTGATTTTTATGTTATTTTTATTTTATTTTTTATTAATTTTAATGTTATTTTTTTACCTACGTGAATTTACCGAAAAAAAACTAAGAATATGAATCCTTGCAGTCACGAAAGCTTCAAATCTAGAATTTTTATTTATTTATGTTGTGTTTTCAAATGCGACATACGAATACAAATAACACATGCGTCTCTGCACGCCCAGAATTATAAACGGGTACACCGTATTTCAGTTGATCGGCAGGTCGCGTGTGGTGCGGTAAAACTGTGAGCATTCTCACCTCTTCCAAGAGGGTTTGGCCAGCATGGGAGAGTGAGCCCAAAGTACCCTTGAGAGGGGCTTTTGAGAGCTCCCTCTAATGGAAGCTTTATTATCAAAAGTGAAATGAGCAAGCGATTGCAGGGCTGCACCTTAACCTTAGATGTGATCACGTGACCACCCCAGCGAATGAAGACCGCTATTTTTACCACAATGTAAATTAATACAAAATTTCTTATATAGATTTTCAATCTGAATGGCAACGCCGAATTATAAGATGCATATTGGAACGTGAGTGGGGGAGAATCATTATGCCCCTAATGCTCATGGGATACAATGTAAAATGACTCTGCATGCAGAAATATTAATTTAAACTCGGGAGTGGAGAACACACTTGCCGCAATGTGATTTAGTGAAGTTCATTATGTGTTAAAATGTAATTAGTTAATAGCAAACATTAATCACATTGTAGCAAATGTGATTTTTTTTTCATCCTGTGTTAATACATCACCTTCCAATTTTTTTAATAGAATCAAAGGCCTATTACATGAATTGGCTCGTATTAGTGGTGATTTTCTAATTGGTTTTGATCGCTGCAAGAGTTCACACTGTCGCAATAGCAGCAGTGCCCGGATCGTGCTTCCTTTGTAACGGTAACTTTAACGAGCCATCATCATTAAACATTGCTAATAGCCACTCAGGGTGGTTTTGGGGCAGCGGGAAATTACGTTTTGAAAATGTAGTTTTTCAAAATACTTTTTTTGTGTGCAAGTTCAGTCTTCTTCTTTAGGTCGGTTCATCTCACAGCCCTCCCTTTACTCTGGAAACGAGAAACATTGGCCGACGACGTTATAAATATATCTTTTTTCCCTGTATACGGGGCAGTGTCACCAATAAATGTGGTGACTTTCTTTACATATTCGTGACTCTTCGTGAATGATGGCAGGTTCATTCAGTTTAAGTGTGAGAGTAATGCATTGTTACGTTACATTTGGATTGGGGCTGTGGGTACAGAGTGAAAAGCGCCACTGCACGATGAACCTGGCGACCTAGGTTTGATTGCCAGCCTAAATTTGACCAAACTTTTTATTTTACCAGGTAAGGCCCACCGAGCTGTATAGCAATTTTTTTCAAAAGCGACCTGGCTATCACAAATGATAGCTCAACGAAGTGGCTCATCACGTGGAAATGTAAAGCAGCCAAATACTCTAAACGCGTGATGTTGATTTGGAGGGGAAAAAACAGAGGACCTGGAGACAAATCCACGCGACCACGGGCAAAACATGCAAACTCCAAATATACAGCAGGCGTCAGGGTCGGGATCTAATCCACAACTTCCTGTATACCAGGCGAGGTAGTTAACATCTCACCACCGTGGTATTCCCCTGCCTGACCCCCCAGCTACGACCAGGCCTACCCCAACCTCTGTCTCTACACCTATTATTACCCCAACCCTTATCACTACCCCTATCACTACCCCTACCCTTATCACTACCCCTATCACTACCCCTACCCTTATCACTACCCCTATCACTACCCCTACCCTTATCACTACCCCTATCACTACCCCTACCCTTATCACTACTCCTACCCCTATCACTACCCCTACTCTTATCACTACCCCTACCGCAACCCATCCATGGCTATAATGATGATGATTGTGAAATAAATTAAGGCAGGCAGTGGCCTGTGCACAGGTTTAACCGTATGCCCTGTCCTGGCTTCTTCCTGACCGAGCAAACCTTCCAAGGCTGTGGTTGACTTCGCTTATCGCGGTGAGATAGCATCGTCAGGGAGCAATGAGCATGTGTGTTAGCATTTAATTTGAGGTCCATCATTGATCTGTATGCAGGAGCGCCTTCGTTGCCCGAAACCAGCGGGTTGATTAATCGTGTGACTGATAGTTTGCGTGATAAAGACTGCACTTGTCTCATTTGCTGTATTGATCGCGCTAATGATTTCCCCCCGCATGCATATACGTGCATACACCCTCTCATATTAATCAGGGTGTTTTTGAAGGGACATGGAAATTAATACTCCGGATGAACCACCACGCGTTGCAATTAATGCGCATCAGCCACTCCGAGTCTTAAGGAGGCCACGGTTACTCGCTGATTGGCACTGATTGAAGAAGTAGCGGAGGAGAATTAAAGATTCGTATGTAAAGTGCAGTAGATTGAAATAAAAAGCAATTTTCAACTCACCAAACTTTCAGCTAATTTTTTTTTACGTGCAGTATATCATTTGTAGGAGTCCTCGAAGCAGCAGCAATGTTCAGTGTACTTCATCTTGGGTACAGCTGAGAGCAAAGCCATGAACCTGGAGGAAGTCATCTATATAAATACTCTATCTACTAGCGTTCCGGACATTTTTGTTACAATGCACACTATATTAAAATACTATAAAGGAGTCAATTTTACAAGGGATGCTCTCCACGACCAGTACATTTTAGTACATCTTGTTCAATATGACCACTTTTGGCGCAACGCTTCATACTCTCGGCTTGCAGTCAGTTCATATCAGGATATTGGGCCGTGTGTGATCCGCGTTGTAATTACAAAATGTTTCATTGAAAGTAACCCCCGCCCTTCTGCCATCACCTTCTTCCACCGACGAGCGGGTCACTGCAGATGCTCGCAAGACAAATGCTTGGCTAACCGCCAGATGTCCGGACCTTTAAAAGCAGCTAAGCAGAACACAGAGAGTTACACAGTCGAGAGATTTTTCTCCCTCTGGGCAATTAATGATTTCAGTTACTGCCAGCAAAGCGAATGCAATTTTAAGCCAGAGTTGAAGCAGAGGTCTGACCACAAGATTATTACATTTCTATCAGACTTTGCCCTACCCAAAGGCCCGAGTGGGTCGGTGGGGGGGTGCATTGTGCCAATGCTGTCTGTCTGCTTATCTTGTCTGAAGCCAATTGAGATGGATCTCTGGATGGGGGCTATTTGGAGCTAGCAAGGAATGCACTTTATACTTTGAAAGTTTTTTTGCAGCAACTGCAGAAAGAAGAGATATTTCAAATACGTGTGTGTCTGTTCTCCGAAAGTTGTTTTTCTATTTGTGCGTACGTGTGTCTACTATTGTGATGGGAGCGGTGGTGTAGCAGTGGTTAGCGCGCTGCGCTGTGAACCCGGCGGACCGAGTTCGATTCACGCTCGTGACCAACACCAGTGGCGATTATCTGAACCGGTCCTTGGCCTCTCCTCGGTTGACTCAGCCTCAAATGAGTAACTGGTGCGATGTGTAAAAATATCACCACTAGGGAGACAAAGGCGGTCGGGCGTGGTGCTGGCCACCCAACCCCTTGTGTGGTGTGCCGGCCTTCATAGGTGCTGCTTGCTGACAGCACTTGCCCCAACAGTCTACTCAGACTATACGCGGATCTTTGCCTTTGTTTACAATTCGTGGAAAATGGTAGTGTCGTGGTTAGCACAGATGGGGTGTACCTGAGTTCCATTCCTAACCATGGCTAACATCCACGGTAATTATCCGAATCGGTCCTGGCCATGGGCCTCCGTTAGCTTTGCCTCAACCTTGAATGAGTACCCTGAATGAGCACCAGGTGCAATGTGTAAAACATCAGCGCTGGAGAGACAAAGATGGTCCAGTCGAAGTGCTAGCCACACACTCGCTCGTGCCCAGCACTCGCCTTCATAGATGCTTGCTAACAGCACTTGCCCCAACGGTCTGTTCGAGCTATGCGGAGGATCTTTGACTGCAGGGATAGAGGCATGTGGGTATCGTACCAGCTGTACCATTGCCTCGTGTGTTGTGTCAGTATTGGTTAGTGCCCTACTATAAGATCGGTTGCTTGTCAGGTCTCAGCAGCTAAAGTAAGGTTGAGCCTGAATCGTGTTGGCCTAGGCAACTAGCATGCAACGAAACATGACATTGTAGGCTTCTGCATGGCGTCTTGTTAGCAGAGGAGAGTACAGCAAAATCCACTACTATCCTATGCTTTCATGCCTATGCCACCCCGCCTTCGCCGACCCACACTGACCAGCAGTCAACTAACTCCAAAGCCCCACACAGCACTCAGGGGCCGTTATTCAGAAGTATAGTAACAACAAGAGTTGTACATGATTGGCAATGGCAATACGTTTCTACAAATGAAAGCGATTTTTACTGGGTGAATACGCAACATTATGAGACCTCCTTTACCAGTGGCAAAATATAGTAGTAGGTTTTTACCCTTTAAACTGGTACAAAACTGACACCTTTATTTCAAGGCATCATGTTTGCAATAACCGCAACACAAGCAGTCAAAATGCAAACGCCTTTTGGCGTCATCTGGTCCAACACCAATGGAGACTAGGCTCTAAGGAAAGCTATCTCGGGTGTGGGCCAATCAACTTCAAGGACAGTGCATATCATTACCTTTATCAGAGTTGTTTCTTTTTGTTTGCATTTTTACTGCTTGTGTTGCGGTTATTGCAAACAGATGCCTTGTATTGTCAGTTTTGTACCAGTTTAAAGGGTAAAAACCTACTACTAGAATACGCAACATATTAAGTTTTTTTTTCTTCATAACCGGTAATGTGTTTTTTTTTTGTTTGTGCACGTGTGTGACAGGGATGTGAGGGCAACGTGTCTTCTCAGTGACAGCGCAGAGGACGCCGGCAATGGCCATGCCCGCTCTCGCTTGCGATCCCATAATGCCTTGCTCCTCAAGAGTACCCGCGTGCCCACCGCCGATCGACTGGTGAGCTTATGCCGTGACGTGCGCTGCCATCCCACTCGCACGTCCACTCTGGGCGTAAGTAACACGCTCAAGCCGGAGAAACACTTTTGATAATGATGGTGTAATAAGGGACTCGATCCTGGTTCTGTCTCCGTTGTCCTTTATTCGGGTTCTTACACTTTTCCCGCACGGCCCTCGCTCAGAGCTCTCCCCTTGGCAGCTCCGTAGCTGCCCTCGCTCCCGTAGCCTCCACACCTCTGCAGCTCCGCTGCAGACCCCCTGTGCAGTCCTCCGGCTGCCCTCACTGCAGCTCCATCGCTGCCCTCACTGCAGCTCCACTGCTGCCCGTCGTTCCTCCGCGCTTGGTCACCGCTGGCCGACGATGCCAAGTCTTACTCCCCCGTGTGTGTGGCGATCTCGCCACTCCTCGACCTCCGCCCTGCGTGGCCTCACTCTAACTCTGTCTCCCACACTCTCTTGTCTCTTCCGGTATCTCTCCCTTAAGACCTCACCCCTCTCACCCACGTGACCTAACTCCTCCCCCCATGACGTCATATCCGCGAAGCCGTTTACGCCCGCATTACAATGGTAATAATAATAGTCCGTGTGCACATTGATACACCGAGCAGATCCGCCTTCTCTTCCTCCTCAATCCGACATAATTTCCACACACGCTATACCCACGTGCGTTCATGTGGAGAGCCGTCTAAAGTACTCGGGGAGGAGATGGAATATTGCATTTTAGTTTTGGCTTCCACCCATTACGTCATCTGTCAGCATTTCGAGTAAACATTTGAAAATTGAATCTTTAACAAAGTAGATGTTAAAAAAGAATTAGCCTCACGGTTATAAAGAATAATAATTTACGGTGCTTTGTCAATCCACTGCTGGATGAAGGTTTATCCACGTTATGTCGGTCATCGTAGGGGGGGAGGGATGTTTGAGCGTACCCTCACCACTCCGGTCGGTGCGTGTCGGTGAAGTTTGCCAAGTTGGTGGTGACGTTAGGACCGGTTCAGATATCGCTCGCCAATGATGTTGGCCAAGGCTGAGCTCATGTCGCCACGGGGCTGATGGCGCAGGATGCGAAACCGCCGCACCGACAACGCTCCTCCGGAGAATTGTGTGGATTTATCATCCCCACTCGCATGTGTAGCAATGAATATGGTTAAGCCTCCAGGAGCACATTGCTAAACGTAAATGAAATGCAAAGTGGAAGATGAAAAGAGAGACGTAGACGATTTTTTGGACACTGATGTATAAAAAAACGGCATAGGATTTGTCAACATGCCTTTCCTTGGCAATGTGATTTTTTTTTTCGTTCATCCAGCATAAAAAAACAGTGTCCATTTGTGCAGACTTAATCGTGATCTCGAATCAGCCCTTGCAAGGCAGGCTCGACCCAAGTGCTTAGATGGGTTCAATAGCATTTCTGCGCATGATGGCAGCAATATGTTCAGGTGCTAAATGACTATGTGGAGGTCTGCCAACATCCAGGAAATGGAAGAGGAAGGGCACAGACATTTTCATTTGCCGCCCTGAGAACCACTCAACGTGCAGGGAAGTGACACGGGCACCCCGGTGGCGAAAAGTTATCTGCCTCGCCTGGTGTACAGGAGGTATACATTCGTTCGTCGGTTCGACCTTGACTCTGACGCCTGCTGTATATTTGGAGTTTGCGTGCTCTCCCCGTGGTCGCGTTGCATTTTTCCCCGGGTCCTCCGGGTTTTTCCCTCGCATTTAGAATCAAAGTCGCGCAACTTAGATTATTTGGCTGCGAAAATTTTTCGCGCAATAAGCCACTTCGTTGAGCTATCATTTGTGAGAGCCAGGCTGCTTCTGAAAAATAGCTACATAGCTCAGTGGGGCCTTACCTGGGTAAAATAAAACGGTAAAGTTTAGTTTACGCGCTGGAGTGTGCTTGATTGCGCGCGCGCGCGCGTGGTCGCAGAGTCGAAATGTGCAGATGTTTTTTTGTTTTTGATAGGAGTGACCTTGATTCGGCGGTGGGAAACTGGCACTGCCGCTCTTCCAGGTGGCGTGCGGCTGCCGTTCGACGCGCACGCGGCTCATTTTAAACGCATTAGTCCCCCCCGTGTGAACGATCGCGTGTCACTCGCGAAGAAGGCTGCGGCTCGCCCAGCATTTCAGATCGTGGCGCGGCTGCAGGCGGCCGCAGGCAGCCGTGCTGTGCTGTTGTTGCTGCCGCGTTGCATTTCAACGAGGGTCACGTGTTTGTGTGGTGTGCTTGCTTTTATTTTGTTTTATTTAGTCGGTCTCAGAGCAGCTTCGTCGCGGCGGGAGGTTGCACACCCCCCCCCCCCTCCTCAAGTAGTCCTGGCTTTGGATTCCGCCAACTTAACGCACGCCGGCCCGCGTAGTTATATTCGTAATTACCATCTTTGTCATGCACATCCAAAAATAATTGCTTCTTTCATCCCGCTCATGAAAATTTATAATAATTGCATTGTCAGCTGCATCGCTTTACAACCTCATAGACCCCAGGGACCACAGGACCGAGCTTTCCATACCCCTCCCCCACCACCACTACCACCAACGTACTCCATTCCCATGTAAATTGGGTTGCCAATTCGCATGCAAATTGCGCCTCAATAATATGAATAATAATAATACTACATACATCTGTGAATTGGATAGCTGGCCTGTGGTAGTTTATTAAAAGTAGGTATTCGTTACGTGCTCCAGCTACCTGTGTGCCTAATTGGCATGGTGGCTCCACATCACAGGCTTTCACGCGAAAATGTTGATAGATTTGCTCCTTAGGTTGTGCAAAGGGTTCATAATGTTAATATTTTCTTGTTTGTGGAAATAACGTATGTGTGTATGTATGTGTGCCTACGATGAGACAAAGGTGGCCAGGCACGGTACTGGCCAAACCAACCTCTCTGTCACCACGCCAATCTTAACAGGTGCTCAAAATCAGGACGTCTATCCTCGTCATCAAATGTTTCAGCTGTGCCCATCAGCAGTCTGACTAAAGTATGGCCAAATCGCCCCTGAACTGTGACCAAATCAAGCTGAATGCACGCGATTTTATTGGCAGATCTTGGGAGCTTGGCAGAATGGAGCCTGGTTTGGTGTCTGGATGGGAGACTGCCTTTGAAAGAGCAGGTGTTACAGCGAGGTGTGCTGAGCTTCAAGTATCTTTGTCTCGGACTACCTCCAGTTTCCTCCTAGATGACCAGGTGCACTGGCAGAGCCAGTGGGGGGGAGGGGGTGGCACGTGCCCCCCCCTCCAATGATCCGATCGAAATCCCCAATTTCAATCGGATCTTTGGGGTTTATTAGTAATAAATCGGCATATTGCGATCCCCACTGCCACTGCGTAGCATATTATTACGTGCCAGGGACTCTATGAGATGATAGGACAATAGTCTGAGTCCATAATTGGCAATAAGCAACGGCAAAGCAGTTATAAGTGACTCTCAGATTTGTGCGCAGTTGTGTATACAGTACATGACTTTCCTGAAGGCAAACACCTTCAGCGAGCGTGATGCCGATCATACAATGCGGTTCGAATTCGACCCTCGATCGATGGCTGTGCCATCGCCGCACACGCGTCGAATAAAAAGCAAGGGACAAGTCCTTACTTACTAACAACTCCTCTATCAGTTTTCATTGCTGGAGGGGTTGCCCCCCCCCCTCTACCTTAACATCCTGGCTAAGCCATTGGCCAGGTGGATTCTGACAAAGAAGCTAATAGCTCAGTGAGAAATACCTGGTTAAATAAAAAAATTAATTGCTCAGTAAGCTTTACCTGGTTAAATAAAAAAAAATAGCTCAGTGAGCTTTATCTGGATAAATAAATAAAAATTGCCTCCTAAAAAAAATTTTTTTTAGTGATTAGCTTACCTTTTTGACCACAGGTATTGTGGTTAATGCAAACATGATTCCTTGTAAAAAGTGTCAGTTTTGTTGCCAGAAAAATGGGTAAAAAAAAAATATTATTATATTTTGCTACTGGCAAAGGAGGCCTCATGATGAACCTTTCGTATACTTTGCACCCTCATCATGTTGTTTGTCTTGTTTGTTATTGTAACTTTCTGATCCGCCCCGACTAGACATCCGTGAAAAAGCGCTTCACAGCTCATCAGATTCCTCCAGTGTAATCAAAGTTTCTGATTCTGTGTAGCTTTCCTTGGCAAGCGCAGCGCATGCTAATTCTGATTACTCTCACAGTATCACAAGCCAGCGAAGTTAACTTTGTCTTTGCGTACATCGACGTGTGTGCGCTCAACTCACCGATATCATTACTCAAACTTATGCCCCCCCCAGTATCATCCCCTCTAGGACACTGCATACGGTGGCAATTATCTCCAGAACACATGGTTGCCAGCGAGAGCGTGCAATCTTGTGCACGATGTTAAACTATAAATAAAACAACATAACGCAGTGTGCACGTACTGCACTGTTGGGTGAGAGCTTCCCCACACCGCACAGGCCGCCGGGGGGCTTATGATGACCAACGCTTCACCACGCTGGTCGGTGTGTAAACATCGCCACTGGGGGAGACAAAGGTGGCCGGGCGTGGTGCTGCTGAAGGGAGAAGGAATGCCACAGGACTCGCCGCTCTCGTTAGCCGTGGAACAGGAATCGAACCCTGGTCTACACCATGGGAACCTCATTTGCCAGTAAAAATATGATAATTGGTTTTTTTACCCTTCTATCTGGCAACAAAACTGACAACTTTTTACAAGGAGTCATGTTTGCATAGACCTCAATACCTGCAGTCATAATACAAACAAAAGACATAACTCTGATAATGTGCACTGTCCTTGCAGTTGATTGGTTCACACCCGAGACAGCTTTCCTTAGAGCCTAGTCTCACATGGGTTGGACCAGATCGGATCGCCGTTGTGGCCGAAACGTCGTGAGAATTATTTTATTATGTTTTATTTTTATTTTTTTATTACTTCCCTTCTACGTGACTTTACCAAAAGAACCAAGAAGATGAATCCCTGCAGTCCGGAAAGCTTTAAATCGAAATTTAACCGCTCCACCATTATCATTATTTGTATCGCTTCACTTTCACGGGATTACATTCGTGTGCATTTGCCTGTATGTGTGTGTGTGTTACTTGCTTGTGTGTGTGTGTGTACGTGCGTGGGGAGCGGTAGTGTAGCGGTTAGCGCGCTGCGCTATGAACCTGGCGACCCGGGTTCGATTCCCGCTCACGGCTAACACCAGTGACGATTATCTGAACCGGTCCTGGGCCTCCCCTAGGTCGACTCAGCCTTAAATGAGTACCTGGTGCGGTGTGTAGTAATCATCGCCACTGGGGAGACAAAGACGGTCGGGCGTGGTGCTGGCCACCCACCCCCTCGTGTACCGTTCCGGCCTTCATAGGTGCTCGCTAACAGCACTTGCCCCTACAGTCTGTTAAGGCTATACGGGGGATCTTTGTCTTTGTACGTGCGTGGTGCTGGCCAACCACCCCTTCGTGTGTCGTGCCGGACTTAATAGGTGCTCGCTAACAACACTTGCTGCAAAAGTCTGCTGAAGGCTATACGGGGGGGTCTTTCCCTTTGTTGCGTTAATGCGTTCACCACACGTTCGCGCGCGGTTACTTGCAGAAGTACATCTGAATGTGTGCGTGTGCTTGCATGTGGTTGTGGGGAGCGGTAGTGTAAGCGTTAGCGCGCTGTGCTACGAACTCGGGAACTCGAGGTCAAGGTCAACACCAGTGACGATTATCTGAACTGGTCCTGGGTCTCCACTAGGTCGACTCAGCCGCAAATGAATACCTTATGTGGTGTGTAAACATCGCCACTGGGGGAGACAAAGGCGGCCGGGCGTGGTGCTGGCCACCCACGCCCTCGTGTGCCGTGCCGGTCTTCATAGGTGCTCGCTAACAGCACTTGCCCCCACAGTCTGTGAAGGCGATAAAGGGGATCTTTGTATTTTGTCGCATGTGGGTGTGCATTACAATATGCACAACGTTGCTGCTTTGCGGTTGGTGAGACGAAGGTTTTTATTCCCTGCACTTTAAAAGAAAAGTCTCAATTGGATCCTAATTGGCTCCCGTACTGAGAGAGGGCATGCTACAGGTCATCCGAACCTTAAAATAAATCGTCTATATTAAAATGTAACACGCTGTCCCGTGCTGCATTCATTGCGAACGACGTCACACGCCCAGCGTCTATGCTCGGGTTTAATAACAGTAACAGCCGCAACAACAACAACGACGATGTCATTAACAATTATAACAGCGGCAGAAGTAATGTCTAAAAACACAACACTCATTGTAACGATGACCGAAAGAGCGTTTGGGACAATTGCAGCTACTAAAATTCCCCGAATGAACGATTGCGTTGTAAAATAAGCCAAGGGTGAAAATAGACAGACATAAAAAATATAATATTGTTTTATTACAGCGGTCCCCGGATATGATTATTACGTGATGCATTCTCAATCTGGTGCTACAAGGACAAGAATTATTACATTAATTTGCCTAAGTAAGACGGCTATTATGCAGTGTGCGCTTACGATTTAAAATGTTCACATTCCACAATTTGCATGAAAGTCCTGAACGGTATTCTCCTTAATTGCTCCATTTAAATATTTAAATGGCAATGAGTAGGAAGACGTGTAATTTACAAGTGAATTATAGAAACTTGGCGTTCATGGAGTTAGGTGTCATTAAGGCTGGTTGGTGGTCACCCAGTTTCTTCAGTGTACGCGCGGACCCTTCCAATAAGGGGCCGTCCATAAATGACGTCACGCACCTAGAGGGGGGGGGGGTCAGACATTTGTGTGACGAGGGAGGGGGGGGTTTGAGAAATGTGACGTCACATAAAAATGCACAACTTTAAATAAATATAGACAACACGTTCTACTTAATTAAATAGACTTTTTAAGAAATGTTTTCTCCTACGACATCAGAGTGCAGCGCCACATTAAATACGCACTACAATGACAATAGTTTAAAGCGATTTGAAGCATGTTTTATTTGGGGGGGGGGTGGGACAGAGCTTTGTGACGTCATATTTGAGGGGTGGTCTGACTTTTTGTGACGCAGTGTGACGAAGGAGGGGGGGGGGTCAAAAATCGTCCAAAATCGCGTGACGTAATTTATGAACTGCCCCTAACGCTTGGAAACAAAAAGCACTTTGTGAAGAAGCTCCTGGCGCATGCATTGAGCAAAACACCGCACATCGTGGCGAGTAGCACGCGGTACCAGCCCGAACGCACATCGGAGGGATATCCAGGCGCCACTGTGAACAGCCTACGCGTGTATTAAGCGCTGACAATTCACCGTGCGCTTGCGTCGTAATTGTTACCAATTGCATAGGGTGGCTCTGGTCACGTAAATCCTGGCTTTACCGATTATAAGACGTTCGGGAGAGCAAGGCGCATCTCGGACTTGTGCTCGGTTTCAATGCAGCTATACAAATCTGGCCACACACACACACACACGCGCGCCTACAGGATTACAAGACACACCTGCAACTTTTGCTTTAAAATGCAGGAAAGCAAGTGTGTCTTATAAACTGGAGAATACGGTACGTGGCATCTTATATATACACACACACACACGGGCAACTCAACGTACACCAGTTAGCGCATGATAAAGACGGCGCATTCCACTGAACTAGCGCCAACGAGACGTCGCTGATATTGCCCGTCCAAAGCATCGCCAAGCATCCCGGCATATAGTAACAGCAGTGTTTGCCACGGCCGTTTTGAAGAATGACAAGGCGGGAAAGCCGATTACACAGGCCAGCATTCAATAAAACACTTTAATAGCCTAATCCCAGACATTGCTGCTGGTACACATGCACTGCTGTTCTGGTACGAGTGGATTAGGCCTGCCACCGTGTTCGTCGCATTGGGGAAGGGCTGCTTCTCATGGCTAGGGCCACGTGTTGCCTGGAATAGCCGCTGCAAGGCCTGGATTAAGGTCATCTTTGGGCTCTAAACCAGAACCGCATACCGTGATCCCTCTTACACCCAGGGGGGTCTTCTGTCACTCACACGCCTTTTTAACCCCAATGTGCCACCATAGGCCAAAGCGTGCTGTGGATTCTGAGCAATCAGGCTCCTGAAGGAGGAGACTTGCCGGTCTTTTTTTTTATCTGGCCCTGGGATCATCGCGATCATCGTAAATCGTCGTCGTCGTGAGAGGTGCGGCATCTTTTGAAGCCATGCTGCTGTGTGGGCCCCCGAGGGACGGGCGCAGAGTGGCACAGACGCTGCCGCGGCGTAACGGTCGGCACTCCGGGGCTTTGCGTGCCGGTGTAACAGGCTAAAATAACCCCTGCCCCGATTAAACCCGGGTATAGTTTGGCCCAGGCCAGAGTATACCCGGGGGGATAAAGTGTCCTAGGCTAAACTATACCCCCCGGGGGTTTAAACTAGACTGGGCCAGACCATACCCCTACAGGCCAGAAGATGCCCCATGTGAAAGTTCAAACGAACTTCAATCGATATCTTAAAAGCGTATAAATGGAAGTAAGAATCTCAATTTGATCAATTGAAGCATTTTTAGGGTTAGGGATAGGGTTAGGGATAGGGTTAGGGTTAAGGTTAGGGTTAAGGTTAGGGTTAGGGATAGGGATAGGGTTAGGGATAGGGTTAGGGTTAAGGTTAGGGTTAAGGTTAGGGTTAGGGATAGGGTTAGGGATAGGGTTAGGGTTAAGGTTAGGGTTAGGGATAGGGTTAGGGATAGGGTTAGGGTTAAGGTTAGGGTTAGGGATAGGGATAGGGTTAGGGATAGGGTTAGGGATAGGGTTAGGGTTAGGGATAGGGTTAGGGTTAAGGTTAGGGTTAGGGATAGGGTTAGGGATAGGGTTAGGGTTATTATTAAAGTTTTTTCTGGTTGAAGCAATCAAAGTCTATGTGTTTACAGTTTTAAATAAAATGTTGGAAAAATGTAGTAATTCATGTGTATATCGCTCAACACTATTACTATCATGGGGGTATGATTTGGCCTAGAGGGGTATAATTTGTCCTAGGCCATAATATACCCCAGAGTAAAAATTGGCCTAGGCCATAATATACCCAGGTATAATCTAGCCTAGGCCGTTTTAACCCGGGTATACTACGGCCTGGGGGTATACTGTGGCCTGTTACACCGGCATGGCAGCCGCAAAAAAACACGACAAAAAATTCCCCACTGCTCCCTCTGTCCGCACGGCAGTATGAATGGGTACAACACCGTCGGTCGGCGGGTCCGCGTGTGGTAGATAAAGTGTGGGTAAATTTCGATTTAAAGCTTTCGTGACTGCAGGGATTCATCTTCTTGGTCCTCAGGTGAGGACGGCTGCTTGCGTTGTGGCCAAAACGTCGTGAGAATTATTTTATTATGTTTTGTTTTTATTATTTTATTACTTCCCTTCTACGTGACTTTACCGAAAGAACCAAGAAGAAAAAGTGTGGGTACTCCCCACCTCTTCCGAGACGTCTGGCCAGAATGGCAGAGGAGGCCAAATACCTCGTTGGGCAGCGGATCTCAATCCGCGGGGTACGCGGACCCCTGTAGGTATGTGACGATGTCCCAAGGGGGGGACGTGAGGTCATTTCTCAATGCGTGAAAATTATATCATACATGGGAGTCATTGGTGAATAATCAACTATGATAACAATTACATCCATATGGTAACATAGAACAATATTAAAATACCTTTCTAAACTCATTGATCATAAACAATGTGGTTTCCAAGAGTAACCAGTGAACTAGAATAAATTGCGTCACGTGTGCGGGCGTCCGTCAACGTTTATTTTATTTATTCTCTTGCAGTTACTCTACTAGTTCGGATACCTCACAAAATGGACAATTGGTTAAATATGAATCCATCATAAAAAAGTTTTTTTTTGGGTTAGATCGCGTAATTATAAATGTGTCGTTAAACCCGCCACCACCCGACACAGCCAATTAGTAAGCTTGTGTCACGTAAACAGAACGTGGCCAATTCGTTACTAGTTCAGCACACCGGTGTGTTGGAGAGCAAATCTACAACATTCACAATCTGAGTACGACGTTTCGCCAGTAATTACAACGAGCATCATCAGGGGGACAGACAGATTAGCGTACTAATTGGCTGCGTCGGGTGGTGGCGGGTTTAACGACACATTTATACTCACGCGATCTAACCCACATTATGGATTATATTGGCCGCGAAAGCCTACGTGTTAAAATATGGATGTTCATTATTCACACATTTACATCTCAGAACCATGTTGTGTCAGGTCAGGCAAGCTGGGGGGTGGGGGTTCATCGCTCGGTTGAAACAAAATTCAACCAGGTAGCCAAACAAGGTTGAGAACCACTGCTCTGTCGTGGGGACTCCCTCGAACTCCCTCGAGTGGAGGCCCTTCGGCCGGTCGTGGCGTGAGCGAGCAATTGCAAAGCCGCTCGTTTTACCTTTTGGACACGGCGACAGCTGTCAGGTGTGGGGTGGCGTTCGCTGTTTGACGGCGGCTTCTTTAAATTCTGCGCCCGGGCGATGCCATCGATTGGCGGGAGAGGCTGGATGGGTCTCGGGAACAACCTCGCCATCGTGGCTGCTGTAAAAGGCGGCGCCAGGATTAAACCCACGCGCCAATCTCTCTCTCTTTGTTGGTTGGTTGAAGCGTTTTTCCTTGGTTTCTCTTTCCTGTTCGTTTGTTAAAGAATGGTACGAGGGCGGATGATCTCGAAAACTGAACAGTCGATTTAAAGCTGCTAAGCGCCGCGTGGAATATATACTGAGAAGCTAGGGCGGTTTATTTCCTTCTGAAACAAAATGAGCTTGTGGGAGATCTTCTTTCCAAAAATTTGATTTCGCTGCTCGGTTGTCACCGATATTCAAAACGCCGTCACATCTCTGCCATTTTTTTAAACATGCGCTATTGACCGCTGTATTGATAATGTCCACTGAGTCATGCATAACCAGGATTAGCTTTTCTACTACGTATTCGAAGGACCACAACACTATTGACACGTCATGGCTTAACCAAATACATCAGTGTATACTCTAGGAAATGCCATTACATTTTGCTTAAACTATTTTTCTATTTCCATCGTGGTTGGAGCTGAGGTGTGGTGGTTCGCTCACTGCGCTAGGAGCCCGGTAACGTTCTGAGTTCGGTTCTCAGCCACGGCTTACAACCGTGACGAGTGATATATGAACAGGTCCTAGGCACGTACGTGTGTATGTGTGTTGAACTTCTTTCGCACCGTACGTAGCCAACCGTGCTAATCAGAGGTGCGGGGGAAGGACAACAAACTAAACGCCAAATGCAGTTCTAAAGAAATGAGTTTTCAATCTAGATTTAAAAGTGCATAGCTCCAGTGGCTTCCTAATATTGGGAGGAAGAGCGTTCCAGACGGCCGCAGAAGCACATCTGAAAGCACATGGTGTAGTGACCATCTTTGTCCAATGGTTAGCCAAACGCTGCTACTGCTGCTGCGAGGATGACCGGAGATCGCGTGATGATGGTTTATGCTCCTTGATGAGATTAGCGACGTATCGTGGTTCACTTGTGGCAAGCGCTTTGCATGTGATGAGTGCGACCATCCCTCCACCTGCCTTCCACCAACCCGCACAGGCCACGGTGGTAAAGTCGGATCAACAAGGCATGGTGAAGCCTTCATCCAGCGGTGAATTGCCAAAAGGGCCGTCAATCATTGTTATTGTTTTGATGGCTATTGCCGTTGAAATATATCATGAATTGATTGCTATAATACTCGTCAGTGTTTAAACACTCGAGGACTGTATTTTTTTTACTTTTCTTTCGGCGTGATGCATTGGATTTTTTTTGTTCTTGTGGTTGCTTGGTTTACGTTTGTGTTCAACCATCCAGAGACGTTGTGGTAGATATTTAGCAGCAGCACCTCTGACCACGAAAAATTCCATATACGTGCCACGGTTATCTAAATCACTATATTCACTCGTAAACAAGGCTTCAGTGTGTAATTTCAAACCTCCTGCCTATCCTCATTCATACCCACCCACCCGTTGCCATACCCAAATAGTTTTCTTGAAAATAGTGGGCCCTGGGCTCAGCAATAACATTGCACTGAAACGTCATACTGCGTCATAAACACGCGTTAGACAATCCCCAGTTGGGGTAATTTGAGGTTCTCATGAACCAAGGTAGTTGCTCGGGGTACCACCTGGAGTCATAATTGCAACGCGTACCCACCCTGTACTTGAACTGAGTCCCTCCCATGTTGTGTATAGAGTGGTCTTGCCGATAACATCTGGTCATTCGGGAGCATGTGTTTAACAAGCCTGCCTGCCGATGACACTCAAAAGTTCAAAACCGCTCCAGAGTTTGCTTGCTTACACAAATTCTGCTCGATAATATCCGTCTGGAAAGCCAACAGGCCGATTGACTGAAACATATTTTTGTTACTTATAAGTAGAGGCACGGAATTAAGTTCTGCTTGTATTTGTTTTTTGTAGACACCATGGGCAAATATCCAGCATGGGCAGAAAGCCTCGTGCGCACACTATTTTGAATACGCACCTATTCATTTAAATATTCCGTCATCGTCATCACCATCAAGGGGCATAAACCCGCCGAGACGGAGCCGTTCCCCACGAGATGCCGCCATCGGGTGATCCTAACCCTGCACTCGCCACCACGCTGAGTGGTGCAGGCCAAGGCCACTGTGGTGGTTGTGGTTGTGGGTGGTGAAGAATAAGAACCAAAATCTTCTGGCACTGACCATGTCGGACACCCATGGGCAACACTGTGAGAAAGGCGGCGGACCTCAGCGTTGGCACCGTGCTCACTGAAGTGATACATTTTTAAATCATTTATATTAAGTTCACTTGCTTGCTTGCTTGCGCGCTTACGACCGTGCAAATCTTTCGGTCGTTTTTTAACCCACTTCCCGTGATCCAATCGAGCTGACATTGTGCACACAGACTCGTTGTGCGTGACAATTTATTTTCGTGAAATTCTTTTTCCCTAAATTTTACACTTTTTAGGAAAAAATAAATTATATTTAATTACCAATTGCTTAATGGTGGCAGGCAATCATCTGACCCGTAGGTGGCAGCTATCTCAAGCCAGAGGACGAGAGGACTCTAGCCGCCACGCATATAAAGGATTTATAGTGAAAAACTTTGTTTTTACGGGTTAATTTTTTTTGTCGTAGACGCTTCACGTCACACTCGTGTTATGGGTACCATTCTTTGGTGACACTTTTGTGCGCATTAACAACTACCACAGGGACCTTGCTGTCATACATTTTTGTGATCTACGTATTTGTTCTCCTCGGGTGGCACTCATGAAGCCATGTTTGGGCCACTGGCTCAAGAACCAAGGTGACCTTTCGATTTAAAGCTTTCGTGACTGCAGGGATTCATCTTCCTGGTTCTTTCGGTAAAGTCACGTAAAATGGAAATAATAAAATAATAAAAATCAAACATAATAAAATAATTCTCACGACGTTTCGGCCACAACGCAAGCAGCCGTCCTCAGGTGGAGAGCAGGTCTGTCATTCAGACTCTGTCTACTCGACAGACCTGCTCTTCACCTGAGGACGACTGCTTGCGTTGTGGCCGAAACGTCGTGAGAATTATTTTAT
Organism: Lampetra planeri; assembly: GCF_965212315.1. Classification (NCBI taxonomy): domain Eukaryota; kingdom Metazoa; phylum Chordata; class Hyperoartia; order Petromyzontiformes; family Petromyzontidae; genus Lampetra; species Lampetra planeri. The sequence goes on along the minus strand of NC_136127.1, from coordinate 9,681,156 downwards.
TATGTTTTATTTTTTATTATTTTATTATTTCCATTCTACGTGACCTTGTTGGGGAAAATACCTTTGTCAGAATTTCCGCCTCTTTGCACACAGCGCAGCATTTTCCTCCATCAAGATCAAATCACCGTCAGTCTACGATGACGTGGGAGGTGAACTATTTCGTGGGGAGCGGCGGTGTAGCAGCGATTGACGCGCTGTGCTACGAGCCCGGCAGAGACCCGAGTTCAATTCCCGCTCGTGACCAATACACCAGTGACGATTATCTTTGTCTGAAGCCAATTGAGATGGATCTCTGGATGGGGGGCTATTTGGAGCCAGCAAGGAATGCACTTTATACTTTGAAAGGTTTTTTTGGAGCAACTGCAGAAAAAAGAGATATTTTATATATAGATGTGTGTGTGTGTGTTCTCCAAAAGTTGTTTTCTATTTGTGCGTACATGTGTCTACAATTGTGAGGGGAGCGGTGGTGTAGCAGTGGTTAGTGCGCTACGCTCTGAACCCGGCAGAGACCCGAGTTCGATTCCCGCTCGTGACCAACACCAGTGACGATTATCTGAACCGGTCCTGTGCCCTCCCCTAGGTCGACTCAGCCTCACATGAGTACCTGGTGCGCTGTGTAAACATTGCCACTGGGGAGACAAAGGCCCATTTCGCATAGCAGTGGATTGACGTAACAAAAATGCTGCACAAATTATTACGTTAATCGTTGACATAAATTAAGTTATGTTTTCTAGTAATGTCATCATCATCCATTGTCTGTCCACTCCTGGATGAATGTCTCTCCATGCTGTTACTATCCCTCGCGGCCATGCAGTGCCACAATATTTCGCACTCCCCCATCTCTGCGGGGTTGTCGTCCTCTCGGGCACGTTCACTCGTTTGGCTGTCATTCCATCACCGGTGTCATCCCATCGGTTGCCGAAATATCTCTCGACCCACGTATCCTTCCAAGCCCACGCACTTTTATGAATGGTCAATATTGTTGTCTATCGTTTATGTTTGTTCCCCGGGTCCATGTGTTCATCTTCCTGCCTCTCGGTTTAATTCCAAGCACGCAATCTCCCCATGCGTTTTTGCACGTAGGGGTATTTTGAAGATTAATGATCGACTGCCTCCATAATCTGCAATGTCAGCGTCTTCTGTTGTGCCCATGTGTGAATGATTGGCATGTGATTTGTGTGTGTGTATGTGTGTGCACACGTGTGTATGTGTGTATGTAAAACACAGGAGTTGGGATACTGCCACGGTGTGGTTAGCTCATTGTGGTCGCCAGCGCGAACTCCTGAAAACACAGTGCAGGTTTTCTTAAATTCCCCAAACCTCTGTCCACCCAGCAGTATAAATGGGTACACGACATTTGGACCATCAGAAGGTCACAAATGGTAGAGTAGAGTGTGGACATTTCCACATATTCCAAGACGTCTGTTCAGCATGAAAGAGTAGGCCAAAGTACTCTCTAGGGGTGATCTCCATAGCTCCCTCCAGTGGATTCCCTTCCGCCAGCGGTGGCATCGGCAAGAAATTGCAGGACCGCACCTTTACCTTTGACATGTGAGTATTTGTGGCATTGTGGTTAACTCACAGTCCTGCGAACCCAGTCATGCTTCTTCTGTTCCAGGACATGGAATCTGAGCCACGCCCGGGTCTCCCCTAAATCCACTAATAATAAAAAAATATAAAGCTCAACTAGTATGCCAATTATTTACCCAGACAAGCCTCGCGTGTGGTCTCAAATACTCGTCTCTTAGAAGGGTATACTGCTTTGGATGTTTTTAGCTAGTTTTATTTATGAGTTCTTGTAATGTGGTGGGAAACCTTGAGTACCCCCCAGAGAATCCCATGAATGTGTGTGGGTGACAATCACCAATGACATCTCCTGGCCCAATAACCCGCAGCCGCACACCTACTGCAACTGGATGAGCCTGTCAAAGTCACACACCCAAATATTAACCAGGCTGGAATGTGTTGAGCTTCCAAATATCCAATTGTTGTGTGCACTTGGCGTGGTACCGACTGAACGGCTGTCTTTGAATGTTAACCAACAGTACTCGGCAAACCGGTGTTCATGGTTAGATGATTGATTTTCGTTGTTTAAATGTATCCGTGTGTGTCAGTGTGTGTGCATATCTAGACAGAGACAAACTTTGCTGTATCAAATCAGTTTTCTGGGCATGCATGTCAAGATCATAAAGGGCACTGATGCTATTTATTATCTTGACCAAGATCAAACTTTAAGGTCACAATGCCTTTAGTCATATGCACATGATGGATCATACACAGCCTCCCATAAACCAACGTTCAAGGGATTTTTATGTTTTCTGCAGTGACAAATGCGTTTGGCCTAATTTGATCTGTTTTCACATTTGATAATAATTTTAGTTATTTCTACGTGATGATTATTATTATTTGCTTGATTAAAACATAAAATATCGCAACGCGACTAAATATTAGATTATTTGGCAGTGTGCGACGTTAATGCAATAATACAATAAAGATTAGCATTTTTTTTTGTTATTTCTACGATTAAAATGTTTCATCTGAAAATCTCCTTCAGATGGATGGGACATCCTGTACGCAAGGGTGTCCAGGGTGTCACTTGAAACACACACAAAGGCAAAAATAAAGATCCCCCGTGTAGCCTTGACATACCATTGAGGCAAGTGCCTGTTGGTGAGCACCTATGAAGGCTGGTACAGCACACAATGGGTGGGTGGCCAACACCATGCCCGACCGCCTTTGTCTCCCCAATAGCGGCGTTTACACACCAGGTACTTATTTGAGGCTGAGTCGACTTAGGGGAGGCCCAGTACAGATAATTGTCACTAATGTTGGTCATGGGAATCAAACTCGGGATGCCGGGTTCATGGTGCAGTGTGCTAACGACTGCACAACCACTGCCCACAAAAACCACACACACGGCAAACGTGTAAAGACACGCATACACATTGCGTTTATAACTTGCGCGGTTTGCATTTGAGCTATCGATTTTAGCACACTCGCTGTTGTTGCCGCCGGTGATTTAAAAACGGTTGTGAATATTGCCACGCTTTTGCAAGCGATGGAGCTCAGCAAACGCAGAGCAGGCTTGCAGTAATCAGAGTTCAGATACATCTGTTGCCGGGCTGCTGCCGCAGTGTCATTGTTAGCGCACTGGAAATGCGAGCCGGTTCGATCATTCGGTGGGGTGCAGTTGTAAAAAATAGCCAAGTGTCTTAATTCCTACCCCCCCCCCCCCCCCTTTTCACCGATCGGCAGATCGCGTGTGGATTTTGTAAAGTGTGAGAACTCTTACAACTTCTGCGACGTCCGGCCAGTGTGGAAGTGTAGGCCGAAATGCCCTCTGGGGGGTGCTCCCCATCTAGAGCTGAATTTTAGTGGAGGCTCTTCCACCAGCTTTGGCACGAGCGGGATATTGCAGGGCTGCGCCTTGACAAGAAATGTTTTTTTTGCGCTTATGGTAACAAATTGTGATTAGCGTAACATTCGTTGGTCTGAGAGCCACAGATTGCCTCCCAGGGACGGCATTTCGTGCATCATGCATCTCTACCTGTATGTCACAATTACAATCAGCGAGCAGTTTAATGTCATGCAAAGTGATGCACTGTGGCTGTGTTGGTGGATTATAATCATTTTGCATTAAGGTCAGCCGGTCGACACAATGTGCATGTGCACATGCATACTGACATCAGCCTTGTACAAATACAAATCGCCAAGTTTACAGATTTAGCTCGCCGGAAGCGCTCTCCTACGGTCGTAATGGCTTCGCCTTAGATTACATGTGCGACTGTATTAAGCTTATCAGCTTTAATTACATTTTGCATCTTAGGCATAAGCTGCGGGCTTCCAAATTACCTTCACTGCGGTCGAGTAATCACGTACAAATTCGCCTGATTTAATTCAAGTCAGCAGCAATTCGCGTTTGGGAAAGGGGGGCCGCGTGTTTATTTTCAACGCTTCCCCAACTCATCTGGCCGTCTGGAGGTCGGGTCAAGTTTTCATCGCCGGAGCACACGACACGTGGTCTCGACTTGTCACGTGTTTACATCTGGCTAATTATGCACCACACACCACACACACACCAGCAAACACGTGTCCGTGTACCGGCTAAGCTAATTAGCTTTTGTTTCGATTTAAAGCTTTCGTGACTTGCAGGGATTCATCTTCTTGGTTCTTTCGGTAAAGTCACGTAGAAGGGAAGTAATAAAATAATAAAAAATAAAACATGATAAAATACAATTCTCACGACGTTTCGGCCACAACGCAAGCAGCCGTCCTCAGGTGAAGAATCAACGTCGTGAGAATGATTTTATTGTGTTTTATTTTTTATTATTTTATTACTTCCCTTCTACGTGACTTTACCGAAAGAACCAAGAAGATAATTAGCTTTTGATTTCCGTTACGCTCGGATGCGATCTCCGTGTTGTTGGAGTTCTTCCAGCGTGCAAAGTGTCGCGTGCGAGGTCGATAAAATAGAACCCCGAGCGGTAATTGTGGGTCTGCTTGTGCGTCTAGACCAGGCCGTACATTGAATTTAAATAGGTCGCGCGCGCGCACACAGTGCGTACACCTTCAAAACGAAACCCTCGCAAACACTGTACACTTACATTGTGTACATTTCTCTCCTACACCGTGTAAAACCGATAATTTGGCTGACAGTTTTTAATAACACATAGCCTGGCGTTGTAATGAAAAACTATACATGGAGATGTTTTTTTATTTTTTTTGTCGCATCCACCCCCCCCCCCCAGTTCTCCCACAAACCAGTATACATCCTATTTATGTGTTGTTTATTTATTTGCTTGTTTATTTTCCTTCATATAAAATATTTGCTTTGTTGGGTGGGGGGGATAATAAAATAAAGTGTGAGCAAAATTGGATTGCCCAAGGGCACAGTGGATTAGGTTTTTTTTCTCCCTTTCTTCTGCGCTCATAGCACAAACTAAAACAGATGATGGCAGAGGGTTTGTGTGGACGCATGGGAGATGCCGGGAAAACAAAACCAACATTTTTTTTCTATTAAACGCGACACCTATACCCTACAGCAGACGTAATTTACGCCAGAACCCCCGAAAAAAAATACATTTCTCCCGCTATTTTATCCAAATTGTGCTATCGGCATCACATCACGGTATCATTCGCAGAACAGTGCGAGGCTTGTTGTTGGAGAATGGCTCGCTGAAGTAGATGTTACAGAACTATCTATGAGATCCCATTAAAGTGAGCCCTTATGCTCACACACTCGAGGGCAGTGCCATTCGCACCACCGCTCGACAGTGAAACCGATGTTTAAAGTATTAGAGCTGGAATTTTGTCAAGTGAAGACCAAACCCAGAGTTATCAGTCCACAATGTGAGGCACCTACCGCCCCCCGCCCCCCTAAGTTGATCATGTTTATTCTCAAATTGTCTGCTTTCCACACTTGTATTGCGTTCGTGCAATCAGCATCGTGCTTCGAGACGAAGCATACGTTTTGCGACTCTCGCAGTATTTGAAACGAGTTTCAGATGGGCCTGCGGAAACATCTGTCGCAAATCTACTTCCAGCAACCCCTTCAGTGTGGGCCTTTGCGTAACGTGCACTAGGGGCGCGCTTTGCTCACGTGCGCCATGCTACAGAGACAAAATTAACCCGTAAAAACAAAGTTTTTCACTCTAAATCCTTTATATGCGTGGCGGCTAGAGTCCTCTCGTCCTCTGGCTTGAGATGGCTGCCACCTATGGGTCAGATGATTGTCTGCCAACATTAAGCAATTGGTAATTAAATATTTTTAAAAATTTCCCTAAGCAGTGTAAAATTTTGGAAAAAATTTTTCACGAAAATTAATTGTCACGCACAACGAGTCTGTGGGGAAAATGTCAGCTCGATTGGATCACGGGAAGTGTGTTTAAAAACGACCGAAAGATTTGCACGGCCGTAAGCAAGCGCACACAAGCAAGCAAGCAAGTGAACTTAATCTAAAGGATTTAAAAATATCCGTTGGCAGGACAGCCGAAGGCGATATATTTGGGAATTGTCAAAGCTGGAATGTCTTTAAAATTAACTGAAAAACAAAATACGATGCGATGGATTTAATTTCTGCAGTGCTTGGGTGTATGGGCTACGACCGTCTATTTTTATTATTACTTTTATTAATTTTATTTTAATTTTTTACCTACGTGACTTTACCGAAAAAACTAAGAGTATGAATCCTTGCAGTCACGAAAGCTTCAAATCTAGAATTATGACCGTCAACTCACTGCATTTGGGAACCCGGGTTAAATCACAAGTGGCTGAAACCTGGATTTTAATCCAAGGGCACAGTGGTGCCTGCTCAGACTCCTGAGTCACCCCGGACGCATGTAGTGCAGTTGCTGAGCATTTTGTTTATTTACTATCATCATTATAATTATTAAACAGGATCACGTGGTGAATTTTGACAGAAATGTTTGCGCGGATTTTCGGTGTTGTTGTTGTTGCATAAATACATTTTCAGGGACGAATTCTTGCACAGGCACTTAACAGCGAATGCACATTATCGCATGTCAGCGGGCTCTGGTGAGTTCACCTTGCGCTGCCTCGTAAAGGGTGAAGCAAGGCTCCCGCTGCTACCGATGATCTTAAGAGGGTTAAAGGAAGGTCAATGATTTGCCGATGAGGCACACGGCGAGTTGTCAAGCCCATGTATGGCTGCTCTAAATAGCTTTATTGCTGATAATTGGAAATCCACATTAATTTTAATTTGACGTTTCACATGGCCCAGAATAGCAGGGATATTTGACGTTTGCATATGTGCTTCTGCTTGTGCGTGTTTGGTGGCGCATTGGATAGCGCACACACCACTACGAACCCGACGACTTAAGGTCAATACCCGGCCATGATTATCCAAACCGGTCCTGGTCTCTCCTAGGTCAACTCAGCCTTGAATGAGTACCTGATGTTCTCATCAAGGAGCATGAACAATTAGGCAAACTCCAGGCATCCTGACAGCGGCTTTTGGCTGGCCATCGAACAAAAGACGGTCACCGCATCACGCGCTTTCAGGTGCGCGTCTGCGGCCGTCTGGAATGTTCTTCCTTCCGATATTAGGAAGCCACTGGAGCTATGCACTCTCAAATCGTCTAGATTGAAAACTCATTTCTTGAGAACAGCTTTTTTGTGTTTAATTTGTTATCCTTCCCCGCACCTTCGATTAGCACGGTTGGCTACGTACGGTGCGAAAAAAGTTCAACAAACATACATATCTGTTCTAGATTTGAAGCTTTCGTGACTGCAAGGATTCATACTCTTAGTTTTTTCGGTAAAGTCACGTAGGTAAAAAATTGAAATTAATAAAAATAAAAAAAGAATAAATCACGACGTTTCGGAGGCAACACAAGTCTCCGTCATCAGGTGGGACCGTCACAGCCAGATTTGCTGTATCACTTGATCACTTGATACAGCAAATCTGGCTGTGACGGTCCCACCTGATGACGGAGACTTGTGTTGCCTCCGAAACGTCGTGATTTTTATTGTTTTATTTTTAGTTAATTTAAAATTTTTACCTACGTGACTTTACCGAAAAAACTAAGAGTATACATATCTGTGTAAACACCACCACTCGGGAGACAAAAACGGCCGGGAATGGTGCTGGCCACAGCAACCCCTCTTCTGACACGCCGGCCTTAATAAGTGCTCGTGAACAGTATTTGCCATAAGAGTTTGTATGGCTATAGGGAGATCCATCTTCTTGGTTCTTTCGGTAAAGTCACGTAGAATGGAAATAATAAAATAATACAAATAAAACATAATATATTATTTTCTTAGTTTATTTTATTATTTTAGTTTATTACTTTATTTTATTATGTTTTATTTGTATTATTTTAATATTTTCATTCTACGTGACTTTACCGAAAGAACCAAGAAGATGAATCCCTGCAGTCACGAAAGCTTTAAATCGAAATTTATAGGGAGATCTTCGTCTTTATTTATGCTTATAGGTGTGTCTGTTTATGTATTGCTCAGTCTCTGTCTGCACCATACTTATAATTATCTCTGGGGGGGAGGTAAACACATCATAGTCACGCTGAATAGCTTATGCTTTTTTCTATAAAGATCTAAATAAAATGATAGGGACACTGTTTGCCGCAGTGGGTAGTAAATGCGGTGGCTGAACATAACGTATCACCGGTGTAATTAAGACTGCTTTGTAAGTGAAGATGATAATCGATCGAGCTACGAAGAGCGGCCATTCACCGCAACAAACAGTGTATTGTGTATATGGCAGTGTTGATGAAATTGTTAATGAAATGGCAACGTAATTTCGCCGTCGAGTGCTTTTGGAATACGGAACTCAACAATGAGAATGTGGAACTTAACAATGAAAACTTAACAATGAAAAGCAACACGCCAATGTAAACAAACAGACATCAACATATGATTTGGTTCTTTCGATAAAGTCACGTAGATAAAAATAATAATAAATAATAAAGTTTATAAAAAATAATAAACATTAAAAAATATCCACTAATGTAGACTGTAGCCTGGTTCTTAATCGGAGTGAGTGTACTGGCAATTTATAATGTGGACTGTAGCCTGGTTATTAATTTGGTGAGTGTACTGGCAGTCTATAATATAGACTGTAGCCTGGTTATTAAGCTGGTGAGTCATCTGGCAGTCTATAATGTAGACTTCTGGTTCATTCAGTAATAAAATAAAAACACGACTTTTCGATCGCCACACAAGCGGTCGTCATCAGGAAAAGGGGGGTTAGCCTCTAAAGTCTAAAGGCAAACTATTTATAAAACTTTAGACATGGGCGTAGCCTAAGTGTGTCAAGTTTAATAACCATTGCTACAGTCTACATTATAGACTGCCAATACACTCACCAAGGTTAAGAACCAGGCTACAGTCTACATTATAGACTGCCAATACACTCACCAAGGTTAAGAACCAGGCTACAGTCTACATTATAGACTGCCAGTACACTCTACAAGGTTAAGAACCAGGCTACAGTCTACATTATAGACTGCCAATACACTCACCAAGGTTAAGAACCAGGCTACAGTCTACATTATAGACTGCCAGTACACTCTACAAGGTTAAGAACCAGGCTACAGTCTACATTATAGACTGCCAATACACTCTACAAGGTTAAGAACCAGGCTACAGTCTACATTACAGACTGCCAATACATTCACCAAGGTTAAGAACCAGGCTACAGAATACTACTACTAACTACTACTAACTCGGTAGGATACTACTACTAACTACTACTAACTCAGTATAATACTACTACTAACTACTACTAACTCAGTATAATACTACTACTAACTACTACTAACTCGGTACAATACTACTACTAACTACTACTAACTCAGTATAATACTACTACTAACTACTACTAACTCAGTAGGTTACTACTACTAACTACTACTAACTCGGTACAATACTACTACTAACTACTACTAACTCAGTATAATACTACTACTAACTACTACTAACTCGGTAGGATACTACTACTAACTACTACTAACTCGGTACAATACTACTACTAACTACTACTAACTCAGTATAATACTACTACTAACTCAGTATAATACTACTACTAACTACTACTAACTCAGTATAATACTACTACTAACTACTACTAACTCGGTAGAATACTACTACTAACTACTACTAACTCAGTACAATACTACTACTAACTCAGTATAATACTACTACTAACTACTACTAACTCAGTATAATACTACTACTAACTACTACTAACTCGGTACAATACTACTACTAACTACTACTAACTCAGTATAATACTACTACTAACTACTACTAACTCAGTAGGTTACTACTACTAACTACTACTAACTCAGTACAATACTACTACTAACTCAGTACAATACTACTAACTACTACTAACTCGGTACAATACTACTTACTACTACTAACTCAGTAGGTTACTACTACTAACTACTACTAACTCAGTAGAATACTACTACTAACTCAGTACAATACTACTACTAACTACTACTAACTCGGTAGGATACTACTACTAACTACTACTAACTCAGTACAATACTACTACTTACTACTACTAACTCGGTAGGATACTACTACTAACTACTACTAACTCAGTAGAATACTACTAGTAACTACTAATAACTCGGTAGAATACTACTACTAACTACTACTAACTCGGTACAATACTACTTACTACTACTAACTCAGTAGGATACTACTACTAACTACTAATAACTCGGTAGAATACTACTACTAACTACTACTAACTCGGTACAATACTACTAACTACTACTAACTCAGTAGAATACTACTACTAACTACTACTAACTCAGTATAATACTACTACTAACTACTACTAACTCAGTATAATACTACTACTAACTACTACTAACTCGGTACAATACTACTAACTACTACTAACTCAGTAGGATACTACTACTAACTACTACTAACTCATTAGAATACTACTACTAACTACTACTAACTCAGTACAATACTACTACTAACTACTACTAACTCAGTAGAATACTACTACTAACTACTACTAACTCAGTAGTAGTTAGTAGTAGCAGTAATAAAGGGAGGGAAATTTTAATAATAAAGAACTGCAACAGCCCAAACCACCGCGTATCAAGCTAGTGCACTGCTAATCCTACATAATACACTTGCATAATATGACTTTGAGACCCCCCCCCCACCGCCTACACATTCCACAAGGAGTGACTTACCACATATCTGCATTTGTCATTAATATGATAAATTCCTCTGTTGATATGTTAACTCCTTTGTCAAGGCGCTCTCCTCCTCCCACCCAGCTTAAAATACGCTGCCAAGCTTAGCAGTGTTCATTAGGACGCTGTCTTTCCGACAGCTCTGTTTATTCACCTGAGGACGGCCGCTTGCGTTGTGGGCGAAACGTTGTGAGAATTAAATTGTATTATGTTTTATTTTTATTACTTAATTATTTCCCCTCTACGTGACTTTACCGAAAGAACCAAGAATATAAACAATTACATTAAAAATTTGCCAGGTAAGGCCCATTGAGTTATATAGCTATTTTTCAGAAGCGACCCAGCCACAAATCACAGCTCAACTAAGTGGCTGGAAACGTGTGATGTTGATTCTAAATGTGGAGGGGGAAAAAACGGAGAAAAAATTCACGTGACTCCGGTGAGCGCGACACGCAAACTCCAAAAATATACAGCAGGCGTTGTCAGGGTCGGGATGGAACCCACGACCTCCTGCATACCAGGCGAGGGAGTTAACATCTCCTAGCCACCGTGGTGATGAGAGAGAGACACGCAAACTCCAAATATACAGCAGGCGTTGTCAGGGTCGGGATGAAACCCACGACCTCCTGCATACCAGGCGAGGGAGTTAACATCTCCTAGCCACCGTGGTGATGAGAGAGAGACACGCAAACTCCAAATATACAGCAGGCGTTGTCAGGGTCGGGATGGAACCCACGACCTCCTGCATACCAGGCGAGGCAGATAACATCTCGCCATTACGGCACCCAAGCAAAGAAACTCAAACTCAACGGCTGCAGACCCAAGCCTTCTCAATCCCTCACAGTCCTGCGATACAACAAAGCACCTGCGCAGACGCCGATCTCACCGCTCCATCTCCGCAATATGGCCGTCCATAAATGACGTCACGCACCTAGGGGGGGGGGAGGTCAGACATTTGTGACGATGTGTGATGAGGGGGGGGGGTGAGAAATGTGACGTCACATCAAAATGCGCAACTTTCAATAAATATACACAACACGTTCTACTTAATTAAATAGACTTTTTAATGCATGTTTTCTCCTACAACATCAGAGTGCAGCGCCACATTAAATCTGCACTACAATGACAATAGTTTAAAGCGATTTGAAGCATGTTTTTTTTTGGGGGGGGGGCAGAGTTTTGTGACGTCATATTTGAGGGGGGGGGGGTCTGACTTTTTGTGACGCCGTGTGACGAAGGGGGAGGAGGGGGTCAAAAATCGTCCAAAATCGCATGACGTCATTTATGGACGGCCCCATTGCCTCCTCTCGCAGCCACTCACTCCGTTGCTCTTCTCGCCCAGCAGCCAACAACACTTCTTGCCATACAGAAATGAGACAGAGATATTGCGATAAAACCGAACTCAACTGAAAAATGTTCGTGTATACAATGCCATCTGAGGGCCCTTGTGTATCATCGTTATTAGTTTTACTACGCCTGCTGTTAACCCACAAAAGCCCCACTCAGTCTCAACTCTTTTTAAATCCTTTATATTAAGTTCGCCTGCTTGCTTGCTTGCGTGCTTACGACCGTGCAAATCTTTCGGTCGTTTTTTATTTAAATCCTTTATATTAAGTTCGCTTGCTTGCTTGCGCGCTTACGACCGTGCAAATCTTTCGGTCGTTTTTTAACCCACTTCCCGTGATCCAATCGAGCTGACATTTTACACACAGACTCGTTGTGCGTGACAATTAATTTTCGTGAAAATTGTTTTTTTTACACTTTTTAGGAAAAAAAAAAAATTATATTTCATTACCAATTGCTTAATGCTGCCAGGCAATCATCTGACCCATAGGTGGCAGCCATCTCAAGCCAGAGGACGAGAGGACTCTAGCCGCCACGCATATAAAGGATTTATAGTGAAAAACTTGGTTTTTACGGGTTAATTTTTTCATGCCAAGTTTTCGCTGCGGCAGGCGATGTTGTAGCTGTGTGCAATCGCAATCGGGTGATTTACGGGTAATTTTTCAGCATTGGGATGTTTGGCTATGGTTTTCATTAGCCAAGGGGGAGCGGATAACTCGGAGGAAACCACACAGGAAGGTGCCAGAGTTGAGAATGGAACCCAGGCCTTTCTCATCTTGCCGTGAGGCACGCGTGTTTACCGCTGCTCCACCCTGCCACCCAGGGGTGGCTATTGGGGACCACCCTTTTCGCGTGCGCCGTTCTCAACCGAACGCTTTTAAGCGTCCCCCCAGCGAGTCGCGTTAATCAGATTGGAAGCGACGTGAGATTGCATTCCATCAGGGCCAGGTATTACTGTGCTTATTACAACAACAACATCAACCAAACTGAAATTGAAACCTGAACCTCAGGAGAGCAACCACCTGAGAGAGCGCCGGGTGGTTCAGAGGTCAGAGGTCAGAGCTGGCCTCGAATTCACCTGTGATTAAACAGGGGTTTCTCAAGGGGAGTGACATTGATGGCCTGAGACCGGTCGCCAATGACTGGGCAAAAATGCGGCACATGTAAACTTGGTTCGGTCCTCAATTTTGGCTAAATTCCAGCTTTCGTACTTAAAATACTGGAACGACTGTCACGTGATGAAAATTAATTTCATATGCAGAGTGGGTGCGAAAGTCCTGCCCTTTACAGATCCCCAAAGGGGCAGCTCTTTGATATCCGCTCCCGTGGACCATTCTAGAACACAAAGGTTTGCACTGCTCTGGAAGAGATTCGACTGGATATTTTGTCTCACGGCACGATGCTGATAATACAATCGGGATAAATATGTATGTTGAACTTCTTTCGCACCGTACGTAGCTAAGCATGCTAATCGGAGCTAGTAACATTGCCTCGCAGTAGCTCATTCACTCGCTTGTCACAGAGGTTCGTGTTTCAATTCCTGCAGGTTTCTCTAGTTAATACGCCCACTGTATTTGCCATGAAATATGCATCATCTGTTTCAGAGTGGATGCTAAATATGTTGTGATGCCATTTGATGAAGAGTGGGCCATTGTGTGCCAGCATTATTGTCCACATTTACCACGTTTTAAAAATTATTGAATAGTTACTAATCATTGTCCAACTACTGCAAAAACGTATCAGGACCAACCTTAAAAATAGATTACACTCAGTGAGGTTTTCTTGGCGAAACAAGTGTAATACTAAACATAAACAATACATTTTGTGGCATAAATGTCACCATTTTAAGTAAAAAGAGAAACCACCTGCATTCTATCCTCGTCTAAATTTTGATTTAAAGCTTTCGTGACTGCAGGGATTCATATTCTTGGTTCTTTTGGTAAAGTCACGTAGAAGGGAAATAATAAAATAATATAACTATAAAACAATACAAATTCTCACGACGTTTCGACTGCAACACAAGCAATCATCATCAGAACCAAGAATATCTATCCTCGTCTGTTTACATATTAGAACAATAGTTACCCTCTATCTGTTTCATGTTTTTGTAACTTAATTTTACTTTCATCAGTCTCAAAAACATTCTGCCGGAGGAGCCCCCTTACGCTCCAGGGCACCCATTATTGAACACTGATTTATGTTTGTGCAGTTTTTTTATTTCTCACGTGACGACACGGTTGTTTTTGCCCTGATTTATATTTGTTTCATTGCTGAACTGTACTTTATTTGTTTGTTTTTTTACTTTTGAAACTCTATCCTGGTGTCTTGAGTTACTTTATTTATGTATCCCACACTGAATCATAGGACTCTTTTTCAGACAAGGGCCCTGCGCTGGGCTTTTATTTTTAAGATGTTTTCAGCCATGAATGACGAGTGTTAATAATTCAAGTGGGAGGAAACCAGAGCACCCAGAGAAAAGCCCCAGCTTGCACGAGCACAACACTCCATCCCTGTACAGATCGAAACAGATGGCGATTAGTCCCCTTGCTGCCCTGCCTCCTCCTGGCGAGCCAGAGTATGGCACCTCGACGGCCCACGGGAAGGGAATTTCACAACATCTGTGCGCGATCCACCAATCCTCGCTGATTGCCCCCAAAGGCCACGTGCAGAGCTCCTACTGCCCGGGTTCTCTTCGCCCGGTTAAACAAAATTATCAGCGTGACACTTGAAACCGTGTAACCTTTCACGTTCCCCATCCATTCCTTTGCCTCAGCGCACCACCGGTGAAGAGGATGCGATTGGGGACGGCGTGTCACCTGCATCGCGCGGAGAATCGTCATCACCGCGGGGAGATGGGCAGCGCTTCACAGGTGAGCAAAAAAAACGAGACGCAAGCACAGATAACAACAACAACAAAAAACGCCATCACGAAATCGTAATGCGTTGCGTGGCAGCAAGCGTGGCCGATAAGATATTTCACATTTATTTTGTAATGAAAAGGGTCGTGTGCCTATTAAATCGCCTGATGTGGTTGGGTTTTGTGTGTGTTTGTGTTATTTCGTTTTATTTGTTTATCGTTATTAACATTTGCCTCGCGTCCAGTGAGAGTGGTCTTGCTGCTCGCCTAGATGCACACACATGCACACACTTTTCCTCCGAATGTGTACGGAAAAATTACATAAAAACAATACTGCGCGGGCTTTGAAAGGAGGCGGCGGTGACTCAGACTCTGATGTGAACAGGTTACAGGGACGATATGGAGAAATGTAACATTTTACGCTTCACGTTGCGTGATGAGAAAGAAAGGAAATGTCAAGAGAAGTGTATTAGGGTTAGGAAAGGGTCACGCAGATGAATGGTGCAGAATGTGAGCAAGCACAAAGAGAGAAAGCGAAGGAGAAAAAAAAAACCTAAAAACTAAAATAAAAGTAAAAAAAATAATACGGTGATGAATAAGTTCTTCCGGCCGAAACGTGGAAAATGCCACGATGCAGTTGTACGCATTGCGGGCATTTTTGCCGGCAATGCCCAACATTGAAAATCCATCACGCTTTCAGCCGAGCCAACTGCCATAAAGATTTTAATCTCAGATATCTTGGCCTCCCTTGGCCTTTTAGCCTGTAATGTTGCCAAGCAGGCATCCACTACCCCAGGCACTGATTGCTGCTGATGTTGCCTCTGCCTCGAAGGGAAGAGGGTTGTGGGGGAGGGTGAGGGGTGGGGGGGCGAGGCGGGGGGCAGGAAGGGACAGCTGGTCTCAATGCCTCTGAGTAATGAGACCCGTGAGTGATATTTTGGGCATAAAAACCTGTCATAATTAGGGCTGGAAAATGTGAAATCTATTTAAATTAAATTACATCATTTGAACTCTTTAACGATGATGATAATGTTATAGTGGGGGGATCTGCGGGCCATAAAATAGCCGTTAAAGCAGCTTGGGATTTGGGTATTGAAGACAAATGTAATGACGGACACTCACAGGCGTACATACACACAACTCAGCCCTCAGGTATCTACAGCTGAGGATCAAATGAGAGGTGGCGGTTCAGCAGCCCTACATAGCATTGCATGCCCCCCCCCCCACCGTGTTTCCCCTACCCCCCATTGCATTTAATTGCAGGTTTGTGACCAATTCAATAACGGCTGCTGTTGAGAACGCAGGTTGAGCAGCAGTGTTGAATGGGCAAGTGCTATTTTTAGGAGCGAAGGTCTTCCAATTACGCGCCACTGCTGAAGGTACGGGCCTCCGCCGCTAGATGGAGCTTTGAAGAACCCATCTGGATGGGGGGGGGGGAGGTTTGTCTACTCTATCACTGGTGGCCAGGCGTTTTGAAAGAGGGGGAGGAGTAGCCCACACTTGAACCAGCCACCTTTGGGATTGTATGTCCAAAGGACTTAACCGTTACACCGTGGCAGCATTCCATCATGTGTAGGGAAGGATTGCAAATCCCATACAATTCCAAGTCTGTTGTTTGGGTTGACCAGCGACTGTACCAGTCACAGAAAAGTGCAAAAACAAAATTTGTTGAAATATATTTTTAGATTTTCCGTGCAGCGGTGTTTATTCATGAATGTATTCATGAATAAGCCAGAATATCCAAGAGTGACAGGGTAATTGAAAGTTCTCATTTTCGAAGGTAGCCCAATGTAACAGCAGCAGTAGCAGCAGCGGTGGCAGCAGCACCACCGCCACCATTTACACCCAAGTCACATCTAGAAACGATGACAGTGTGTGCAGCATTCCCACCGAAGTCGTGAGAAATATCAAAACGTGGGGGAGAGAAACCCCCACCACCGTCCCACATTGAGAAAAAATATTGGAAATCTCTCACGTGATTTTTGCTTGCCCACATGGTCGCTCGCAGTGCACACGCTTCATCAGTTCCAATGGCGAAACAGACACGAGAGCATCCGTTTCATGTTTTTGCATATAGCTCGCCAGCCAGGGTAGCCACTTGGCATGGTGGCAGGGCCTAGCGGTAGCGCCTTCGCCGCTCGTTGCAGAGTTTCACGGTTCGAACCCAGCGGCCGCCCTGGTGAATACTGCCACTGTACTCACCGTAAAGATACACGGTGAATGCTTCACGGTGGTCGTTAAAGATCCCCTTGACGTGATTTTTAAGAGGAGGACGCTGTGTGTGTGCCCAGCGTCACGGTGCAAATTGGACAAATTGGAAAGATTACAGATGACTCGGTTGGAATTATACGTAGCAGCAATTGCTCCCTGCTAAGAACACATGGCAGGGCCCTCATAAGACTCAGTGAGGCTTTCCTGGGTAAACAAGAAAAAGAATTGAAATGATATCTGATACAAAAAAAGCAATACATTTGATGGGAAGAAGGGTATTTCACAATACCAAAGAACGGAGCTCAATGTAAATGCATTGCCTTGAGTGGTTTGTTGTCATTATTACTAATAGAGTTACGCAACTGACAAAAGCCAGGAATATTAATGTCCCGGCAAGACTTGTAGATTTCCCAGGACTGCAGCTATCTAAAAATCTAAATCCAGGACAGGTGGCAGCACTGGATTGCAGATTGTTGACGCACGACATTACTGCACCACTGTTAGAAGTATTCCTATAATAAAAATAATAATAAATAATTGCACCCCTTTGTCCATCCACCGGTCAATGAAGACCTCCGTCATATGAATGTCGTGGGGCTGATTTGACCATTCACACTACACTATGCGCTATAAAAAAGAATAGTGTATAGTGGTAGTGCGTATGGTCAAACCGTACTTTATCATGCTGATCAGTGCAGGTTCGTGAAGGCAGGTGCCCAAGACCGGCTCATTTATCACTCGCCACTAATGTTCGCCGTGGCTGAGAATCAAATCTCATCGCCGAGAATCTCAACGACTTGATGAAACAAAACTCTTGCTCCTACGGAAGAACATAGGATTTCTTGTTTTCACAGTGATACATGGAAAAAATAAAATTGAAATTTACTGGTTTAATTTCCTAAAGGCCTTAACTCCATTCAATAAATGTGCTCAAGGGTGTGCCAGATGACTGAAGGGATAACAGATATTGCTTTAAACAATCTGCTCACTTTTGGCCATGCAAGTATTTATTTAAGTACGATAAAAAAAATAAAGTTGTATGTGTTTTGATTCAAAATTTGTTTCTTTTAGGGTTAGATAGTGTAGGTATTAAAAAAAGCAAAGCTCAACTCTTCGTGAGAGCTGAGCTTTTGTTTATACCTGATGATGCTGGATGTAACTTCCAGCGAATTGTCAACACTTTTGCTTGCTGTTCAACATTCTGGCCTGCTGAAAAGCCCTAACCAATTTGCACATTCGTCCACGTTGACAAATTTATTTGATTGGCTCTATCAGGTGGTGGAGGGTTTAAAGTGAAAAAAAAATTCAATTATACCCACATGCTGATCTATCCTACAATAAACTAATTATGAATCATAATATCAATATAAACGATTGTTAACAACCTCGCCTGGTATACGTGAGCTCGTGAGTTCGATCCCGACCCTGACGCCTGTAGCTTTAGAGTTTGCATGTTCTCCCCGTGGTCGGGTGGATTTTTCTCCGGATCCTACGCTTTTTCCTTCCAAATTTAGAAACGTGAGTTTTGATTATCCGGCTGCTATACATTTCTACGTGATAAGCCACTTCGTTGCGCTATCATTTGTGGCCAGGTCTCTTCTGAAAAAGAGCTACATAGCTCAGCAGGCCTTACCCGGTAAAATAAACATAGTTTAGCTTGTGTGTTTTATTTTCTTTCGCGTTTCCCCCCCACCACGTTGTTCCCTCGAGCAGATTTTGCACGTGAGACGCATACTCTGGACAGCGGCATCGGAACATTTCCCCCTGTGGAACCAGCCACACGCAGCGGTGGCAGAACGTCCCTATGGCGCGTGCTCAGCCTCACCTCCCAGAACGCCCAGAAACAATCCCAGAAGCCCTCTGAATCTCCCCACAATTGCCCGCAGCAGAAGTCGACAATTCCACCCGGCGCTCCACGCGGCCCCCTGGCGCGCAAGCTACTGCACGCGGAGCCGCACGGTGCTTCGCACGGCGAGCCAGGCCCAGGCCGCCCCTGGCGCGCGAAACCACGGTGGGCACCGCGAGGCCACACCGGCGCCGCTCTGCGAGGGAGCGAGGCGGAGGCGGGCGACGGCGCCCGCAAATCTGACGCGTGGGAAAACGAGAAACGGCCGCCACTGCGTGAAGCTGGAGGGGCCTTGCCGGAGGGAAGTCACGGCGCAGCAGCTCCTGTGCCCAGGCTCGCCATCTCAGGTGAGTGAGAACTCGGCGGCGGCGGCGTTAAGGTGGCATCACAAAAACTGAACGCAGGCCGGGGCATGCTCTTGACAGAGTGCAAAATAAGACGCGTATGACTGTGTCAGGAGCAAGAGCATGAGAGTGGCTGTTACCAGATATTACTGGAAGATCACGTAAATGATAAAATTATAAAATAGATAAATGCAGCAATGGATAGAGACTCCGCCACGTAATTTCCTTCGTGTTTTTTTTTACATACTTCACCACGCTGGTCCATGTGGGTTGGTGAAGGTAGGACCAGTTCTGATATCGCTGGCCATTGATGGTAGCAGTGGCCCAGGAATTAAGCTTAGTTTTCGGGTCCATCGTGCGGTATGTTGAATTTCTTTTGCGCCGTACGTAGCCAACCGTGCTCATGGGAGGTGCGGGGGAAGGACAAACTAAACACAAAAATCAGTTCTGAAGAAATTAGTTTTCGATCTAGATTTTAAAGTGCATAGCTCCAGTGGCTTCCTGATATCGGAAGGGAGAGACTTTCAGACAGCCGCAGAAGCGCATCTATAAGTGCGCGATGCAGTGATCGTCTTTGTTTGATGGCGAGCCAAAAGCCACTGCGAAGATGACCGGAGTTTGCGTGATGGTGTATGCTCCTTGACGAAATCAGAAAGGTATTGTGGTTCATTTGTGGAAAAAAAACTGCATGTGTAATGAGTGCGAGCGAGCTTATAATGTATCCATTCAGCAACCGGAAGCCAATGCAGCTCAGAGAGCACCGGGCAAACATGGTCGGATCTTGCAGTACCCGTCACAACACGTGCCAACGAATGTTGTACACTCAACCGCCGCTCTACCCCATTAGTAGTGTCGAATAGCGTGTATGAAAAATATATGTTTTTTAGATTCGTATGTGTCGCATGTAATGGGTTCACGTCACCCGTGCAGCCACTTAGAGGCGCTACAATTCAATGCGATGTTAAAAAAATAAAAATCTTGAAATCCACACAAATCTTGAAAATTCACGCGACCGTGAATCCTGACGATGAATTCAATTGCTCGGGGATGCACGGAGATGAATTATTACACGCACGACTTAATTTCAGCCGAAGCTGACCGCTGCTGATCTCGAGAAAATAATTTCCTTTCCACTCCTCTCTGCTGTCAGAAAGGGGGGAGGGGGGTGGTAAGCAGGACATATTTGGGGGCCCCCAGTACATATTTCATGAGAAATAAAGCCCAAGTTAGAGGCGAACTTGCAAGGAGTGGAAGCTACACATATGGATTTTTGAGGAATTATAGAATAAGAGTGCTTGTTACCAGATATGTAAAAGGATGATCTGGATTTACCTAAAGGCATTACATGTGTACATTCTTATATTCTTAATAATGCATGTGGCAAGCACCGGTGTACAGTTATAAGTGCACGGAACACAGGCAAAAAAAACATGGTGCTACTTCATCTCATCAGCAATTCATTTAAAATTGCATTTTAGTGCTGCTTACACAAAAAACGAGAAAAAAAACCTCATAAATATCTGCAGTGTCTCGCAGGAGACACGCGAACTGTGTTGTCATAATGTTTTATTTTTATGTCACGTAAACTGCCACAGAAGAACACATTTGCATAGTGGGCTTCGGAGACTTTGCCAGCCCACTATAATGGGTGAGGCGAGAGAGGGTAAATTAGCAAAAAAAGTGTCAAGTGGAGACGGTGAGGCATAATTAGGACATTTAGGCACAAATGTATTGCCAAACAACCTTCCCAGGACAATCACATCAGACCATGGCTGGCACGGGGATTCTAATTCCTTCTACCCTCATTGCCAATTCAGTGTCCCTCACCAATCTATCAGCACCGAACTCACTTCTCATCGCCGTGCTCTTCAGAGCTAATTATCTAAAGATGATCGCCTTTCATTCTCTACCTTGTTCTTAGCGACGGGAGTTTTTAGGTTTCCCCGCAATCTGGTTCGACGGGCGCCCATCGAGTTACTCTTCTGGAGGTTCTAGTCTGAAGGTTAATGCACCTGTGACTTCATCCGGAAGTCGCGGGTTCGGCATTCGATTTCCCAGCACGGCAGTTCCTAAGTCCCCCCCCCCCTCCATTAGCCCCCCCCCACCTCCCACCAGCAGTAGAAATTGGGTGCACCGCAAGTTGGTCGATCAGGAGGCTGCGTGTGTGGGAAATCTCCACCTTCTTCCCAGATGTCTTGGCCAGCATGGAAGTGTCGAGTTTGTGCGGGGCCATTAGGATTGTATGTATCTATGTATGTTGATCTTCTTTCACTCTGTGCCTAGCCAACCGTGCTCATCAGAGGTTCGATTAGGATTGAGTGTAGGGCTGGGGGGGTGGGAGTTACAAAAAGGACAAGGGGAGAATGCCAATCGAAATAATGACAGAAGGCTACTGGCACGGAAGGTGGGATATAGGGGATTAGGGGAAAACCCAGAAAGATGCATGTTGGCAAGGATAGAGGAGAGGGTAGATAAGATGATGGGCTTATTATCATCACGATCCATGTGGGAAGATATCCCCGTAGGTGTTCACTGCACATTTGTTTTAACTTTCGTCATTTGTTTCCACTTTCCTTTGTCTGGTGCCAATATGATCAAGTAGTGTGCAAATATTTCTGGCACCAATCTTTAATGTCGTAGTCAAAGCCATTCTCTGCTCGGGAAGGGACTTAAGGGGAAGAAGAAGCTGGTCGTCAACAACAGTTGTCGTGCCCAACAAGTGTTCGTGTTGGTGTTGTTGGAACAACAACGTTCCCTTAGCAGGACGACTCTTGTGGCCTCCCGTTCAGAAGATTAGAGGCCAGAAGAGTGGAGGGCAGGAGGGTGGAGGAGACCAGGAGGGTGGAGGAGACCAGAGGAGTGGAGGAGACCAGAGGGTGGATGAGACCAGGAGGATGGAGGAGGCCAGAGGGTGGAGGAGACCAGGAGGATGGAGGAGACCAGAGGGTGGAGGAGACCAGGAGTGGTGGAGGAGACCAGGAGGAGTTGAGGAGACCAGAGGAGTGGAGGAGATCAGAGGGTGGAGGAGACCAGGAGGGTGGAGGAGACCAGGAGGGTGGAGGAGGTCAGAGGGGTGGAGGAGACCAGAGGGTGGAGGAGGTCAGAGGGTGGAGAAGACCAGGAGGTGGAGGAGACCAGAGGGGTGGAGGAGACCAGGAAGGTGGAGGAGACCAGAGGGGTGGAGGAGACCAGGAAGGTGGAGAAGACCAGAGGGGTGGAGGAGACCAGGAAGGTGGAGGAGACCAGAGGGGTGGAGGAGACCAGGAAGGTGGAGGAGACCAGAGGGGTGGAGGAGACCAGAGGGGTGGAGGAGACCAGAGGGGTGGAGGAGACCAGGAAGGTGGAGGAGACCAGAGGGGTGGAGGAGACCAGAGGGGTGGAGGAGACCAGGAAGGTGGAGGAGACCAGGAGGTGGAGGAGACCAGAGGGGTGGAGGAGACCAGGAAGGTGGAGGAGACCAGAGGGGTGGAGGAGACCAGGAAGGTGGAGGAGACCAGAGGGGTGGAGGAGACCAGGAAGGTGGAGAAGACCAGGGGGTGGAGGAGGCCGGAAGTGCCTCTAGAGAGGGTCTCTTCAGCTCCCTTCCGTGGAGGCCCTTCTGCCAGCAGTGGCTTGCGCAAGGAATTCATGGGTTGCACCTTTAGCTCTTTGAATAAAAAAAAAGTTATTTTAAAACCCCTGAGTCTAAATGTTTAGTGGAAACTTTCTATTGAGTTTAAGTGTTTATTTTTATTTTTTTCTTCAAATCAATAACATTTCCTCTGCTAAACAACGTCTGTTCCTTGACCTACTGGAATGAAATAAAATACACACATTGCCATCTTATTTTTGGATTTCAAAAGCAACTGGAAATGTCCCCATAGAGTAAAAGCATCCGAACTTGCGTGATAACGAATAAATTAACACGTTGCTTAAAGAGCAGCGCGATAAACACGCCCGCGCATAAAATGTAATCTAACAGGATTGCCTGGAATTAAACGAACGCTTAACAAGGCATGATTGTGATGGAAGGATTTTCAAATGCCCCATTGAGATGCATGGAGTTTGAGCACAAGTATGCAACAGTTACATAATTTGCTCGTGAATTTAAGCTTCGTACAGCCGTGACAGAGATTGCATTCAAGACGTCACAACTGATTAGTTGGAAATTAATATACGTGTTTGAAGGTATCAGTGAATTATTCATTTGCGTGACAAACACGGCCGCGAGCTTGGTTGTAATAATAAATGGCAGCTCTTTGTTGGATGAAGGCCCTCCTCATGTCGGTTATGTGGGTTGATTGGCCACAGTTCACCACGCTGGACAATGCGGGTTGATGAAAGGACCCATCAGGACCATTTCATGTATCACTCGCCACTAATGTTAGCATTAGCCGGCAGCTGAATAGGTATCCCACGATGTAGCTGCTCAACCCGAGCTGCAAATGCTCCGACACGTGGCATTGTTGTTGTGCTGTTCGCCTTTTGTCGTTGTTCTTTGGTCTCACACTGGTGGTGAGACGAGGCCATAAAGGAGGCTGCTTGTCTCTGGTGTAAGCCAATCAGTTTCAAAGACAATGCCCATATACTATCGGAGCATGTTTGTTCGCATGTTTGCCACAAGTACGTGTGCTTAATGCACACTTCATTGCTTGCAAAAGGTATCTATTTGGTGTTTGAACAACACCTCCTGTTACATTTCCAGAAAGGGTAAAAGCCTATTCTTATTTTTCATATTTTGATCCTGGCAACAACAAAAAATGCCCCATGATGTACTGTAGCTGAACGCGGCTTGCCGGGTTTACAACACAGTGCAATAACCACTCCG
Organism: Lampetra planeri; assembly: GCF_965212315.1. NCBI lineage: Eukaryota > Metazoa > Chordata > Hyperoartia > Petromyzontiformes > Petromyzontidae > Lampetra > Lampetra planeri. Next base: position 9,657,041 of record NC_136127.1, on the reverse strand, counting down.
CCGCCACTCCCGGAAGCGTGCCACAGGTGGGGTTCATTTCCGGATCAGTGACCGGGAAAATCATCAGAATATTTATTTATACTGGCGGAATCCGATGAGCTATGAAACTCTTTTTCACAGATGTCCAGTCGGGGTGGGTAGGAATGTGTCAACAAAGTACAAAAATTTTTTTTTTACTAAAACACATACAAATTAGACCATTAAAACCATCCCCATCCTACCAGGCAAAGGCCACTGATGTATTCACTTATTTTTCAGAAGCGACCTGGCCACGTGATAGCTCAACAAAGTGGCCCATCATTTGAACATTTCATATTTACAATCCCGGCACACTCATCCAGTATTACCTCTCACTATGGCCACGACTGCGAGTCAATTGCCTGCCCCAGTCTAACGGCATCCTGGAAAATATTGCATGAGAAATTAAGCCCTGTGTTGAAGTATGGTCGAGCCATGCGGACGAAGAATTAATCCAGCAGCGGATTGACAAAGAGCTGCAAATGCACTGTAAGTGGACCATACGCATGTGCGTGCGAACACGACTACAGATTGAGCTGTAACCAACCCCACCCTGGGACAAAACTACTGCGACCAAATATTTGGCGTGAAGATGGTGTCATAGACACGCACGTGCACACCCATCGACCGTACTATCGCTTCATTGAAAATTGAATTTAGCTCAGTGCTGCCCGGTAGGAGTTTTTTTTGCAATCTCTGGTGCGGAAAGCAAGAGGGTCCGGGCCATGACCGCAGAGTACTCGAAGCGAACGGGTCAATAAGCCCTCGCGTGCTTTAATGTGCCTTCTCCTTAGCCTCATCGATTTCGGTCGTAAAATATGAGCTCTTACCACACTCGCCACCTCTCGGGGCAGCACTTGTCCCGTAAGAAGGGAAGGCGCGCTCGTCACACGGCCGTTTCCCCCTCTTCCTCCTCCTGCTGCCTGTGCTTTATCGCCGCGCTGAGTTATGTTGACGCGGCGGTGAGTTACGGCGCGTTAAAAATGTAAAAATTGCGGGGGGGGGGGGGAAGAAAAAAAATGTCGCCACCAACATTCATCCTTGGCTAAAAGCTGTAATGATAGAGAGAATGGAGTGCGCGGGGGCGCGCGGGTGCACGCGGGTGCGTTGAAGCCGGGAGGCAACACATCGGCAAAGATTATCGCGGCTTTTTAAAATTGGTTTGCTTTGTATTCTTTTAATTTTTCCTCCGCATCGAGTGCAGAGATTTGTTGTGCTCTGTCACCTGGAAGTGCGTAAAATGCGTTTCTGTCGGCGTGGGGCGCGCTGCACTATGAACCTGCCGACCGCTCAGGGCCAACGTCAGTGACGATTATCTGAACCGATCCTTGGCCTCCACTCGGTCGACTCAGCCTCAAATGAGTAGCTGGCACAGTGTGTAATCATGGCCATTGGGGAGACAAAGGCGGCCGGGCGTTGTGCTGGCCAACCCCACCCTCTTGTGTGCTGCGACGGCCTTCATGGGTGCTCGCAAACAACACTTGCCACAAAAGTTAAGGTTACGCGGGGGATCTTTGTCTTTATGGGTGCGTTTGTGGGTAAGGATGATAAAATGGGGAGAGTGGTGGTCGAGTGTTCACACGCTGCAGTCTGATCCTGGTTCACATCAATTGCTGGCTGTTGCAGATGGTAGCTGTTAGGGCCCTGGGTCTTACGAGGGTTAACCCCATGCCAAATGTAACATGTGCTCCGGCAATGCAACATCTGCACTGCAACAACAAAAAAGCGGTGGGTTCGTTGTGCGGTGTCATGATTTTGGGCCCCCACCACCTCCTATTTGTGTGCTTTGCTGACCATGACGCCCCGAACGCGACCGATCTCGGCAGATCTCGGAAGCTGAGCGGCGTTGAGCCTGGTCAATGCTTGAATTGGACATTGTCTGCCCTGTGAGGTGGCCAGCAGTTGGCAGTTACAGCAATGCATTCTTGGTCCTGTCTTTGCAGAGGTTTGAGTGTTATCCCCTCGTACCTGTGGCTTTTCTCAGGGTTCTCAGGGTTTTATTTTCCTCCCAGATGAAGCCAACACTCATGAATCGAATTGGCCAAACGACCCAATGCAGGGCCATCCGAATAAGAGAGTCTTGAGAAGCAGTGAGCCTTTCCTCGGGAAATAAATGGCACTTAACCCTTTCCCATTCTGGAATCGGGGTATAAACTAAAATAAATAAATTTCGATTTAAAGCTTTCGTGACTGCAGGGATTCATCTTCTTGGCTCTTTCGGTAAAGTCACGTAGAAACATAATAAAAGAATATGTTTTATTATTATTATTTTATTATTTCCCTTCTACGTGACTTTACCGAAAGAACCAAGAAGATAAAATAAATAACTCTGTTGGTACCGAGGCTCTCACGAGGCCATGCGAGGGGGCGCGTAGCGCAATTTTGCGCCAGCTATCACAGAGTGTGGTCGTGCCGCTACGGTTCTCTGCGGGTGAGTAACAATGTCTTTAAATAGAGGTTCTTTCTGGGTTATGGATGATATTGGTCGTGAAAGCCTACGTGATAAAATGCCTTTAGGGGCCGTCCATAAATGACGTCACGCACCTGGGGGTGGGGGGTCAGACATTTGTGACGATGTGTGACGAGGTGGGGGGGGTTGAGAAATGTGACGTCACATCAAAATGCGCAACTTTAAATAAATATAGACAACACGTTCTACTTAATTAATAAATGTTTTCTCCTACAACATCAGAGTGCAGCGCCACATTAAATACGCACTACAATGACAATAGTTTAAAGCGATTTGAAGCATGTTTTTTTTTTTGGGGGGGGGGGGGGCAGAGCTTTGTGACGTCATATTTGAGGGGGGGGTCTGACTTTTTGTGACGTCGTCCAAAATCGCGTGACGTCATTTATGGACGACCCCCTTAAACATAACGGCGTTAGGCCTCTAAATAAAATTAACGCTCACCGCTTGCGCGTTCCGATATTCAGAGGTGAATCGGGATACCCAGCCTGTAACTTGCAGACGTCGTGGAATGGGGAAGTTTTTACGACACGGGCAGGTCTTTTTTATCTTGCATGTCTGTGTCTGAGCTTTTCAAAACAATACATTTGCTCAAGTTGTTTCTGTCTGCTCTAACATTTACAGGCCTACCACTTGGAAATGAAACGCCATGCCTCTGAGAAAAGTTCCCCGTAAAGTTATTTTATTTATAAAACCACACTGAGTTCAATCTCAGATTTATGATGCTCTGCTCCATTGCTCGAAATGCGATTCCCACTCCCGTGCCAGTGTCCGAGCCGCAGGCGTGCGCCCTGTGAAGGCTTCCGAAAAACAGCACCGACGATGGAAACGCACCGTGCCACGAGGTAAACTAACCGACTCTGCGGAGTGGAGGAGAGAGGGTTAGAGGGCACGTGGCAGGCAGGCCTCAGCTGCGTAGAGGAGCCGTAGCCAGACACACGGAACGCGAGGTGGATTGGTTTGCACATCTGCTCTATGGCTTCGAATTCCCACTTTAATTTTTTTTACATCATCTCACAACCAACGGCATATGCTAAGTTTTAACTGTTTCAAACATTTTTAGTGTTCTGCAGACATCATCTTTTGCAATAAAAAAAAAGTTCCTGTCAATGTATGCAGAAACTTTCTTTTCCCGTTCAACTAAATCAATTGGCTGTGGACAGAATTTGCTTTCTGCTCACAGGGATTTTACCAGGGGGACTAAAGACAATCGTTTGCTCTCCACCACGTTGCCAAGTTTGATATCCCCCTGTTGCCCGTCTGACCGCCACCTAGAACAACAACAACAATAATAATACAGTAGATCAGTGGTTCTTCTTATCCTGGGATGCACGCATTCCCTGGGGGTGCGAGATGCCCTTTCTGGGCTGTGCGAGACGCGGACAGATTTGTTTTTTAGAAGGTAAATCATCAAAAATACAAATTGAGCACGGGCACGTAAGTAACAACTTAGTTTCATCAACCCATATGTGATTCATCTTCTTGGTTCTTTCGGTAAAGTCACGTAGAAGGGAAATAATAAAATAAAAAAAATAAAACATAATTCTCACGACGTTTCAGCCACAACGCAAGCAGCCGTCCTCAGGTGAAGAACAGCCTTGTTGTTCTTCACCTGAGGACGGCTGCTTGCGTTGTGGCCGAAACGTCGTGAGAATTATGTTTTATGATGTTTTATTTGTATTATTTATTATTTCCCTTCTACTTGACTTTACCGAAAGAACCAAGAGGATGAATCCCTGCAGTCACGAAAGCTTTAAACCCTATGTGATTGTTAACATTCTAATTTTTTTTTAAACGACTGAGAACCAAAGGGGTGCAAAGGCGACAGTAAAGATGAAAACCCACTGCAGTCGATCATGGATTATCCGGCAGCTTTTTGGGGGGTGGGGGGTGGGTGCCTCCGAATTTTCACAAACGCCGGATAATCACTCATTTGTATTTAAAATCGCATATTTTTGCACGGTCTTGTATGACGTTATGTTTTTAGGTGTGGTGTTGTATGGGTTTTTTTATAGTGTTTAAAATTTTTGAAATTGGCGTAAATAAACATACAAAGAGACACAAATAAATATCCTGCTTTAAAAAGTTCCTGTGTTTACTTTACCAAACTCACCACTCTAATCTCGAAGGCTCTGCATAGGGTGATGTACGTATACGTGCAGCGTTTTCACTGTTTAAGTTGTATGTCGCGTATAATACACTGTAAGTAATGTTTAACACTGAAATCAAGCATCGCTCCATTATTCGTCACGCGAACCTGATTGCTGATCCCCGAACTGGTTACAGCCTTTGGAGCGGTTTTTGCCGGATTTGCCCGGGACCACGGCGATAATGTTCGAAGCCGGATAATTGATGATCAACTGCAATTCAATATACAGGCGGTCCCCGGTCTGCGATGACGATCCACATTCACGACGTTTATACGACGCCACCGTGGATCGATTTACCAGATGCGTCTTCCGACACAACCCCCGAAGGCGTTCGTGCCGAGTCGGTGTGGTTTCCGACGTGACTTTGGTGCGGAGATTTTTGTTGTTTTCAAGTGTCCTTACGTTTGCGCGGACGCTTACCTATTTAAACCCCGTTAAAATACGGCCGATAAAAGGAGGAGAAACACATCGGCAAGTGACCTTTCTTCCACTTTTTTCGACTGTCCGTGGGAAAATAGTAGTCCGATTTAGGACAATTCCGATTTGCGGGGGACGTAAAAGTGGGGGTCCGCCCGTATTTTTGACTTGTGCCATCCTCGTAGCGCAAGGGGGTCACGAAAGGGCACTGTGTTTCACAAACGTGGGTCAAGTCTAAGCAGTCGTGGGCAATGTCGCTGTGTGGTTTTACCCAATTAGGTCCATTGTTTTTGGCAAATTTGGGAAATGTTGAGCGTGAAGCCGGCGCACGTGGCCTGCAGTCTTTTCGAAAACTAACGCTATAAGATCTTTAACCTATGAATCACGCACACACACACACGCGAAGGGCATCTCTTGTCCCCGGCGCTTGACACGATGTGGCTGAGCAGTTGCCTAACAACAACTACGTCACACCAACGGATTCCCTTATCTCACAAAAGAAAATCCTAAATGTGGCAAACAAACTTGTTTTTTTAATGATAATCACTTGCACAAGTTGCCATATAATTGTGCTGTACGGCGGCACTGGGAAAAGAAAGATGCGTGATTTTACAATTGCTGACCTTTTTTCGGAAGTGCTTGTAATTGAGGGTGCGATAATCATATATCTAAATGACGAGAAAAACCCCCCAATGATAACAGAATTATAGTACAGGCCAGAAAACCACAAGTTTCAAACAACACGCAGAATTGTCCACAGAACACAGGCTTTCTGCATTATTCAACAACAACAAAAACATGATCGTTTCCCGAATAAGTGCATTGTCGTCATCTGAGCTCAGCATCAACATTAATGTGAACAATTATAACCGACTGACAGCAGCAGCAATAGACAACTGGACTAGTTTCATCCTCATTCGGACTCATCAGCACAGTAGAGTCGCCAATACTCACGACTGCATAATCCGCCTCTGGAAACCACATGCGGAATTTTGATTTAAAACTTTCGTGACTGCAGGGATTCATCTTCTTGGTTCTTTCGGTAAAGTCACGTAGAATGGAAATAATAAAATAATACTAATAAAACACAATATTATTTTATTACTTCCATTCTACGTGACTTTACCGAAAGAACCAAGAAGACACATGCGGAATGTCGATGTCCCCACGTCCACACCATGGGGCCCGTTAGCTTTGGCAAAGGACAATTGACGCAAATGCGACAAACTGAGAGCTGTCGGTCACAAAAACTTATTTGCTCAAACTTATTCTGAATGCTGTCAGTTGGTGACATTTGAACCTTATGGCGGGACCCCGGGGTCCCGAATAAACGAAAATCAAAATCGTAATAAATGTATTTATTTTTGGCGACTCCGTCCCACCGCACACATGAACGCCGAGACCCACCTGGCGCGGATCATTCTGTTGTCGTGTCATGTCCAAGCGCAGCAGCGAGGACGATCGCGCAGAAGAAACAACATTTTGAAAATTGTATTCGCGCATCGTGTAGAGCTCGTCCAGAGGAATAGATTGCCGTGTCGTTCGCCTTTAACAGACATAAAATGACGTCGCAACGCAGTTCATGTGAGAGCCAGGGGTTTATGGGACCCCGGGGTCCAGCCATAAGGTTCATTTGCTCACCCATATTGCGATGGTGATCATCACCCTTGAGAGGAGGACCACTACGCACTTTTTCGGGAAATTTTAAACAGTCGTTGCATATTGCACGGAGTCTGTGCTCCCCCCCCCCCCCAACGTTTACACCCACACGTTTGCGAGTCCTCTCTCAAAAATCGGACGGAACGCCATCCAGTGCGTGCTTCTCCTTGGCTGCGACCTGGGGGGGGGAGCGAGCGAGCGAGGCTGGGCGTCCTTGTGGGGCATTGATTCGGAGATCCCTGCAGGGCTGCATGGCCCCCCATCTCGCTACCCATCGAACACCCTCGATCGGCTTGTTTTTGGTGGCAGAGGGAGCTCTACCTGGGTGATTATCGGCGCGCCCCAAACAACTTTGCAATAATCATGATGAATTATTCAGCAGTGGGAGAGCACTGGTGCCAGGATCGTTAACAGGAGGCCAGCGGTCCCTTTTCTTTTTGCGTTTTGAAAAAGGTGGCAATTATTTCCCGCAGGTTTTGCGCCAACCTCAAAGTTCAAAGTTAATTTATTAGGTATAGCCCTGTGAGCATTCGGCTCTTGAATCGGGTGCAACCACAATAAACAAAAAAACAAAAACATGAACAAGAAAACATCTTAAAGTGACTATGTGCAAACAGAAAATCCAAGAAAAGACAGCAAAATATTGCAGAAAAAGCACCGTACACCAACGCTGTGCAAAAACCCACCTGAGGACAGCTGCTTGCTTTGTAGCCGAAACATCGTGAGAATTATTTTATTATGTTTTATTTTTATTATTTTATTACTTCCCTTCTACGTGACTTTACCATAAGAACCAAGAAGAAGACAACTTAGATTAAGGCCATCAGTCTAACTCTGTACTACAACAAACAAACATGGCCAAACCAAAAAACTTTTCGAAAATCACCAAAATAAAGCCATAAAAGCAATGAAACAGTGGTCATAGGAACTGTGACCGAATTTTCACAATAAACTACTTAAACAACATGTACTACCAAACTCTGCAGCCATAAGCTGGCTGTATGAGTCACTCCATAGAGCAGCGATATCCATTTGACCGTCCTTTGTTCTCAAATCAGCATCTTGTTTCAACCAGCCCCTCATGATGAACTGCACACGGAGAGTCCAAGTCAAACAATCATTCGGTAAAGTCACGTAGGTAACAAAATGTAATTAAAATTAATAAAAGTAAAATTTAAAAAAAACAGTCTACATAACAAAGGCTCAGTCCTAGCAGCAGCCTCAGCCGCACCAACCTTACCATAATAAAAAAAACTCCGATCTAGGGCCTACCCTGGCTCCTCCCCCCTCAACCAGTATATATACAAGGTCGGGTCTCTTGGAATTTCTCTTTACTTGATACAGCAATCGTGCTGTGACGGTTCCACCTGAATACGGAAGCTTGTGTTGCCTCCGAAACGTCGTGATTTTTATTTTACTTTTATTAATTTTAATTTTTTTTTACCTACGTGACTTTACCGAAAAAACCTAAGAGTATGAATCCTTGCAGTCACGAAAGCTTAAAATCTAGAAACAATCATTCATCTTTATATTATCTCTGCTCTTTATGGTCGTGTAACTACGATCGGATTCGAACTTTCGCTCTTATTTTTTTCTCTTTTCCGGCTATTCCAATCCGATTTTGATGAAAGTACAATTTTCCGCATGAGCCATCATCCAGCCACTACTGGATGAAGCTCTCCCCAAGCCTTCGCCTCTACGATCTGGTTGTTCTCCAGTTCGTCCCGCTCCTGCGAATGAACCTATCTCATTGTTCCATCACCGCAGTGGCTGGCATTCTCATTCGTCTGCAGAATCAGAATAAGTATTTTTTTTAATCCGAGTAAATTACCCATTGAGCTATGTGGCTCTTTTTCAAGGGTGACTCAGCCAGCAGACAGACACGGCAACGGCAGCAAGAGTTAATAAACACGACGTAGAATGTTAAAAAGCAAAGCAATTAAAACCAAGTGATCTTACAAAACAATGACGAGCATTCGCATTGATTGGACATCAATGACGTCTGTTTAAAAGAATTACAGAGATGTGGTGAGCAGCAACTCCGTGAAAACGCTTTCAAACCAAGTTACCCATGAAATTCCAACACCATCCTCAGCCATCAACCCCTCCTCGTCGTGTCCCGTCTCAAGCCCACTTGCCTTTCTCAATGGTCGACATGATGTCTTCGATAATGGAGGTTACTGGGTTCGATCGCGTCAATATGAATGTCCATAATAAACGTTTTTGAGTTAGATCGCGTTATTTATAAATGTGGCATAACCCTCCACCACCCGACACGGCCAATCAGTACAAAAAAGTGTCACGTTGACAAAAGACAAATAGTTCACTACTTTAGCCCACCGGCGTGTTGAAGAGTGAATCCACAACATTTACAATTTTTGAGTACGACGTTTTGCTGGTAATTACATTCGGCATAATCTGGCAAATTGCCCGATGTGAACCATTTCTCATTTGTCAACGTGACACTTTTTTTACTGATTGGCCGTGTCGCGTGGTGGAGGGTTACGACACATTTATAAATAACGCGATCTAACCCAAAAACGTTTATTATGAATAATATTGGTCGCGAAAGCCTACACGTGTTTAATATGAATGTGTCGTTAAACCCGCCACCACCCGCCGCAGCCAATTAGTAAGGTTTGTCACGTTAACATAACTTCCCAATTCGTTACTAGTACAGCCAGAGGTGTGGACTCGAGTCATGTGACTTGGACTCGAGTCAGACTCGAGTCATGAATTTGATGACTTGCGACTCGACTTGGACTTGCATAACAATGACTTTGTCCCACCTATGAGATGTGGACTCGAGTCATGTGACTTGGACTCGAGTCAGACTCGAGTCATGAATTTGATGACTTGCGACTCGACTTGGACTTGCATAACAATGACTTTGTCCCACCTATGAGATGTGGACTCGAGTCATGTGACTTGGACTCGAGTCAGACTCGAGTCATGAATTTGATGACTTGCGACTCGACTTGGACTTGCATAACAATGACTTTGTCCCACCTCTGAGTACAGCACACCAGTGTTGTGGAGAGTAAACCCACAACATTTACAATTCGAGTACTCGAATTGTAAATGTTGTGGGTTTACTCTCCAACACACCGTTGTGCTGAACTGGTAACGAATTGGCACGTTTTATTTACGTGACACAACTTACCAATTGGCTGCGTGTCGGGTGGTGGCGGGTTTAACTAGACATTTATATTCACAAGATCTAACCCAAAAACATCTCATGGATAATAATGGTCGCGAAAGCCTACGCGTTAAAACAATGTCTTCCATTTGCATTTCATCCGCGGTTAAATGTCTCCCTATTTCTCTCCCAATGTAATTCCGAGCGTGCATCTCTCCCCGCAAGTCTTTTGCGCGCTCTTCAACTTTTTCTCTTCCTCGCTCTTTTTGTCAGCGCGCACGTTTCTGATCCAAATGTCACAGCAGGTAACGTCCGCCAATACGGAAACTTTCTTCGCGAAATGAAACTGGCTTGTTGTTTCGCGCTATAGAAGTCAGTTTCCCAAAAGCATTCCACCCCACTGTCGTTTCGCCCCTTCATTTAATCATCTTCGTCCACATTTGTCGTCGCTAATGTCCCTATATATACACATTCCGTTGTGTTTTCCAGCTGTCTTCATTCATTAAATGTGAGTTGTGTTCCCCTATTCATTATAATGTGCAGCTAAACATATTGTTCTCAAACCCAATGGGTTTTTTTTTCTCAGATATGGGGAGCGATCGTATAGCGCTTTTCGCTCTGCACTACGAACCCGGTGACCCGAGTTGGATTCCCGCTCACGGCCATACACTAGTGACGATCATTTGAAACCAGTCCTGGGCCTCCCCTAGGTCGACTCAGCCTTAATTGAGTACCTTGTGTGGTATGTAATCATTACCACTAGGGAGACAAAGGCGGCCGAGCGTGGTGCTGGCTACCCACCAGCTTCTTGTGCCGTGCCAGCCTTCATAGGTGCTGCTTGCTGACAGCAATTGCCCCAACAGTCTGTTAAGACTATACGGATGATCCACATCGTTCTTTCTCTGCTCCGTTTCACGTTTATCGAAGCATAACACTGCTATCATTATGCACCATCCATAAGCACAGTTGGCTACGTACTGTGCGAAAGAAGTTCAACATATATATATACATACATATGTAGTCTGTTTAGTTCCACTCTAGTGCATGTTCGTCATATATTAGTCTGGTTTGTTAAACGCTGCTATTTATATCGCAGGATGCTTCTGTGGTGTATAGGGCAGCAAACTGTAGGAATATTGAAACAAAGCTGCAGGTTTGTTTAATCCCTCCACCTCTGTTCACCCAGCAGTATTAATTGGTAGAGCACAGTCGACCGGCAGGCCATATGTGGTAGGGTATGTATGTATGTGGAACTTCTTTTGCACAGTATGTGATCAACCGTGCTAATCGGAGGTGCGGGGGAAGGACATCAAACTAAACACACAACATTAGTTCTGAAGAAATGAGTTTTCAATCTAGATTTAAAAGTGCATAACACCAGTGGCTTCCTAATATCGGAAGGAACAGCATTCCAGGCAGCTGCAGAAGCACATCTGAAAGCGCGCGATGCAGTGACCGTCTTTGTTCGATAGCAAGCCAAAAGCCACTACCGCAAGGATGACTGGAGTTCAGGTGATGGTTTATGCTCCTTGAGATCAGCAAGGGAGCAGATCAGCAAGGGGGTACTGATATCTAGAACCAGCGCGGAAGAATTAGGCGAAAATTCCTTATTAAGTGGCTCGAGGCCCTTCAGGCAGCAGTGGCGTTAGCAGGCAATTGCAGGGCTGCACCGTTACCCTATACTTGATAAAAATGCAGCTCACGTGCCACATCTTTTTCTTAGTAATCATAGCGAAGCAATGGTAAGAGGGGGGGAAAAAAACCTCAGTCTATGATGTGTACTATAAAATCTATGTTGAGGCGGTCTTCATATAGCCTCCATTGTTGGTGGTCAGTCAGGACATATATCTTTCAGACAAACATACTTTCAAACAACGTTATATCTGTAACCCGTCTAATCAAGTTTTCAGTATTAGCTTTCCTTGCGCTGTTCAGCCTGATATATGCCCCTGGCTGGGAAATAATGTCTTCTCATCTTCAAAAATAGAGATACGGAACCTCATCATTTTTTACTGCACATTTCAAATGCTAAGAAACTAGGCCACTATTTCAGCCCAAGGCGCAGTGGCATTTTGTTAAATATCACACGCGGTCATAACGAAGGAAAACATGGGATTTGGCCGCCACGCACGAGGGCACGGATGGGCAGTGTAGCACGTCCTGCTCACAATCCAGGAATTTTAGTTTTGCTTTATTTAATTTCCCATCTATTTCAGAAACACAAAGAACGAATGACAAAAAATATTAATCACAGTGCATGTGCTGATCCAAGAAAGTTGATAAATGCCCGTGGAAATAAAAATGTAAAATTAAACTTTTTTTTTCTTCTTCCCAGCCCCTTCCCTTTACAGGCCGTAGAAAATTGCATTTGTAATAGCTTCCGTCGAGTTATCTCAAAATTGCATTCTGAAAATGCCACACTTTGCTGTTGGCGACGAGTCGAGCTGCTTAGCTGCTCTGTTTTCTGCGCAGGAGAGATTGACTGCCAGACTTCATAGCACACACTGTGGGCTTTATCGGAATAGGGGAAGCGTCTGTGGATGCCCGGGGTTAGTTTACTGAGCTGGAAAATGGGCAGTTTTTTTTCTCATATTTTCAGCTACATCTATTGCCTCATTTTTTTTTTTTGGCTCTGTTGGTTTTCTCATCTCCCGATAGATTGGGGATTATTTTACTGGAGCTGTGTTGGCCGGGCTAATGCTGAACCAACTCCCAACATGTCCTGCTCTCATTAGAGCCACGGATTCTGTACACTAGTCCGCTGTTGGGGACTACACGAGAAAACGTAAAATTGTGGTATTTTTGGTTTCAGCGGACTGATAAATTTTTTTTTACAATTGCACAATCGAAAAGAAGAAAAAATAAATGTAGATTTTAATCAAATTATTTCAAAGATAAGTTGAAACTTATTCATGTAAAAAAACAGAAATCACGAACGTGATCAGAATATAACCTTTGACCAAGTTAGACGATTAAGTTAAGTAACAATAATATATATTTTTTCAACTTTTTTTAAAACACGCTTTTATGAAATGTACTAGTATTGGAAGAACTCCACGACTCCAGGAAGTGGCCCCGAAGCTTGCCATAACGTCAGGGACCGTGGGCAATTACAGCCAAGCCGAAACATAACATATAAAAAGAGTGTTTAAAAATATTTTTTTTTATTTTTTTATGATATAATATAGTATTGTCATCAGTATGACATAAGTATACCAAGTTTGCAGTCGATACCACATTGGGAAGTGGGTTAAAATTGAGTTACAAGATTTGAGGATACAACAACAGACAGAGTGAGTTAAATAAAAGCGTGTAATAAAAATTATGCCCTTTTTTAAATAGTATCTTACGTGAAGATCAGAGTGTGGAGCTGGCACTACTGACATCCAGGGTATGGGTCTAGATTTCAGCTGCCTGTGATTAAACAGGGTTCTCAAGCGTAGAGTTGATGGTTTCAGCCTGATCACCGATTTACTGCGCGCACACAAAAATCCAGCGTTATCATTCGGGGTTTCATCTCATTTAGCCGTATGCCAGCTGTAATAATTACGATATTCGTTCTAATGTCAATGCGACAAAAAAAAAACGAATCTCAAAGTGTAGTGAGTGGGAAAATTCTCCAAGAATTTTTTTTCAAAAGGGTACCTTAAGGATTTGTTTGAGTTTCTGTGAAACTGCCTTGCATAGCTGTCCTGGGCCACACGAGACCACACCGCTTGGCGAGATTCCCGAATGGATTCTTTGTTTTGAGATACGACGGTACACTGGGAATACAATGCAAAATACAGTGCACTGGGAATACAATGCAAGATACAGTGCACTGGGAATACAATGCAAAATACAGTGCACTGGGAATACAATGCAAAATACAGTGCACTGGGAATACAATGCAAAATACAGTGCACTGGGAATACAATGCAAAATACAGTGCACTGGGAATAAAAAAAATATTGTTGAAAAGACGAAAGTGTGTATACAACAAAACACTGAAATTTGTTTTCATAAAAAAAAACAGCAAAACTGTTAGCAATTCAAAGAATGAGCTGAAGACCGAGCATGTAAAGAAAGATAAGTAGATGGGTCAACAGAGAGAATGCAATGTAGACAAATTCACAGGAGCAGAGTAACAGAAGTATTACATATGAAGGCAGGCAGACAAACCAAAGTACGAGGCAAAAATTAAAATAAGTAAAAACGTTAGCGAAAAACTGTTGTGATAATAACAACAATCTGTGTTATGCACAACGCTCATGTTAATTTCAATTCTCACATTTGACTTCCTTTACAATTACCTCTACAATTGTGCAAGAAGCACCATGATGTTTGCTATTTACAAACCCACTGTCGACGACCCCCGCCCCCTCGGAAAACTGAGCATCTCACGTTATTGCTCTGCTATGTTGGGTGCAAGGGTTGACCGTTAAGATGCATTCATCGCACCACGTCTTCAATATCATATTTGCAAGTCATTCGGGGAGAAACGCTACTGCGAACTTTGTTATCTGCCCAGCAAACAAACCAATGAACCAACCCACCAGCTCGCTCACTCGCCCTCTTAACCCCCCCCCCCTCGCTGTCTTTCTCTCTTGCGATCACAACCCCTGGCCAGGAGCCCTCTTGCATTATTTATCTGTGCCTCAAAAGTGGCTGTGTCCGTGGGTTTGTGTCGCTCCAGTGTCCCTCAAGCAGGGCTCGCAGCAGCGCCAGCAGTACAGACAAATAGGCTCCTGGCATTTAAGAATTGTGCGGAAAAAATTCAGTTTTTTTTTCTATTTAATTTTTGCCTCTTTCTCCAAACGAACCGATCGCAAACCAGTTTTGTGGGAAAGCTGTCCAACATCGCAGGTTTCGTCACGGTAAGGGTTGGCGGTTTTCGACTGGATGTGGCTCGGACTCAAGCAGGGTCAAGGAGCAGGGGGCTAATGTCTCGTTCATTGCAGTCGTCAGGGTTTGGGATCGAATCCACGAACCTCCTTGCGTGCCAGGCCACGAGGTAGTTAACGTCTCGCCACCGTGCCGTGAGATGTCAGTGGGGACACGCGACTCGAAATTGAAACCCCATTTCTTTAGAACTGCTTTTTGTGTTTAGTTTGTTGTCTTAACCCCCCCCCCCCCGCCGACCCGCACCTCCGATTAGCACTATGTACGGTGCAAAAGAAAAAAGTTCGACATACATACAACTCGTTCATTGCGTGTGAGGGCAAACGGCACGGCTCGGCTTCTGCAGTGGAAAAATAACAACGTCGAGCCTCCCTCAGCCGTGCCGGGCTGACTCGGCGTGGCTCCCAGCACGGCTCGGTCGTGCGGTGGAAATGAGGTGATGAGAGGCAGCGTTGGCCCAACCATGAAAAAAACCCGCGATGTTGCATAACGCGAGCTACCACCGTGTCACTGCACCGTTGTAGACTACGGGCATCATAGTTGCGCTCTGTCAAATATCTCTCAGTCTTGATTTGAAGCTTTCGTGACTGCAGCAATCCATACTCTTTGGCTCTTTCGGTAAAGTCACGTGGGTAGAAATAAAACAAATCACGACGTTTCGATCGCAACACGAGCAGTCGTCATCAGGCGACCGCTCGTGTTGCGATCGAAACGTCGTGATTTGTTTCGTTTTATTTCTAACTACGTGACTTTACCGAAAGAACCAAAGAGTAAATATCTCAGTCTCGCTGCGTTCCCGACAGATGTGCAGTACACTATGAGATCTCTTTTACCAGTGGCAAAATATAATAGTAGGTTTTTACCCCTTTAAACTGGTACAAAACTGACACCTTTATTCAAGGCATCATGTTTGCAATAACCACAACACAAGTAGTCAAAAAAGCAAACAAAAAGATGCAACTCTGATAATGATAATAATATGCACTGTCCTTGAAGTTGATTGGCCCACACCCGAGACGGCTTTCTCTAGAGCCTAGTCCCCATTGGTGTTGGACCAGATGACACCAGAAGGCGTATTATTATCATTATCACAGTTGCATCTATTTGTTTGCTTTTTTGACTACTTGTGTTGTGGTTATTGCAAACATGATGCCTTGAATAAAGGTGTCAGTTTTGTACCAGTTTAAAAGGGTAAAAACCTACTATTAGATGTGCAGTAGCAGATTCAAGGGCCACGCTGTCCCTATACATGGGCGGGGGAGAAACGCACTTCGGGTGTTCCCGTGTCAATATTACAAATTAGGTCATTCATCCGCTTGACTTAATTTTTCCTCATTCTGATTATATATATTTTTTTGCGCGTGTAGATTTTCCTTCCAAAATGCCTAATGGTGACGAACAAACAAAAAAACCCAACCCTCTCGTAATGGTCGTGTTTACAGCTGCATTTCATTTGCACCCTCCCTCCACAGCTGTCCTGCTTAATAATTCCATCGCTAATCTACTTAAATAATGTATGGATATGTGCCACCAAAGCCCTGTACACTCCGCCACACATGGCTGCAGTCAGGCTTTCTCTGGTGCAAGCGGCGATAAGAGTGGGGGCAGTGTGCACCGTACGCTATGCTCACCGCCACAGATGGTATTACATACCAGCAAAAGAAGAACATTTTCCGGCTCAAATAATATTTTTGTTATACTTCTGAAAAAAACACCCTACCCCCACTGCATTAGTTTTGCCATTAGTTTAGTGGTGACGTGAGCCCTTTATTCCATGTATATTTTCAACGTACTACAACACCATTGCATCCCGTCACCACCAGCATTCGTCAATCCACAGCTGGGCGAAGGCCTCTTCGGGCCGCCCGCTCGACAACTCTCGATCCCGCGGTGTAACAATCCGCCGTGCACCCGCACGACGGGCTGGGGGGGGGGGGCACGTCTCGTCGTCTGGGACGCGTTGCGCTCCTCGGCTGCCCGCTGCCATCCTCCAATATCTGTTGCGAGGCTTCGCGTGTGACGGGTGCGTTGAAGTGCGACAGATGTGCCCTCGCCCGTAGCTCGTGTTCTCTGTCATTCTCGCAGTGGTGAGCGCGGTGCGCGCGAGGAAGTGGCCAACCGCGGCCGCCGCGTCCATCGCAGCGGCCCCCTTTGCCCAGCAGCCGATTGCGCTACGCACGCGGCCGCCCGCTCGCCCCGCGAACACAGCGGCGGCGTGATACATTTGCAAATTCCTCCTTGTGTTTCTTTCTCCTTTCATTGCCCACTGCGCGCCCGGCCACGCTTCTGTCCCATCGAGGAGGACGCGAAGCGAGCGTGCCCGAGGGTGCGTGCCGTGCATGCTTCTGTGGTTTGATATTAAAGCATGGGATGAAAGCTGCGTTTGCTGCCGCGTGATCGTGCACTCAGCTGTGGCATAATCTGCGAGCGACGCCCGCGTCTGTGGGCTTCTGCCCGAATCGCTGCTGCTGTTGCGTTTGCATGAAATGTTAAGCCGCACCGTATCTGGACACGCGATTTGGTAAAATGCGACGTGGATTAACCGAAATCGTCCGTGCAGCAGGAGAGGCTGCGATCTCATTCCCATTGCCTCTGTTGCGAGGACAGCTCTGAGCAGTGTGCGCGATAGAAACATCCCAAAACAAGTTTTGCTGAGAAAGGGCACATAGATCGGCCAAGCGGCGTATTTTAGGAGATTCTTGTTGTCAGGTATAGGCAATAAATTTAAACTTTTTTGCGAATATAAATCAGAGCATGTGCAAGGCACAGGTGACTTACAAAGTGGCCCATTACTTCAAACCACCGTGTGCCCAACGCGTGCGGCCGATGTACCTATTTAAAGAGTGGTTTGTTACCCACATGTAATGCTCGCAATGGGGGCTCAATTTCTCACGCAATATTTTCCGGATCTCCCCGCCCAATCCCATCCCCCTCAAACCCCACCATCAACAGCAGTTGGGGGCAACTGGGCAAGCACGTATTTTACAGACGGGTGTGCACATTTCCATCTATCGAGCCATTCTAGAGCATAACTGACGTTTACATCAGTATTATATTGGTAGGAACCTCCTGGTTACACCAGCCCACAGGGGATTATTGTGTCCGTCCGTCCGTCGTGCATCCAAAAATGAGAGAGGTGGGCCTGGGTGGAGAGGGGAGGGTGGGGAGGGGCTGGGTGGGGAGGGTGGGGAGGGGCTGGGTGGGGAGGGGAGGGTGGGGAGGAGCTGGGTGGGGAGCGGAGGGTGGGGAGGGGCAGGGTGGGGCTGGGTGGGATGGGTGGGGCTGGGTGGGGAGGGGCTGGTCACCCCGTGGTGCCCTTATAAAATTCAACGTTTAACCTACTCACGCCGGCTTGTGCCTCACAGTCGGCCATATTTGCGGAATACACCACGCCGCCGTTGACCCTGGCCATTGGCCAAGCAACCCAACGTTTCTACCAGCTCCCTCCACAGGAATGTGTTAATTCGCTACTCTATACTGTGATGATCGGCTCCCAGCATATAGCTCCATCCCTCTGAGGGATATAATCGGATTTGTTTAACAAAGTTTGATGTATGGCTTGAGCAATGCTACCCTGCGCTAAGATGTATTTGTAAATTTAGCCGTGGTTTTTTTTGGGTTTGCCGTTCAAAGAAAACTCTGTCCCTGATGAGAGACGTTACCGATGGTCTCGCTTTGTTCAGTAACGCTGCTGAAGCAGCAATAATTATTACTACATTCATAACGAGCCAGATATTTTGCAGACAAGTGAAGAAACTCAGAGGCGCAGTGAGGCTCGCTCAGGGCTGCCTCGAAAGTCCTGACCCAACGCAGACAGTGAGGCCCTTAGATGCTTCTTAAAAGTCAGAGTGCATTTGATGTTACGGATGTGCAAAGGGGATTAGAGAGTTCCACACCGAGGGGGAGATAGCAGAGAACCGACGTGAAACTTGGACAGTTTCGAGAGCTTTGGTGTCCGAAGCAAATTTTGAGTGAGGCGGTATCGGGGCTCTACCTCGAGTTTCAGTGCAGCCTACAATAAAGCGGTCATGGGAACGCAGCATGGCGTCAACGGCATACTCTTCGAATTCCCCCCGCCCCTGCCCCATACAAACTGGGTCTGTCCCTCCAACTAGCACCACACGATATGACGATCTGTGGAGTGTGACCATTCAAATGTGTGGGTCGCGTCGCAGAGGGCGTCCGCTGTGGAAGGTGGAACAGAGAGATGGGTGAATGTGCAGTTTACGCAGTCGGCCGTTGCAATCACAACATCGGTAGAAGTGGCGACGGCTTGGAGGAATCCTTCATCCAGCAGTGGATTGATCGTGGAGTACGATGATGATGCCTCTCCTATTCCCTTTGACACGTACAGTACACCTATCCGGAGCGATCCCCACGTTCGGGCTGAAGTGTTTTCTCCCCTCCTACCTTCGTCTAATGCATCGGTGTGGAAGATCTAAGGGGAATACATTTGTAGTGCGATGTTAGCTACGATGAGATGATTGCACGACCCCCCCTCCCCTCCCCAAGGAACAGTCATAGGCCTTGCCTGTGAATTGTAACAGCTTTACTGTGTAACACACTCCCTTGCACTGTGCAACAACGAAAAATGTGCACGGAACAATGTGGCCGCAATTCAAATTTTATGCGGCTACATTAGGATTATGTTTTATTCTCTCCCTCCCTCTCCGCTAAAACCGCACACTGACAGGTGTGGGGCAGAGTAATTACTTCCACGCGAAATCCAGCCTCGTTATCACGCTTTGGCTATTAACCAGGTGCAAGGGGAGACGTGATCAAGGTGGTTCCAACGACCTGCACCGAAGCCTGGTCTGTTTCTCCGAAAGTCCCAAAATTTGTTGTTGTGCGTGGTTGTGAGACGCATGAAGTTTTGGCTGTGCGCAGCAATGGTGGAGACCCGTAGTGCGGTGCCTAGTTGGGAGCATCTTCTTGGTTCTTTCGGTAAAGTCACGTAGAAGGGAAATAATAAAATAATACAAATTAAACATAATAAAATACAATTCTCACGACGTTTCGGCCACAACACAAGCAGCCGTCTTCAGGTGAAGAACAGGTCTGTCAGAACAGGTCTGTCGGAAAGACCTGTTCTTCACCTGAGGACGGCTGCTTGCGTTTTGGCCGAAACGTCGTGAGAATTATTTTATAATGTTTTATTTGTATTATTTTATTATTTCCCTTCTACGTGACTTTACCGAAAGAACCAAGAAGATGAATCCCTGCAGTCACGAAAGAAGCTTTAAATCGAAATTTAGTTGGGAGCAGTTATCTCGCTGCGCTGCAATCCCGGGCACCGCGAGTTCGATTCCAGCGCACGGCCAACACAGGTGTCAGATTTGTGATCCAGTGGTCAGCCTTCGCTGATTCAAGTGCGGCGTGTAAACATCACCACTGGGGAGACAAAGGCGTGGTGCTGGCCAGCCACCCCATCAGGGGTGTGCTGTGCCAGCCTTAATAGATGCTCGCTAACAGCATTCACCCCGACAGTGTGTGAAGGGCTATACGGGGGATCTTTGTCTTTGTAGTAATTTTTAAATTTTAGGAATAATGAATGTCACCCGTAGATTTTTGACACCATAGCAAAAGGGCAAAAAATAAAAGTCATTGCTTCACACAAACTTGTCATCAGGCCATTTGAGAATTCAGATTTATGTATGCTTGTGTCTGCCTAGATTCCAATTTTTGGCCTTTTTATACTTTAGGGATTAAATCTAATCACTCTCCTGTCATCTCTTGTGACCCACAATAAATAACGTTCCCTCCATTGAAAGTGACTTTCTCAATACTGGGTTATATTGAATCTCGTGAGGAGTGTTTCTCAAAGTGTGTCCCTCATAACAGTCGTCACGTGTCGAGAAATATTTGCGCGTGCGAAAATGTCGCACGTTTGTTCACGACATCTTTTCACATTCGTTTATGCAAATTTTTTTGCGGAGAGAGAATGAATACGCGGGTGATTTTTGTTTTTAGTCACGCCAATTTCGCGGCCACGGCATTCTCACTCTCGGTAGCTGTCCTGCATTTCTAAAACTTTTATTTAAAAAAAAACAACCTTCCACCCCCCCCCCCCCGTTTTCTTTGTGCAGCGAGACAACTCATCAGTTGGCCCTGTCATAATCTTCAGAATGGCGGTGTCTTTCTGCCACGGGCTTTTTTATTGTCTTCAGAAGTTGCGCAGGCACCAAAAAGCGGTCGTGGTGTAGCCACCGAAGCGTGCAGGCGATGCAACTGCACCAATCTCCCCCCCCCCCTCCCCTCCTTCTGGCCAGAGGGGGCCCAAGCACCAGGTGCTACAGTGAGGGAGTGCGAATTGAACAAGGGATAGGGGAGGGGGCCCATTTAATCCTGTACACCAAAGGCCCAATGCCAGCAACATTGTATGCCAGTGCCAAATAGGCTGTGTATTTTTAATTTCCGTCCGTACGATGAGATTTGCGTCGGGCCTGCACGGGTGTCCGCACGAGAATTGCCCATGTGCGAACGCGCGTGAGAGCACGCGAGCATGCGGCAGCGAATATATTAATGTGCGCGCGCAAACTCGAAGTAGGAACAAGTGGAACGTTTTGCCTCATTAAAGCAACAACGACTACGGCGGCGAAATGTCGTACACCTCGACCTTGCGTAGAGTCGAGCAGGAAACAATTTCGTTGTGCAACAAAAATGCACTTTTATTAAGAAGAAGTTGCCGTCTTTATGACCTTTCTATTCGCTCTCGACATTTACCTTCACCGTGTTATAAATCGACGCAGGATTTTCACATTCTGTTGCTTCGTCACGGCCACGTAATGCTCGCCACAATATGTGCACAGGCGCGTGTCTACTCAAATTTATGTTCTCGCAGAACTATCTCTTTGAATCTGAATAGACTGTTGTAGAATATGTTCAGTCAGTCAGCGAGAGTCCATTGAGACTCCAAGGTGCTCGGTTTATGTAGAGTGTGCCTTCTCACGCTTTCGTCAATCAGGCTTCTGCTTCGCACCTCCGATTAGCACGGATGGCTACGTATGGTGTAAAAGAAGTTCAACATACACACGTGCACTCAACACCCATACTTTTACATCGGAGCAGTTGTGCCAGATAATTGCGTCAAGAGCAGCGGAGTGTATCCAATCAGTAGCCGAGAGAGACAAACATTACATTTAAAATCTGTTTGGACTGGAAATGCATTTATTATATAAACCAATGCGATAAAAACATAGGTGTTTCCAACGTTGCGTCTTACTTGAAACGTAAAGCCTCCTTTCTGTATCTCAGTGCACTTTTCAACACTCATCAATCCACGCATCCTCGTATAATTTTCAGATTTAGTTCCATTTCCTTTGTCAGTGACCGCGGGTTTTTCCTATCCGTGTCATCGCCCACGGTATGCAGTAATCAGAAACTTCCTCTTCAGGCAAATTGTTTTGTTGCTTTCATGATCATTTTCCAACAACTCTGCAACATTCTCTCAATCATTTATTTATGTCCTCAACATATTCATATTGTGTTTGTAACTTTCTACATACTAAAAACGAAACTAAACCATTTTTTTTTTATTTTACCGGCTAAGGCCCACTTAGCTCTACGCATCTGCTTTTCCCGAAGCAACCTGGCCACAAATTATAGCTTAGCAAAGTGGCTAATCACGTGGAAATTTATAGCAGCCAAACACTCTAAACGTGCGTTTCTGAATGTGGAGGGAACAACCAGAGAGCTCAGAGAAGAATCCATGCCACCACATGCAAATTCCAAATATACAGGCGTGAGGGTCGGGATCGAACCCACGACCTCCTGTGTCACAGAAGAGGTAGTTAACATCTCCCTAGCCACCGTGGCGTCTCTCAGTGTAGCTGCCGCATCTTTATGAAGATGAACAAACACAAGTTACAGGCTTCGTATCGACCTTCTTGGTTCTTTCGGTAAAGTCACGTAGAATGGAAATAATAAAATAATAAAAATAAAACATAATAAAATAATTCTCACGACGTTTCGGCCACAACATTCAGACTCTGTCTTATCGACAGACCTGTTCTTCACCTGAGGACGGCTGCTTGCGTTGTAGCCGAAACGTCGTGAGAATTATTTTATTATGTTTTATTTTTATTATTTTATTATTTCCATTCTACGTGACTTTACCGAAAGAACCAAGAAGATGAATCCCTGCAGTCACGAAAGCTTTAAATCGAAATTCTTCGTATCGACCGTTAAAAAGACTCGGCTGGGACAATACGCGTCACTGGAAGGGATGTTGACCGATGGACAAGACTCGTGACGGCAACGGCAGCCCAAGTAGCGAACACGCCTGATAGGATAGGCAGTGTGGAGATGGAGCGATGAGATCACCTCGTGGATTATGGCATCGCAAGATTGTCACAACTGACGTGCTTGCGTCCGGGGATGGAGTTCCTTTCCAGCTCAGACCCCGCCTGCTTGACCATCGCCACATATATAACCGCTTGTTCTTCTTGGTTTTTTCGGTAAAGTCACGTAGACTTTACCGAAAGAACCAAGAAGATGAATCCCTGCAGTTACGAAAGCTTTAAATCGAAATTTTACCGCTTGTTGTCACAGCTCTCTCGCTGATTCAGCGGTTCCACTGCTGGATTAATTTTTCCGCCTGAGGACCACCGCTTGTGTTGCGATCGAAACGTCGTGATATGTTATTATTTTTTATTTTATTTTTCTACCTACGTGACTTTACCGAAAGAACCAAAGAGTAAGATGATGTTGTTGGGATGTCTTCTGTCGTCCAGCAGTTTGTTGGTCATGGTCGTTGATGATAATTTCGAAGCTTTATGTTTTTTCAATGTAAACTATCTTACTTGAAATTTCCATATAAATGTATGGGGGTTTTTTGTTTAATATTCTGACCTCTTATGCAGTCATTAAATTTTTTTACGTGAATATTATATTCTCTGGATATCAGGTCTCCTGTGCAAAAAATTGACGTTTCGACTCAACTACTGCTCACCAGCTCAATAAAGTTGATGATTGATTACTTGCAAAGACAAAGATCCCCCGTATAGCCTTACAATACTTGGGGTGAGCGCTGTAAGTCGGTATCTATGAAGGTGGGCGGCCAGCACCACGCCCGACCACCTTTTCCAGGTACTAATTTGAGTCTGAGTCGACCTATGGGAGGCCCAGGACCGGTTCAGATAAACGTCACTCATGAGCAGGAATAAAACTCCGGTCACCGGGCTCGCAGCGCAGGGCACGAACAGCTACACTGCCGCTCCACACGTATATATAAAAAAAAACACACACACAAAACGACAAACTAAAACTGATGGAAATGTCGGACTCAAAAACGTACTGCGTCTTCCGGTAGAAATGTAAGCATCGCACGCGCCCGTGCCCTTTGCAGCGAGCGAGCTCACAGGACACCCCATCACTCCGCCGAGTTAATTGGGTCCATTGCTATCTGTACGCAGGTCGCTGAAGACGATGAGGGATGGTCACGAACGCCGCCGCGTCCCCCCCAAACCCTGGCGACGGGACCGTGCCCTGATGATGTCGGCACACGTGGCTGGGCGCAGCCAAGGCCCCGTTGGGAAAAAAAGGTACGGGGGCGATGTGAAGCTCTCGGCAGAATGCCAGCGGGTGTCTGTGTCTGTGTGTGTTTTTTTTTTAAATCGCGATGCAAGGGCGTGGAAACCGAGAAGCGAAGTGAGGGGCCAGTGCAGATTTATTGCACGAGCGCTTGAAAAAGGTTGTCGGTGAAGGGGGCGAGCGAGCACCGTTCGCGAAGCGCCCAAGGAGACCTCGAGCGACCAGAGTTAACAATCGCACCGTGACCGCCGCCGCCGCCGCCGCCGCCGCAGCGCAGCGCGCGATACGACTCGGTGAATTCAGCCCGGGTCTCGTTCGAGTCGCGGGCCACAAATTAATATTGGCTGAGCGGAATTGGACCGCTTACGGGCGGGACTTTGCGAATTTAACCTGCGAACTTCGGGCGTCGCGAAATGAACAAAGAGCCGCAAGTTGATGGCGCAGCCGATGTCGCACGTCTTCGTCCCCACCGCCACCATGAAATAAAATGTGAAAAAAAAAAACCTCGCACTGACTGCAGGTCCCTTGCTACTTGTGGATGGATGTTTTGTCCCCACGATTCACACGTGCGGGGTTTCTGAAAAGGTTCGCCGCTGAAGAAGTGCCTTGGATGAAAAATGAACCCCCCATACCTCCCCACTGCCCCCCCCCCGCCCCGCACCGCCACCAGCTCTAGCTTTTGTGAATTCCTCAGCCGGGGGAATTTCTACCACCACTCCCACATGCCCCCCACTCCACCCACCCCGGAACTGCTCCCCCCTCCCTCCCCCCATCGGCTTAAGACGGATTGTTACGGGAGGAGTTGTGGTCAGTCGATGTGTGATGAATCGCGGGCTGTTATTGCCGATGTGCCTTGGCCTTGGACACGTTGAATAAACAGCACTCCCATCCTAGGAGAAAATCACTCGGGGAGCATTGGAAAAAAACAATATCTGCCATGGACTCTGTGATAATATGCACTGCTGATCTTTGGATGCCTTACTCATCAATGCAAAAATAAAATATCACCAATACCCGCGCACTGGAATATGCACATGCGCACGACTTGAGCCTAACGTGTAATCCTGTATACAGCAATAAATTATGTTACAAAGTTATGAATCAGACTGATGAGCAGGGTTTAATTTCAACCGGAGCTGTCTCGGGCAGAGTTCTAGAAAATATCTCTCCCCCCCCCACCGCCCATTGCTGTTGGAGGAGGAGGGGGGGCTCGAAAAAATATTTAATGAGAAATTACAAATTAGCCTGAGAAATGAAGCCTTGCTGTTAATGTATATGTGCAATGTAATAGAAACATATAAACTTGATTTAACCAGTTCATGTATTTATTACACGCGTGTTACATGTGTGTGCGTGCGCGCTAATGTGAAAGGTTAATAAAAGCGTGTTCCGCATTGCATAGGTTTCCGTTTAATGGTTTATTATGCCAGCTGTCCAAATTGGCTATGACATAGCACTCCATTGTGTGGAAATGAATAATAAGCAAATCTATTAGCCATGGAGAGCGAGCATGAGAGCCATTACCACAGCATATTGTGGCAATCCTCCATGTGTGACGGCTGGTGGCAGATTGGAAATTTCGAACCGCGACATTGATATAAAGTGTCATTTACAATTCACAATTTTTACATATTATAATTGTCACATGCCCAAGCTTAAGTCCTCGTGATATAATTTAGCCTAGGTGCCAGCAATAAAAGTGTCATTAGGAATGGGTTTTAAATCAGCGATCCCCGCCTCCTTTAGGGACACACTTCTGCCACTGCGAGGGATGGATTCAGTGATGCTACTTTATTGTGCATCGGAGCGACGTGCCTTGTCCCTATCCCTTTGCCACGTCGGCGATACTTTATAAATGTGCGGTGATCTCAACAGGTGCGGACACGTCAGTGGAGTGCAATGATGCCCGTTGACCGTGGAATGTGAAAAACAAAAGATAACGGAAAGACTGCCGGCAGTGGTTATTTTTTTGTAATTTCTTTTTTTCTAATGTCAGCGCGGGGAGAGTTTGGATTTCAGGAGTGTAAGGCAGCTTTGTGGCTCAAAAAGTCAGAAGTGCCAAGTCGACGCTGCGGAGACCTTGGATTTCATTCTGGGTTTTTGCCCGTCCCGTGATGAAAACAAAGCTGGATGGTCTCAGTGCGGCCACGAATAACTGTGCAATAATCAATTTGAAATAAGCTTTGAATAATTATTCTAGCTCTGGAGAATTGAAATATCCGTTAGACTACAATGCAACACGCACGGCATAGCATGTGAGCAATTGCACCTCCTACTGCGTAAGGATTAAAAAGGGCACTCGGAAGGTTTTCCCGAGGAAGTTCCGTGAGCATCTTTCACGGGGCCGTTCCCAGACGCACGCGGGTCGCATCGCTCTGCGAGATTCTCAAATGGGATACTTTGGGTCTCGAGTCACAGGGCGCCAATGGTGCACCTGGGAATACGATCCTGACCAAAAAAAAAGAAAATCCAGGCATAAATTTCGATTTAAAGCTTTTGTTGTGGCCGAAACGTCGTGAGAATTATTTTATTATGTTTTATTTTTATTATTTTATTATTTCCCATCTACGTGACTTTACCGAAAGAACCAAGAAGAAAAATCCAGGCATGTTTCATAGTTAATGTATTTTGGGTGAGATTGTGTAGGTGTACCATCAGTATTATATTATAACCCTCCACCACTTGACGGAGCCGATCAATTCACGTTGTCACGTGGCCAAATCTGCCAATTGATTTGGTTTATCAACATAACCAGAAGGTTGAAAAGCAAGAAAATGTTCACTTTTTGTGCGACGTAGCACAGGAGATTCCACCCAGCAGCACCACCAGGTGTTTTTCAGTCTCAACAACTTGCGTTAAAGACCTTCCAGAACCGAGTCCTCATGTAGGTGCCATGACATCATCAGGACAGCCTTGCAGATGAACCAGTTTAATCATTATAGTTAATTGGTGGTTCATTGGTTGTAATTGGCAGGTTAGATTTGTACTGCTTTTGTACGGCTTTTGATGTGCGTATCTCTCTCTTTTGGTCACCCAGTTTTCCATTGTTCACACATCGGATGAATGACCCAAAGGCAGTTTCATCCCTGAGCGGTTATACTGGAGTAGTTATACTGCCTTAAAAAATAACTTAAAAAAAACAACACCAATTATGTTACCAGGAAAGCCTCACCAAGTCTCAAGACTCTTTTTTTCACACAGGAGGGTACCGCACTTGCCGATTCACATTTATTAATCTTTGGTTTCATGTCAGAGTAAACCGGCGAAGCGGAAGAAAACCCAGCATGCTTCCGAGGAGGTGACACTCAAGCAGATTGAGGCACGCTTGAACCAATGCTGGCGAACTGTCACGTGTTAACAGGGAAGGATCCTGCTTTCTCCGGCAACAAAACTGAAACCTTTTTACGAGGATTCATGTCTGCATTAACCACAATACTTGCAGTCAAAATGCAAACAAAAAACACACTGATAATATATGCATTGTCCTTTGAAACTGATTAGTCCACACCAGCTCAAAGACAATGGACTATGATAGTGCATGATAGTGCATTGTCTTTGAGCTGTACGCCTTTTGGCGTCATCTGGTCGAGCACCAATTGAAACGAGGCTCAAAAGAAAGCTGTCTCTGGTGTGGACCAATCAGTTTCAAGGATAATGCATATATTTTCAGTGTGTTTTTTGTTTGAATTTTGACTGCAAGTATTGTGGTTAATGCAGACATGAATCCTCGTAAAAAGATTTCAGTTTTGTTGCCAGAAAAAAAGGGGGAAAACCCTATTATTATAAGGATCCTGCTATATTTAAAAAGGTAAAGGTGCAGCCCTGCAATTTATTGTTCATGCCACTGCTGGCAGAAGGGACTCCAGCAGTAGAAGGAGCTCTGGAGAGCCTCTCTGGAAGGTATTTTTTCACTCGATCTTGCAACGTGCCAGACGTCTTGGTTGAACCACTGACTGTGGCCCATCTATTTATACTGCTGCGTGGACAGAAATGGGGGTATTTCTATCTTTTATTAACTTGGCCACTCTTTCAACTGCCGTGTGGCGGGAGATCGAACCAACAACCTCTAGATTGTTTTATACTGTTAACGTTCTTATCCTGCCCCTACTGGACATCTGTGAAAACTAGCTTCATAGCTCATCGGATTCCTCCAGTATAAACGAATTATATTATGTTTCTGGAATCCAGTGTGAAAGCCATTTCCCCCCCCCCCCCCCCACGACTGCATCATGATATTTTGATGTCGTCTTTTCTCCAGCCACACAAAAGTGCAGAATGCTTTCACTGAAATGCGATGTGACTTCAGTTTTTCTTTCACTTTGCCCTTGCGGTTATAACTTGATGCGTCATGCGGCAAATGTTTCACTTTACAATGCCTCCATTTTAATTGCAGGGGGGAACGCAATTGTGCATGGGCTTAGACAGCCATTTTTGTTCACTCTGCAAGTCCTGAGGTCAAATGGAACGGCTACTTAAATGTGACAATTAACGGGACCGTGTACAACATTTCTAGCTTCTAGTTTTTCACATATCTTAAGCGGTACTTGTGCTACTCGTAGCAAAACCAGCCGTGTACGCTTACAGACTCATTTCGAGCAGTAGTTATCACTTTCTCGCCATTACATCCATTCTTCTGTTGGCATTAATGGCCTCATTAAGATAAAGAAAAAACACTTTAAATACTCCGATGGATTATCTTTCACCCACAGTACTCAAGAGCCTTCTGTTCCAAAAGAGGTGGATTTAAAAAGTGAGCCACCTTCTGCCAGATTCAATGGAAAGGCAGACAATTTTGAAAGTTTTCCAAGCGGTTTGAAGCAAGTAATTGCAATTATAATCATAATACAGTCCATTCTGTATAACTAAACACACGTGGAACAGCAACATGGGTCCCATACAAATGAGAGACCAAAAGAATTGCGCGTATTTTTTTTTCCATAAATTATACTAGAACATTATTTATCGTACCCTGTAATACAGAAAATTACCGGCAATCACTCGCAATGTGAAAGTGTGAGCGCACTCAACCCCAGTGTGTGATTATTCCGCAATTTAGAAGCAAAATGGGTCCCACATTTATCAAAAAACATGAACCACCTTGGCCATTGTTGATTGCATTAATCTTTGATATTTCTTTGCAACTTTCAAAAAATCCCATGTTGGTTTGAAGGCCCACAAGGTTGATCTCCCCTTGTTTGACTTTCTTGAACTGCATGCGGTGTCTTGGCTTCCTTCCATCCGTCTGACTCTTCTGCCACCCTTGTTGTTT
This sequence comes from Lampetra planeri, assembly GCF_965212315.1. Taxonomy (NCBI): domain Eukaryota; kingdom Metazoa; phylum Chordata; class Hyperoartia; order Petromyzontiformes; family Petromyzontidae; genus Lampetra; species Lampetra planeri. Next base: position 9,627,510 of record NC_136127.1, on the reverse strand, counting down.
TTACTGATTTCCTCTGATCCTGGTTGGCAGCCGCCTTGATAAATAACCTGGCAGCCGCACAGCTCGTGGGCTTACACGTCCAGGGGGGAAGGTTGCAGCCATTGAACAACTCTCCGAGCTCCCTTAACGCGATGTCGGTCCACTGCGCCCCTACTCGCCGTGGAGGATTATTTATACGTACTTCATCGCACTGGTCAGTGCGAGTTGGTGAAGACGAGTAGAAGACATGTGGGAGTAATAGAATTGGCTTTTTGCTGCACTGCCGTCTGCTACCCCACATGTATTGCCTTCTGCTATACTGAGGTACGTTCTTAACTTCCTGATGAACAACACTGCACTTCGTTGACCTTAATCTGCTTTCTTTTCCCAAAATAAATCATTCAGCTGAACCATTTAGATAAAAAAATAATTGTTTTACTAAATTCGTTATATATTTACTGTAATGATTCTTTGATGATTTCCACAATTTTTTTTCCCGTGGTCCAGGGACATTGTGAAGTGCTTCACAAAGAAGGCCGAAAAAGTTAGATTCAAGATACTATTTATACGATTAAACTCAAATTTCGATTTAAAGCTTTCGTGACTGCAGGGATTCATCTTCTTGGTTCTTTCGGTAAAGTCACGTAGAAGGGAAATAATAAAATAATAAAATAATAAAACATAATAAAATACAATTCTCACGACGTTTCAGCCACAACGCAAGCAGCCGTCCTCAGGTGAAGAACAGGTCTGTCGGAACAGGTCTGTCGGAAAGACCTGTTCTTCACCTGAGGACGGCTGCTTGCGTTGTGGCCAAAACGTCATGAGATTTGTATTTTATTATGTTTTATTATTTTATTATTTTATTATTTCCCTTTTACGTGACTTTACCGAAAGAACCAAGAAGATTAAACTCAACTTTCTTTTTCTATTTTACCGGGTAAGGCCCACTGAAATGTGTCGCTCTTTTTCAGAAGTGGCATACCACGTTGAAATTTATAGCAAACAAATACTCCGAAGGCACGTTTCTAAATGCGGAGGGAAGAACTGGAGGAACCGTAGAGAAAAATCAACGCGGTCATGGACAGAGAGAACACGTAAACTCCAAATATACAGGAGGCGTCAGGATCGGGATCGAACCCGCGACCTCCCGCGTAGCAGGCGAGGGAGTTAACATCGCCGCCGCGAGGCGCCACGGTGGCGCGAGACGCGTCTTGAAAGATAAAAGAAAACTGCCGGAGCGACACAACTCGCAAAGAAGGCACCAAGCGTTTCACTGAAGATTGGGGACACGAATATAACGACAGGGCAACCACTGCGGAGGTGGAGCGATGAGACCAGCTCGCGCGCAGGATTGAGATGAATTGTAGCATCGCATGACCATGGGAGATGGCGGCGCCTCTTTGCGTATTCACACGCGCCAAATCGCAATTGTTGTCATCGTACGCACAGGATAGCACGATGACAAACAAGTAAACCCGTAAAAACAAAGTTTTTCACTATAAATCCTTTATATGCGTGGCATCGGGGCGGCTAGAGTCATCTCGTCCTCTGGCTTGAGATGGCTGCCACCTTTGGGTCAGATTATTGTCTGGCCGCATTAAACAATTGGTAATTAAATATTTTAAAAAATTTCCCTAAACAGTGTAAAATTTTGGAAAAAAAATTTATCACGAAAATGCATTGTCACGCACAACGAGTCTGTGTGCAAAATGTCAGCTCGATTGGATCACGGGAAGTGGGTTAAAAAACGACCGAAAGATTTGCACGCTCCTAAGCAAGCAAGCAAGCAAGTGAACTTAATATAAAGGATTTAAAAAAATCCGAAGCACACTGAGCTCTTTATACCGAGGGGGAAGAATTCCGATTCCATGGTGAACATCGCCGGCGAGTGACATCTGAACCCGGGTCCTGATACACACTCTCCAGCAACTCCCCCCCCCCCCCACCCCCGTTCACCTCTGATTAGCAGGGTTGGCAACGTACGGTGCGAAAGAAGTTCAACATACATACATACCTTCGTGCAAAACCGATCTGACCAGCGTGGCAAAGTGTTGTCAAACAATCTCCGTGACCGACACGCTGTTGCGGGTGCAGTAAATAATGGCCATACATTTGCATTATGCTTTACTCTGAATGCCGGAGATATGTTTCTGACAAGGAGTGACTTTTTATTTATATATATGTACACTTTTCGACGTAAAGTTGTCTCCAACGAACGTGTTGCATAATTCGGTGTGGAGCTTTCACACTGCTCAGTGCTGAATTTGGGCGCGAAAATAGAATTTGCCGTCTGGTAATAAAGTGTTGAAAGTAGCGTGTAAAATGTGTTACACATGGCTTGATTAATGGGAGTAGTAGCTGTACTCAGTTTAAAAGTTGCCTGCGAAGTAGAGTGTGTGAGCGATTTTTTTGTTTCGTAATTACCGTTACTTTGAAAAAGCCATGTCTATTTTTGGCTCACGAAATATAATGCTCAATTACTCAACAAATTCAGATGAACTGTGCAGGTCTTTGTGTTGCCAAGCATTAAGAAATAGACGCAAACATATAACCGCGTGACCAACTGGCACTGATCAGCGTGGTCCAACAACTTCCACGACCGACGTGGCCTGTGAAGCTTTTGAACCGGGAGAGGATGATAATAATAATAGGGTTTTCCCCCTTTTTTCTGGTAACAAAACTGAAACCTTTTTTACTAGGAATCATGTGTGCATAACCACAATTATTTGTGGTCAAAATGCAAACAGAAAACATGGGAAAAACCCTATTATTATATTTTGGTACTGGCAAAGGAGGTCTACGGATGTAGATGCTCACCCCGAGCCCTCATTACTTTGATAGTGCATTGTCTTTGAGCTGTCCGCCTTTTGGCGTCCTCTGGTCTAACACCAATTGAGACGAGGCTCAAAAGAAAGCCGTCTCTGGTGTGGACCAATCAGTTTCAAGGACAATGCATATATTATCAGAGTGTGTTTTTTGTTTGCATTTTGACCACAAGTATTGTGGTTAATGCACACATGATTCCTCGTAAAAAAAAGGTTTCAGTTTTGTTGCCAGAAAAAAAAGGGGGAAAACCCTATTATTATATTTTGGCACTGGTGAAGGAGGTCTAATGATGTCAGGAGAGGATGTTTAACACGTGGTGTGCTTTCGCGACAAATATTATCCATCATAGAGGTTTTTTTGGGTTAGATCGTGCAAATATAAATGCGTCGTTAAACCCGCCTCCACCCGACAGTGCCAATTAGCGAGGTTGGTCACGTAAACAGATCGTGCAAATATAAATGCGTCATTAAACCCGCCTCCACCCGACAGTGCCAATTAGCGAGGTTGGTCACGTAAACAAAACGTGCCAATTCGTTACTAGTACAGCGCTCCGGTGTGTTGGAGAGTAAACCCACAGCGTTTAGAATTCGAGTGAGACGTTTTCGCCAGTAATTGCAACCAGCCTCATCAGGCGACAGCCAGAGGCGTGGAGAAATCCCCCTCCTGTTTCGGTCTTAAATAGACGGAGGGGGTGAGTGTGACGTCGTCACTTGTGAACCAATCGGGTGCGAAGGCCACAGAGGTGGTGGTGGTGTGGGCGGGCTGCATGTTATCATTAGTACGATTGCATGTACTCTTTGCACGGGTTGTGCTTCATAACGCTGTGATGCGCGTGTTATATTTTGTTGCGCGGCGATGTCCAACATTTCGCTTCGCATCTGCAGAAGCTCTTGGCACGTGGAGCAAAAAACGTCGTGCGTCGTGTAGAAAGAATGCGCGGTTACAACCCGAAAACACGTGGCAGAATTACCATTAATGTTTATTTTTGCGTTGTATCAAAATGTGGGAAAAGCAAGTTTGCGAACACTGTCTGCCAGCGAGCCGCGATTAATAAACACCAGGAACCCCCCCCGCCCCATCCCTTCACACAACCTCCTCACACAACAGAATCGTAATGTGGACATTACGGCTTCGGATGCGGGACAAGTCTGGAAGAACATGAAAAAAAAAACATGAGCGGTTGATAATCAGAAGTGTTGATGAGAGACCACAACTGCACGTTAACTTTATCAAGATGTGTTGGGGAGATTGTTGTCCCTGTGTTGTTTTGTGGATTTTTTTTTTTTAACACTTCTAAACAAGACACGACGTTTATTCAAGGCGAGTAATAAATAGAGATGCTTGTTTATTTCCTAGGGCTTTTGTCGTGCAATGTATTTCCATTGTGCCCTCGGCATCGTGCAACGAGACAAGGAAGACACGAGGAAAATCTGACAGAGCAGTGAATCACCCCATGTGTCAGAGAAGACCTGCCAAGAAGATCCTTTGCAAGAGTTGTCGCTAAAATTCCATAAAACTCTCCATTTTCAAATCATTTATGCAGCCAGGATCATGCTCGTCCATAACACGCCTGCTATGAGATTGTTGCATAGGTGGGACAAAGTCATTGTTATGCAAGTCCAAGTCGAGTCGCAAGTCATCAAATTCATGACTCGAGTCTGACTCGAGTCCAAGTCACATGACTCGAGTCCACACCTCTGGTCATTGTTGCATGCCAGCAAAAGCAATATGTTTAATTATCATAGCTGGCTTTTAGCCAAACTTTAATTGCAAAACTGAAGTTAATCTAAATATTGACTTAAAGCTTTCGTGACTGCAGGAATTAATATTATTTGGGTCTTTCGGTAAAGTCACGTAGATAGGCTCAAAAAAAAATAACAAAAAACTACGACGTTTCGATCGCAACACAAGCGGACGAACGCTTGTGTTGCGATCGAAACATCGAATTTTTTGGTAATTTTCTTTGAACCTATCTACGTGACTGTACCGAAAGACCCAAAGAATATAAAGTTAACATCGTGAATGGGTACCACTCGTGAGTGACGAGGCCGAGACTGTTAAATGCTCCGCTCGCGAATCCAGATTCGTCATGGGTGGCCTCAATAGGGATTAAAAACCGGAGATCTCAGTCATTCATAATATAGGTTTGTGGGTCAGATCGCGTTATTTATAAATGTGTCGTAAACCTCCACCATCCGACACGGCCAAACAGTAAAAAAGTGTGTCACGTTTGTCAAAGGCCAGAACAATTCACTTCTTTAGCCCTTTGAAAAACCTGACACATGTTTTACTTTTCGATTTAAAGCTTTCGTGACTGCAGGGATTCATCTTCTTGGTTCTTTCGGTAAAGTCACGTAGAAGGGAAATAATAAAATAATAAAAAATAAAACATAATAAAATAATCATCACGACTTTTCGGGCACAACGCAAGCAGCCGTCCTCAGGTGAAGAACAGGTCTGTCGGAAAGACAGTGTCTGAATGGGCACCACGAAGCTTGGCAGCGTATATTTATATATTTTTTACTGTTTGGCCGTGTCGGGTTTTGGAGCGTTACGACACATTTATAAATAACGCGATCTGACCCAAAAACCTATATTATGAATATTATTGGTCGCGAAAGCAAGTTCAGTGCCCTGGTCTCTGAGTCACCCCAAGCAGTGCTCAATAAGACGACAAAAATGTTCCACGTTGAAACGGATGGCCATTTTAGTACAGCTGTTAATCTTTCAAAGTACGTTCAAAAGTACATTTGAGGCATCTAATATTCATTTTGAAGTAGTTTCAAATTGTGTCATTAAATATTCAAAGGTATAATCCGCGCATGCTTTAACCATGCATGGTTTATTTAAGGCAAGATAGGTGTTGATTACCAGAATGTGTCACAGCATATGTATAGAATATGACAAAGCAAATACACTTTGTTTTCGTTGGAAGAGGGCAATAGGAATTCTGAAAGTATGATTTTTAAAGCTATAGCTTGGGTAAACACATTTAAATAAACAATCTATCCACAAAAAGTATGAACTCCAGTAACAAAACTGTATCTCCACTACCTAACCTATCAGTTAAGTCTAAGAATGTTATGGTATTGCATATGACATATTTACACTTTTACAGATATGGAACATGGAATCAAGTGTCTTTATACAGGTAAGAACAACAGTTCCATACTGCCCACCAGGGATTATGTGTCTGTCTGTCGTGCATAGCCACACCCTCGATTTGTATTTCACAGAGCGCTTCGGGCGGGCTCAGCACCACGTGACGCGCCGCCCCACGCAGCTTGCGCCACGTGACACGGATCGCACGAATGCGCTGTCCAACTAAGTTCCTACCTGCCCACTCCGAAGGAACGTGTTTTAATAAATAAGCAAAACATTGATGGACAAGTTAGCTGTTGTGCAGGTGCTCGTTGAACTAGGATTGTAAGAGATAGTGGCGGTTTGAAGAGGCCTGCATCCAGCAGTGGAATGATCATGGATGATGATGATGGACATTTTACCATCTTATTAGGGATGAGGTCAGGATTTTCAGATTAATCAGACCGGGCTGAAATACAAAAGTTTGGTCTCGGATTAAAGTTGAGGAAAATTATCTTACACATGAAATATTTGTTGTGCTTTTCCCGTCAAAAGTCTGCCCGCCAAAAGTATTATCATATGGCGTTAGTTGACGTTACTTTTATTTGCAAAAAGACGACTTAATGAAAAATTACCCTCTGAAACTTGAGCAAAATTAACAATATTGCCGACATTTTGGCAAGTCCCTTTTTCATGTCATAAGGGTAGGAGGGACATTGCCCATTCAAAATTTGGATGGCAAATCCAGAGGACCCAGTAAAACATTACAACCACCACCGGGAGAAAATAAAAACCTCAAACATACAGACCTCAGGCGTTGGGATCTGCCCAGCTGTCGCCTGATGAAGCTAGTTGTAATTACTGGCGAAACGTCGTACTCACATTGTAAATGTTGTGGCTTGGCTCTCCAACACACCGGTTAGTGCTGTACTAGTGACGAATTGGCACGTTCTGTTTACGTGACAAACCTTAATAATTGGCTGTGTCGAGTGGTGGCGGGTTTAACGGCACATTTATATATTTACACGATATAACCCAAACAAAACTATCCACAAGCCCATTGTGTTGGCCCTTTTTTAAGCGAGGCCCAGGGAAAACCTCCCCATTTGGCCCACTCCCTCCCCTTGCTCCAGGAAGCCGTCCCTGCCTAGCGCACTGCACTTGGGGGCGAGGATTGGATTTGGAAACGACGAACCTCTTGGGCCCATCTTCTTGGTTTTTTCGTTAAAGTCACGTAGAAGGGAAATAAAAAAAAAAGCTATCGTGCTGTGACGGTTCCACCTGAAGACGGAAGCCTGTGTTGCCTCCGAAACGTCGTGAGAATTATTTTATTGTTTTATTTTTTATTATTTTATTGTTTTATTTTTATTATTTTATTATTTCCCTTCTACGTGACTTTACCGAAAGAACCAGAAAGATGAATCCCTGCAGTCACGAAAGCTTTAAATCGAAACTCTTGGGCCCACTTTTTTTTTGAGTCCACAATGTTGTCGCCCGAGCCGATCGACGCGCAGCCCTCACGATGTCTGCCAGAAATAGCTGGGTCAGTTTTAGAAAAAAAGTGAGAGGGAGAGAGAAAACAAGACAAATTTGTGACCCTTGTTCAGGTCAGAGAATTGTGCGCTTGTGACTATTTTCCATGTTGTGTGGAGCTGTAGTGATGCAGTGTAAGAGACGGGCCAAGTACAATAGTGGAGAAAATACTCAGTCGAACACATATCTTGTTTTTATTTCTCTCGTTTTTGTTTTTGGCTGGATACGAAGCAACGCGATTGCATAAGTGAATCAGTTTGGCGCTCGCAATTTTCTACATGGCTGCTTGCTTTATGAATACGTTCACTTAAGTATTTGGTCTTTTATTTGTATTTCAACTCATTATTGTTATTGCTGGTAGTACTTTCATAACTGTGCGAGCTGCTGAAGAATGCCATGTCTGCCAACCAGTTTTGTGCGTTTTTATTTAATTCCCATACCCTATGGAAACTTCTGCAAGAGACATTTATTTCATACCTCATCTGTAAATTGAGTGCCAATATTTTCGAAAACGGATGTTACAGATCCAGCAATATTATTTGTATGACAAAGGCCTCTGTTTTCCCGATGCACATAATATGCACGTGGTTAAGTAAGTCGCTCTGACTATACATGGCATCGTATGATGGGTGTTAAAAAGGATGTTCAAACTCGATTAATTATACCAGTTAAACACATTTGCACATTTACATTTTGGTAAACATTATTTATACGGCAATTAATTAAAAAGTATTTACATCAAAGGAGCTAGTTTAAATGTCACTGCGTGCGCTGAATGAAATGCATGCTTCTGCAATTGTTCCGTTTCTTATTTGAAGATATCATCCAGAGGAAAACACTATGCCACGTACGTGCCTTTTGAAAAAACCCTGCCTAGTGTGTGTGCATTTAAGTGTGTGTATGTATGGGGAGCGGTAGTGTAGCGATAGCAGTTAGCGCGCTGCCGACCCAGGTTCGATTCCCGCTCACGGCCAACACCGGTGACGGTTATTTGAACCGGTACTGGGCCTCCCCTAGATCGACTCAGCCTTAAATGATTAGCCTGGTGCTATGTGTAAACATTGTCACTAGGGAGACAAAGGTGGCCGGGCGTGGTGTTGGCCACCCACACCCTCGTGTGCTGTGCCGGCCTTCATAGGTGCTCGCTAACAGCACTTGCCCCAACAGTCTGTTACAGACTATACGGGAGATCTTTGTCTCTGTACGTATAGAGCAGCGGTGCAACGGTTAGCGCGCTGCGCTACGAACCCAGCGACCCGAGTTCGATTCCCGCTCACGGCCAACACCAGCGACGATTATCCGGACCAGTCCTGGGGCCTCCAGAGATCCACTCATCCTCTATTTATGTATGTATGTTGAACTTCTTTCACACCGCACATAGCCAACCGAGCTAATCGCACCAGGTACCGAATGAGTATCCCTATGGGGTGTGTAAATATCTCCACTGAAGAGACCAAGGTGGTCAGGATTGGCGCTGGACAACCACTCCCTCTGCAACATCTTAAATGTGGTCTTCCAACTCTGAGACTGAAGATTTATGTTTTTTATGGACATGCTATGCAGGGAATTATAGAATGTGTGCATCGTGTAGAAGAAGAAAAAGAGCCGTGTCTAACTGACTTCAAGAGTTGTTCTGTGAACGTCACATCCCGGTGCCACTCTCAGACACAGGGTGATCCACTGCTAGCTGCAGAGTTCCGAATGGGAAACATCTCTGTCTCGTGACATGACATTCATGTTAAAATAGCACAACTGCAATATCGTATAACGTACAATTGCAGCAGAGACAACAACAGCGAAAAACTAAAAGCAAATTACAAACATGAATACATTTGGATTCGCTCTTCTGCTTAGGATGAAAGCAGTTGAACATTATGAACAAAGTCATTTGCATTAATTGTACTCCGGAATGGATTAAGGTCATGTATATTAATATTCACGAGTCCCCAGGACACAAAGCAGAATGCCCCCTGGTAGGACAGGCCAAAAGATATTTAGCAGACAGTACAGTAGGTTTGAATCGGCCTTATTGGCACACAAAGGCCATTTCAAATTTTCACAAAACAAAGATCCCCCGGATAGTCTTCACAGACTGTTGGGGCAAGTGCTGTTAGCGAGCAAATATGAAGGCCGGCGCAGATGGAGGGGGGGGGCACAGTACCACGCCCGGCCGCCTTTGTCTTCCCAGTGGAAATGTTTTTACCGCACCGTGTATTCATGTGAGTCTGAGTCGACCTAGGAGATGCCCAGGACCGGTTCAGATAATCGTCACTGGTGTTGGCCGTGAGCGGGAATCGAACTCGGGTGGCCGAGTTGGTTGCGCAGTGTTGCGCTAACCGCTGCGCCACCGCTCCCTTTAACCACACAACACGCGCGCGCGCGCGCGCGCGAATTGTCCATGGTTCTTAGTGCCAGTGTGAGTCCTGATGCGATTTACAAACTGGGCCACACACTCGGGCTATACATCAAAGTGAAATCCACTTACGCGATGTCATCTGCTGGGACCCATTCACCAATTAAAGCTGTGCTGTCTGGGGGGGGAGGGGCATGGAGGGAGGGTTGGGAGGGGTGGGAGGTTGTGGGTCTGCTGGCTACATATTAAGGCGTGTAGCGGTGCATCAATTCATGGATTCACGTGGGATTCTTTCAGCTCGCGTTACGTACATCGACCCGCGTGCGTAAGCATCGGTGTTTTGGTTTATTTGTTTGTAAATGTTGTATGCGATGCATGCACAAGACGATGGTGCCCGTGTCTCTAAGACTGCTTTTTTTGCATTTAGCTAAAGAAGTTCAACATACACACACACAGTGATGGCCGATGGAACTGCGGAAGCCTGCTAAATTTACAACGGTACAAAACATATCTAATTGTAGGTTACTTCAAATCTAGATTAGGTAACTAGTTGGCTCATAAAGGCATGAGAACCGAGCTGGAACTCGTGAGATCTTGCGTTGGAAATCGATTTCAGTGACCAGTGATTCAACTGGGGCTTCGACTGTTTTTGTTCATTGGTTCTAACAGTTATTTTCGCTGGTCCAACTTTGAGAATTATGAACGGTACTTGACATCGGTTTGACTGTCATGCGAATCGCATAGAAGAGTGTATGGGGAGAGTGCGCCCCCTACTGTGTAAAGGATAAAAAGGGCTTCTTGAATGAGTCCTTGGGAAAATATCTTCCACGGCTATGTCCCAATGGACGCTTAATCTTGTGACACGTACAAAACTCCATCTAGTGACACGTATAAAACTCAGATACAACTGTACGAGGACATTAATCGCTCCATTTTAACGATTTAATGTAGATGTTATGGCTCATTGAAGTGCCGAAGTTGCCCACATACATTTTAGATGAAATCCCAAACAATGAAAATTCTTCATGTAATTTTTTTTTAAACCAGGTAACGCCATATACTCTAAAAGCATGGATCTGAATGTGGAGGGAGAAACCGGAGCACCCGCAGAAGAATCCACGCGACCACGGGGAGAGGGACACACACACAGACTCCAAATATAGAACAGGCGTCAAGGTCGGGATCGAACCCACGACCTCCTGCATACCAGGCGACGGAGTTCACATCTCGCCACTTTTTCTCGGGAGACTCTTGCATTGGGATGAATCCTACTAATGGGTGACGGGTGGTATGTGTGAGTAATCCAGAGAACCTAGAGAAACCCCAACCCTGCCATCGTTTGGTACCACCTCACGACCCCACTCCCACAACATGACCGTGGCTTTGACATCAGTGGCGAGCGATGTCTGAACTGGGCCTAGGCACCCAATCTGCACTTATCAACCTGGCGAAGTATGGTCAAATAACCCCCATGACCGACACGGACAATCTACCCCATCTGGCAGTAGCCTGACAGAGGGCTAATGACTAATTTTCACGTTTCGCAAATGATTTAATTCGCGTGCTTTAAAATAAAAGCAATATGTGCCCGTGCATGAGCAATGTTCTACCCATATCCTCCTCTGCGTTATAAGACGCGCATTTTCGACCCCTGTATTTTAATGGAAATTTCACGAGCGTGTCTAATAATGCACTAATCGTGAACGTGTGAAGCCTTCTCTCCGTGGCGAGCATCCCTCAACATTGGCATTAAGCTCGCGCAAGAATAGAATAGATTCTCACCCCCCGCCGCTCGCCTTCACAAACTCAAGTTTGGCTCCTGCTATGAAACTGCGTCTTCCGCACAGGGCAAGGCAAAACAAACACAACCACATCACAACGATGACAAAGATTCATTATATTGCCCAAGATGAGCAATGCTGATGTAATGTGACACGGCGCTGTTTATGTGAAATCGCTTCTCACGTTACTGCTGCACTATCGGGGACGTCTCGTGCAGTTGCTTGCACGTTGTTCTAACTGCAATTCTCTCACATTGTTCCATTTGCAATAACGCACGGAGTGGTCCAGACGTCTCGTGACCCCCCCCCCATCCCATTTAATAATCTGAAACGTAATATTTGTGTATTCCAGTGAGTGTGAAATAAGCAAACGAATACGTCCATGTTCGGGGTCAATTAATGTTGGGGTCACAAGACATTACGAACAGTACTGCACATTGTTCTCGGATAGCACTACACATTTTATCTAGTGCAGTAATGCACAATGATCTCGTGCAGCACTGCACTATTGTTATCGTGCAGCACTGCACTATTGTTATCGTGCAGCACTGCACTATTGTTATCGTGCAGCACTGCGCTATTGTTATCGTGCAGCACTGTGCTATTGTTATCGTGCAGCACTGCGCTATTGTTATCGTGCAGCACTGTGCTATTGTTATCGTGCAGCACTGTGCTATTGTTATCGTGCAGCACTGCGCTATTGTTATCGTGCAGCACTGCACTATTGTTATCGTGCAGCACTGCGCTATTGTTATCGTGCAGCACTGTGCTATTGTTATCGTGCAGCACTGTGCTATTGTTATCGTGCAGCACTGTGCTATTGTTATCGTGCAGCACTGTGCTATTGTTATCGTGCAGCACTGTACTATTGTTATAGTGCAGCACCGCACTATTGTTATAGTGCAGCACTGCGCTATTGTTATTGTGCAGCACTGCGCTATTGTTATCGTGCAGCACTGCGCTATTGTTATCGTGCAGCACTGCACTATTGTTATCGTGCAGCACTGCACTATTGTTATCGTGCAGCACTGCACTATTGTTATCGTGCAGCACTGCACTATTGTTATAGTGCAGCACTGCGCCATTGTTATAGTGCAGCACTGCGCTATTGTTATAGTGCAGCACTACACTATTGTTATAGTGCAGCACTATTGTTTTAGTGCAGCACCGCGCTATTGTTATCGTGCAGCACTGCACTATTGTTATCGTGCAGCACTGCACTATTGTAATCGTGCAGCACTGCGCTATTGTTATCGTGCAGCACTGCGCTATTGTTATAGTGCAGCACTGCACTATTGTTATCGTGCATCACTGCACTATTGTTATCGTGCAGCACTGCACTATTGTTATCGTGCAGCACTGCACTATTGTTCTAGTGCAGCACTGCACTATTGTTCTCGTGCAGCACTGCGCTATTGTTATAGTGCAGCACTGCACTATTGTTCTCGTGCAACACTGCACTATTGTTCTCGTGCAACACTGCACATTACTGTGCCCGTAGAGACGCGCCCGGCAGAGCCGTGAAGCTCATCATCGGGCGTGAGCCCTGCGAGAGCCGCTGGCGCTGGGTGACCACTGCGGAGCGGACGAGACGAGTGCAGTGGGCGCTGTGGGCAGTAGAGCGCGCGCAGTGCAGCAAACAAAAGACATTCCGCCTCCTCCACACACCCCGCACCCGCCCCAGCGCGGTGAAGTATGGTCACGGCGTGCCAAGGCGTTGGCGGCAGTGGAGAGGCGTGAGTCCAAAGGCTCGGCGCGTTTACTGCACCCTGGCACCGCAAACTGTGGCCAGTGCCCGGTCACCCTCTCACGACCGTGCAGTCTATGCAGTGCGCAGTGGATGAAGCGCGCGGTGCGGTTGCCGCTGCACACTGCACGTAGAGTGTGGGGCTCGCATCCCGCACGATAATCTTAACAGTGGCGGTGATGTGTTCTCTGGAGCCCGGGAACGATGCCTTTTCTCACCCCCCCCCTCTCTCTCTCTTCTCGGTCGCTGCGTCTCCCCCATCATCATCATCACAACCATCCTCCTCCCCAACCTCCACCACCCCTCCTCCTCCTCCTTCCCCTCCTCCTCCTCCGCGGTGTCTTCTTCGCAACGATTTCTCCCAACTTCGCTTATTATTCCATGCGCAAAGAGGGCTGCGCGGTGGTCAAGCCTCGACGTGTCTGCATCATCACACACTCCCGTGTAGCAGCAGCAAGCAGCAGCAGTAAGTAGCAAGCAGCAACAACAGCAGCAGCAGTAAGTAGCAGCAACAACAGCAGCAGCAGGCAGCAGTAAGTAGCAGCAACAACAGCAGCAGCAGGCAGCAGTAAGTAGCAAGCAAGCAACAACATCAGCAGCAGTAAGTAGCAGCAACAGCAGCAGCAGCAGGCAGCAGTAAGTAGCAAGCAAGCAACAACAGCAGCAGCAGTAAGTAGCAAGCAACAGCAGCAGCAGCAGAAGTCGGCGATTCCCCCGATGTTATCGGCCTGGAAGTGAATGCGCAGCCGATGAGTTGCGCTGCAATCACGACTCGCGATGCTCGTTGTTCGTCGTAGTTGCCTGTGCCGTTGAGAGTTCTTCCGGCGACAGCGTGACGGCTCTTCAACTCCACCCGGGCTGTCTCTCTGTCTCTCTCTCTGTCTGTCTCTCTCTGTCGTCTCTTGTGTGGGTCGCTCTTCACTGGGTGGGATGCGATGTAGCGCTGTAGTAGCGGGCTGTGCCGCCGTCAGCTCTCTGTGAACGGTGGCTCCCCGTGCAAGCAGAGGAAGACGACGAAGACTAGGCGGTCCGCGGCTCATCAAACAAACTAAAGCACCCCGGTTGGAGTTTGCGTGAAGGTAGTCGACATCCAAGAGCGACAATCTCACGCGCAGCGCTTGAACTCACGCCGCACACGTGGGTACACACGTGCCGCTACGCAGACACGTCGACACACAAGTTCACTCACGCACACACACACATCTCTCAACTTACATCACACACGCACAGATAGACATAGACACACACACACAGATACGCACACACAGCAGCACAAGTTCACTCACACACACAGCTCTCAACTCGCATCACACACACGCACAGATAGCCAAAGACATATGCACAGACACACCGGCATAAGTTAACTCACACACACAGCTCTCAACTTAGATCACACGCACAGATAGATAGACAAAGACGTACACACAGACACACACCGACATGCAAGTTCACTCACGCACACACACATCTCTCAACTTGCATCACACGCACAGATAGACATAGACACACACACACACAGATACGCAGACACACAACAGCACAAGTTCACACACACACACACGGCTGTTAACTAGCGTCCCACAGAAACACACAGACGAAACGTCACGTACACAGCTTCTCAATTCAAACCACGCATATGCACACACGACCTCGCGTCCACAACGTATACGCTCACGCACAAAGACAAATTCAAATACAACGCAAACCACAAACACACATTGTCGCAGACGCATCCCTTGCGAACATTGGCCCAGCTCGCAACCTCACACGGGCAGAGACACGTGGCACACAACCGATCGCACAGAAAGCTGAGTGCTCGCTACATCTTGACCCACGCATCAACTTAAACTGACTGCACTCACATTTTTCCACTCGCCTACCCATCCACTCGCCCACCCATCCACTCACCTACCCATCCACTCACCCACTTACTCACCAATACCTACCCATCCACTCACCCACTTACTCACAAATACCTACCCATCCACTCACCCACTTACTCACCAATACGTACCCATCCACTCACCTACCCATCCACTCACCCACTTACCAATACCTACCCATCCACTCACCTACCCATCCACTCACCCACTTACTCACCAATACCTACCCATCCACTCACCCACTTACTCACCAATACCTACCCATCCACTCACCTGCTTATCAATTCGCAACACCTCCCTTCTCGTCCGCTCAGTAACCCACCCAACCCATTCACCTACCAAACCATCCACTCACCCGCGCACCTACCCATCCGCTTATCCACCCACTCACCGACTTTGCCCATCCATTCACCCCACTCGCCTACCACTCACCCCACCAACCAACAAACACCGCCTCACCCATTCGCCCTCCGGCTTCGTCCACACTTCCATAATCATCGTCGCGAGGCTACCCCCATGAATGCAAGCAATAGTCGGGCAGCGAACGCACTCCGCTCGACATCCACCGTTGCTGGCGCGGCTCGCGATCGTGCCCGCCGCTGGACCTTCGGCCGCGCCGAGGACATTTCCGCACGGATCATTTCGACGACAGATCCACCCCGAGGAGAGCGACAGCGAATATGCACGGCGCCCTGTGCCTGCTACTTTGGGGACATCTGTTCGCCACAGGTGAGTTCGTATGGCCACCCGCGCGTTTATTCCCTTGCGCGTGCGGTGTTGCGCGCGCGCGTGCGTGCGTGCGTGCGCGTGTGTGGGATTGTGTCGGGAAGGAGCGGTGGGGCTTGTGGTTTGGCTCACTGCGCCATGAAGCCCCGGGAAGAGACCCCCCCCCATCCCCTCCTCCTCTCCCCTCGCCCCAAGTTCGACATCGGTGACGAGAATCCGAACCGGTCATTGGTCTTCCCTTAGGTTGACTCGGCCTTAAACGGGTCCCCGGTGTAAAACATCAGCGCCGGGGAGACAAAGGCGGATGGGCGTGACGCGCCGTGCCGGTCTTCGTAGGTGCTAACAGCCCTTGCCCGCAGCAGTCTGTTTAAAAGCTACACGGGGGATCTTTGTCTTTTGTTTTTTGGGCTGCGATTGTCCGTCTCGGCTAATTGTGGGTAACGTGACAAGAGTACGCGTGGCTCTCCCAGGTGCCATCGGGTCTGCAGCACCGCGCGTTGTTCTGCACGATGCCCGACGTTTCGCTGCACGTGCCGAACACCGCAGAGTTATACACCACAGGCGCGATGTCACAGGCGTTCGTGTCGTGCGCATACTGTATGTGAACACAACGGTGTGGCAATGCTAAATGTTCAATCCGTAGCATTTCCATAACAGCACATTTCCACCGACGTTTTGCGAAAAGTTGTGGCATCTTATCATCAATCGCATTGCCCTGCGCATTGGGTCGCAGATCAAGCGCCTGTGGATTACGTGTAATGAAATCATCCAGCAGTGGAGTGATGCTGGCTGATGATTGTGATTATTCCTAGTCGCGAAGCGCTATCGTCTAAATAAACTAACCACGGGTATGTATGAGCAAACTTCAATACTGCCGTCATGCATATAACATTCCCTTCTATCTAACCCCAACAACAACAACCACCTATATTATAGACCCTTCTGTATCTGCGCGGGATATAAACTGGGGCGTGCGGGGTTGATTTGCTGCTCACGCCAACAACAACAACAACAACGTGATTACTCAAGTTTTACGAGACACACTGATTGCTTACTCTTAGCTTCACACGAAAAGGCCAATAACTGTGATAAGGATGTGTATCGTTTACAAATAAAAAAAAATCCCTTTCGAGCACCCCCAAATAGTGCCCTCGGGTGTCTATCAGTCAGCGCTCGATAAGGGTCATCAAACGTTGCTTTACACTTGGAATTTGCGCGGCAGTGGCTGCAGTTGTGTGGATCGCACTGTCAACCTGGTGGCCTCACGTAGGTCCTTGTCCGTGGCACCGTGACACGTGATGAACCCGGCTTGGGCCAACATTCGTCTTGAACAGCCTGCACGCACCTGCAGCGGTGGTGAAGTATGGTTGGTCGTGCGGTACAACTCCCACAACCAACACGGCGTGGCGAGAGCATAGTTCAACAGCGGATTGACGGCAGGCCGTTGTTTATTATTTCGTTTTCAGTCGACGGGCTTTGCAACAGTTTCAAACTGCTGCGTGATTGAATGTTGGGGTTATGGTCTAGGTGAGCCAGGCGGCCGTGGCTATACACGCCTTGTATTGCAGCACTTGAGGCAGCCAGGGTTGGTGGATTATCGCCGGATGTAAAACTCAATTCTCGTGGGCATCGTGGCAAAGCCATTCCCCTGCCTTCCTAAAAGAAGCCAACACAGCAACAATGTTGAACTCCTCCTGTCCCGTCTGCGTGGTATTGAGTGTCACATACGCGTACGCCCGGATGTGCCGGGGTCTCCTACCACATATAAGCACTCGTACATTTTCTTGGTTCTTTCGGTAAAGTCACGTAAAATGGAAATAATAAAATAATAAAAATCAAACGTAATAAAATCATTCTCACAGCGTCATTCAGACGCTGTCTTTCCGACAGACCTGTTCTTCGCCTGAGGACGGCTGCTTGCGTTGTGGCCGAAACGTCGTGAGAATTATTTGATTATGTTTTATTTTTATTATTTTATTATTTCCCTTCTACGTGACTTTACCGAAAGAAACAAAAAAATGAATCCCTACAGTCACGAAAGCTTTAAATCGAAATTCACTCATACATTTTTCTGAAAACATCTTAAATGTATAGAGGACAGCAGAGCTTGGGAAATGGTTGACGCCACCTCACTGCCTGGCTGTCTTCCTGCTTGTGGTTCCTCAAGCCTCCAAGTCGTTCTATTTTCGAGAGTGAGTGAATACTGTGAGCCTTACAAGCTGAAATCATTATTGGGATAACGTTCATGGGGGAAAAAACCCCCGCCTAACCTGAATGATATTTAAAAGATTTTTTGAAACAATCACACGCCGAGATTTCGAACAAACAAACAAACAAAAATCATCCCCGTAGAGTCTATGATCTCGATACGATACGTGTTGCCAAACAGTGGCCAATTTGGAACATTTGAGGAATAAAATGCATATGATTACATATTCACGTGATTAAGTGTGCGCGCGCGTGTGTCAATGTTATTTATTCAGGGATTAATTTCAGCCAGAGCTGTCTGGATATTATGCAGTGGTTTGGTTGTTGTTGTTCTTTGACAAAGCACAAGCTGCTGCCCAATTATAAGTATTCAATAATGGATGATTATATATATGGGGCACCATGAGTATATGAGTGGCCACTTTAAAAGCAGCAACAACAACAACAACGACGACGACGACACATCAGTGTTTGGATAGAACGCCTGCTCACTGTGAGAATGCATGCGTTAATCAGCATCGATTGTCGTCGATGAGTTCAAGGCAGACCACGCATCTGGCATGGTAATGAAACTAAATACGAACTTCTGGCCGCGTGGGTGATTGCTTCCTATGGGTGTTCTTTTGGGTTGTGGAGAGAATGCGGAACAGATGCCGTGATTGTCGTGATGCCCACGTGCACTGTGATTGCATAATGCGTGGCCCTGCGTGCGAAATTTATGTTTGTGCTCCGTGCGTTGCCTGTGTCAAATGCGCAAACGCTGCCTAAAGCTTCTTCGGGGACACGCTCTCGTGTTCCAAACGTTGCATTGCCAGCCCGCAGGTCGCTTGCAACGGATTGCCCTTGATAGAAGGAGCGGTGGCGCAGCAGAGAGCGCACTGAGGCTCTACTACACCCAACGAGATGAGTTGTTGAATCTCACGTCAGGTTGATGCGTGACAAATTCACGAAATAATTTCCCCACCTCATTCTTCGCGAATTGGAACTGTCCGGCGTAGTGCAGCATGGTCAAACAACAACGATAACCATAATGTAGGGGGTTTTTTGTGGTTAGATCACGCGAAATAAAAGTGTGTCGTTCAGCCCGCCATCACCCGACACAGCCAATTCGTAAGGTTTTCCACGTAAACAAAACATGCCAATTAACAACGATCATCAACACCGGAGTGTGGCCTTCATTTAAATTTTTAATGTTAAAATCAGAATCTCTATTTAGATTGCAGTTAATCCGATGGGCTATAAAGCTCATTTTCACAGATGTTGTTTTGCAAAGAGACTGTCCATTGTGATCATTATTATTATACAAAAAAAAGATTTGACCGCCTATTGCATACATCCTCTGGGTCTCTGTGAATGTCGGTGGGAATGGCAGGGGAGGGTCTCACTGGCCAAACTGCAGCTGGGATACACCCCACTCGCTTAACGTATGATCATCGCTTTACAGAACGACCGAGTGTCGTTTTTCTATTCAACGGACGCGGAGTCTGCGAGGCAACGTGACGAGGACTGCTTTGTGGATGTATTTCTTAACTTTAACATCGTTTGTGAGCCATTCAGAAGCGCCGGCAACGTGAGCTTGTTTTATATAGTCCATGAATGCTGAGCGCGTGCACACGTGAACTCTGAAAACACGTTGTCTATAAACTATAAATTGCCGCTGTTAAAATGCTCTTCCATAATGCCGCGTGGCTGAAGGGACCTTTTTAGTCTGCGGGAAAAGAGGCAAATATACGGGAGGGAGGCATTATCGATTTTGTTACCCACATTCTCCACATTGGACGCTTAGAGATTATCTTTGTGTGCAACCTCAGAAGATGAGTTCAACAACGTTTTAACGGTGGAACGATCTGCCGACAGAGGGGTTGAGGGGGTGAGGGGGTAAGGGATGCCGCCCAGAAATGTCTCGCTACCGTCACTGCTGGAGGGAGCTCGAGAGAGCACTTGTGAAGAGGGTGTTTGGCCTCCTCTTCCACCCCACCACACACGCCACGCTGATCGAGCAAATGTGGTGTTACGCGTTATCCAAAACTTTGTCTTTTCATTAAAATCGTGAACTCGCCACCACCACCACTTTTTTTGCAACGTCTGATAAAAATTTTTACAGCATCAGTGTGGCAGTGACCCCTTGTGAATGGGATGAGGGCCCCTTTTTAAGTGGCCCCCCCCCCTCCCCACCCACCCCTCCCCACCCACCCCTCTCGTCATAGACCGGCGCCTCTGGCCCATGGGCGCTCGGCGCAGTTGCACCACCTGCACACTCGATATAATCCCCACCGATTCCTAAAACTGCTCGCTTGTGTGCATAGAATTGACACGAACGCACAACAGCGTTGCACCCGTGCATTGCAATGCAGCTCCGCACAGCACAGGGGTAAGTGATTGATGGCTTCTTTCTCTCCTCTCCCTCCCACCCAATAAACTTGATAAACATATTTGCTCCTTGGCACGTAATTGCTTCCAATTGCTCCAGCCGCACTGCTCTTAATGAGGCATTGAAGTTGTTTGCTCGTCGCAGCAGGGGGGCTTGTATTACTAAGGATGAGGTTTCAACCCCCCTCGATTCAGGTGATGCGCCCAATGGGGATGTTAGGTGGATTAAGATAGACGGTAGCGGCTTGGGGAGGCCTCCATCCAGCAGTTGACAGATCAAGGCTGCTGCTGATGATGATGATGCAGCCATAATTGGATGTAGTCATCAATGGATCCCGTACTGAGCGATGCGATACAATGGGAACGAGGGGTAAGGAGGGAGGACAGGAAACCGGATGCATGTACGTAGCCAAACGTGCTAATCGGCTGGCTACGTACATGCATCGGCAGATGCATGGGTGATCGAGATGAATAGGGGTTGACACTGAACGATGCGGTAGTAGTGGCTAACGTAAGAGACCGCGGTCAAAATGTGTTCAACCCCATCGTCACCTCCGATAAGCACGGTTTGGTTACGTATGGTGTTAAAGAAGGTCAACATACATCCATCTACGTCACTCATGAGACAATAGGAGGTGGCTGGCTGGTAGCGTACTGGATGGGAACATTGTAATTTGAACGTTGCTCTGAGGTTCCCTCCCAGGTTAACCCAGAATCACGTGTGCCTGTTTGTGAGCCACAGCCGAGGCAGGGTTTGGCGTCACCGCCATCTCGTGTGCCAGACGGGCCTGAACAAAACAACAGGGACACACTTGTCAACCTGCCTAAATAGGTGCCCGCTAAGAGATCTTACCCTCGCTGTCAGGGCAGCCTACATGGCATGCGTCTTTTGTGGGTCATTGTTTGACATGTTCAAGTCAGGATTGTGTGCAGTGAATCCTGCAATTGCTTTTCATTAGCCCACCACTACTGTAAGACACTTGTCAGCAGATAATGAGTGCTTTCTCTGCAGCGCTTGCATTCCTGCGATTGCTGTGAACCAAAAACATGGCTGGTGCAAGTTTAAGGAATCACACAGCGTGAGGAGACCGTGTTTGTGGCTGAGGGCTCAGACAAGCTGAGCTGGCCTCGCCAAGATTCTGGGTTCAATTTTCAGCGGACACGAATGGTTACCCGGGTTCTCAAGCTTAGCTCATGGATTGGTCTCAGCCTGGTCACCAGTGACTGCACGAAAAAAGCCATCCCATTAAATTGTGGGGGAGTTTTCCCCCCCACTTGATTTGGCTACATTCAATAACACGTCATGAACTGTCTTTGCGAGGCATCTTCAAGATATCACAGCGGCCGATTAAAGTAAATTTAGAATTAAAGTAATTCTGCGGGAGCTCCATTGTTTCCAATTTAAATTTCTTCCAACTTGTGATACAGCGCCGATGGGACAAATTGGAATCGAGCAAAAATGAAAGGAACCCAGATTATGTGTGAAATTCGTTGTTGCAGCAGATTGCTATTAATGTGTGAGCTCGGCTCATTGGTAGCGTTGCTGTTTCTCAAGTTGGAGTCTATATTGTACTACTAAGAAGAATATTACTGGTAGGAACCACCTGGTTCCACCAGCCCACAGGGGATTGTGTCCGTCCGTCCGTCGTGCATACAAAAATGGGAGGGGTGGGGCTGGGTGGAGAGGGGAGGGTGGGGAGGAGCTGGGTGGGGAGGGGCTGGGTGGGGAGGGTGGGGCTGGGTGGGGGGTGGGAGGGTTGGGGCTGGGTGGGGATGGGCTGGTCACCCCGTGGTGCCCTTAAACGTTTAACCTACTCACGCCGGCTTGTGCCCGCCCTCACAGTCGGCCATATTTGCGGAATACACCACGCTGCCGTTGACCCGGGCCATTGACCGAGCAACCCAACGTTCCTACCAGCTTCCTGGCTGGCTGCTGAGCACACCCCAACAATACATTTATTTAAGGGGCGTCACATTGGTGTGATATCATCTTCCTCGTCTGATATGCAGCAGGTCGATAGTTCGATCCCGACCCTAAAGCCTGTATATTTGGAGTTTGCATGTTCTCCCCGTGGTCGTGTGGATTCTTTTTTTCTCCGGGTCCTCCGGTTTCCCCTCTACATTTAGAAGCATGCGTTTAAGACTATTTAGATGAATTTGCTGCTATAAATGTCCAAATGATAAGCCACTTTGTTGAGCTATCATTTGTGGCCAGGTAGCTTTTGAAAAATGAGTTAATACCCTTTGTCTTGTCTGGTAGGATGGCGATGGTTGAATTTTATTCGTGTGTGTTTGTGTGATTTGTTTACCTTTCTTGTACTTTGCACTACTCTCATGTTTTTGTACTGTTTGTTGCTGTAACGTTCTTACCCGCTCCGAAAATACATTTGTGAAAAGGATATTTTATAGATCATCGGATTCCTCCAGTATGAATAAATATTCCGATCTTCCGATGTGAACTCCGCTGTGAGTGGCTCCACTTCGAGCCGTTGCCACCAAAAAAAACTAGCGGGGTAACTGACTAAACTGGATTTCCGTGTCACAAAATAAACGTTGAGTTGAATTGAAGTGGCGGAATAATTTCGGTAGACGCTTCCCAGCAACACACACATTCCTCCTGCGGAGGGAGCTGGTAGGAACGTTGGGTTGCTCGGGCAATGGCCAGGGTCAACGGCGGCGTGGTGTATTCCGCAAATATGGCCGACTGTGAGGGCGGGCACAAGCCGGCGTGAGTAGGTAAAACGTTGAGTTTTATAAGGGTACCACGGGGTGACCAGCTCCTCCCCACCCAGCCCCCATCCAGCCCGACCCTCCCCAACCAGCCCCTCCCCACCCTCCCCTCCCCACCCAGCCCCTCCCTCCCCACCCAGCCCCTCCCTGCACGATGGACGGACGGACACAATAATCCCCTGTGGGCTGGTGTAACCAGGAGGTTCCTACCAGTATAACGATGGTAGATAACGACATCAAAGAGGCGAGAGTAACCAATACAGATGGCTGACCACGGTGCATTTAAACATTTCTCAAACTTCTTCAATTTGTGCTCCTATTTTAACGTCAGCCATTGGTTTTTTGCGCCAGAATATTATTTCAACGCTAGGGAATATTAAACAAAACGAAAAACCTCACAATACATATTGTGTAAACACAAAAACACTTTTTAGTACCCCTCGTACAAGACCGCGAGAGGAGTGTGAACATGGCAACTGTTTAGGGCAACGGGTTCTCTACTAGTTTACACATACACATAAATAATAAATAAATACACCCTTATTCTAACACCTAAGGATTTCTCGCATTAGCTCAAAGCGTGAAAAGGAGCGCTCATTCACAACAATGCTGGGCAGAATGGCCTTCACTCGATGCAGCTCTGGAGATCCCTTCCGGAGGGCGTTTGTTCGGCCTCCTCTTCCACGAAGATCAGGCAGCACCCCCCACACTTTACCCCACCACACACGACCTGCCGATCGCCCCCAAAATGCGGTGGTTACCCGTTCACTCTGCCGGGTGAAGTGGGGGGAGAGTTATTTAAGAAACTCGACCCATTTGTTGTACCCGCCACGCCGGGAGATCGAACAGGCGGACCCTCTGTATTGCTCAGTGCAAGTGTGCAAACTATCAACACGACCACAGCAGCGTGTATCTCTGTCCCCTAACATCATTGCCGAACGCCGGTCCATCGCGTACACGCACACGCACACAGAAATAGACCAAAACCAAAAAAACACCCCACACATTGATTGCGCGTCTTTTGTTATTGCCGTATTGGGTGCGCACCAATGTTTCAACTTTAATTACGTCCGTAATGATGCGGGCTCCAAACGACTTGGCTTTTATAAAATGCGGCGGAAAAAAAAAGTGAGCCACGGTGGGAATAAAAAAACCCAGCACCGCCTCCCCCAAGCCCCCCCCCCAAGGCCACCAGCCCCCCCCCCCAAGCCACCAGCCCCCCCCCCCCAGGACATCAGCCACCCCCCCAGTCCACCCCCCCCCCCAACCCCCCAGCAGGAATGAACCTCTCAGCAGTTACATCCAACGAAAGCGCGTGCTCTTGCCAGCTCTGTCAGCAGTGGCAGCGGACAGTGAATAATAATAATCATCATCATCATTATTGTTGTTGTAATGGCAGCGATGCGACTCAATGGGAATATTTACTGCCTAATGATCACACGGCCTCCGGTGGGGATGTCACAGAGAGGTCCACGCTGGCTTTGTTCGTGCGGCGATAACCATTTGTGCCGCGAAGGGCGAATCCTTTCAGAGTGATTGACAATGTGTACGTTTGATGGACGTGCGTTGGTTTTCAACGAACGTAATTCGTATTCAAAGTAAGAAACAAAAAATACAATTAGACCGCAGAAAGCTCCGGGTTTAAGGGGTTGGTTGAATTGAATGACGCGGATCCCTGTGCATAAATTACGCGTTGTTTTTTTTTAATCTTTCTCTCTAGAAACTTGCTCTATTGGAGTCGAAAGCGACGGTAGGTGTTGGATCATACTCTTTCTTAGCCTATCATCACTCACTTTTCTCAGCCTTGCCTTTTGGACTGGAAACAAAACAGCGCATCGGCCATGTTTGTGTGTGTGTGGGGAACGGTGGCGCAGCGGTTAGCGCCCTGCACGGCGACCCCGGCGACCCGAGTTCGATACCCGCTCACGGCCGTCACCAGTGACGATTATCTGAACCAGTCATGGGCCTCCCCTAGGTCGACTCAGCCTCGCAATGTGTAATTGGTGTGCGGTGTCAAAGATCATCACGAGGGAGACAAAGGCGGCCGGGCGTAGTGCTGGCCGCACACCCCCGCGTGTGTGTCGTGTCGGCCTTCATAGATGCTCACTAACAGCACTTACCTGTTTAGGCTCCACGGCAGGGAGGGGGAGCAGTTGGGTATTATTTTGTCAACCTTGATTGTGATGCAATCACTGTGAAGTAGTTCTGGAAGTGTTCCTCCCCAGTTTCCCAGCGTGAACAAAAATTAAAAAATCTCCCACGCACCTTCGCCCAGCCTGCCGACTCCATATTCCACAATTAGCAGTAGGGGCATGTGGGCGGTTTGCTAAAGCTTTAGACTTAATTAAGATGGCATAGCGTGCTGCTGCAGAGTCCTCGCCCATGTAATTAATATGTAATGAAATATCGGGAAAAAAAATATATAAAATATTTATATGCGGCCCAGCATGGACTGTTGTGGATCAGGGTACTTTTTCACTCAGGCAAATATTTCATGCAGTGATGGTTCAATACCAGTTTATAATCGGTGTAGGCAGTGTGCCATAGAGTGGGATAAGTATTTATTTAACAATAAAAAGCCTCGTCGAATCACAATGCAGTATTCTTTTTCAGGATGGTCCTGCATTAAGAATGTTTGGTATGTGGGAGTAAACTGGAATACAAGGAGAAAACCTTTGCCTATGAGGAGTATACAGTCACAGATATATTCGAGAATCAATTAGCTGGATGGCCTTCTGGCCACCTTGCAGCGAAAACCTACAATATTACTAAAAAATGTTTTATTTTACTCGATAAGGCCGACTGAGCTCTTTTTCAGAAGTGACATGTCCACAAACGATAGCACAACGAAGTGGTATATCACGTGGTAATTAATCGCAGCCGAATTATCTAAACGCACATTAATTCTAAATGTGGAGGGGAAAACTGAAGGACCCGGAGACCCCGGTAGAAAAATCCACGCGACCACGATGAGAACACATAAACTCCAAATATACAGGTGTCAGGGTCGGGATCGAACCCACGGACTCCTGCATTGCAGACGAGGCAGTGAAAATCTGGCCACCGTGGCACCCCTCTGTATCTGGTTTTTCCAAGGATTTTTTTAGCCCACCCACGTGCTAACCTGGCCTCAACCTTGGTTATCTTCAAACATTTGACAATATAAGGGAGTGGTGGGTGGGGGGGGGTATTGAGGGGTAAATTCGTCATAGGCAAATGTCAGGACCGAGTGACATCATTCCACGTGACATTGAAGCAGCATGCGGGATGGCGACGGCTTCTGGGTGGTCTCCCTTCATCCAGGAGTGGATTGATCATAGCTTATGATGCAACGGTGATGGTCATGGTATTCATTTGAAAAGTATGCCTTCTGATGCAATAGCCCGAATCTCAATGTTCTAAGTGACTGTCAAAATACATTGCCGGCTACACGGGTCTCATGCGCGGAAAGAAATTAGAATAAATTAAAATTAACTGCATATTGGTTTAATAACATGAGGAGCGCCTCACTGAGTAAAGTACTATCTATGTGTGTCAACCTAGACGCTAATAGGACTGGTCCAGCAGTAAAGCCGTAAGTCGAAATGGCAAATGCACTCCCTCCACGCCTGTGGGACCATGATGCAATGGGGTAATGAAAACAATTATTACTTAATTTAGTTTTATTAAACAGTCTGCATTGTACCGGCTGTGAAAAAAGTCTATTTGTTTCTTGAAAATTCGAATGCCCCACCCCCTGCCGCCACCCCCTCCCCAAAAAAAAAAAATTCTAACTTTCATGCATATTCCCTAGGCTGAGTGCCCCAAGTACGTTTGAAGCTTCGTCTCAAAGAAGAGTGAACTGAAGCTCGGACGCTCACAATAGACCCTTTATCTCTGCCTCGTATTGTTGTTGTTTAATTACTTTAATTCCTTTTCATCATTCAAAGAGCTCAGAGTCCATTCCAACTCAATTTGGCATGTAGCAACACTAGTCTATAGCTTTACGGCTCTGAGCCAGTGGTGGAAATTCCACGTTCCTATCTAGATTTAAAAGTGCATAGCTCCCAGTGGCTTCCGAGTATCGGAACGAAAATCGTTCCAGACGGCCGCAGCAGCGCATCTTAAAGCGCGCGATGCGGTAACCGTCTTTATTCGATGGCAAAACTAAATCCGCCGCTGCGAGGATTGATGCTTTACGGTCCTTGACGAGATCAGGAGCATAACAAAATCACTGCGAACTCTGGTCCTCTGGAATCGAGGCACTACCGCCAACATGACCACGGCATCTTTGCCTCTCACCCCTCCTCTTGTCTCCCACCGCCGTGCCCTGCCCTGTACAGGACACTCGCTGCAGATCCAGTGCTACCAGTGCGAGGAGCTGAGGCTCAACGACGACTGCTCAGCGCCGGAGAATGTGGCAAACTGCACCGTGAACGTGCAGGACGCGTGTCAGAAGGAGGTGCTGGTGAGAGAGCAGGGTGAGGCGGGCAGTCGAGGATGCACGCGCACACCAACATTCTCGCCTCACTAGGGACCTGCACCGGTGGTGGAAACGCCACTGGACTACACTGTGGCCTTGTGGATCCGGCTCTGCGGAAGGCGAAGGGTTGGTGGACCACACAACGTTGCAAAACTCATCTTTTTGGTTCTTTCGGTAAAGTCACGTAGAAGGAAAATAATAAAATAATAAAAATTAAACATAATAAGGTGGAGAATAGGTCTGTCGAGAAGGCAGACTCTGTCTTCTCGACAGACCTGTTCTCCACCTGAAGACGGCTGCTTGCGTTGTGGCCGAAACGTCGTGAGAATTATTTTATGTTATATGTTTATTATTTTATTATTTTCCTTCTACGTGACTTTACCGAAAGAACCAAGAAGATGAATCCCTGCAGTCACGAAAGCTTTAAATCGAAAGTTGCAAAACTCCTTTCCCGTGGGCGTCGATGAGGCGTCAAGCCTGGCTTTTATGCACTTTTAAAATGATCTCGATTAAAAACTCATTTCTTGAGAAGTGCTTTTTGTGTTTTAGTTCTTTGTCCTTCCCCTGCACCACCGATTAGCGCGGCTGGCTACGTACGGCGCGAAAGAAGTTGAACGTACGTACGTTGCCGGGAAGGAGGCAGTCAAGCAAAAATGTGGACTTTGACCTCTTCCCTCTGTATGGGATAGAGTGTTTCCCCCTCACACGTGTTGGTTTTCTCCGGGTGCTTCGGTTTTTCTCCCACGTGTATTCACTCATGAATTGGCCGATAACACCTTAACACGCATTCTTCCTTCCAGTTCGGCATAACCAGTGGAAAAACCACCCCGAAACCGTGATGGCCCCGCGTTGGTAGTGGCTCTTGGTTTGCTAGTGGAAATGGGGTATCAATGTCACCATGGTGCACTTGCGCCAGGCTAGGTGCACTTTTAGACCACGTGAAGTGTCTAAAGTGTGCTGGCAGGCGGTCACGGAACAGACTCGGGTGTTACGGGTTAACCGACTGAGATGACTGGCAGATGCACCGATTGCACTCTCCCCACAATGTTACCTTGCTTTGGTTTTAACCAACTGGTTGCCCTGTTCGTGCATGTGAACATCCCTCAGCCGAATTCCGCTATTGCTGGAGGGCAGCTGCTACCAACTGCCAACCGTGTGTTTCATGATTCCCCTGATGAAAGACGTTACTGGGAAGTTTTTTTTTTTTGACAGGTTCGGCTCAGTCTTCCTGGACCAGATCTCTATTCTCGAGCCCGCGCTGTGTCAGTTTACCCCCCTCTCTATCAGACCAAACATAATCTGCCTGGACGTGCGATCGCACGACATGCGGGCTAGACAATTCAGCCTGGCGGTGAAGTAACCACAGCGTCTTGTGCCAGGCACTGTGCACTTTGTCGCAATGTCAAGTGTTGAAGGCAGGGAGATAACGGGAGGGACCCACGTGCTATGGGTTGACCGGAAGTTAGTTGAACACATTGTAGGCTTTCGCGACCAATATTATCCATGATAGAGGCGTTTGGGTTTGATCGCGTAAATATATATGTGTCGTAATAGGTTTTTATCCTTTCAACTGGTATAAAAACTGACACCTTTATACAAGGCATCATGTTTGCAATAACCACAACACAAGCAGTCAAAATGCAAACAAAAAGAAACAACTCTGATAATGATAATGATATGCACTGTCCTTGAAGTTGATTGGTCCACACCCGAGACAGCTTTTCTTAGAGCCTAGTCTCCATTGGTGTTGGACCAGATGATGCCAAAAGGCTTGTGTTGTGGTTATTGCAAACATGATGCCTTGTATAAAGGTGTCAGTTTTTATACCAGTTGAAAGGGTAAAAACCTATTACTATATTTTGCCACTGGTAAAGGAGGTCTCATAGTATATATGTGTCGTTAAAGCCGCCACCACCCGACACAGCCAACTAGTAAGGGTTGTCATGTAAACAGAACGTGGCCATTCGTTACTAGTACATCACACCGCTGTGTTGGAGAGGTAATTCACAACATTTACAATTTGAGTACGACGTTTCGCCGGTAATTACAATGATGAATGCATGTATATGCATTGGCTCACAAGTAACGACATCACATGTTTCCATCTATTTAAGAACGAAACAGGAGGATTTCTCCACAAATCTGGCTGTCGCCTGATGATGCTAATCGGTCAGGGCGGACCTGTGCCGGTCGGATATGATGTCATCTTGGGCCGCGGCTTTCCGTGAGGTATTTAAGGGAATCATCACAATCTGTGGCCGTGCTTTCACGTAAGACTCGATTCTATTCTCACGTAACTTTTCACCATCTCGTTGGAAATGTCTTTTTTTTTTTTCTGTTTCGTTCATACGACCACGTTCATACCATGAGCCAAATTGCATCATTAGTTGCGTATCTAAATGTCTCTGTCTAGGCAGTATCGTCATCCTCATAACCGACGGTTCATATATATGACAGATGCTGTCCACCTTTCGTGATCTTCAGTAACTCCCCGTGTGTATAATTTACACACGCTGCAAGCACAATAGCGAATTTCTCATACGCACATTTCGATGCATTTACCGCGAGGGTAAGAGTTGATTTCAATCGAGTAATCAATTTAACGTTACGTGCACGCTCCCTCTGATGCACGTAGCCTGCCACCAAGCATCTGTGTCGGTGACAATTTGGAATCAACAGCCACATTCGAACGATAGCAGGCTACGACAACGGCCTGCTAGCCTGCTCTTCCCTCGCAGCAGATGACCCGTTCTGAATATTTTGCAACATCACGGCCACCAATGTTCACATCTCTATTCGAAAGGTGGGCTTGAAAGATCGGGGGGCCCTTATGAATCGAAGGATCCAGCCGTCAATTAGACCCCTCACCCCCACCAAAGACACGAGTGCTGTAGCAAGCAGATTGCGAGGGCTGTGGTTTGTTTAACGGAATTAATTTTTGAAGGGCAGCTTTTAAGTCTTGGTGCAGCGCACCGACGGAACGCAAGCCAGCGGTGGCCCCGTGCCGTGCTGCCCTGGTGCGCGCACCATCAGCGGCGTGTTTGGAGGTGGGGGGGGGGGTGGGAGATTGGTCCAATCATTTGACGGCGGCGTCTCCCGACTTGGATGCCAGCTCCCGTCCAGGGCGATCGCCCACAAGGCCAACCGGCTCCCTTCCAGCCAATGCCAAAGAGATGAACGCGGAGGTTTCATTTTGGTTTTTATTGGAAGCACTCCTTTACGTGTACCCTTGCTCCAGGGCAGGGCACACAGTTCATACACGCCAGCGTATAGGGAATGGAAAGAGTAACTTTTGGACTGTGACGAGTGCTTCGTGCGATAATTTACTTTTTTGTTTTCATGTGCTGGCTATCCATAATGCAGGTTTTTTTTTATTGGGGTAGATCGCGTAAATATATACATGTGTCGTTAAACCCGCCACCACCCGACACACACCAGTGTGTGGAAGATGTTGTGGCTTTGCTTTCCAACGCACCAATGTGCTGTACTAGTAACGAATTAGCACGTTCTGTTTACGTGACCAACCTTACTGATTGTCTGTGTCGGGTGGTGGCGGGTTTAACGACACATTTATATATTTACTCGATCTGACCCCCCCCAAAAAAACCTGTATCATGGATGACATTGGTCTCGAAAGCCGTGCTTGCTATATTTCAACAAGAGCCAGGTACAGAGCACACACCGCGACGCAGGGAGAGGGGTAGATAAATAGTTCGCGAACTCTGTGCTCCTGGGTTGAGAGGGAGGGCTTCGTCTCCCTGCCACACCCGAGTGTGGACCGCGAGCAGGAGGAAGAACTTAAGTAACATAGAGGAAGCGGGAACTTTTATGAGAACCGGTACAAATTTGCTGCGAGGTAGCCAGGAGATGGCAGTCACGATGTGTCGAGATGTTAACTACCTCGCCTAGAATTTTTCGATTTAAAGCTTTCGTGACTGCAGGGATTCATCTTCTCGGTTCTTTCGGAAAAGTCACGTAGGATGGAAATAATAAAATTATAAAAAATTAATATAATAAAATAAAAATTCTCACGACGTTTCGGCCACAACACAAGCAGCCGTCCTCAGGTGAAGAAACAGAGCTGTCGGAAAAACAGCGTCATTCAGACGCTGTCTTTCCGACAGACCTGTTCTTCACCTGAGGACGGCTGCTTGCGTTGTGGCCGAAACGTCGTGAGAATTATTTAATTATGTTTTATTTTTATTATTTTATTATTTCCATTCTACGTGACTTTACCGAAAGAATCAAGAAGATACCTCGCCTAGTATACAGGAGGTCGTTGGTTCAATCCGGTACTGACGCCTGTATATTTGGAGTTTGCGTGTTCTCCCCGTGATCGCGTGGTTTTGTCTCCGCTTGCCCCTGCTTTTCCCACCACATTTAGAATCAACAACACGCGTTTACAGTATTTGCCTGCCAGAAATGTCCACGCAATAATAAGCCATTTCGTTGAGCCATCATTTGTGGCCAGGTCGCTTCTGAAAATGAGCTACACAGCTCAGTGGGCCTTATCTGGTAAAATGAAAAAATCTGTTTAGTTTAAGTAAAATGCTAAAAAAAGTTTCGTTTGGATGATTCAATCTGTCTATGTGGAGCTCAAAGTGTTACCCTCTCGTGTGTTTAAATTTTCCCTGGGAACTTTGATTCTCGCTGTCCAACATGTCAAACACTCGTTCATGTACTTAGCCAAACATACCCCCTCCTGAAAGAGAGTATTGAGGTTCAGTCACGCTTTCATGTGTAAATAAATGGCATTGTCATAATTATTATTTTAAAACATTAATTTGCTCACCATCTGTAGGATCATCCTGGAAAGAGTATTGAGTCTCAGAGGCCTTCCTGGGTAAATAAAGCACGTTATTATCATTCCAATAAGAAATAAACAATGTAACCACATGCTTGGTGTTTTATTAAAGTTTTTTTTATCTTGGTAGATGCAGGAGTGTGCTTGCATTGTGAAGCTGTCACGAGGCAGGAACTGAATGGCGGGCACAATGCACGGGCTGGAGTGAACAACTGACGCTCACTCGGGAAAGATAGCTCGGGAAATATATAAAACCGGAATCGCTTTCGGCACAAGGAGCCAGTGTTTTTCCCCACATTTTGTCGGACAAACATTTTCCTAAATATTCTTGGGGACTAATGGAATTGTTATTCCGCAGGATTGCGATAGACGGTGGTGGTGGTGGTGGTGACAGCACAGTGGAATGGGATTGAACATGGCTGGTGACAATGATGTCAATGAAATATCAAAAGCTGGCCGGGGTGAAGTGACTTCATCTGGTTTTGACACGAACGCAGAGCGCCAAGTGTGCCACCGTGATTCACTATTATGTTAATGGGTCGTCCGTCTCCCCGGGGATTTGACCTGTGCGTGGGCGTTCGTGTTGACAGACAAAGCTGTGGGGAGTGCTACGGTGGCGTATTTGCAGTGGCCCTTGCGGCTTCACCTGTGTCATCTGCGGACGTATTCGCACATCCCTGATTGGATTGTTCTCAAACTCGCCTACCCATCGTCACCCGACCCTCTCTTTATTTTTGACTCTCTGTTGGTGACCCCGTGTGTTGCACAGACATGCGGGGGGAGCGGTGGCGCAGTGGTTAGCGCGCTGCGCTACGAAGCCGGCGACCCACGTTCGATTCACGCTCGGCGGCGGCCAACACCAGAACTGGTCCTGGGACTCCCCTAGCTCGACTCAGCCTCAATGAGTATCTGGTGGAACAGTGTAAACATCGACACTAGGGAGACAAAGGCAGCGAGGCGTGTGGTGTTGGCCATATACCCCCTCGTGTGTGCTGTGCAAGTTTTCATCGGTGCTTGCTTACAGCACTTGCCCCAACAATCTGTTAAGGCTATGCGGGAGTCTATGTCTTGCAGACATCTTGCAGACATAAGACTCCTTATCTAATCTTAAAATCAGACAAGCAAAGTAGGTACCCAACTGAAAATGGGCCCATAACACCTCCGTAGGCAACATGAATATCTGCTTGTTGTGTGATGGGCCGAGAGCAGTGGGTGAATGAATCGTTGCGTGACCAGTGGTGTCAGCATTCCGCACTATAACCAACGCGGTGGCTGGTGAGTGAAATATTTTGTTGGGTGGTGCAAGGGCGTGGGAGGTGCGGGGTAGTGAGAGGGGAGCCGAGGTGGGTCGGAGGGATGGAGGAGGTCATTTGAATCTGGTTGTCCCGATTCACGTGAATTGGAATGGCGGCTTGTTGTTGGCCTAGGTGGTGGCATTGGAGGTGCCCCTTCGCAACACACTTCGTGGGCTTGGATTTGAATTGGCCATTGCTGAAATATCCATCTCGTGGCGGGCAGTGAGATCCAGCGAGCCCACGATTGGAATAAATGACGTTGGATTTGATTCGAGACGAAAAGGATGGACTTTTTTACAGTCGTGTCTCGTTTCACAAACGCGAAAACATTGTTCGGTAAGCGAAAACCCATTAAACGATTGATCGTCGTTTTGCCATTGACTCACTCCACCCCCCCATGTTTAAAGCTGAGCTACGTTTCAGCCCCCCAACATGTTCAACTTTTGAACAACTTTTTTTTTACGTGATAAATTATAACATTAAAATAAAGTAATAAAACATCTAATGTAACACTGCACATGAAGATCCACAGTGCAAATTCCCCCGTAAAGGCTTAACAGACTGTTGGGGCAAGTGCTGTTAGCGAGCACCTATGAAGGCTGGCACGGCACACGAGGGAGTGGGTGGCCAGCACCACGCCCGGCCGCCTTTGTCTCCCCAGTGGAGATGTTAACGCACCGCACCAGGTACTCATTTGAAACCGAGTCGACCTAGAAGAGGCCTAGGAACGAGTCAGATAAAATCGTCACCGGTGTTGGCCGTGAGCGGGAATCAAACTCGGGTGACCGGGTTTGTAGCGCAGTGCGCTAACCGAAGCACTACCGCTTCCTAAACGAAATCCCCACGACAGCCACTCCACTCTTTATCATCCGCCCCATCCATCCCTTCTGTTTCAATTACAGTGAAAAAAAGACAGGTAATTCTTCCTGCACCAGCGAAGCAAAGGTGTCGCATTCCCTGACATTATTAACAAACATTAGGCTCCCTGTTATATGCGGGCTTCATGCACATGTAAGCGTGAAAAATTACAATACCCGCTTAAGCAAGTCTTACACGTACTATTTTTTTTTAAAGCAATCCAACGCGGCACAGCTGGACGCACGAGTCCCCAAACGCCGATGTTTTGTTTACACTCGGCTGGAGTGAGGTCTCTTCCGTCAGATGCATGAGAATACCAAACCCTCATTCGCAAGACTGCCACTGGTGCAGTGGTTGCTTACTTGCGTGGACGCCTCGTTGATGCTGCATTGCAGGTTGGCAAAGAGTCTCTGTCTGTTCGCGATTAAACTTCCATGGCAGCAGCAACGTCTCGCATGCCACAGAGACACGTAGCAATTTCTTTTTTGTGGGGGGGGGGGTTCTTCTTCCTCTCAGTGACAAGAAAACATTTACAAACCTACGGGAGAAAATCTCCATTGAAATCACGTCTCTATGTACAAATGTAAAAAAACAAAACTTTTTCGTTTTGGAAGGTTTCCAAGAGATGATCCTCGTGTATCCTGGCTCCCATTATGCTGACTGCCACTGCTGAAGAACTTAACAATGCTACTTTAGTTTATTAAACTCTCGAAAACATAGGCGGGCGTTTGCAGTTCGCCAGGACCCGTATCTTTCCAAGACGCTCTAATAAACTACTTCTGTCAGAGCCGACCGACTCGCGCCCCGCGCCTTGGTGGTGGGGTGGGGGCACCCTTCGACATCACTGCAGTACTTCTCATTTTGTTTCGAAGGCGTCGGGCCCCCCCCCCCCACGCGATGTGATTTGTCCCGGGCCCTGCAACCCACCCACAATCCCGTTCTCTCCCTGCGGACGGCCCTTACGACCGCACTGCCTCGGTGCTGCGTATATCTCCTTGAGTTTGCACCACGTGGTGTCGTCGTTGCTGCTGCTGCTGTCTGGCACAATGCCCGACGTTTCGCTCCGCGTGCCCGGGAGCCTCTTCTTAACGGTTCAGTTGCTGAAAAAGCTCCGGGCATGTGGAGCTGATCTAAGGAGCTGTTCGCGGTTACTTCCATGGCGCGCACGATAGACGCTCCGAATTGTTTGTTGCAGAACACTATGCAACACGATTTTTTGTTCCTGGGTAGTGAGTGTCATTTTTCTAATTGTGTATGCCTCAAAAGTATAGAAAATGGCTATTATTCCCCACAAACTTTGCTTTTGTGACCAGGACTGTATGGGAAGGAATGACACAAATGCGCACGTTTTCTCATTGAAAATATGTAAATTTCTAAATATCACTGTCCTGGTCACAAAAGCAAAGTTTGTGGGTAATAACAACCATTTTCTCTACTTTTGAGGCATACGCAATTAGGAAATAGCACTTACTACCCAGGCACAAAAAATAAATATGTTTTTGTTACACAGTGAATTCATTAGCAGCGGAGCAAATGCCACGATCCCGCGTCTGAGGCGTGGCGACATGAACCCTGCAAACCGTCTCACAGTGCGCGTTAACCTTTCACATTTCCAACGCGGTTTCAAATCCACCGCGCAGTATGTGTATCAGCAGCGCCGGTTCATTAATCGTCGACGTCAAAATGTTTCCTGTAAATCATCGCGTGCCTTTGTTGTTGCGTTAAGCATTTACCAACAGCGTCGCTTTAATGATCAGGATGGCTAAATATATTTAGGATGCCGAGGCTGCCCTCGCCATGCTGCGCGTGGCCGTTTCTTGACCCTCCTAATTCGCTGAACACGAGAAAAATCGGGAGGCAAAAAAAAAAGACCATTAGCATACATTAGATCGGGCCCTCTTGAGACCCGCAGAAGGGGCTCGTGCCACACGCACGCACGTGCCGCACGCACGCGCACGCGCGCACGCGCAGATGTAGTGAACGAGATAACGTCTCCGGTTTTTTTTATTCTGTTAAACAAAAACTCAAGAGTAATGACTTGTGTGCATTAAGCATTGATTAGCAGCGTGAGCGAAAGCAATCAAACGGCCGAACGGCTTGCATTGAACGGCACAAGCGCGACCGAACATTGGGCGGATATAAATGTCTATAACGGAACGTCTTCATTCAAAGGCTCACTCTTTGGTTGTCTGTTCCATTATATCATGGCCGAGAGCTGGTGACAGTTGATTATATAATAGCCGAGGGCTGGCGACAGTTTCGGGCCACATCTGTGAAACATTATTCTGAGATATGATCTCGGGGCCATTTGATTGCTGAGCAAAGTGAGTTTAGACATTCGTCACGCGCCCGTCGTGCAATCCAATGCGAACATTGTTGGGATGCCTGTCATATGCAGAGCGGCTGGGAGAGTGCCACCCTCGGCAACTGTGGATTCCGAGGTCCCTTGATGAAGAGTTTCTCAGAATATGGCTCTGCGGTTATCCGCTCCCGAGAGCTGTTCTCGAACGCCCAAGGGAGTTGGCTCGCTCGGCCAGAGATCCAAATGCATGGCGACACGGCGCGTTTTGGCGGATGAGCTCTGTTAATTGCGTCAACAACAACATGAAACAAAACGTCGCTAGATGCGATTGCATTCAATGTCACGATAGAAGCACATTTTACAACACTGTTCCTCGTTCTGAATTGGATATATATTTTTGAATGTCCCGTTCCCTATACAACGTTAAGATGCAATTAGATAATCTTAACGTCATCCGCAGGTTCCTCCCTCCTCCTTCCCCTCCATGTATGACTATTTACTCCAGCAAAGTGCAACATTATGCTGTGAAGTCGTCATACCTAAATGAGATAATACCTGAAAAAAAACCTGTGTCTTGACTTAAAGCTTTCGTGAATGCAGGAATTCATATTCTTGGCTCTTTCGGTAGAGTCATGTAGATAGGTTCAAAGAAAATAACAAAAAATAACAAAACACGTAGGCTTTCGCGACCAATATTATTCATAATACACGTTTTTGGGTTAAATCGCGTTATTTATAAATGTGTCGTAACCCTCCACCACCCGACACGGCCAATCCGCAAAAAAGTGTCACGTTGACAAAAAACAAATAGTTCACTACTTTAGCCCACCGGTGTGTTGAAAAGTGAAACCACAACATTTACAATTTTTGAGTACGACGTTTCGCTGGTAATTGCATCCAGCATCATCGGGCAAATCGCCAGAATGGTGAGGCTCTGCTCTTCAACACACCGGTGGGCTAAAGTAGTGAACTATTTGTCTTTTGTCAACGTGACACTTTTTTTGCTGAATGGCCGTGTCGGGTGGTGGAGGGTTACGACACATTTATAAATAACGCGATCTAACCCAAAAACGTTTATTATGAAAAAATAACAAAACACTGCGACGTTTCGATCGCAACACAAGCGGTCGTCTTCTTTGAACCTATCTACGTGACTTCACCGAGAGACCCAATAATATAAACCCTATTTACCTAGCTAGGAAACAAGCATAAATATCTCCCGGATAGCCTTTTAACACTGTGGGGACAAGTACTATGAAGGTCGGCAGGTGACACGAGAGGGTGGAATGGCAATCACCACACCCGGCCGCCTTTGTCTCCCCAGTGCTGAGTCGACGTAGGTGGGAGGCCCAGGACCGGTTCAGATATTCTCCACTGTTGGCCATGAAGCGAGATTCTAAACTCAAGTTCGTGATTTCGTAGCGCAATGAGCTCACCACTGCACCACCGCTCCCCACTTATGTACACAAAGACAAAGATGCCCCACGTTAGAATGTAACAGACCGTGTGGACAAGTGATGTTCGCGAATGCCGACGAGGGCCGGCATGGGCGCACGAGGGGGTGGGTGACCGACACCACGCCCGGCCGCCTTTGTCTTCCGCAAGCGCTGACAATTACAATTTTCCACCTCACTTAAGTCCGAGCTGACCGATGGGGAGGGCCAGAATCGGTTTCAGATAATCCGCTGTGGGCCACGATCGAGGGATCGAACTCAAGTCAACTGCGTGCTCACCACCTACACTGCCGCTCCCCCCCCCCCCACCCCACACTATGGGGCCGTCCATAAATGACGTCACGTGATTTTGGACGATTTTTGACCCCCCCCCCCCTTCGTCACACGGCGTCACAAAAAGTCAGACCCCCCTCAAATATGACGTCACAAAGCTCTGCCCCCCCCCCCAAAAAAAAAAAACATGCTTCAAATCGCTTTAAACTATTGTCATTGTAGTGCGTATTTAATGTGGCAATGCACTCTGATGTTGTAGGAGAAAACATTTATTAAAACGTCTATTTAATTAAGTAGAACGTGTTGTCTATATTTATTTAAAGTTGCGCATTTTGATGTGACGTCTCATTTCGCAACCCCCCCTTCTCGTCACACATCGTTGCAAATGTCTGACCCCCCCTCCCTCCATAAATGACGTCACGCACTTGCGTGACGTCATTTATGGACTGCCCCTATGTACCACACGCGCACACATCGCAATACAGGGCAGAGCACGCCACGTTGTTGTTGGTGGGGGGCGGGGGGCCAGTCGTGGTGAGCAGTCAAGTACAACATTTTGCCATGAAGTCGTCACACACTCTGCGCTGACATTCCGAACGTGCGTTGCGTTGCAGGCACTTTCTACCGCAAGTCGTGCGCATCATCGGCCGCGTGTCTCATCGCCTCGGCCGGCTACCAATCGTTCTGCTTGCCGGGCCGAGTGCGCTCCGTGTGCATCAGCTGCTGCAACACGCCACTCTGCAACGGTCCCAGATCGTTGAAGCGTCGAGTCGTCTTCGGTTCTGCGGGCGCGACGAGTCAAGCGCGCCCGGCACTGGCACTACTGGCCGGCGCCTGCCTGTTCCTAAGCGCGCTCCGCTCTGCGCTCCTCTGGACCGACGTTCCGTCCCGGCCTGCCTACGCGTCGCGAACGCCGTAGCGGACGGGCGACGCGCTTGACGGTGAAGATTTGAAGGCGTTGTCTGGCGAACGCCGCACAATGCTGGGGGGGAGGGGAGGGGGAGAGTTAAACCGTGGTTGTCCAAAAAGTTGAGAGAGGGGGGCGGTGGAGTGGAAGGTTCTGCTATTCGTGATGTGGAAATTACGCAACTGCTTAACGTCCGCGAATGAGGAGGCACGTGCCAGCACCAGGAGGAGCCTGGGTTATCGTTGACTTGTAATGGCTTATCTATCCACGTGACTGGATGGCTTAGCTGTAAGGATTGCCCCTTAGAGGTATGTCCGCCGAATGAGATGGCACCTCCCTTTAATCCAGCAACATGGGACGCCTGCAAACGCATCCTGCCAAGATTGTGTGTTCCGTGTAGATGGTTCTATCCGGGAACGTGATGCGGATGACACTCACTTGGTGAACAATGTAGCAGAGATTTTCTCCAGGCACTCAAGTTTCCTCTTACAAGAACAACAACAACAAAAATGCTCCAAAAAGGATTTGTCCAAAAATCCCAAATCAGAACCTTGAAGATTCCACAAAGGCTTTTCCTGGTGATGTTTTAACACGAAATAAACAAAAATTAAAGACTTAGCTTTGCGGTGCTTGCTTTGGTGTCATGCAGGGAGTACATTTGCACTGACGTGTAACACACCAGGGCAGCGGCTATGAACCTTGAAGGGAATTGGAAGTCACTGTCGTTGTGCCACCATGCTTATAGGTGTGGTTTAGGTGATCATACACCAACCATTAACTTCGCTCTGCATAAAACAAGCCAACGGCATGCCACCGCAACTGTGCAATAAAAATAATAATAATGTAATTAAGAAAATTAACATTTAAAAACATGGTTCCTTTTGACTCCACCACGCCTGAGAAATGATATTTTAATTCGCCCTTTGTTGTACAAACTCGCAAAGCGGGCAGCCCTCATTGATTCACTACCAAATTTGCAGTAAACGACTCGAGGACATGAGAGAGGAGCAGTCAGTCTCTCGTTTTCATGCCCCCCCCCCTCCGCCACCGCGATTGTGATTGCGTCTGCAGACACCGAGCAGAGCCGGCCCAGCCACTAAGCGACCCTTGCAATTGCAAAGGGCCCTGTGGCCAGCAGAGGGCCCCCTAGAGTCACTACTAGCTAGCGGGTGAAAAAAATCATACATCAAAGGGGCCTCCAACCAAATTTTGCTTAGGGCCCCCAAAGGTCTAGGGCCGGTTCTGACTAAGAGAAACGTCTGGCTCCCTCGTGGGCAGCTGGGTAAGGATGACGACTCGATTCCGTGCCCTGGTGTACGGAGGTTAAGGGAGTTCTAACGCGGGCAACTAATTCACTCTGTTGCGAAGTATTTCGATTTTTTTTTTACATTTTATATTTTCTATGACATTACAGACAGCGACGCATCCTTCTGAAAGGCCGATGCACACGCATCGTAATCAAGGTCTTCTCCGGTTGTGAACCAGTGGATGGGAAAATACGGGAAGAAGAGGGAGACGTTATTGGAGAATATAGGATGATTACAGGGGGAGAGGGAAAGGGTGGTGGGATGAATTATCATTACGGAGGGAAAGTCAAGACGAGGAAGGAATCAACCATTGTGGATCGAAGTTTCTAGATAACTGTAAAATATTGGGGGGGGGGGGGGGGCAAGTTTGGACAAAACTCTGCTCCCTTCAAAGTCTCGAGAGGCGAGTTGGTCAACACGTCCTGTGTTTGAGATTCCGTGCACAGAGGAATAGTGCATAACACATACACGACTAACACCGGTACAGTATTGTTGAGAATATCTAGCGATATGAATTTGATTTCCACATTGCAGCACACAATTTTTTTCTTCCCCACAAACCGTACACAGTGAATTGAGCTCCTGTTTTAATTAGTACACGTGTACTAATATTTTCGTTGTATAGCGATGGAAATGAAATGCACCACCAAGGTTCTTGCTTCAACAATCACACCGCCGATCATGAGTAATTTCCACTTAGGATTCTGACGACAACAGTGTGACTTGTGTGG
Source organism: Lampetra planeri (assembly GCF_965212315.1). Classification (NCBI taxonomy): domain Eukaryota; kingdom Metazoa; phylum Chordata; class Hyperoartia; order Petromyzontiformes; family Petromyzontidae; genus Lampetra; species Lampetra planeri. The sequence goes on along the minus strand of NC_136127.1, from coordinate 9,585,897 downwards.
GCTGACTGGTTCAGGGTAACACTACTTATATATTCCGTGGATGTTTGCATTTGTGCTTGTAGGGGTTTTGTTGTTGCCTTTAATCAAGTCAGTTGCTCAATAAACATTTGCAGTGGCAGCTCACCAATGAATGCCAAGTGTAACCTGGAAATGGATCATTTACTCGGTGTCAATGGGAAAAAGAAATGGCACAGCATCGAATTATGTTTGTCATTGCCTATGATGGCACTACGAATGCACTGAACATCTGATCTTTTGAGTAAACAGCGTATGGGCGGTGGCGGTCAACAATTGAGAACAAGAAATTGAATTAAAGTTTTTGCATCAAACGACTGCAGTGTGTGCAACCCTTTTTGCAAGCCGCTACTGGATGGATTGCCACCCTCCAATGCCTGATCGGTCATGGGGTGTTTCTGTGTGACGATGGTGTTCTTCAGTGGCGATTAATGAAGGAATGGGGGGGGGGGCAGGACTGGTTCAGATATCACTCACTGCTGATGTTAGTCACGACCAGGAATCCAACTCGGGTGACCAATGAGTTCACGTTTTCCGACAACCACTCCGTCAATGCTCTCCCCCCTTCATCAGTTCAATAGAATGCATGCATTGATGCCCTGTGAAGTTCTATTCGTTTCATAGAATGCGCGCAGTTATGTTAAGTTGTGCTAACTGGTATTGAAAACATAAAGCAATAGGAACAAGTCGGAGGCTATAATGTTTAGCGTTTTTAGTCGTAAATTGTACCAAAACTTGGCATTCTGACATCAGTGATGCTGTCAATGTGTTATATATATACAACTGTATTATCCGGATTACAAGACGAACTCCCCCCCCCCCTGTTTGAGTAGATGAGTTCTCAACGTTTAGAAGAGCCACACGAAATCTTAAATCTGTATTTAACCAATCTCGATTCAAGGGGGAATTGCTCGCCAAACACTGCGGGTTGAATTGTTGTGAAAACAGCGGCGTACAGGGTCAACATATGAACCGGCAGAAATGCACAACATTATTTAAATTATAAGTTTTGCAAAAAAAATATACAAATCAGTGCAGTATAAAGATTAAAATTAAGTTTTTACTTAAAACTTTCGTGACTGCAGGAATTCATATTCTTTGGTTCTTTCGGTAAAGTCACGTAGATAGAAAACTAAAATAAAATAAGAAAAAAATTAAAGGTTTTTTGCTTTTATTTTTATTAATGTTTTTATTTTATTTTATATCTACGTGACTTTACCGAAAGAACCAAGAATATTAAAATAAAGCTTTCAGTAAAACACACAATAAAGCTTTCACTAAAACACAAATGTAGACTCCAATACGGCATTGTATAGCGTGTCAACTGGCCTGGTTTTACGACAAATTCGAATTGATTGCAGCACTTACGCGAGCAAGTTGTGAAGATTGTTTGGATAATAAATTACGTGACTTTACCGAAAGAACCAAAGAGTAATTCCTGCAGTCACGAAAGCTCCAAATTACGTTTAAGATTGTTTTGAAGAAAATATTTCGTGTATTCCTCCCCAAGCGCTTCACCATATGCGACTGAATGTCGCCATCTGGTGGGCTTGCTGACCGCATTTAGAAGTGAAATGTACCGCAGTCATCGGATTACGCGACGCGAATTCCCCAGCCCCCCCTTATATTATTCCAATTTAAAACAGGTGGAGAGAGTGCGTCGTATACTTATAGATCCAGTGAGGCAGGTGCGAGCAAAACCCATATTTGTACAACAGCATCGATCAAGATTGAACAGCATCGATACCGGGAACAGGCTTCGGGGTGCATCTTGCTTTTCCGGAGTGTCTTATCTTGAGAATAGGGTAATAGCGAATAAGAGCACTCCCACCTCCACCCTACTAGTTTTATAGTTCATGGACTACATTTTATTCTCTGAACAATGCGGCATGTTGCTGGTACCCGAGTCGGCGGCTGTTTAGCCACTGAGCAGTGATGGTTCTATGCCTGCAGCCATCCCATTAATTTTTTGCGTAGAAAACCAAAGTAGGCCGTCTCCTGGAGGGCGGACGTTAAAATACCTTGGTGGTACCATTGAACACACAAGGTGTACACGGTTGTGCGCGGTTGTCGTAACGCCCGAATAATAACAGCATAGAAAATCCCTTTAAGATAAACGTTGAGAAACGTTGAGAAACGCGACACGTTAACTCGTGCAAAAAAAACCTGCGCAGAGAATTCCACAAAGTTCTACTTTGGTGCATAGCATATACAATCCTGCCAGCGAACAAGCAATCATTGCTGTGTCATCAGCCACGGTCATTCCACGGCTGGATGAAGGCCTCCCCCAAAGCTACCACCTGCGATGGAATAACAGTAACCCGCCCAACGCCTGCTCTACACACAAGCAGAAATGCATCGATCCATCTCCTTCGGTGGACCGTATTTCCCTTGCACGTTCCATTCCTTGGCTGCCACTCACTCCGTTATTTATTCTCTGACCAAGTTGTGTGTAAAATGTAAATCTCAAGGTCGTAGATCAAACAAATTTGGCGAAAATGTTCTGCAATAGCAAGGTAAATTTATTTAAAAAAAAACAACGTATTGATGCCTATTCTTTGTGTCTTTCTGTAAAGCCACGTAGATAGAAAAAATAAAAAATATATATATAACGGGTTTTTCACCTGGTGACGATTACTTGTGTTGCGATCGAAACGTCGTGATATTTGTATTATTTTTTCTATTTACGTGGCTTTACCAAAAGACCCAACGAATATGAATTCCTGCAGTCACGAAAGCTTGAAGGAAAGTATTGATGCATGTTATATTTAAATTAAAGTACAGAAATATAACTTTCCGCGTAGATATATGGCAGCTTTATAGAGTTGGCATCGATGCGTTCAAAATACAAATTGGCAAAAGTCGAACCTTGTCCCATCGTGGTCAATAAATTCCATGTTTACATTCTCTGATGATGTGTAAATTATACAATTTTACGATCGCTTTTTTGAAATTCACGTTCATCAAGCAAGCTCTTGAAAGAAATTAAGAGCACAAAGAGAAAGGCCATTAGCTAGTCTGTTAGCATCACGACCGTTTGATGATTGAAGTGCTACTTTTGGCTTTGTACTGTTTAGTTGATCATGTCTCCACAATCCCAGGTCTGCATACTGTAATGGTCACAATGATAAGCAAACCAGTTTGGTGATGGAGAAATGAAAGATAGTGTCGTGGAAACACTGGATTGTCTTGGAGTGACCTTGGCATATTCCAAAAAAGATGGCGGCATTGCTGATCTCAGGTGGCACGATGGCTTTAATGAGCAGCCACTGGTGACACATGAGTATGATGATGATTACAGTTGCACTTTCAATGTAAATATAAAATGGATAGTACAGATGAAATGTAAACTGTAAACGTGAGATTTTTCTTTGACTCAAAAGTGTCTGGCCACAAAAAAAAACAAACGCGTGTCTCCATGGTAGAACGAAGAGTTTGTGCTAAATGTATAAACGACTGCTTGTTTTGTGAACAATGGTGGTTGATTGCAAAATGCAATAGATAAATCTGAAGAAAAAAAAACAATATATTTAAATAAAACCTTAATACATTATGCAGTGTGTGATATTTTGCTTTGCAGCTTTCAATTACACAGTGATTAATAGCGGCTGTCACATTTAAGTCGTTTACATTTTCACGCACAATACGGTCGTGGAATGATGGTCGATTATTGCAAATGTGAATAATGCGGGCGTATGGTAGAGGTTTGCATTTATTATTCACTGCATTTTCTCACACAGCGATTGCGTGCGATGTACACGCACGTGGGAGATTTGAAGGGTACGGTTAGTTGGAAAGCAACGTGCGTGGTTCACATTTATCCTGACATTGTCTTTTGGAACACTGCAGCACTGCCCTTGCGTTCATTTGAACACCGCTCGGCAGAGGTCGCAACCGGGTACCCGATACCCGTACCCTACCCGATACCCGGCTACCCGTACCCGGCCGGGTACGGGTACCCGTTTGCGACCCTGGTGCGGCCGGGTACGGGTAGGCCGTGAGTCACTGGTGAGTAACTGTTTGTCACTCATTTCCCAACGTCTTGTCTCTTCTCACAATTCAAGTTCCTAGAATCAACTCACCCGCGCCTGCAACAAGGCTTCATCCCAGAGGTCGCAATCAGGTACCCGTTTGCGACCCTGGTGCGGCCGGGTACGGGTAAGCAGAGGTGTGGACTCGAGTCATGTGACTTGGACTCGAGTCAGACTCGAGTCATGAATTTGATGACTTGCGACTCGACTTGGACTTGCATAACAATGATTTTGTCCCACCTATGAGATGTGGACTCGAGTCATGTGACTTGGACTCGAGTCAGACTCGAGTCATGAATTTGATGACTTGCGACTCGACTTGGACTTGCATAACAATGACTTTGTCCCACCTATGAGATGTGGACTCGAGTCATGTGACTTGGACTCGAGTCAGACTCGAGTCATGAATTTGATGACTTGCGACTCGACTTGGACTTGCATAACAATGACTTTGTCCCACCTATGAGATGTGGACTCGAGTCATGTGACTTGGACTCGAGTCAGACTCGAGTCATGAATTTGATGACTTGCGACTCGACTTGGACTTGCATAACAATGACTTTGTCCCACCTCTGAGATGTGGACTCGAGTCATGTGACTTGGACTCGAGTCAGACTCGAGTCATGAATTTGATGACTTGCGACTCGACTTGGACTTGCATAACAATGACTTTGTCCCACCTATGAGATGTGGACTCGAGTCATGTGACTTGGACTCGAGTCAGACTCGAGTCATGAATTTGATGACTTGCGACTCGACTTGGACTTGCATAACAATGACTTTGTCCCACTTATGAGATGTGGACTCGAGTCATGTGACTTGGACTCGAGTCAGACTCGAGTCATGAATTTGATGACTTGCGACTCGACTTGGACTTGCATAACAATGACTTTGTCCCACCTATGAGATGTGGACTCGAGTCATGTGACTTGGACTCGAGTCAGACTCGAGTCATGAATTTGATGACTTGCGACTCGACTTGGACTTGCATAACAATGACTTTGTCCCACCTATGAGATGTGGACTCGAGTCATGTGACTTGGACTCGAGTCAGACTCGAGTCATGAATTTGATGACTTGCGACTCGACTTGGACTTGCATAACAATGACTTTGTCCCACCTATGAGATGTGGACTCGAGTCATGTGACTTGGACTCGAGTCAGACTCGAGTCATGAATTTGATGACTTGCGACTCGACTTGGACTTGCATAACAATGACTTTGTCCCACCTATGAGATGTGGACTCGAGTCATGTGACTTGGACTCGAGTCAGACTCGAGTCATGAATTTGATGACTTGCGACTCGACTTGGACTTGCATAACAATGACTTTGTCCCACCTCTGAGATGTGGACTCGAGTCATGTGACTTGGACTCGAGTCAGACTCGAGTCATGAATTTGATGACTTGCGACTCGACTTGGACTTGCATAACAATGACTTTGTCCCACCTATGAGATGTGGACTCGAGTCATGTGACTTGGACTCGAGTCAGACTCGAGTCATGAATTTGATGACTTGCGACTCGACTTGGACTTGCATAACAATGACTTTGTCCCACCTATGAGATGTGGACTCGAGTCATGTGACTTGGACTCGAGTCAGACTCGAGTCATGAATTTGATGACTTGCGACTCGACTTGGACTTGCATAACAATGACTTTGTCCCACCTCTGAGATGTGGACTCGAGTCATGTGACTTGGACTCGAGTCAGACTCGAGTCATGAATTTGATGACTTGCGACTCGACTTGGACTTGCATAACAATGACTTTGTCCCACCTCTGAGATGTGGACTCGAGTCATGTGACTTGGACTCGAGTCAGACTCGAGTCATGAATTTGATGACTTGCGACTCGACTTGGACTTGCATAACAATGACTTTGTCCCACCTATGAGATGTGGACTCGAGTCATGTGACTTGGACTCGAGTCAGACTCGAGTCATGAATTTGATGACTTGCGACTCGACTTGGACTTGCATAACAATGACTTTGTCCCACCTCTGCGAGTCAGACTCGAGTCATGAATTTGATGACTTGCGACTCGACTTGGACTTGCATAACAATGACTTTGTCCCACCTCTGCGAGTCAGACTCGAGTCATGAATTTGATGACTTGCGACTCGACTTGGACTTGCATAACAATGACTTTGTCCCACCTCTGCGAGTCAGACTCGAGTCATGAATTTGATGACTTGCGACTCGACTTGGACTTGCATAACAATGACTTTGTCCCACCTCTGCGAGTCAGACTCGAGTCATGAATTTGATGACTTGCGACTCGACTTGGACTTGCATAACAATGACTTTGTCCCACCTCTGCGAGTCAGACTCGAGTCATGAATTTGATGACTTGCGACTCGACTTGGACTTGCATAACAATGACTTTGTCCCACCTCTGCGAGTCAGACTCGAGTCATGAATTTGATGACTTGCGACTCGACTTGGACTTGCATAACAATGACTTTGTCCCACCTCTGCGAGTCAGACTCGAGTCATGAATTTGATGACTTGCGACTCGACTTGGACTTGCATAACAATGACTTTGTCCCACCTCTGCGGGTAAGGAATCAAAACCCGTTTGCGACCTCTGCCGCGCGATGCTGCCCCGTTAACTTGGCATTTCAGCGGAATTTCGAATTCAATTTAATGAGATAACAAATGTGCAGACATGTGTTTTCTTAATAGCATAAATAAACAATGGAAATTCCTGAATTTGCTCTCATCACAATTGCAAGCACAGTCATACGTGATTTCTTATTCAAATGAGCATTGAGGCAGTGCTGATCTCTTATTTACAGTGCAATCCTAAGAGAGTATATACATAGGAAAACCACTGCTGACCTACGCACAAAGTGGTGCTCATTTGTTCAACCCAGAGGGATTATGGGCCGAGTCAACTCATAACCAGGATTTGAACAAGTAACCCGTCAGATTTGCAAGCTGCTCACTCGATCCGACTGAGCGCGACTCAGTCAAGCCGCGTGTCTGTGGACGTTGAAGATTTGTGCAGCCCGACTTTCGAGTTACTGAAATTAAGCATTCACCGTTAATGTACAAAACTGATTAAAGCAATGTCTCAATGCCTTCAACGAGTTATGCGTGGGATTTCTTCAGGAGCTCTTGGTTTCCTACCACAATGCCAACTCATAAACGGAGATGACCCAGCATCATCCCAATGCAAGACTTTCTAGAAAGAAAAAGTGCTCACGGTATAAAATAAGTACGTACATTGAAAATCTCGACAAGCTTGCTGGGTAGGATACCTCGGGAAGTTTATCCTGCTACTCTCAGGAGCTTTGATAAGTTATCAATATTTGGCTGTTGCAGACTTTGGCTTTTACACTGAATATTTAAGAATGCTAAACGTGCAGTTGTTACTTAAGACAACCTGAAGTGATTCACAGTTCTTGAATAAATTACGTAAGTGTCAAGGTACATTTCTTCTTTTCGTAAACTAATGATCACTGATGTCATGTTTACAAGTTCGACTCCGTTCATGCACACACTGGCCTTTTTCTTGACACATTTCATGAATATCACTTCCCACGCATTACCAGCATGTGGCGCTGTCCAATGGCTTAACATGTGCATTTCACGTTATGTTTTGACATTTATGCATGCCGCAAGTAGCATGCAACAGCTTCCATTTTAAACAAACCTACCACTTGTCAACGATCTGGGGACGAATATCGGGGATGGAATATACACTTCGGCACTTTGCGCTTCCTTCAATCAAACTGTGACGCTAAAATGGGTTTGCATCACGCCACTCCTGGCATAAGGTCCTGCAACAGAAGGAGCTCTCAGCAGCCCTTCGAGAAGTGGTAATTTGGCCTGCTCTACCACGCTAGCCAGACATCTCGAGAGAGGTGGGAATACCCAGAACGTTAACCATTACATCACGCAGCATTACACGCTCCCTGCTGAATAAACTAAAAAGGGTGTTTTTGAGTAGTTATTACCATCAACAAGTACACGAATACTATGGTAATGTATAAGTATTAACTATAAACATCTGTTAAAATGACATTGTTCGGTCACAGTAATGATTACACATTAAGGCATCTGATATATCATAAACATACAAAATGACTGTTAAATGACAATTTAATCTTTTTATTTCATTCCATCATAATTCAGAACATAGCAATTTTACTCAATTATTCTCCATAAAGGCATCACCATTACAAAAAAAAACCCTTAAACATGCACCATAGCAAATGTTGAACAATCACGATTCAAAAGAAAGTCAAAATAACATCAACAGGCTGCAAATATAATTGTAAATATATTTTTTAATGCGGTTAAACCCCTATTCTTTCATCTAAACCCAATGATAAAATTCCACTTTAAATGCATTACATTTTTAACACCATGAATGTGTGAAATAATATTACTTTGCATGTGAAGCTGCTGTCGCGATACTGATCACAAGCAATGGATGGATAAATGCAAAGTAGAGTTTGCATCGGGTATGATAAAGCATAAGATCACTATTCGCACCATCCCTTGGTAGTGGTAAATTTATATTTCCTTTGTCAACCGCGGCGTTGTTGCAAACAAAGCCCATCGATTGCCCTCCCTGCTCCCATTAAGCAAGCAAAACATGGAGAAATAACATCAAGACTGTTGTATAATGTCGCAAATTTGGTGCAACATGCCCTTCCAAGTGACAAGCTTAAAGGGAAAAAAAAGTCACACATTTTCTAAAAACGTTTTGCTGTTCCATGTTTAGAAACTCTTCATTAAAATAGAGAACAAGCCAATGTACGTAAACTGCAAAGTCGACAAATCTCGTTGCTTGAGCATTCACTGCATCCTCCCTCCTCCAAGCAACCTGTTATCTCCCCGTACAGCGGCCGACATATATATAGGCGAGAAGCTTCTGCTTCAACGAATAATCAGTGCGCAATCAGCATTTCCTTTTGAGCTGCCACTTACACTCGCCTGCAGCAGCTGCTTGCCAGCACTCGACATTCGTGACGTTTGAGCTTACACTCATTTACACCCTCTCGTGCCCGTTTTCGTGCGACCACTTTTGCACACCTACCACTTCTGGCCAAATCGCTTCTTGCACAGTGTACCAATCTAATATACCTTACAAGGTAAGAGGCAATAACTCTGTATATGTATAATTATATACAGCGTATATACGCAAATATGGCTATTCAGTTGCGGGAGAGATGACACTGGTCAAAAGATAGGCGTTTACATTTGTGAATCAACACACAAGGTAAGTTGGCCTTTGCTGCATCCCATTTCCAGTATTCAAAATAATATCCAGGTTCACTTGCCCAGCTGCAAGCACAGACCAACATATGTTTTAAGCTGCACAAAAAGGAAATGTAAAGTGTACACAGTAAGTACGTTGCATATCCCACCGTCACGCATTCCACTTTTCCCAATTAACTGCCCACACCCATTGATACCATTTGCACGTGGTGTAACCATATTTTTTCCATAGATGTTACAAATTTTGAGTTTCACACTCAGTAATGTTATCATTCTCACATACATTCGCTTACTTCGAAAGAAGTACAGTAAAGCATTTTTATTTTGTTTTACAGCAGTTTGCACTTCATGTTTATCCAGTAACCTGTTTGTGTACGGCATAACTAATTTTCCATATGTTCCCATAACTGCCTATACCTTAGTCCCCAGGGAGTTGGAAATACACGTCCGTTCAACGAATAAATTGTTAACGCCAGACCTGTTCAATCTGCAATTCCTAGCATGGACAAGCAAGGTGGGTGAACCAGGACATTAACTTGAATTTTTACCAATTCAATTGACTGCAGTCAAAGACAGTATTAAAATGGGGAGAAAAAAAAACATTTACAAAAGACAGAGACAATCAAGGCAAATACCATCGGGACTTTAGGGTAAGTGGCCAGAACATCCGTGTAGTTCTCGGACGTGTTTTTGCGTGCACCGCGCTTGTTGTTCGACATAATGGGTTGCGCCACATATTTCCATGCCAAACAACACGCAGATAAAAACCCAAAAACACATCGGTGAGCGATACAGCACGACCGCGAAAACCTTATGCAGTTGCGCTACAGCGTTGCCCGGGGAATGTGTACGTGTGCACTATTTCTTCTTTGTTGGGGATGTGGGGGCGATGGGAGAGGTGGGGGTGGCAGGTGGCGAGGCAAGGGGGTGGCTGGGTTGCGACGGGGGTTGTGGCGGTGGTGGTAGGTGTGCACATTTGCGACCCTGCAGATATGCTCGCAGGGCTTCCCCGTCACGGTTGAGCCACGCCGCATTAAGGAGGATGTTTTCGCACGACTGCTGGACCGTGCGCTCGGCCGATGGGGTTGGGTTTTTTTCAAAAAACTCCTGCGCAAAGGGAAAAACGTCGGTCAATAACGAGTGCCGAAGGCGATGCTGTTTTTTTGACCGAGTCACAAATATGCTCAGTACTTAGGCATGCAACGACCATGGCTAGTCAGTGCAGGTTGGTGAAGAGGAGAGTCCCAAGTCTGGTTCGGATGTCACTCACCGCTGATGTTAGCCGTGGCAGGGCATAAAACTGCTGGGTTTGTGGCACAATGCACTAACCACTTGCCTATTGGTTTAGCAAACCAGCACGGTGAATTATGGTCAAACAAGACCCACTGTTGATGTGACGTGGTAACACATTCATCCAGCAGTGGACTGTATTAAATGTATTGAACGTGCCGTGCGGTTTGAACGTTCTCACGTGCCAATCGGTGTGATCGTTACCGAAACTTAACTGGGTTCAATTATTCATTCCTTAACCTATGGAACTGATGATCAATTTCTGAAGTGATTATCAAAAAAATGGCAATTGATTGAGAACCTTTGTAAAATATGATTTGCTTTTATTTGCATAAAATGCAATCTAGATTTTATACACGTGGTGATTTCCAACCGAAGTCTGCTAAAATCAATAAGGTAATTACTGTTTAAACGTGTACACATTTTGCATGTGGATTGACCCACCTTGACTTGGTTGGCCTTCTTCTCACTTGCAAAGTTGTCGGTGGTCATCTGTCATGAGAGAACATTTAACATGCAATCAAGTACAGGTAAGGAACCAGTAAAATTGAGAATGCTGAAATGTATACATGATTATTTGCTATTTTGTGAATAACAGAGTTTTGTATTATTCATAATCAACGTTTTTGGGTTTAGATCGCGTTATTTATAAATGTGTCGTAACCCTCCACCACCCGACACGGCCAATCAGTAAAAAAGTGTCACGTTGACAAAAGACAAATAGTTCACTGCTTTAGCCCACCGGTGTGTTGAAGCGTGAAACCACAACATTTACAATTTGAGTACGACGTTTCGCTGGTAATTGCATCCAGCATCATCGGGCAATTCGCCAGAATGGTGAGGCTCTGCTGTGTCTCCCGTCCGGGTGGTGGAGGGTTACGACACATTTATAAATAACGCGATCTAAACCCAAAAATGTTGATTATGAATAATATTGGTCGCGAAAGCCTACGTGTTAAACAGTTTTGTATTGTTGCAATATATAAAAAATGATGCAATAAAATTATAGTCGAGTTAATATATTATGCCATATTCCCATTAAATATTCATGTTGCTAATGAACATGACATACATATATTCCCTGAATATAAATGAAGGTACAATTTTGATATGAATTTTGGAATGTATTGCTTAATGTCAGCTAAAACACATACGTAATATTATTGTGTTGTGTTTAGTTTGTTTTCCTTCCCCCGCACCTCCGGTTAGTATGGTTGGCCACGTTTGGTGCGAAAGAAGTTCAACATATTCTTGGTTCTTTCGGTAAATTTACGTAGAAGGGAAATAAAAAATTTGTAAAAAATATAAAACAATACAATTCTCACGACGTTTTGACTGCAACACAAGCAATTATCATCAGGTGTGAAATCCACAGCAAAAAAAATCACACCTGATGATGATTGCTTGTGATGCAGTCGAAACGTCGTGAGAATTTTATTTTTTATATTTATTATTATTTTATTATTTCCCTTCTACGTGACTTTACCGAAAGAACCACGAATATGAATCCCTGCAGTCACGAAAGCTTTAAATCAAAAGTTCAAAATACATTCACAATCTCACAAAACACTCTCCCGCTTGGAAAGCACTACGCTAAGTATATGCTCCAGTGCTTTACTGCAGGGGCCAACAAGGTGAAGAACCCCACAATTCCTTAATGAGCCTAAACATCGGGTGGCCTGGGCCCTGGGGGACACAGCGATGCCTTAATGGTGTGGGTCTGCGAGCTTGCCGAGGATACCCAACCGCTGTGAAAACATAACGAGATGACACAGCTGGAAGCCAGGGGGCGTACGATACCTTGATGAGTCGAGGCAGCAGGAAGCCGCCCTGATAGCGGCTGCTTAACTCGGCCCACTTCTCCTGAACAAAGCGCCAGGCCATGCTCATGCCCAGCTTGCTGCTGCCTGCCACGCCCCCAATCACAAACACCGTGTCCTGCGAGCGTACTTCCTCCTGCAAGGTCAGAGCGCGCGTGGGTTGGGAGGAAAGAAATGTATTCAATTAGATTACACGCGTTGTACTGGGTGCCGTTTGCAATGACGTCTGAAATTTCGCTCCACACGCCGGGAGCTTGTTCAGAAATTGAGGTCAATTCAGAAACTTGACTTGGACTCCTTTTCACTTGCAAAGTTGTTGGTGATTAATTCATATTTTGTGAAAAGAATGTTTAACATGTCGTAAATTCAGTTGCTGAAAAAACTCCCAGCGGGCCAAGGGAAATGTCAGAACACCATCCCGAGCGACACTTGTTACAACCTAAAAAAACACAACGCAGGGCTGTACAGTACAACCACATAGATCTACGGAGTAGTACAGATTGCAAGCTCTGGGACCTACTTAAGGTCACCTACTAAAGCAGTCAAAGACTCAGTTCTTGGGAGCTACCCCTCGGGAACTATGGGCTTTTCTTGGGGTGACCCGCTCATCGGTAGAGCGAGTGGCTTGCAATTGGAAGCTTGCGAGTTCAACTCCTGGATGGGGGTTGAGACTCAGCCCATCATTTCTGCAGGGTCCACACAATAGCAGTAGAGAAATCAACAGTGTTTGTCTTTTGGTTGTATAATGAATGTGTACTTTCCACCACTGGCTCAGGACTATGAACAGGAGATGAGCACTGCCTACACATGCCCATTTGAGCGGTAAATCACTTTCGCTTGAAGTGAAAAGCTTTGTTCATTTACCATCTTTATTCTCACTTTCAATTATATTTGACACCGTGTGAAAAACATGATAATGATGGCAATTTGTGCCCAGCATCAGTTCTAATGCCATTATTTGGTTATAAAAAATATATATATCAATGTGCAGCCCTGCAATTGCTTTATCACGCCACTACATGAAGAAGGGCCTCCACTAGAGGGAGCTCTAGGGAGGGTACGTTGGCCTATTCTTCCACACTAGACAGGCATCTTCGAAGCGGTTACAGTACTCAGACTTTACCCCACCACACGTGACCTGCCGACCCACTTTGGCGTGTCATTTATTTTGCTTGGGGGACAGAGGCAGTATGTACGCATCTTCCTTTGGTTGTATAATCATTAGAATTCATCCCAGAAAGATGCGTAATAGTTCAATAACTCCTATCTGAATGTCAACGTCAACTCTTCCGATGGAACACACCGAGTGGGCTGGAAGCCACCCCTTACCGAAATGGAGAAATTGAGGACCTTTTGGAGCAACTCAGCAGTGGGGGAGGCACCAACAATCCGTTCAATCCTCACCCTCTCCTCCAGCTGGTCCGTGTGCTTGTGCATCTGTGAGAACAAGCAAGCAAGGCTCATATGAACCACAATACCTTAATTTCGTCAAAGGAGCATAAACCATCACGCCAACTGCATTCATCCTCACAGCAGCGGCTTTTGGCTAACCATCGAACAAAGACGGTCACTGCATCGCGCGCTGTCATCTGCGCTTCTGCGGCCGTCTAGAACGCTCTTCCTTCCGATATTAGGAAGCCACTGAAGCTATGCACTTTTAAATCTAAATGGAAAACTAATTTCTTTAGAACTGCTTTAGTTTATTGTTGTCCTTCCCCCGCACCTCTGATTAGCATGCTTGGCTATGTACGGTGCAAAAGAAGTTCAACATACATACATGATCATTATCATAGCCAAGTGTCTCATAGGCCAATGGCTACAGACGTTAAACATTGGCACATCGTATGTCGATAATGCAACACGCATCTAAAAAATGTTCCCAAACCCCGCGCGGGTGCTGCATGCACACGCAAAAGCACGTCCAGGGTTTCTGTACGGACGTGAGCATGGCTGCACACAGTGACTTGATTTATTCAAGAAACCTGATAATTTGGCTGCAAAACAGACTTTTCCCCAAAGGACTGCCTGTTCAGCCTGGGGTAATGAGGCCACTGTTAATTGGTGTCCCCATTAAAATAAAAAAAAAATGGGGTGGCTATTGAGAGGGAGTGTGACACTACTGCCCCTCTTGATGTTTGCACCACCAGCAATGAGCCCTACTTGATGGTCAACTGCCACACCTGCCAGCGCAGACCTTGAGTGGTATTCAAAAGATATGCACGTTATCTGGACGCACCGCCACGATGTGCCAATCGTATGCCAAAGTGATGTCAAATGGGCATGCCCATTATTCACCCTCCCAACCCCGCACCAACCCAGCGTGATTCGCTCAGTTGTAAAAAAAAAGGCCGTCTTCTTGGTTCTTTCGGTAAAGTCACGTAGAAGGGAAATAATAAAATAATAAAAATAAGACATAATCAAATTTTAATTCTCACGACGTTTCGGCCACAACACAAGCAGCCGTCCTCGGGTGAAGAAACAGAGCTGTCGGACGCTGTCTTTCCCTTCTACGTGACTTTACCGAAAGAACCAAGAAGATGAATCCCTGCAGTCACGAAAGCTTTAAATCGAAATTTAATATGTGGCTGCTTATTTAAATAAATTATTTTTGTACTGCACTGTCTGTCTCATGTGCTCAGTCTGAATTATTCTGTCTCATTCTCTCCGTTAAATCTAAATTTCATCATCGACCATGAGCTATCCATCGCTGGACACAAGGCCTTGCGCAAAGCCATCACCAACCCTCTAAACCTCCAAGACACTCGCTGGGAGACACGGACCTTCAGCAATGTGTCCAGCACAGCCGAGTCGCCGTGCTTCAACACCGTGACGTAAACCTGTGGAGACAAAATGAAACACCCTTTTTTTTAAAAAACGATATTGTATATATTAAATGTATTTTTTACATCATTTGTATTTAGTGTTCATTTCATGAATTTGGCGGCATCATTTAAGTTTTTCTCAATGTCTTAGGTTGTAATTACCAATCAATGTAATTAATATGAAATTCCCCCAATTAGTTTAATATTTGCAGTATGCCAGACATCTCCCGTAACAGGAATGGCTCCACCAAAATCAGCCCAGTTGAGAGATTTTACTGTGCAATTTCAGAGCGGATTGGTTCATATATTTTTGCCGAATAATAAAAACATGAACAAATGCTACAACGGTAATTTGATTTAATGTTATATGGGACGTTAAAAAAATGGCAACATTCTTACTTGCCGACTTGCTTATAAAATGTGTTGACCTCTACGAGCCTATTCAATTCAATTAAACGTTTATTTGTTATACACGGAAAAACCAATGAATCCAGTTACCCAGCTAGTTTGCACGGGAGATTCGTGTTGCGTCAGCACCGAACAAGAATAGGATCAACGTAACACGTCCGGAGGAAAAGGCAACAACGGAACTGAACGCATCGGAGGTACAGGCAAAAATCTGCAAAGAACAAAACTCAACAATATTAATAATATAAAATAAGATTAGGCTTTACCCTTCCTGGCAATGACACATGAGGTGTTATAACATGTTCAAACACCAAATAGATAGCTATTGCATTAACCACACGTACGTGTAGCAAAACATGCAAAGAAACATTCCCTGATAATATATGCAGTCTCTAAAACTGATTGGCCTACACCAGAGACAACCTTCTTTATGTTAACGGCTCAACAGAGCTATTTATGCTTTTATATTTGCATTGCCATTGTACTGTTTGCCTTTGACGTTCTCTGGTCTAACACTGTTGAGACAAGGCCATAAAGAAGGCTGTCCCTGTTGTAAGCCAATCAGTTTCAAAGACAATGCATATATTATCAGAGCAAATGTGTTTGCATGTTTTAGCCACAATTATGTGTGGTTAATGCAGACCTGATGGCTTGCAACCGGTGTCCATTTGGTGTTCGAATGTTATTGCCAGAAAGGATGAAGCATATTTTCCTTATTTTATCATCTTGATACTACAAAAAAGGTCCCATATATATCAACAATATAAACTGACATACTGCACCAAAAAAAACATTAAGTACTGCAGCCATGCCATCTGTCCCGTAGAACAACCCACTCGCTCGAGACTGCTCTGAGGCATGTCTACGCACGTACCATTTGGCGCAGATCAGGGTGAAGGACCTTCTTGCCCTCTGTGTGCTCGTGGAAGCGCCGGCGAGCCTCCTCCAGTGTCGGAGGGTGGCCTGCCCGGCCCAGGCGTCCCAAAGCAATGCTGCGGAGCAGGGCATCCAGGTGGCCTGCGTAGAGGTTAAACAGGAGAGGACATACACACCCCCCCCCCCCTCCTGTTAGACAAACTGTAAAAGATAAAGCATTTAAATTTCGATTTAAAGCTTTCATGACTGCAGGGATTCATCTTCTTGGTTCTTTCGGTAAAGTCACGTAGAAGGGAAAAAATAAAATAATAAAAAATAATAAAATAATTCTCACGACGTTCCGGCCACAACGCAAGCAGCCGTCCTCAGGTGAAGACCAGGTCTGTCGGGGAGACAGCGTCTGAAGTGTGGTGTATATTCAGACGCTGTCTCCCCGACAGACCTGGTCTTCACCTGAGGACGGCTGCTTGCGTTGTGGCCGAAACGTCGTGAGAATTATTTTATGTTTTATTTTTATTATTTCCCTTCTACGTGACTTTACCGAAAGAACCAAGAAGATAAAGCATTTGTTGTGGTATGTATACTGCACTCAGAATCACATGTCTATAGAAGTGTGCGACAAAAAAAAGGTACATGTTATTGCAGATGTTTATTAACCATAAGACTCCATTGTGGCATTACAGTTGGACCACCTCTTAATGACCAGAGCCCAATGTGTAGTGTAGAGTAGTGTAGTGTATAGTGTAGTGTATAGTAGTGTAGTGTATAGTGTAGTGTATAGTAGTGTAGTGTGTATAGTGTAGTGTATAGTATAGTGTATAGTAGTGTAGTGTATAGTGGTGTAGTGTAGAGTAGTGTAGTGTATAGTGTAGTGTATAGTAGTGTAGTGTATAGTAGTGTAGTGTATAGTAGTGTAGTGTCTAGTAGTGTAGTGTATAGTGTAGTGTATAGTAGTGTAGTGTATAGTAGTGTAGTGTATAGTAGTGTAGTGTATAGTAGTGTAGTGTATAGTAGTGTAGTGTATAGTAGTGTAGTGTATAGTAGTGTAGTGTATAGTAGTGTAGTGTATAGTAGTGTAGTGTATAGTGTAGTGTATAGTAGTGTATAGTAGTGTAGTGTATAGTGTAGTGTATAGTAGTGTAGTGTATAGTAGTGTAGTGTATAGTAGTGTAGTGTATAGTGTAGTGTATAGTAGTGTAGTGTATAGTAGTGTAGTGTATAGTGTAGTGTATAGTAGTGTAGTGTATAGTAGTGTAGTGTCTAGTAGTCTAGTGCCTCCATAGAACCCAATGTGTTCACTTACTGACCATTCCCCTATTAACCACGGGCTGTTGTAGGTACAGAACATATTAATTAATTAATCATGTTTCTTTTAATATTATGTTTTTATGTTTTTAGTATCTTTATATATTAATATGCATTGTTTAAATATTATAAAGTACGTTTAATTTGTGAAACGGGGTCACTTTCAATGCTATAGGAACGAATTAAGCCTTTAACGTGTATTTCCTAGACTCGCTTAATGACCAAATCACTTAATGACATGAAGAGAGGTTCTACTGTTTATATATATTTAAAAAAAATGCACCATTTATAGCAATAGCATAGTTTTTTGTTTCACACCCTACAAATGGAATACCATTGTATTAGTTCCTTCAATTGCTGTCCACTGTAGAGAATGTACTTTTCAGATGTAATTGCATACACATTAAACGCTGCTAGTGACATTAAATCAAAATCCATATCCAAAAATGCAAATTGAGCTTCATCTATCATCATTATCATTATCCATGATTTATCAACTGCTTCCTTCAGTCATCGCAACTCTCGCAGTCTGGCGATGTAGCAACCTACCTAGCACATGCACTATAGCTAATTTAAATGCTCCATCTCCTTGTTAGAGGTTCAACCTCTTGAGCACATTTGCTACCTTGGCTATCATTATTCTCTTATTCTCTTCTAATGATGTGTCCCTGCCTAAGTCAATCGTAAAAAAAACTATACCTTGAATTAAAACTAAAACATCGGGTGGCGCAAGCTACAGCTACATATTGTACGATAATCTATTTGACACTAGACACAGCCAAAGCCACTAATGCGATCGCAACCTCATTGCCAATGCCTTCTACCATCTGCCGCAGCTAATGCAGAGTGGACACGTGATCTGAAAGATGTGCCCCGAACATTATCCCCAACCATCTGCTCTTAGGTCTTCCCCATAATCGCAAAACTGATGGAGATCACTTCCACGCTCGTCCCATTACCTGGACATCCTGCGTCCTGCCCACATGGCCTATAACTGCATTACCATTTTTTTTCCCTCAAGTTTATACCTTCCTGTCGTGTTTCACGGGACTGAAATGGCAAGCTCACGGAGTCACCCGATGAGGGTGTTCTACCTTCTCCAGGCTTGGGGTCCCAGCCGAGCCGTGTCCCGATGGGTGCGAACAGGTCAATGACATAGTCTTGGAAGTTGGAGTAGAAATCGGTGTTGATGAGAAGAACGGCAATGGATGAGAGGTTGCCGGACAGGTCCATCCACACCGTGTAGTTGGTCTCATTCTTGAAGGCCTCCAGGACTTTGAGAACCTCCACTGCACTCACAACGCCTGCACGAGCCTATTCATGCACGCATGCACGCAAACATGCAAACATGGGTATAAGCATACCGCATGCATGCATATAGTAATTAGGAGTAAGGATGCATCAATTCTGCAATTGAAGTATGATGTTTAGCCTCATTATATACACGCGTGAAATGCACGCAAGGATTCATCATGTTCTCTTTATATAATAATTTCAGCGCTTTGTCAAACGACTGCAGGATGAAGGCCTCTCCACTGTTGGGGGTTGTTGGAACGAAAATTCACAATGCTGCTGGTCAGTGCAGGTTAGGACAAGAGAGGCCCAGGACTCTGGTCAATGGGTACATAGCATAGTATAAGTGTACTTTTCCAGCAATTGTGTCCATTCACTGGTGGATGAAGGCATTCCACAGCCAAGCAATTCATGGAGAGTTATTACCCATACTTCACCATGCCACTCAGTGTGGGTTGATAAAGGCAGGCAGCATTTATGTGAAAGCATAAAAGTACAGTACAACAATGAATATTGCTACAATGCCCATCATGTAGCCCCGAAAGTTCCATGACCACTTGTTTGAAAATTGGCACGTCACAATGAGCATTCCAGAAACGTCGTGATTTCATTTAGTTGTTTTCATTTTTAATTATTTTATGATTTTTTACCTACGTGACTTTACCAAAAAAACCTAAAAGTATTCCAGAGCTTGTTTGACGTAAACATACATAGACAATGTGCGGGGAAAAAAGGAAATCAGTGCATGCATATATAATATCCCTAACTGATTGCGTACAATATTTCTATACAGGAGAAACTCAAAAACAAGAATCACCAGAGCCATGAGGTCATTCTGAAGGTCCATGCGGTCGCGTGCTGGAAGAGAGAGGTCTCTGATGGCTGGGATCAGACTGTAGAGCATGTCGCTGGTGTAGCTGACGCGGCAGAACCCCACCGTGCCCGGATTAAGCTGGGGAACGAGGCGAGTATTGATGAGTGACAAAACCCACTGGGGTAAGCAGGCATAAACAGGGGATCAATTCAAGTGTTGGTGAAAAGCAGTATAGACCAAAATGCTAAATGGTGTGCCTAAGCCATCTCATCCGATCTTTACGATATGTAGAAGCGCCATTGGTCAAAAAAACATTAATTATTTGCCATTAAAGGCAGTGTTAATGACATTAGAGCAGACTATTATACATGTACGGATGCATCGAGTATTCAATTCATATCAATTGTTATCCTCACGATACATACGTCTAATCTTGCACGTGTAAATATATTATTTTCGATCGTATAGCTTGTACGTAATGGGCCATGTGACCCCTGCTGCCACTAAAATTGAAACAAAATGACCATAGAATTGAATCGTGACCCCGACTTGTGACAATTAATAGAACAGCAATGGGGCGAATCGTTACATGGGGATGGAACACACAGGTGAGTTCAGCGCATGAGGTCGCACCTTGATCCAGTGCTTTGGATCGATGTTTTTGATGGTGACGGTCATCTCAGGCTTGTCCAACAAAACTGTGGTGTGTATGGCATTGGGATCCTCGCTTGTCGAGACGCTGATTGGCACCATCCATTGCGGGCATATCTCACCTGTCGAATATATCGTGGTCAATTTTAGCTCCAAAAAATCCTCACAATTCCATGAAATATAAAATATCTTGAAAACATATTCTTAGGTTTTTTCGGTAAAGTCACGTAGGTAAAAAAATTAAAATTAATAAAAGTAAAATAAAAATAAAATAAAAATCACGACGTTTCGGAGGCAACACAAGCTTCCGTCTTCAGGTGGAACCGTCACAGCACGATTGCTGTATCAAGTAAGAGAAATTGATGCAGCAATCGTGCTGTGACGGTTTCACCTGAAGACGGAAGCTTGTGTTACCTCCGAAACGTCGTGATTTTTATTTAATTTTACTTTTATTAATTTTAAATTTTTACCTACGTGACTTTACCGAAAAAACCTAAGAATATGTCTCCTTGCAGTCACGAAAGCTTCAAATCTAGAATCTTGAAAAAAAAGTTGGGTGTTCTATATTATATAGACAAGGTTTTTTTATGCTCAAGTGAGTGGCTTAAATAATTAGCAACTCAGCAAAAATCAATCCTAATTTATTAATACATCGTATCTATTCATTAACTTCAAAGGCAGTAGTATCCAGCTATGCCAAGTTCCACGAAGCAGGGTTACGAAGGTATTCATAAATTCCTGCATTAAACACATACATCCACTAATAGTAACATTAAATCATTTATGGCCCTTTGTCAATCCAATGCTGGATGAAGGCCTCCTCACAAAGTATCATTCATGGGTGTTATTTGACAATACTGTATTTACTATGCTGGTAAATCTGCAGTCTGGATGCACTGAGCTATTTAAGCGATGTTTGTGCCTTCTTCAGACTCAACAGAAGAGAACGCTTGTAATCATTGAATGTTTGGAAAGTTGATTTGGAGTTTATTTTATCAACTGCCAAAACAGTCATGACACTTAAGCAGTTTTTAGGTGATCAGTCGTACCAGGGCGTCCCGCAATCAGTAATTACATTGGCTGGTAAACTGCTTTTCACAAGAAATATGACTACTGGCTTTGATGGTATAAATGACGCCCAATAGTCCTCTGTTTAAATATGTGGGGTTTATGTTTACAGAAGTGCCATGCAATTCCATTTCATTACTCAGTCATTACTTTATTACTCAACAACTAACAATTGTAAAATGTGTACCAAGCAGAATGTTGTGCTAATTCTGTTAGAATTTTAGTCTGTAGAAAAAAAACATACTTTTTAAATGCGAACATGATCTACAGACGCCAAGGCCTAAATAACGAAATATAAAAATTATCAAAACCATTTATGAATATGAAACAGCCATAATAAGATTACATGAAGTAATTAAATCCGATTTGTAATGGGAGTCAGCCAAGGCAAACCAGTCTCACCCAAATTATTCAAAGTAACACTAAAAGATATTCACTGAAAAATTATTGTCGTTGGAATAATGGAATAAGGATGGTTGGTGAAAGTATGAAACATCTCAGCTACACTGACAATGTATCCTTCACCAAAATGGTAATGAAATACAGGAAATTACTGAATAAGTAAACAAAGAAACCTGTAAAGTGGCACGAAAGGCAAATGAGCAAAACAAAAGTCACGTACTAATTTGATAAACCTGAGCGAAAACGAGAATTGTCGGAGTGGCGCAACGGAAACAAAATACAAGAGTGTGTATGGAGTCAACTGTGATTGTTGAAGGCAGGATTAGTGCTCTTGTTTGAAAGAAAAATGAGCGATAACGGGAGTGCTTTTGATAAGCAACGTACTAATGTACTTAAAGAATAACGTTTTAAATTCTTGCACATTACATAGCATGACCTATGGATCGTTCCATGGAATCTGACAAACAACGTGGAACAAAAAAGCTGAAAAGTACTCCGAGGAGTGAGGAGTGCTGCTTGATAGGAATTACAATGAGAGCCAAAACAAGGAACATGTGGATAAGATCCATCCAACCTGCCTATGTCAGCTGTTATTTCCGACTCTCTGTGCGTCTCTCTCTCTCTATGCCTCTCTTAGATCTCTCATGCTCACATGTCCTTTGCATTGCACTCTCATGCCGTTGGGTTGCACTCTCATGCTCACATGTCCTTTGGATTGCGTTGTCATTCCTTTTGGATTGCACCACTCTTCGTTCTTACATTAACATGCTAATCTCTCACATTAACATGCTAATCTCTCACATTAACATAGCCACTTCCGTGCCCTCGTCGAGGAGGCCGCTCTCCCTTCTATCTTACAGTTACATGCTAATTTCTCACATTAACATCACGAGCCCCGGCCACTTCTGTATGACCCTTGGGCTACACCCATTTCAAACCTTTTAAAACAGTCTGCCTCAGCAGCAGACCATGCTTTCCCACCTGATGACGGACGCTTGTGTTGCGCCCGAAACGTCGTGATTTATTATTTTATACCTACGTGACTTTAACGAAAGAACCAAAGAGTATGTGGATAAGAGTACAGATGGAATTGAGAGCCATTACACCGACTTAAGAAAAGTGGCCTTTGGCAGGTTATGGACATCATAACATCATGAGGGAAGGTGATGACAGGTGATTTAAATATATAATTAACGTTATTTAGTTGATCAATTATGAATATACATCAAATGAGGGTGAATGCAAGGATAAACGGATCTTGTAATCATACCAGAAAAGACACCCCCGGCGCAAAACTTCTTCTGTGAAATTTTCAAAATCCTGTCTTTGCCTTGCTGTCGTATAACAAAATAAAACATCAACATATTAACGTTCAGCCTTTACAGTCACCGCTTATTTTTTCACCGAGGAAAAACATTTGATAACACTTGTGCTTTTTTAAAAAATTAAATGTACTGAAAAGGAACGATGAAATCAGCTCATGCAGTGGTATTATGTGGATTTTTGGCTCGCAGAACATTGATGGCTGCGGATTGCATGTATGCATGTATTTTGAACTGCTTTCACACTGTACAGAGCCAACCATGCTAATCTAAGGTGCGGTGGGGGGGGGGGGAAGGACAACAAACTAAACACAAAAATCACAACTTGCTTCTGTCCACATCCACTCATGTGTCCTTCATACTTTCCGCAAGTAAAAAGGACACGAATTCTGGACGACTTCATCCAGCAGTGGAGATTATGTCATGGCTAATGAGGACGAATGAGCACGGCTCCGATGCGGAAGTGTGCGAATCCCAGAAACGGACGGGCGAGGTTGGCGGCGAGGAAGGTAACGGGCACAGCACCTGCTCGGCTGTCACGTGCAGCACAGGGAAGCCCATCTGGGTGGTCCAGGTGCACATCACGGCGCTCACGGGTTTACCGCTCGACTCCTCCAGGCAGTCCCACAGGTCCTCTGCAACGCAGCCGCGTGTTGCATTAAGCGCCCACGCAGTACGACACATTTTACATGTATCCTGGTGATGTACAATGATCCGGTGGCTTTCTTCTCAACAGGTGATTAACTAGATATTGTGAGAGCGATAGCTCCATATCTTACAGAGGAGTGTTAAAGTATTGAATAGGTGTACAGTGCAGTCTCCAACTAGGATTCACTATCTCTCTGGACCCAGTATTTGTGATGAAGAGCCATTGCCCAAAAATCACCAATTATACAAATAAAGTGGATTGAGATTTGTTGGAGACTTGTTGAGACTTGAAATAATTCTGACCCACACTACTGGACATCTGTGAAAAAGAGATTCACAGCTCACCAAATTTCTCCCGGATAAATAAAGATTCAGATTTTGATTCTGAAATAAAATAGTTATCTAAATTTATCGCCCTTACTTCAGTGGGGTATCTATAAATGGGTCACCCTATATGATGTAACTTACAGCCCTTTGTTAAACCACTACTGGATGAAGGCCTCCCCCACTCAACGTCAGTCATGGGGGTTGTTTGACGATACTTCAGCACGCTGGTCAGCACGGTTTGGTGAAGGAGAGGGTGAAGACCAGCACAGGTGAAGATGTAATTCACCATTAATGTCAGCCATGGCCGGGAATCGAACTCGGGTTGCTGGGTTCATAGCAGAGTGTGCTAACCACTGGTGTCACCCCCTCCACCAAAATGCAATACAATTTGGGTTTATAATATCTAAATGCGACTGTATCCCATGCGAAGATGGCGAGCAGGGCAAACTGCAAATAAAGAAGCAAATGTAATTTGGTAAAAAGTCGAGTATAACTTTAATTCAAATCTGTCAATGATGAGACAATCCATCACAACAGAAAAAATATGCCAGTTTTGTACCCACAGTGCACATTTTTGTTTGAAGTAAAAAAAACGATTCAATAAACCAACTTAATAGACTAAGAATTCCAGCTCGACAGCATGATACAAGTTAAAATAAAGTTAAACCTGCTGCGGGAGAACTTACGTGTGGCTGCATTTTTGTACTGAAACTTTGTCAGGTACAGATGCATTCCTTTTCGGAAGTCCTATAAAGAAAAACACATATGAGCGTGATGGTTTTACTCTAAGAAATTAAAACAAACCTAACACAAAGCTGATTTTCCAGGAGACAATCACTGAATGAATGAGCATCTACCTCCGGAACAAATAAAAACTATTCATCAATAACAATGCCTTTAAAATAATGTTAAATAGGTGTGACGTTTTATTCAATGGCTCATCAGAGCAAATACATTGAGCACTGACTCATTCATATGTTTTTGTGTAGGTGTTTTAAGACAGTTACTTTTTCTGCATTGGAGGTTGATGATTTTATATTTGTAGAGCGCCTTCACACAAGCCGCTTGATGTAGTAAAAAAAAACGTTGACACACTACGACTATTTCGATGGCAGGGGCGTGCAAGGGTTGAGAAATGAGTGATCGCGAAAGAGGGTACTTAAGGGATCACAAAAGGGTAGGGGAGGGATGGGAAGGAGTGAAGGGGCAAGGGAAGGGAAGAGAATGGGCAAGAGAGAAGAGGTAGAGAGTCCGATGAGGCTGTTTTGGCGATCTGCGCTGTGATCACTTGAACCAGTTTCCAAACTGGGCCAGGATGTATGTATGGATGTTGAAATTATTTTGCGCTGCACGTAGCCAACCGTGCGAATAGGTCTACATTTAAGTGGTTGTGGGAATGCTAAAATACATACAAATAAAAAACATCCAGCGTTCAAAAGAGTTTTCGTGAAAAAATTCTACATCATGGGACCTCCTTTGCCAGTACCAAAATATGATAATAGGTTTTTCCCCTTTTTTCTGCCAATCAATTTCAAGGACAATGCAGATATTATCAGAGTATGTTTTTTGTTTGTATTCTGACCACAAACAGTGGTTAATGCAGACATGATTCCTTGTAAAAGGTTTCAGTTTGGTGTTTTAACATCTTAACATCTATTTTGTTGGCAGAAAAAACGGGAAAAACCTATTATCATAGTTTTAAAATTACCAACTAGTTTCCAAAACTCTGCCTTATACCCAACAAAAAATAAACATATTCCTTCAAGACTATAAAAAAAACCTCCACGAGTGATGGAATGTGTAGCGATGGAATGTGGAGCGTTCACACGTTCAGTGCGGCTCACTCAGTGTTTTCTTTACTAATGACAGCAGGTGTGCGCCCAACGAGAAGCCATTAAATGTGTTATGTTTAAAACACTCTTAAAGTAACATCATTAGCAAATGTTTGGTTGTGAACCTTCAAATAAATATTCGGCGAATTCTTTGGCAGCAGTTTAGAAACACAAAATGAATCATGGTAAAGTATTTCCAGCCTTGGCATAAGCAAACCGTACGATATATCTAAACTGAACTTGTGCATTGCTACTATATTATGGAGTTTTTTAAACATTATTTTCTTTTTCCCATTTTATTAAAATTGTGAGATCGGAATCACGTCACACCAGATTAAAATTAATCCAATTAGAGAATGGCCCTTGGAGAGAGACATCAGAACAACCTCTGCATTCCTTTCAATTGACCCTATTTATCCACACAATTGGGAATAAATATTCCCTAATACCCTGCTAAAGAGATACATTTATGACATGGTCAACAGATTTATGGAAATTTTTAATCTCAAAGTGGACTTAAGTTATATCAATTAAAATTACATTTATGTGGTTTTTAGTTGTTCTAATCATTGGCAACTGGACTCAAAGCATTAATGAACTTGCTACACTTGATAACCCAGTTTAATTATGGGTGGCTGTGGTTGGATTCAAACCCAGGCTCTTGAGCAGTGTCAGCTCAGTGCTGTGACCCGAGACAACTGCTCACCTCCAGAGACATGTGACAATTAAGTGTACAGGGGTTTTGGGGGAAAAATTGAAGCTTCTGACCGTATCCCCAATGTAGTTGTGTAGCATGCGGATGACTGACGCGCCCTTGCTGTAGGAGATGGTATCAAAAATTTCATCCACCTCCGATGGGTGACCGACAGGTACCTGAAATGATCACAACACAAGACAATAAACTATCAATGTTTGTGCTGTGTGTGTTGAATAACCTACGGGTACACAAGATGTAAACACAAAAAATAAGTTAAGAAAATTGGTAAAATATGCAGTGCTCACATGTACTCGAATATATAGTTTTTCTTGAAGCTGGAGGCTAATTTTATTATAATTATGTTTTTTCTTTTGACATCAATTTTCAAGTAGAATAAAATAAACATCAGAAAAACTGCTGCTGGTGATTCGTGAGATCTTTTTTTTACGTGAGTTGTTGTAAAGTAGGCCTGTAACGATTCTCCTCCTTACAATTCGCTGCATTGTTAAAACTAAGTAGCTGCTGAGGCCACATGATCTGATTACACGCAACATACAAAAAAATTAAATTGACACACACACCTATGATTTTATGAAAATACATCATTAGCATATTAATACGTATTCTTGGTTCTCACGTAGAAGGGAAATAATAAAATAATAAAATTATTATTTTGTTGTATATTTTTATTACTTTATTATTTCCCTTCTACGTGACATTAACGAAAGAACCAAGAATATGAATCCCTGCAGTCACGAAAGCTTTAAATCAAAATATTAATACATGTTCATCAATGCATTGGTGCACCTTTATTGTTAAGCAAAATGACGGCATCTACATTTGCGACACATCAAAAGGTACCTCGATGGGGTGGCTGTTGTCAAGGGCATCCAGCTCCAGGGCGGGAGCGTAGTCCGTGGAAACAAACTGTGTCCAGATGTCAAACTCGGGAAAGCAGTGGTCCACACACAGGTATTCAATCCAGGAGGCAAAGCCCTCGTTCAGCCACAGGTGCGTCCACCATTCCTGAGAAGCGACATTACAACATTATTTCCCTTCTACGTGACTTTACCGAAGGAACCAAGAAGATGAATCCCTGCAGTCACGAAAGCTTTAAATCGAAAATTACAACATTGGTAGCACGCATTTTTCAGGTAGGCGCTGTCAAGTTACAACGGGGAATTGTCTGTGTCGTCGCGTACCATCGTAACGAGGTTTCCAAACCATTGGTGGGCCAGCTCGTGCCCCACAACGAGGGCCACCTTCTGCTTGGCCTCGGCTGATGAGTTCTTTGGATCAACGAGCAGAGCCAGCTCCCTGTCACATATCGCGAACACCGTAAACAGCTGTGTCAATCAGACATCAAACAGCATCCTCTGTGAAACAAAAACAAGGCAACCACACCGTAGGGCTTAAGACGTTTCTAACACCCTCTTTATCCACTGGAACATCCGAGCCGAGCCAATGTGGGTTGCCTCACAGTGCAGGTGGTGCTTGGCTATTTGCTCTATCGCGTCGAAATGAAACCGTGATAACCCTAGCCTCACAAGACATTTGGCTCCGGGATGACGGAGAGCAGGAGAAAGTTTCTCATGCTATTATGTACACACACGATCCCCAACAGAATATGTGCATTGCCCTATGGGAAACCAATGACAAGGAGAGGCTCATGAAAGTAGCACTGTATTCAGCTGAGCAGCAGCAGCAGAGTCAATGACTGGAACTGAGCACATAGGTGCTTGTTGGAAAAGCCTTTTGAAAAATATTGCTTCTAAATCCTTGGGAATAAAACTGAGGAATTACATCAGTAACTGTGGACATCATTGGAATTACATTCATAAAAGCATTGTACCTATAGGTGACCAGTCCCCAGTTTTCCATGGCACCTGAGAGACAAACAAAATCACACACATCCCACATTAAAATGTCATTGCCACATACTATTCGACCAAAACAGCCTGTTTTAAAATATGAATGTATTTATTTATTTAAAAGCAGCATTCAGTACATAATTAGAGACCATTACCAACCTGTTGCAAAGTCTGCCACTGCAATCAGGTCAATCTTGGGAAGTGGGTAGGGAACATCAAAGTAGTCCTTGTAGAAAGGTAGTGTCTTGGTGGCAACCTGTAAGAAAAGAAGGGAATACAACACCGTACGGCAAATCCACCTGTTTGCAAGTGTATCTCCAACATTACACAGAAGGTGTTTAATCAGTGCCATTTAACTATGACTTATGGTTCCAAAACATGGTCAATAATAAAGAAGATGGAACAAAAATAAAAAGTATTAAAAATAAACACAGAGATACTTAGATTTATACGAAGAGACAAAGTATAACACATGGATAAGAGAACGCACATCGATCTGACTGTTGAGAATGTAAGTGAACTTCGCAGGACACATCGCTAGAAGAGATGATGGCCAGTGATCGACAATAACAATGGAGTGGCAGCCAACGGAGGGGAGGCACCCAAGAGTACATCTGCACCAGAGATGTGCCGATGAAATCAGCTCGTGTGCAGGTGCTAGGTGGATTCAACAAATCCAAAAAACTACTCTGCTCATATCATATTCAACCTTTCCTACAATTCCCATACCTCGACCCTCCTCGCGCAAATGCACTGGCTCTGTGTGCTACAGTTGTCTGTTCAAATTCCTCACCCTGGTCTACAAATCCCTTCATGGTCTTGGCCCACCATATCTTGCCAAACTTGTATCTATGTGCTTTCTCGCCCTCTACGTTCTGAATCTTTGCTGTTCCTCTCTGTCCTCTTTCTCCTTGCGCTCATTCCACGCTTTTGCTCTTTTTCACTTCTTGCCACCCTTCACTGGAAACAAACTTCCCCTCCACATTAAACAGTCACCTTCCCTCACTATTTTCCAGTTCTCACTCAAACTCAATTATTTTTCCGAGCTCACTTCACGACTCCTTAATCTCCCCTCAACCACGACCGTTACTGTTCCCTCTTCATATTCTCATTATGAGGCGAACACTCGTTCCGCATTCATTCAATCCATTCATCATATACCGTCTTCAATTTTGCTTTTACCAAATTCACGCATCACAGGTTCGCCACCATTGCTTCATCTATTTCATTCCACTCACCTCCACCATTACATTCATATGTACCATTCTTGATTCTCTGTAACGCGCCTTGTTTAAGGTGCTATATAAATTAAGATAAGGTTTTCGCATCGTAGGATCATAACAGCTTAGAGAAGCCTTCATGCAGCAGTGGACTCAAAATATCTGACAATTGTAATGATGATTTAAAGCTTTCGTGACTGCAGGGATTCATATTATTGGTTCTTTCGGTAAAGTCACGTAGAAGGGAAATAATAAAATAATAAAAATATAAACCAATAAAAAAAAAAATTTCTACGTGACTTTACCAAAAGAACCAAGAATATAATTGTAATGATGATGAACGCAGCAGTCCTCACTTTTGATTTACAGTTTCCAATGTACACACCTGCAGCGCGAAGCGGCCATGCTCGGCCTTGCCCAGTGGTGCGTAGACGCGCACCAGCACTCCATCGGACGACTGCGCCTCGACAAAGTCAAACTCGCCCACCACGAATGCCACCAGGTAGGTGGACATAATGGGCGAGCGGGCAAACGTCACACGCACCAGGCTCTCGCCGGAGCTGCCCTGTTCATCATCTTGAGGCACGCGCTTGATCTCTTGCTGTGAACGGCAGAGAGAGAAGCAAGGCAGCACATGTGTGTGTGTGTGACCCACGACCTAAGTGGCTTTTGTCAATCAACATGATCCCTGCAATAGAACTAGTTACTTCCTACTGCACTGGTTCCCTGTGCTGTAGAGCTCTCAAATGCGTTTTCGGGTTGTACCGTGTTGTTTGGCATGATTGTTGTTTGACATTTCCCTCCACGTGCTGGGAGCTTTTAAGATTCAATTCCCGAAAAAGCTCCCAACACATTAAGCCAAACGTGAGACATCATGCCAAACAATGCGACGTGCAACCTGAAAACACAATGCCGAACTGGTTAACTCCTGCCATGAATACGGAAAAATACACACTGGTCTAAGTTGGTCTTTAGAGTGTTTACAAAGCTCTTCATCCAGAGCCCTTCGTCAATCCACTACTGGAAGAAGTGCAGGTTATTGAAGGCGAGAAACAGATGCATAATAGCAGCACAACAAAGTGTTATGCTGGACTGCCCTCTGCTCCCCTCATCTAATCAAACACTATCCAGGTTCACACATGCTTAGCTTCCAAGATCTGATGAGATCAGCCACATTCCGGGAGATTTGGCCACAGGCATTGGAATTACAATAAAATCCAGATTTCTTTACGAGTCATACTTGAATTTAAAACAAACCTTAGTTCATATTTTATTTAGATTTTAAAGTGGAATTTTTAACATTGTTACACTCTCTGAATGCATAGTTTTTTTTAAATAAAGGTCTATCTAATAAGCCAGTGCCATTAAGCCACTGTAAGATCTGTCATGTGCAATATCGTGTTAGGCTTCTTGCTGGCAAGTTGCACGAGGCTTAATGCACGTTGATTGACATTCACTGCAGTAATAAGCAAAGTTAAAAGACCAGTGCATTTGTTCCTAAACAGCCCGCATTCATTTAATTCTAATAAAACGTGTTGAAAATTTACTGAGGCATCTTAAAATAAGCATAGTGTATACGTCATCATTACTTCACAGAACTTGGTCAATCCACTGCTGGATTAAAGCCTCGCCATGCCGTGTTGGTCATGAGGTTTTTGTTTTTTTCCATGCTTGACCATGCTAATCTGTGTGAATTGGTGAAAGGGGAACCAGGACCGTTTCAGATATCACTTGCCACAGATGTTAACTTTGGCCAGGAATCTAACTTAAGTGGCCAAGTTCATAGCGACCCTACCATCATACTGCACTCAAATATGAAACACACAGCATTCGACCATTTACATCATTCAATTTTCTAATCCACGCTCACTTTGAAAATTCCTGGTGAAAGAACCATGTTTTGAGGCCTGACATAAAACCATTTATTTTTTGCTATGTCATACTATATTTTTTTTTACATAAAATGGTTCATGGAAGAAATATGCCTGCCGAGATGTCAGGCCAGTGGCTGTAAGGGTAATGGAAAGCAAAGCTTGCTGACAACAGCCTACATGAAATGGGGTGTGTGGCATTGCAGCTGTTTTCACTAATCAGCGAGCCGCGATTCCATTGGCTGCTAGGAACTTGCTTAGGACTCGCCACCATCCTCCCTGACCCAAGCTGCACTCTCGCCCCCTGCTCACTAGGCCCCTTTGGGCACCTTGCCTTAGTTAACACTGGCCATGGCCATTGCAATTTTACATCTGCTCTCTCAAGTCTACCGCAGGGGGTGAGCATGTTGAAAAAAGGCGAGCAATGCATCCCAGATGGCCATGTATATATATAGCAGCAAAGCGTGTCATCGCAGCGAAAATAAATGCTGTCGTGAAGGGCGTCGCTGTAAGCAGTGCCCATGCAGAAAGATGGATGGATGGACAAGATGGATGGTTGAGTGATTACCCTCTCCTACCATATTGGACAATGCTACGCGGTCACGGGGCACGATAAGGGACAGGTCAAAGGTCGCCTTGATAGCTGGCTCATCCCAGCAGGGAAATGCTCTCCGTGCATCCGTTGGCTGCGCAACACACATACACACACGTACCAGGTCAGAAAACTAAAACAGCAGCAGCTTATCTACATAGAGATGAAAACAGATTATAATAATAATTTATTACTTATACCGTGCCTCCTGTGCACTACAAATCGAAGTGCTAATAACGCATAAGAACCATGCTTGGTGCAATTAAGTGTCCACTGTTGTTAGCTTTGGCTGGGTATGATCACTTGGTTCATAGTGCATTGTTGAACCACTGTTTCCCAAATATAATTTGAGCTTGCAACCTTACTTAAAAACTCAAAGAGTTGTTATGGCTTTCCGTGCCCCCTTTGATAGTCTACTCACCTCCAAGACAACATGACTGAATATTTAGCATTTGCAGACAGTAAGAATATGAATATGTATGCAGTGTTGGAATAAAAAATATAATAAATGCAGGAATTCAAGTGTCTAAATATATCTGTAGATATGCTATGTTGCAATACCATCACCCTGCTAGATACAGTGTGGCCTCAAAATACCAGGCCAATTCAGGGGTTGAGTGCCACAGTACATACATTTTCTTAACAAAACCCCAATATTTCCATGAAGATAAAATCTTAGCCCATCGACGTAAAGCTTGCAATGCTGTATTGAACATTTTAACATGTCAAGCTGAAAATAAAAAAAAAATAGTGCTGAAACCACCGAAAATCACCAGCTAATTGTGGAACGTATATTTTCCAATGTTGCAGTAGTTACTGCACAATAAGGTCCATTGGGACTGCACGTTGCATGAATTTTCAACATAGCATGCAAAGCTAATGACAAATCAGCATTTCATTGCAGACTACAATATCTAAGCTTCGGAAGTGCGACTGTCTATTTTGAAACATTTTCGTTTATATTTCTAGCGGTCCCCCAAAAACCCCATCAAATGCAGGACATGGTATATCCACCAACGTTGTTTCGAGGAGACGCTGTAGCTTCTTGTTAGACTGCTGGGAGCTCACCTCAAACTGGGTGACGGCAGCAAAGCGTATTTCTCCTGAGCGGGCCACATATTTGCTCCGGTAAAAGCCTCTGAGTTTGTCGTTCAACTCCCCAACAAACTCCAGCTTCAGCTTCCCGGGTCCTGCTCGTGGAGACGGTCCAAAGGGTATACAACAAAATGTGTGACAGCAGCAGAAAAACTATGCACAGAGAGAATTAGGCACATAACGATTAATCGATTAAAAACGATTCTTTGCATTCGATTTGAAGCGCTAGAGGCGCTATATACACCACGGTGTTAAAATTGCAGCTTGTTTTGTGATACTGCCTTAGGCAGTGGTGCGTAACTATAAATAACAAAATCTCTCTGTGAGGATAAAGACCTGTTGTTCAACACATATTGCATATGATATATATGCTATTTTCCTTTAATGCAGTGTTATTTACACATTTGTTGGGCCGATATTCAAAACAAATATATTATTCATCAAATAGATGCATATGCATGTCTTGCAAAAATGTTTGACATTTTCAAGTGCCATGAGCTGTTAGAACATTTCCAAGCATGGGATTTTGTAGAAGGCATTGCTAAGCATGGCATTATGTGAAAGGGACTTTACATATGCCAACTCAGCATTAACAAATTTACCGAGGCGTGCTTTTGTAGAGCATGCCAAGATAGCCAAAACTGTGTCATCACCAACCTAAAAAGATATTTAACAAATTAATACCATGTAAAAGCATGCATGTAACTATTCTCTCCTCCTTAGAATTTGATGACTTATTAAGATTCACGAATTGTCAAGATTTGGGGTGAAAATTCTATTGAAGAATAAATTTGTGTTTTTACATAGCACCTAAATACAACTCCATCGAAAGGTACCGTACAGAAACAGTGACATGCACCGATGTGGTTTAATGAAGCTAACCTGTACTGCTCACCGAATGTTGGGTGATGAAGGCATGCGTTACAATGAGTATTGACACGTTTTATTTTTACCTGGCTCCAGGGCAGAGGGAAAGGACAAAGTCACTCGCTCATCTTGATTCTCATAGTTAAACCCAGACGCGTTGATTTCTGTGCAAATGACAACAACAAAAAAGGCACAGCCAAGAATGGCGAGGATGGGTGTTTTTTTAAACGAGGAAATGAATCAAGTGTCAACAGCCATTGCAAAGAAGGAGGCGCTTTCGCTTGAAAGTGCACAGGAAAAAAACTGGTTTATTTACAGTGCTGCACTGTACACTGTACTGCATGCCAGAAATGTGGTTATTTTGTCCCACTAGGAAGCAGTGCTCAGGACTCAGAGCAAATTGCCTACTCAGAACAGGAGATGAGAACAACACATTATTTTAATTGAACAAAATACCTCTTCTTAAAGCCTGGATGGGGAGGCTATGGCATGCATTTCTTTTATTTAAGCTACAAAACATGCAGGCAAGGGAAGGAACATGGCTCAAGATTTAATAACAAGTGTGGCTAACCATTGTTGCACTGGATGATTCCATAACAAGTTGCAGAAAACAAATTAGATTAGCTTGGCAGCGGGGAAGAGCCAATAAACAAACACAC
Organism: Lampetra planeri; assembly: GCF_965212315.1. Taxonomy (NCBI): domain Eukaryota; kingdom Metazoa; phylum Chordata; class Hyperoartia; order Petromyzontiformes; family Petromyzontidae; genus Lampetra; species Lampetra planeri. Next base: position 9,550,867 of record NC_136127.1, on the reverse strand, counting down.
CATCCAAAACCACATCAATTGGCAGTAAATCAAACAATAAGGCACTGTCCAATGGGGACAAGGTTTTTCACTAAAACATTAATAATGTCTTTGACCAGCAATTTGTTCAGCAACCAAAGTATGACAAGGTGCTACTGCACAAACAATTTAAATAAGAAAAATACCAAAATATACAGAATATCATTGGTTACCAGACCTTTGCAAAGTCAGGGCTGGAAATGGGAAGCCTGTACACAAAACAAAACACACAAACAGCAATTGCCAATACGTATTCAATAATTTCTAATGCTGTGATCTGAATCACTAAAGATCTCCGGGCCAGGCAGGGATTTGGCAGTGCTAAACCGAATCAGACCTTCGCATAGCCGAAACCAACCCCTGTGTTGCTCAACGGTTTCCTTTAAATGGGGCACATTATGTTCAAAGCCTCGCGCACATGCATGCTGAACATGCTTTGCAGCAATTTGCTCAATGCAAATATGCGTGGCTAAGTGATTGTCGTAAAGGAGGTGCATTGGTAATCCATTTGTTTTGTAAAGAGCTATAGGCGGAGGTCTTGGACATAACGGAAACAGATTTCCAAAAAAAGACGTATCTTACAATCGATGATTCACATTTTCCTGTGCTTGAATAGCAGGCGAATTGTTGTGCACTGTATTATCGTACTACTATAATAAGCCAAAAATGTGTCCCGTGCGTGACGTCACTACAAAAGAGCCCCCCCCCCCTTCATTAATATTCATACCCGCGTGGAAATTTACACTAACACACTCCACATGCCGCACCCCTCCACAATCACCATTAACGGGTGACGTCACACCACATGGGGCAACCCCGCCCCACTCATTAATAATCATGAGCGGGTGACGTCACTCCACATGCCGCACCCCTCCCCAATAACCATTAGCGGGTGACGTCACTCCAACATGCCGATCCCCTCCACAATAACCATTATCGGGTGACGTCACTCCACATGGGGCAACCCCACCCCACTCAATAATCATGAGCTGAACATTTTTTCTATTGAATATTTCAGATTTACTGCAAAATACACCAATCCTTTGACGGGCAAACAAGTTAAAAATATTCACAAAAACTTCCTTTATTGTACTAAAAGACATAACACACAATCTAGAGTAATAAATTTACAAAAAAATCTGTTCATGGGCTAACTGAACATAAAATATAATAAGCAATATTTAATCTGTTATCTACTCTGTCCAGTATATGCTTACACATGCTGCATGTGAGATGCAATTTATAAATTTAAGCGTGCTCTGCTTAATGGGGCACTTTGGCACGCAATGTCTACTTTGCAATCAGTCTGGCATAATCTAGTGTTTGAACCTATTGCGTATACTCTGGAAATAAATATCGCACTGTATAGTGAAAACACATCAGCAATTCCGGCGCTGGCCATTACTCAACTTGTGGAGCCACGACCAACGATTTTCATTCGACTTTGCGATTCTGATGATCGGCAATAACTTGTCATAACACTTTTTTAAGTAAAATAATTTACGAAAAATAATGTTCCCCACTGAAATATTTTGGTAGGTAAAGCTGCAGCCTTGCAACTGCTTGCTCAAACCACTGCCCTCCACTAAAGGGAGTTTTTTTTGCAAGTTCAAGAATCCTCTATACTTTAAAATGCCTTATTCTCACAGGACTGAGGTTCACGTTTTCAAATATTTGTGAAGGATAGAATGGCACTGGTCACCAGCCACCTGTGTGTTGTTCTAAACAAGTGCTCAAATGGTAGCGCTAAGACAATTGTTTCATTATGAGCTATGCATATGATGTATCCATTGTCTCTCGTAAGACCCACCCCAATAAACAAATAATATACGTGAAATACAATTTACAATACAATTTGGATTTAGGTAATCTCTAAAAGCACCGATATCTGAAATACACGTACAGATGTAAGTATATGTGTAGAACTTCTTTCGCACCATATGTAGCCAACCGTGCTAATTCAGGCTCAACTCTACAGTGGATGTGCAGCTCATTTATCGATCCATTGCTGGATGAGGGCTCCTCCTGCCGTGCAGGCAGCAGTGAGCATTATTTCATTGTAATTGGTCACACTGATTATATTGAGGGTGGTGAAGGTAGGGTAGTGAAGGTAGGGTGGTGAAGGTAGGGTGGTGGGCGGGGTGTACAGAACAATGGCTTTTTGTGCACTGCCCTCTATCGTCCACAATGCCTACTAAACCTGTTTTATTCATGGTCACCCATCCAAGCGCGATCCAGGCTCAACTCTACTAATCTTCCGAGCTCTGATGGGATCAGTCGCATTCCGGTTGACTTGGTTATAGGTACAGTTACAGTACTTGTTATGCATGAGTTTTAGATTGAAAAATGTTGGAATTTTAAGGAAAATTTCCAATATTTGGGATTTTCAAATATGTAATATATTTCACAACTTTAGCCGCATGTGACATCACCCGATGCCACATGACACTACTTTTTGTGGGAAAACAGCAGAAGTGAAATGTGACTGATCATTACAATACATGACACAACTTTGCAGTGTCTGGTATATAAAAGGTGTGAACATGTGCACAAATGGAAGTGCAAAGTGCTAGAGTTGGGAGCCACATCTACAGGAGCTCAGGCTTTACAAAAAAAAGGCATAGCAGTGATGTGATGAGGGCAGTGTTCTCCACTGGACAGTGTGTACCTATACTTATCCTCAAGAGGCCTTGCATGATTGCACTTTCGATTAAAGTCAAATAGATTTTTTAAAAATGTTGGCCTCAAGTTAGCAATTGCAGGAATGTACTCGGACAGGCAGCAGAGCCCACGCTGCACTTGAAACAAGTTGCATGAGAAATACATATCTGGAAAGTATTATTTTTGTTTGTAAAGGGAGTGAAAGTGAATCTACAGGCTTACTTCCAAATTTGGCATGAGAAAGAGACTGTATAAAAGCAGAAAACTGTTGGAACATTTTCAGCAGCTTGGCATTCAGTAAAAGAAAAACAATAATTGGAGTTACACGTAACACAATTTAACAATTATAAAATGGCTACACTTGAGGCTAAAGTATGTCTCTGGTATTTATCCAACGTTTGTGAACAGGAATACATAGTCAAGGCACATAAAAAGCAGTGCTTTATCAGATGTGGTAATGGAAAAATGTATATTCTTTGTGTTTTCTTATGATGTTTAATATCCAGAAAAGCCTCATCGAGTACTATGCATTTTTCAGTAGGGAGTTGCCAAGTTTTCACAGGAAGGGGCACTGGCTGCTAAGCATAATTCCAATTGAGTAATTTGCTGGTGATTTTCAAAATTTGGACCATGATGCCGGCACACAGTGGCCTAAGCTTACGGATGACATCACAGGATCTTTCATGTCCACGATGAAGCAGGAGGCCCTTACATTTACAGTTTATAACACCTGTAATATTAATTTTAAAAAACACCACTAACTTGAACCCAGTGAACCTTTGCAACAACTGGTGAACGAGATAATGCTAGGCTGTGTCAGATGTGTGACTCGTAGAGCATTAGCAGGTGGTAATATTGCAAGATAGTGTGGACATATCTGGCTTAGTAATTTAATACATTTTTCAATCTCTCAGGAGAGTCAACATGACCGAATATTTTATTTCATTACTATAGACTAGCCTTTTGCCCATCCAAGGACAGGTATATTGCAGTAAATCTGAAACTTGCAAACAAAAATCAGACCTCGACGTGATATTCATTGCATCAATTCGTGTGTGCAGTTTGTAAGGGCGCGGTAACACAGACTTATTTCATTTGAAGGTTATAATCCCTTGTTCATCGTGACGTCCTTTTTACTTCTATGTCTCAAGCGCAATACAGAGACCACGTGACGTGAGGCTTCTGCCTTTGTAGTGAGGGTTGTAAGTTGACGCCGAGGAGGGGGGAGGAGGCGCCCCCCCCACCCCCATTTCGAGTGACGTTACCCACTCATGATTATTAATGTTGGGGGGGTCCAATTGGAGGACGTCACCTGGTTATGATTATTAATGAGGGGGGCTGTTCGATGTGGCGTGCTGTCACCCGACATGATTATTAATGACGGGGGGGGGGGTCCATGTCCATGTGGAGGACCCCACCTGTTCATGATTATTGTTCTATGTGCAGTGATGTTACCTGCTCATGATTATTGAAGGCCGGGTCCATGTGGAGCACGTAACCTGTTCATGATTATTCTTTGGGTTTGTCGGTAAAGTCACATATAGATAGGTTCAAAGAAATAACAAAAATAACAAAAAACTACGACGTTTCGATCGCAACACAAGCGGTCGTCAGCAGGAAAAGGGGGGTTAGCGTCTGAAGACAACTGTTTATAAAGGATTGAAATGGGTGTAGCCCAAATGTCAGCAGCCAATGTTAATGTAAGTGGTGGTCAGCAACTGCGGCGGTGGTGGGTTTTCCACCACTAGCATATGTTAACATAGCCACTTTGGCACGCGCTCACCGTGGAAGATACTTGGCGATCTTACATTAGCATGCTAATGTTTACCTGGCAGCTCTTTGATTGGTAGAATACCCACCACCGCCGCAGTCGCTGACCACCACTTACATTAACATTGGCTGCTGACATTTGGACTACGCCCATTTCAAACCTTTATAAACAGTTGTCTTTAGAAGCTAACCCCCTTTTCCTGATGACGATCGCTTGTGTTGCGATCGAAACGTCGTAGTTTTTTGTTAATTTTGTTATTTCTTTAAACCTATCTACGTGACTTTACCGAAAAACCCAAAGAATACGAATTCCTGCAGTCACGAAAGCTTTACGTTACTGTTCATGACTATTAATGAGGGGGCCTGGTCGACGTGGAGTGACGTCACGCGCGTTACACACTGACATTCTTGGGTAAATATAGTAGTCAATAAGGGGAGATGAAGATGGTAGGTTGTAATGCAGTCGTTAAAAAACCATGGCGCTATGAACCCTATGCACTCAGCGACCAGAGTTTGATTCCCGGTGTGTCTACAAATATCAGCTCAGAGATATTTGTTGCCCAAAGAACACATGTAATATGTGGCGAATATTTGTATCCTGAGGGTAATGGATAATAGTTGTCATCAGTGGGCTGTGTCATATTCATTGTGGTCCATTATAAAAATGCATGCAGGTGGAGCTCCTGTTTCACAAATAACTTAGAAAAGTGGTCTAAAATGTTGGTTTTAGTTTAAAATGCAAGGACATAGTTACATGCAAAGAAAGATTGTTATATAAACTGGGCTTTACATACTCAGAAGGGGAACCAATATTTTCTGGGGGAACAAATATTCAGAGGGGAAACATTATCTGACACCGACCATGACTAACATCAGTGGCGAGTGATATTTAAGCCAACCTTTGGCCCCCACTTCACCAACACACACTAACCAGCATTGAAGTATGGTCAGACCACCCCAACGACCGACACGGTGTGGCGAGACTTTCATGAGTGAATTAACAAAGGGCCATGCATGTATTAAGTACAATTATATAAAATGCAGATAAGCATTATCTGGTGAGATCAAATACGCAGTTTTAATCTTATCAAAGATGAATATAGCATGAGCAAAGCAGAACAATAGATTTTGAGTTCAACGCATAATCTCAGTTGGCAGAAGTGGAAACATTTTTAAACCAGCGATAAATTTTAGGAAGCAATTTTTTTCATAATAACATGGAACACATGACTGCACTGAGTGATTTATTGCAATTTCCAACATGAAGGAAAAACAAGAAGCCCAAAGTTCAGTATATTACTACCATTAGAGTCCAATAAACTTAGCAAGAGCAATACGGAAAAATACTGAACACATTACAGCATTAAGTGCACCTAACAAACGACAGAGCAGCTGGAATACGAATTTAGGAAGATTTGTTTTTGTCAAACCCGAGCATAAACACAGTGCCCCATAGTTCAGCTGTCTGTTAGTGTATGGCTTTGGGAAAGTGTTTAGAAATGTAATGCTTAAGTTTTCGTGGCTGTTTTCAGGTTGCACTACGTATTGTTCAGCGCGATGTTGGACATTTCAGTTCTGAGTACACTATTCAGTATTTCTTCCGGAGCAAGCACTTGATGTCCGAGAACAATAATGTCCCAAAAACACAGCTGAGAGCTACGTTTAGAAAATTACTGGTTTTCAATTGAGATTTTAATACGTGTAAGTGCTATTCATTGCCAACTATTTTTTTGGGGGGGAAATCAACAGGAGAGATTTGAATCATAATAATCATTTGAAGTAAATTAGTCACAGCATCCGATGGCAATAGCAGCCATTACATATAAAACAAATGGAAAAAGGTAAATTGCTCAATAACACATTCGGTCGCATTTAATAGTCGTGTCCCTCCGGGTAATTTTTTGTTGTTTTAGCAAACAATCACTACATAATATCTGCTGCGCACAGAAACTTGCACACCCACAATGAAAATGGAACAGAAGCTGAAAAGTGTGATATGAAGCATGACCAGAGAAGCATGCTGGGGAATTATACTGAGCAAGAGAAAGAGGGTCACATGGGTCAGAGACCAAACAAAAGTCTGAGCCATTATCTGCATAACATTGGCCAAAAGGCTTCAGTGCCGATGGACAAGACTGGTAATGGAGTAGCAGCCAGGGGAGGGATTGCAACCATTGAGACAACCACCACGGAGCATGGAGTCATGAGAATAACTCATGTGGCAGGACAAAAAATGGATAGTGGCATCGCAGGATCATGAATAGTGTCACTTTTGGCAGCCCTTTATCTAGCAGTGGATAAAACTCAGCTGATGAAAGTTTATACACGTATACGAATAATACATTTTGATTCGAAAAAGCAATTTATCACGCTTACTGGAATCCCTAGTGAATGAAGTATGTGACTCTGGCTTTTAAACTATGGTGATGTGATGCAAGTGCCTCGGGTCTTTGCTCATTCGGATACTTGGTTTCGCATTGCCAAGTAAAACAGGCATTACACGTGCAAACACAAACACACACATACAGCCTACACACCCCCTCAACATCCCCAGTGCTGTCACTCTTTAATAAAAAAAAGTGAAATTTTGCAAATACCTTTTCCACCTTGATGGCAGAAGCTTGCACTGATAATGTCAATATCAGCACAGTTCATGACAATCTGTCCAGTAGACTGCTTCACCTTCGGAATGCGGGGGTGGGGAGGGGTGCAGTTATGAGGGTGGATGGGGAGAGAAAAACAAGAGAGTTTATACTGGTAAGAACCTCCTGGTTACACCAGCCCACAGGGGATTATTGTGTCCGTCCGTCCTGCATCCAAAAGTGGGAGGGGTGGGGCTGGGTGGAGAGGGGAGGGTGGGGAGGGGCTGGGTGGGGAGGGTGGGGAGGGGCTGGGTGGGGAGTGGCTGGGTGGGGCTGGGTGGGGGTGGGAGGGGTGGGGCTGGGTGGGGGGTGATAGGGGTGGGGCTGGGTGGGGAGGGGCTGGGTGGGGGGTGGGAGGGGAGGGGCTGGGTGGGGGGTGGGAGGGATGGGGCTGGCTGGGGAGGGGCTGGGTGGGAGGGATAGGGCTGGGTGGGGAGGGGCTGGTCATCTCGTGGTGCCCTTATAAAACTCAACGTTTAACCTACTCACGCCGGCTTGTGCCCGCCCTCACAGTCGGCCATATTTGCGGAATACACCACGCCGCCGTTGACCGTGGCCATTGACCGAGCAACCCAACGTTCCTACCAGCTCCCTCCGCAGGAATGTGTTAGCGCGCCTTGCAAAATGTCTGGCTTTTTTATATTCCAAACAGTGGCATAAGCTATCCCTTGTTGCAGACAGTCTGTGTGTTTCGAGTGCGTTGGGAACCGCAGCTCGACAACTGGGGCCCACCAAAGCATTGGTGTCCACGTTAATGGGGGGTGTAAGAAGTTGAAATGGGGATCCCCCCATTTACTTCCTTGTATTATAGGGCCCATAACCAACCATGCTATTATATGTCACTGTGTGAACCCATGTACAGTGTTATAACGTAGTTTACATTATGAATGTCCTTAAAATCGTAAAGTTTGCAGTTAAAAAAAAAATGTTCACGGTGCAGTTCCAAGTGGAGATAGAAAAATATACTTTAACACAATAGTACAGTAGGCAAATAGTATTGAATGTGGGGGAATTGTGGTTGTGTGTGCAGTGATGGATAACACGTAGTCTGTTAATTATCTTATCACCATGGATTTGGATAAAGTTGTACCATGAACACTCATTGTACACTTTTGGTTTAAACAAATATGCTTATCTCATAAATCTATATGAATAGCATCAGCTTTACTGTATTGTGATGGTGAACGCTTTCAATTCCTGTTATTTGAAAGGGAGAAAAAACGTTCAAATACTTGAAATGAAAAACATGACCACAACTTTGTGATCCACAGTTTGTACAACTTTAAAATGTTCGGACAAGGCAAGCAGATTTGCTAAGACACTTTAATGTTTATAAAGGTTCGAGTTATTAGAAACTTGACTCTAATCATTCCATTCGGCGATACAGAGGCAAACTTGTTAAGTGTTTACTTATTGCAGTAGTTGTATTCACATGCCAACGCCAATAACTACGTCTCTTATTTAAATTCCAACAAAAGTATTGACTATTATCCATAACCAACGAACTACTCACACGTCAAATCTATAGTTCAATATATAGCAACACACTAAAACCATGTACAGTACTATTTTGAACTTAGAAATTAATGAAATAAAAAACAAGGAAGTATAACATTCAACACTTGTTACATCCGTTTTAAAAGGTTTCACTAATGACTCGTTAGACAACTAAGCAACCATGAAGTTAGAGACCACGAACATTATATAAGCTGGTGTTTACTAACAGATTAAATACGTGTTATAACATTGTAAGGGCACTAAGTCATGTATCCACGTTGAGACATGCTTTGGGTGTCTGTTTCTTAAAAAAAACAGAGATGTCAAGCAAAATGAGAAATGTAACTTTGTTAAACTGGGTCCATTCCCATACAAGTTTGTGAGATTGTGTATTATTATGTATTACATTGTAAGTGGCGTAATTGTAAGTAATGCATTGTGCTTGAGACAGCAAATATGAAACCACGTAGAATAAGACGCCTTATACACAGTATGATTTGGAGTGTGTTTAAGTTGTGATTATGCAGTATGATTTGGAAAACTCCAAATCATGATTTGGAAAACTCCAAATCATACTGCATAATCACAACTTAAACACACAGGAAGATATAAACACGCACATATAGTGAATACAACGCAGACAATACATTTCATGCATTGCTAATGTATGCCAGATGAAGTATTGTTGTGAATAATGCAACACACACTAATACAACATAAGGAAGTGAATAATAATAACAATACAACACACAAGTTTAATAGTACAAGTGAATAACAATACAACACACAAGTTTAATAGTAATACACACGATAGCTGGAGTACAACACACCACGATGGTTATAATGCAACACACGCGTTAACAATAACACAACAGGTTAACAATACCACAACACATTAACAATAACACAACCCACGCGTTAACAATAACACAACAGGTTAACAATACCACAACACATTAACAATAACACAACCCACGCGTTAACAATACCACAACAGGTTAACAATACCACAACACATTAACAATAACACAACCCACGCGTTAACAATAACACAACAGGTTAACAATACCACAACACATTAACAATAACACAACCCACGCGTTAACAATAACACAACAGGTTAACAATACCACAACACATTAACAATAACACAACCCACGCGTTAACAATAACACAACAGGTTAACAATACCACAACACATTAACAATAACACAACCCACGCGTTAACAATAACACAACAGGTTAACAATACCACAACACATTAACAATAACACAACCCACGCGTTAACAATAACACAACAGGTTAACAATACCACAACACATTAACAATAACACAACCCACGCGTTAACAATAACACAACAGGTTAACAATACCACAACACATTAACAATAACACAACCCACGCGTTAACAATAACACAACAGGTTAACAATACCACAACACATTAACAATAACACAACCCACGCGTTAACAATAACACAACAGGTTAACAATACCACAACACATTAACAATAACACAACCCACGCGTTAACAATAACACAACAGGTTAACAATACCACAACACATTAACAATAACACAACCCACGCGTTAACAATAACACAACAGGTTAACAATACCACAACACATTAACAATAACACAACCCACGCGTTAACAATAACACAACAGGTTAACAATACCACAACACATTAACAATAACACAACCCACGCGTTAACAATAACACAACAGGTTAACAATACCACAACACATTAACAATAACACAACCCACGCGTTAACAATAACACAACAGGTTAACAATACCACAACACATTAACAATAACACAACCCACGCGTTAACAATAACACAACAGGTTAACAATACCACAACACATTAACAATAACACAACCCACGCGTTAACAATAACACAACAGGTTAACAATACCACAACACATTAACAATAACACAACCCACGCGTTAACAATAACACAACAGGTTAACAATACCACAACACATTAACAATAACACAACCCACGCGTTAACAATAACACAACCCACGTTTACACGTTAGAGCGTTGAGCGCCTCGAAAGCCACCAAACATTTATACATATTTATAAGACTGCAGTAGTTGTGTGTATATATAGTACAGTTGTATATATATACACACACACAGTGGACACTGTACGCAGAAATAAAAGATTCAAAGATCGGCGTGGCGATGGTCAGCGACGAGGATGGTGGTGGTTGTGTCGAGGCTGCTGCTGGTTGTTGTTGTTGTGGTTGTTGTGGTTGTGGTTGGTGTTGTTGTGGTTGTTGTGGTTGTGGTTGGTGTTGTTGTGGTTGGTGTTGTTGTGGTTGGTGTTGTTGTGGTGGTTGTTGTTGTGGTTGGTGGTGGTGCTCCTCTTTACCTCGACATCGATCGCCTCCTTGCCTTCGAACGTGAACTCGGCCAGGTCGGGCTTGAGGACGAGCTCGTAGTTCTTGGGCACCACATCCGTCGGCAACCTCTCGAATTGCCTCTTCTCCGGCATTTTGCACCTAAATGATGACTACAAATATTTCTATTTTGTGGGGGTTTTTTTTAACCGTGTGTGTGTCTGTGTTGCGTTAATGTACGCCGACTGTTGTTACGTTGTGTTGCTCGCAATGGGTTCGGTCAATCGATGGACTCCCTTAACCAGTGGCTCCTCCTTTTGTTTGCGAGGTTTTCCTCCGTCCTCTTTAACCCACGCTTCTGCCCCACACCACCCCAATCTGTTGGGGGGAGTCACAGTGTCCGTGTGTTTGTGTTGTGTGTGTCCGTGTCGTTCCCGTGTGTGAAAGTGCACCACCAACGCCCCTCGGAACTGGACGCAAGCAGCGATCAACAGAGACGAGAGAGGAGAGTGATTTGGAGGTGCAGTGGCGCCTCCAAGTGGTGGACGGCAATGATGGGAATTGGGTTTGGTGGGCTGGCCGGTCACTCTTTGGGGAAAGATCGAGGGGAGGGGGGCCTTTATTACTTACACAATGTCAATCTCTTATCAGTGCCGACCCTATTACGGACAAATTCAGACTTTGTTGGTCACCCCCTTGCCCTTTAACATCTCAAAGTTCATCCTATACACTACACTATACACTACACTATACACTCCACTATACACTACACTATACACTACCACTGCATACCTGTCAATCCCTTATCAGTGCCTACCTTATTACAGACTAATTCAGACTTTGTTGGTCACCCCGTGTCCTTTAACATCTCAAAGTTCATCCTATACACTACACTATACACTACACTATACACTACCACTACGTACCTGTCAATCTCTTATCAGTGCCGAACCTATTACAGACAAATTCAGACCTTGCTGGTCACCCCATGCCCTTTAACATCTCAAAGTTCATCCTATACACTCCACTATACACTACACTATACAATACTACTATACACTACATACCTGTCAATCCCTTATCAGTGCCGACCTTATTACAGACCAATTCAGACCTTGCTGGTCACCTCTTGCCCTTGTAAATTTCAACGTTCATCCTACAAAGTCCCATCACAAGGGAGAAATACACTTTTTTTTGCCCGTACTGAAACGGCTGTACGCCGTATGGACATACAAACTCAATTTCCCCGGACAAGAATACGGGTAAACCGTATGTGTCGAGAGGTATACGTTAAAAGTGTGGGCATATTTTTGTTGCTACGTTTGATTTATTTATACTGAAAATACGTACGTTCAAAAGTCGACAAAGTGTTTCATTAAACGTAATTAATATATCCTCAATATTTCCATATGCATATATGTAAATAATGGTGACCCTTTTCTCCAGAATCAATGTATGAAAAATAAGAATAGGTTTTACCCTTTCTGGCAATAAAACAGGTGTTAAGATGTTCAAACAACAAATATAAACCTTTTGCAAAGAATCAAGTCTGCATGAACAACACGAACATTGAAACAAACTCTGACATTTGCATTGTCTTTGAAACTGATTGGCCTACATCAGACAGCCTTCTTTAGGGCCCAGTCTCACCAGTGTCAGACCAAAGAACGCCAAAAGGCGAACAGCACAAAGACAATGCACGTATCAAGAGCATTTATAACTCAACATGCATCCATGTTCAACATTTCGCAGCGTACGTAGCCAACCGTGCTAATCGTAACCTAATGTCCTTAATTATGGACCCGTTAAATCATTTTAAGTTTTTAAACATATTACGTTGGTTTGCACATTTTTACATTTAATCATTAAACGTTGTCGATCATTGAGGATTATAATAAGCAAGTTTAATTAACGGCGTCGAATTTTTTTAACGGATATGTTTAACAAATCAAACCTAGCAACGAATATCATTACACATTTTTGGTTTACAATTTATACTTTTTTGTGAACCAGTTTGAACACTCAGAGACCCAAGATAGGGAGTGTCCTTTGCATGAGAGTGACCTGAATCCTGCAAAATTACAAAGGAATACAATAAAATAAAACAATAAAATAAAGAAATAAAATGTCCTGTAAGATGGCTTGGTCAAATTATTTTTAAAACATTAATCGTAAAATTAAGTGAAAGCATTAGACTAAATTGAGGTTATCATTGCATACACATGGGCAAGTGATCCTACAGTGTCATACTCGCTGATTATTGGTTTTCTTACTTTCAGATGCAGTGACTTGTGATTTGCTAATGCTATCATTGAGCACTGTTGCAAAACTATATATCTAGTACTGACTTTGACCTGCACTGCAAATTTAATACTTAAAAAAAACTTTGGGAGTGCCTGGACACATACGACACCCACAATCACTGCGTCCCTGGCTTGACACACATTCACCCCATTTATGTGCTGCACTTGTGTGTGCTACATGGACTCATTATCATCTTGATATATCCACTGTTGGATGGAGGCCTCTTCCAAGTCGTTGCAATCTCTCGCGGCCACACAATGCAAACATCCATCTAGCTCCTGCACCCGAACTGATTTTATTACTCCATCCCTGCAGCGGTCATACTCTTCGATACGGTCTCTTAATTGGCTGTCATTCCATCACCAACGTCGTGCATGAGCCATATGTTCCTTATTCTCTCAGTGTAATTACAAGCGTGCAATGTGACTAATTAGCATGCGTGTGTATATTTATATAACAGCCTGCCAGATAAATGTTCGTTTTAACTAAAGGCCTCCATTTTTTACGTGACAATGAACTGGGAAATTAATCACAACGCCACCACAGAGTTTTAGTCCTACACTTTTAAGTACGACGCATACACAGTTTGATTTATGACACACTATGATGCAATTAACAGACTATTACTGGGTTTCATCCAATTTTTTACGAATAAGTTACCATTTAACTAAACGTTTTCTGCAAAATGTATAGGACAGATAAAACCTACACATCCTTCCAAATAAACATTCTACTTATGGTCTGGATAAAATGAATACGTCCAGGCCTTACCAGGGAAAGTGTGGGGCGGGGGCCTTAAGCTAAACTCAAGAACCCCTCCCCAAGTATATAAGTGGCTTCCATCTTCTTGGTTCTTTCGGTAAAGTCACGTAGAAGGGAAATAATAAAAATAAAACATAATCAAATAATATCATAATATAATAAATAATATCTTTTTTTTTTCCCTTCTACGTGACTTTACCGAAAGAACCAAGAAGATGAATCCCTGCAGTCACGAAAGCTTTAAATCGAAAAGTGGCTTCCAGCCAATATGTAATGGGAACCCACATTTTTCTCTCTGGACCTTGATAGGTCCATTGTGTTTTTCCCAAAAAAATGTTGGGACGTACATGTAATGAATATAATTCAGCTCAAAATAAGCTAAAAGTGACGAATTCCTATTAATTTTCATACAGTTACAATCAAAGAATGATAGTTATAAAAAATGCATTACTCACCATCAACCACAGAGTGCCAGTTGTGGGTGGTGAAAGAGACACAATACTAGATTCGAAGCTTTCGTGACTGCAGGAAAGAGTGAGACAATACTGTTTTGGTAACTGGTTAAATTGTATGAACACACTTTCGATTGAATGAACCGAGTTATTTCTTTTAATTATTGTTGGAAACCCAGTGTACAATGATATTTTATTTTTTATATACTATTAACAAACAACTCCATTATAAGCACATACATAGGTATAGAACACAATACGTGATTACAATTTGCACATGTTTTGGTCATAACAACATACGTATCAACTGGCATTATCCAAGCCTTCATTACATTGTTGAAATTAGTGCTGTAAAACATACTTTACATGAATACACCAAAACTAAAACTTAGAGGCATATTTTGAATGCAGACTACCTCGGATCCTCCTGTTTTGTTTTATTTTGTCTTCATTATCTTCTTACACATTATGGTTAACATTTGATGTCATCTTTGGATTCCCTGACTAGATCATTCGTTTATCCTTCCCTACCCACTAGCACAGGGGTCGGCAACCAAAACAACAAGAAGAGCCATTTCTTTCCAATTCGGTACAAAATTCAGTATTTCAAGAGCCGCAATGCATCTATGTACATACGTACATATCGTCAAGAAGCAGCCCGTAAAGAGCCGCATGCGGCTCCGGAGCCGTAGGTTGCCGACCCCTGCACTAGCAGGACCACGAGGGATGGCATGGAGGTTCCTTCATCCAGCAGTGGTATAGACACAGACTGATGATCAACGTGATTGCCAGAGTAAGCAACACGTGAGCAATTATCTAGATTTGAAGCTTTCGTGACTGCAAGGATTCATACTCTTTGTTTTTTTCGGTAAAGTCACGTAGGTTAAAAGAAAACAAATAAATGAAATCACGACGTTTCGGAGGCAACACAAGCTTCCGTCTTCAGGTGAAACCATCACAGCAAAATTGCTGTATCAAGTAAAGCAATGTTGCTGTGACGGTTTCACCTGAAGACGGAAGCTTGTGTTGCCTCCGAAACGTCGTGATTTAATTTATTTGTTTTCTTTTGCTGTGACGGTTTCACCTGAAGACGGAAGCTTGTGTTGCCTCCGAAATGTCGTGATTTAATTTATTTGTTTTCTTTTGCTGTGACGGTTTCACCTGAAGACGGAAGCTTGTGTTGCCTCCGAAATGTCGTGATTTCATTTATTTGTTTTCTTTTAACCTACGTGACTTTACCGAAAAAAACAAAGAGTAGCAATTATCTCTTTTTTCTGCCTGAAGAAACAAAATCTCTGATGGTAACTCCGTAGCATTTTACATCACACTTATCAGACTTTTTTTTCTCACAAGGTGGTGTCAAAGCAGGTGGATCTCTGAATGTGACTGTCTTTGATGAATGACCAGATGGAGGAGAAACTCTAGCCATTGGCTCTGATGAAGACACATCCTCTGAATGTATTTGAATATTATCTTTTATGCTAACCAGGGAGATGTCCTCTATTTCATTCTTCCCAAAATGCATGTCCACATGTTGTCGCAGTGAAATCTCCGAACCAGTTTGTTCTGATGGGTCATTTCCAAATGCAGATTGGTTTGCCATCATTGTCTCACTCATTGATGCGCCTGCATTTCCTGTCAGTGAAAGGTCAACTCCAGATGGGTAGACATCAGTGTTGTTCACTAGCTCATGTTTTCCATCAGACCCTATGGGCCATCCCAAGGGCCTCTGCTTTGATATACAGTCCGCTGTTACATCGTAACATTCCATTTTGCAGGCATGTGATAGCTTGTTTGTTAATTCTTGATCACTGTCGATTTCCCAGGCACATCTTTCATTCAGATTAGCCTCCTTCACATGGTCGTGGCTACAGGGGACTTTGTTTTCTGTATCTCCTGTTTCTAATTTAATGCCCACTTTAGTTTCAGTGTGCTTCCAGTCAGGTGACTCGTTTTTGTTTATTTCTGCTTGTACATTCTCTAAATTCCATGGAAATATTTCAACCATTTCCTCCAAATGTGGCTCATGTAAATAAAATGCCGTGTTTGGTAATTTCCAACTTGAATCAGCATTCGTCGCAGTCTCTGCGCTTCTTTTTGATGCAGATGTACAATATTTTTTAAATTCCGTGTCCCGTGTTTGCAACGTGTCCAGTTTTAACAGGTTATTTGTCTCTG
This sequence comes from Lampetra planeri, assembly GCF_965212315.1. Classification (NCBI taxonomy): domain Eukaryota; kingdom Metazoa; phylum Chordata; class Hyperoartia; order Petromyzontiformes; family Petromyzontidae; genus Lampetra; species Lampetra planeri. The sequence goes on along the minus strand of NC_136127.1, from coordinate 9,534,228 downwards.
CATCTTGAATAGGGTGTTCAGCCCCATCATGTGTATACAATCGAGAAGCCTCCATGGGGCCACTTGCAGGGGTTGTTTCTTCCATCTGTGCAGTAATCTCACCCCCAAATGGCTTCAAATTTCTTCTCCCAGCTGGAGATGACGAGCCACTCTGTGGCTCTGATGTGGGCCAGCTCTTACTTCCTCCAGCCTCACCAGGAGAATTAGGTTGACCTTCAGCATTCTTTGGCCTCATAGCTTTGAATAACTTCCCTGCAAACTGGAATCCATCCAAGCTGCTCAGCTTTGTGGACCCTATGGATAGGTTCTTCTTCACAGGAGTCTTTTTGCTCATTGCACTTTTAGAAGATGGTAACTCTTGAAATTCCCAGGGACAGATTTCTTCACGGTTGCTAACTGCACGACATGAGTTCTGCTTCAATTCATAAGAGGTCACAGGTTCACAAGCGGTTCTATTTTTAAATGAATATTTGTGCTCTTTTTTCCAGCAGCTTTTGTTCAGCTTTGGCAGGCTAGATGTCTTCCACTGGTTCGACGTGGTGTCTCTCTGTTGTCCCTCAAAGTAATTTAGTACAATATCTCTACTCCCAATATCCATGCTCGCCTTTTTATGATCTGTCGATGCCTTTTCCTGGGCACAGTCCATTAAACTAAGAGACTTCTGCTTTATAATTGGCTTAAAATAATGACTCAAAGAGGGCTCTTGTGATAAACTGTGACTTGTAGCAGTGTGACAGACAGGAGGACTTCCCTGCAATGCACGCGATGGCACATCCTTGGGTACTGGAATAAACCAACCTGTGTTACAACATTTTTTTTCCGATCTGGAAAACAACTTTTCCCCGTTCAGCTCTGGCAGCTCATGATTTGTGTTGACACATGACCCTAGGAAGGAGAACCTCTTGCAAGGTTCAATCTCTTTTTTTGGAGCTTCCATGACAGGATTCTTAATTGACGTGAGCAAGGGGGCAGTGTGAATGTGAGAAGTCGTCGATGAACATCGCTCACGAACAGCGCTCTCCCGGGTGAACGAGCGCAGTGTCCCATCAGCGCATCTTGTGAGACGCCGGAAAATTGTGCGGCCTCTTCGAAGGTGGCGGTTCTTGGACGTGCTCAGTACACTCCCATTTGCCAGTGCCCTCGGTGGCTTGAGGTACTCTAGATGGGCCTGAAAATGTCACATTCGTCACAATTCCACGCACGGTGAAATGCTTTTGAATTTATCGCACATGACATATCTGTGTTGTTTGCAGCGGGTTTAACCAAATTCATCACCATTTATTGCACTACTTGCACATTTGCTGAAGCATCATTTTAATTGGGAGCATGGCTTCTTGCATGTAAAATCCGAACTATAATTTGTACGTTGACTCCTTTTGCATATTTCAAGTTACCCACTTCCCATGATATGTATGTGCGGATTTAAGTATTAGAGCTTGAATGGTTAATATTGATTCTTAACCGAAGACATTTAAATCAAATATATAATGGGTTCAAGTGATCACTACAACCATTCGTGTGCAGTGGGGCAAACTCATATACCTTCCAAATTGTTCGGCCAGCGTGGAAGAGTAGGCCAATAAATTAGTGGGGAGAGGTATTGACAATGTCACATATCTGACTCAATGGAAACTGAGGTATAGGCTGATATGTGAACATCGAGAGAAAATGACCGTTACACCATCATACACAAATAGGTTACTGGACAAATCTAAAGTGCAAGCTGCTTTAAGTATTAAACACGCTTTACTGTGCTCTCGAAGTAAACGAATGTACATGAAATTGAGAATACAGTACAGTACAGCGCTGTATAGGAAATGGTCTGATTTGCTAACATCTAAAGAAAATTACAATTATACCATCCGCACAAAGCTGCACTGGGTATATGGGCAGTTAATTCCATCAAGGTGGATATGTGACACTGCACTGCCGTGCACAATCGTGCATGACAAATCCAGCACAAGAGCTCACCCTCTGGACGTAGTTGACGTGAGCAGCTTTAGTTTCTACCCTTGCGGTGACTGCAGAAGGTCCGACATCATTATTTCTCTCCAACCGGCATGCCACTGCAGTGTCTGGTAGCAGGAGCTCCACACCAACAAACTGGAAGTTTGAATTTCCGGGGGAGAGAATATTAGGACACAGATTCATGCAATCTTTAAAAAAAATCCATTGTTATACCCGGAAAAAATAATCAAAATGAGTACTGTATTGTTAAACTATAATTATGAGTATTTGTATTATACAGTAATTTATTTTATTGCATGGCTAGCATTAGCGGCAAGTGATATCTGAACTGATCCTGCACCCTCCACCGTCCCCCCCATTGATCACATCACCCTGCACTTCCAACATGGTGAAGTATGGTCAAACAACCCCCATGGCCTTCATCCAGCAGAGGATAAGGCTGTAAAAATATAATTACATTTTATTATAGACTGTCGTAGAAATATAGACATAAAAAGCATACTACGTATTCACATCTGAATGTGTCAGTTACTTCTTACATACAGTACTATGTCATTGTACTTAAAACATATATTTTTTAAAAGAGCACACAAAAGCCCAACACAGCGCATTGTACACATGCATTCGCTGTCAGTTTGCCTGACAAGGTAGTTTTGTCTTTATATATAGATATTCTTGTTTTTATTTATATCCGCCACAACGACGAGTATCATTTTGAGTTACGTATCATATAAATTTGCACCGAACTAGGACCCATATCCTAAAGAGAGGGAGGGTCCTTGCCAGTAAGATCTGCAGTAACGCATCATCGATTCAAGCAAGCCGGACTTTGATGATGAGACACACCGCATGTCAAAATTGGTCCAGAGTTTGTTCGTCTTTAATCAGTGCTGATTAAATTATGCACTACCAGAAGGCCGTGCGGCAGATTGGTTGCGTATTAAAAACCTTCATTACTAATGTGGCGAGACGGATATGTGAAGGAGACATTACGCCTTGTGGTAATTTGAGTTTCTGCTCATTTGTCCAACCTTCGGAATCAGCAGGAGCCCCAAGTTGGCCGTGACTGTGAGGTGCTCGTGCATGAAGGCAATTAAAATCATCCAATCTGGGTGGAGGGCGGGAGCCGACAAACGCCTGGAACAAGAGGCAAATGAATCAACATGATCAGCATCACTAAGACTGTAACAATGACCCACTTGCCTGGCTTCTACTCCCATCCAGCGGTGCACGTGGGAAGGGAGATGAGGCATTTTTTCACAAAAAATGTTTTCGTATCATCAAATTAGTCTAGTAATATAACGGATAATCGGTAGAGTGATTGATCACTTACATAATCGCATAGCCAAGCTCTCGACTTTGTTCCTCTTGTTGCTTAATGTTACAGACCACATCAGCGAGGATGCCAGCTGAGACGGAAGTGATGTAATCAGTTCATGTGCAGGTGCTAGGTGGATCGTTACGTCGCAGAATCGTGATAGGTAGTGACTTGGGGAGCCCTTCATCCAGCAGTGGTCATGGTCAATCCACTGTAGGTACATTTCTATCGTTACTTTTACAAAACTATCTGCACACCCAGTGCTCGTCAACTGCAGTGTAAACGCCTGGAGTCGAGCAGCAGCTCATAAGTAGAGGGCAAATACATTGCATTGATTGGTTGCACAGGAACAGGCATGACAATCAAAGCGCGGCACTTGAGACTCGTGGTTTGCACTCACCAGAACATATGGAATAGGAACGAGCACGCCGCTTCATTGACAAGGGCAGCTGTGATGTTCCAGGCTTGGCGTGGGGGCGACGTGGTCTTGCGGACGGTGTGGCACACACGCAAGCCCCACACCAGGCAGGCTAGCTCCACTGCAGACACAGCGGGGAGGGCATTTGCGTCATCCTCTTCAGTAGATTAACCGAGGGATCTAAACGATGTAATATTGTTGTGGTGCGGTCTTGTGGGTTATGTTAAATTTTTTTATTTATTTTTGCTGTGCAAGTCGCCATCATTAATTGCATTTGTGTGCCAGGGCAAATGGATTAGAATAGCTAAAAGTTTGCACTGTAATTCATGACATTTTATATAGAGTTGTGGAAATACACGGTGGTTACAAAACATCACGATTCTATGATTACACTGCATCATGATCTAATATTTGTGCCCATCTGTCAGTCTACCTGCCTAGGCCTATGCTCATTGAATGCCCGTACAATTTTAAAATGTTCCTATTACATGCCAATGATTCGCTCTTGGATAATTAATCAAACGAAAATAATAACGCGCAAACCATCATCAATCCACTGCTGGGTGAAGGCCTCCCCACCACGCCTTGTCGTTCATGGAGATTGTTTGACCATACTTTGCTCCAGTCAGTGTAGGTTTGGGGGGGCAGGGGTGAGATGGGGGTATGACTCACCACTTACGTGAAATCATTGCTGGGAACCGAACTCAGATCGCTGGGTTCATAGTGCAGTGCGCTAAATACCACGCAAATAATGATATCCTCGTCAACATTAATTTTTTACTTTTTTTTTATTGTAATCCTACAGACACGTGCTCAGATTAACTTCATAACACCTATACTCTTTAGTTCTTATGGTAAAGTCACGTAGGTATAAAATAAATCACGACGTTTCGGGCGCAACACAAGCGTCCGTCATCAGGTGGTTGCTTGGCCAGTTCTGATGACACTTCTGATGACGGACGCTTGTGTTGCGCCAGAAACGTCGTGATTTATTTTATACCTACGTGACTTTACCGAAAAAAACAAAGAGTATGGATTCCTGCAGTCACGAAAGCTTCAAATCAAGATTCATCACACCTGTCAACAAAGCACTTCAGATGTGAGCGTTGATGAATCACACAAATTTGTGAAACTTTCAATCCGCTCGGTTGTGAGATAGCCATAAGATGGCAGTAGGGCAAGTGCATTTTCATCCATCTGTGCAGAGGTTCGCGTGTTATTCTTTCGTAAGCAAAGTTTTTCTGTGGGTACTTCAATTTCCTCCCGTATGCCAAATACTCATTGATAGAACTGGCCAAGCAACCAAATTCAAGGATCACTTCCCAAAACAGAGTCTCTCCGAGGCCTTCCTGGGTAAATCATTGGTGCTATTATTACTCTAAAGATTTACCTTTGTTCGTAACAATTTTCTCAAGTTTACTTAATCCCCCGCCTCTCTTCATCACTCGTCAGACTGGTTGTATGCGGTTGTGGTAAATTGCGGGCACTCCTACATCTTACAAAATGTCTATTCAGCATAGAAAAGTAGGCCAAACACCCTCCAGAAGTGCTCTCTCAAACTCCCTCTCGTGGAGGCCCATCTGACAGCAGTGGCATAAGTGAGTAATTGCAAGGCTGCACCTTGATCTTTTACCATATCCCCTTGACATTACTCAATAGTTTTCCCATTACCATACTGTAATGTAAAATCCACCACTACTCACCACCGGATATAATGTGATTGATGAAGCCTGGCGGGCATTGAACGTTGCAGATTTGCCTGACCTCAATCGACGGGCTTTCTTTACGTACTGATGCTGACAGCCAGAACAGTAGACTAAGCGAGGCAAGTGTTGCAAGTTCATAGCAGCCTGGCGCAGGAGTACACCATTTTCCCGTGGAATCTGCTACCACCAGCCTGTGAACACACAATCGACTATCGTCAGGGTTGACAAATAGCAACATAATCACGTGCCCCATATAACGCATGACATTGCCTTAACAGCGTTGATAGGGGGAATTAATGATGCAGATAACTTTACTTTTATAATAACAGTTTACTATATGCTCAATGTTATTTAAAAGACAATAGCATCCTTTAATCTAATTCATTATGCACAAACGCTTTCTGGATGATGAACATAATATTTTGCACCACATGCTGTGAATGAAGCATTATGAATAAAGCATGTTTCACAATTACATAACGTGAATATAATGCCGAAGAGGTTTTTAATAATTATCGTGCACAAAGTGATGGTAAGTTACCTCCCTCGATTTGGTACACTAGATTTTGGAAATAAAACTGGTACTGCTACGTCTTAGAGATGGTGACAGTTTCGGAAGGGCTTCAGCCAGCAGTGGATAGACCACGGCTAATTATGATGGTGATGTCCCATCAGTACAGGTTTTCAATCCATTTCAAAATGCACTACTTTGCTGAGAAGACATTATGAGCATGGAGGGCTAAGTTCAAGCTTTAAGAATCTAGCAGTGTCTGTGATGCTAAACAATATGCCATTATTTATTGTGAAGTAACATTACTTTAAAACCAGGGCAGGACTCTGTGAGATTCCAATGTTAAAATAGTTATCTTTGGTAAACAATAAAATGTGTGTATATTTCATTAAGCAGCATCGAGCATTTTATGTGCTGTGAAAAAAGGGCTATTATATGAAGGGTTGCCTATGACATATTTTATACTGGTAGGAACCTCCTGGTTACACTAGCCCACAGGGGATTATTGTGTCCGTCGTGCAGGGAGGGGCTGGGTGGGGAGGGTGGGGAGGGGCTGGGTGGGGAGGGTGGGGGGGGGCTGGGTGAGGAGGGTGGGCTGGGTGGGGCTGGGTGGGGAGGGGCTGGTCACCCCGTGGTGCCCTTATAAAACTCAACGTTTAACCTACTCACACCGGCTTGTGCCCGCCCTCACAGTCGGCCATATTTGCGGAATACACCACGCCGCCGTTGACCCTGCCATTGACCGAGAAACCCAACGTTCCTACCAGCTCCCTCCGCAGCACCACTCATAAATAATGTGTTTAATTTCGATGTAACATTAACGAACATGAGTTGTAACGAATAAGCAATGAAGCAAATGCTCTGGACCGACACGCATGTTGCAGACAACTGTATTATGATGCCTAGTAGCCTAGCAGGTACTCATTTGAATCTGAGTCGAACTATACTCTATATGATTCCTAGGACTGATTCAGATAATAATCGGGGCTGTGATGCCACTGCCGGGAGTCGAACCAGGCACTTTTATTCAGAATCAAAATCATCTTTACAGTCGTCTATAACGCCGTGGTACCCGTTAATGGATGAGTAGACCTAAGTGAGACCCAGGGTTAGGTGTCGTCATCACTTTCCCCTCGTTATTTTCCCATGGTCCGGAGTCGAACCCAGATTGACACGAACACATAGGTCTAACAACACAACTAGCATGCATATTCTTGCAATACAGTACTGTTAATACTTGTCCTTCCACCTCCGAATAGCACGGTTGACTACGTATGGTGCGAAAGAAGTTGAACAACCCATGCACGCATCTACAAACCTGCACAGGTGCAGCACGGCGGGCCCATACAGAGCGAGGAACCCAAAAAAACGCACCCAGTCGATCAGTGCCGACCCGCACCAAGCATTTGGCAGCAGGTGCATGTATAGGACCTGCGTTTCAGCAGACGTTAACAATGCGTATTGGTTAGGCTGATTACCGTATATCTTCTTGGGAGGTATATCAATTGTGTCTTAAAATATGCTGCTTTTGTGCAGTTATGATAGGATAGAGGGGACAAAGTGTTGATCAAGAGTTATTTAAACACAAGCAGGTTCGAGCCTGTCCTATGGTCTAAGTTGATTCCCCCCATCACTACAATATTTAACAAAACTGCATATAGCATGAGTGACCTGAAGCATTTGTTAGGCTTTGGCCTCCATCACCCAATCATTTTTAAATAAAGTTTTGGTGTTACGCTGACCAATTTGCACCTTAACTCATCGCGATTGGCATTGTGAAACACTTTGGAGATGTTTTTTTTTATTTGGATAAAATTAATAGGTTTTTGTATATATATATCTCATCATGGATACCACATGGCCTTGGTACCTTCTGTCTAAATGGGCCCCTGACTGTGTGATAAAAAATACTCAGGTGCTGTGACTCACTAACTAATGGACAAATGACATGTATTACACAATTGTGGTGACATTATTTGGGTTGTCCATTATATGATATGTACAACACCTTCCTTTCTCTGTTATATGATTTGTTTTTAGACTGCAATATAAACATAGCATGTAGACTGAAAAGAAATTACTTTGGGTTGTCTTGGTGGGATGTTATGCAATGATATTATTTTACTGTAACAACCTTATTTCAGACAATGTACTTACCGAGAAATAAATAAAAATGGATCCCAGTAGCATTGTTTCCAGATTCATCCAACCAACGGAATTAATCATCTGTAAGTAGTAAAGTAGAGCAGCATTTATACAATCATTCTTTACGTGAATGTGCAAATTGGTTACATCTTATAAGATATAAAGCAGCAATCAAACTATAGCAATCTCATTTTCCATATATTTTGAAGGGTTGCTAACAGATTAATATGAACAATCCACCTACATCCAAATATATGTTTTCAACTTGCAAGTTGTTATGTTGACAACAACGCAATGTACAGGCTGCTCCAGATGTCTTGTGTCTCCCAATTAATTGACCCCTAACATATTTTTTTGTATTTTTGGCATACTCATCTCTGTTTTAGATAAACTTCACTTGAAAAAAAAGTTTCAGAGAATTAAATGGGTGGTCAAAATATATCTGGACCACACTGTACAGCGGCTACTTTTCCTACACTGCTATTTTTTAGCGCACTCTGCGAATCTCCTAAAAGGCTGACTCGACACCTTTTTTTCATATCGCTCATCGACATCCAACCATTTCGGGCGCGCACACAACCCGAACGTTACCGCATTGTTTCGGACACGGTAGAGAAGACCCAGGGACACCGCGCAGAGCAGCAGGCTGGCAAACTGGAAAGCAAGCAGTGCCCTTCGCAGAACAGATGGCTGAGTAGTGATGCATGCCTCCTCCTCCTCCCCTTGGGATATTTTCCATGGGCTCTCCCGTCCTGGCGAGACAGACCTCAGTGTGAGCACAATGTCATAATACCTAGCGGGTAAAAGGGTGCAACCCTGCAAGTGTTTTGCCTTTTGCCACTGCTGGCAGAAGGACCCCTTCTGGAAAAAGCTCCAGAGAGCTCATCCAGAACGGTAGTTTGGCGAACTCTTCCGCGCTGAGCAGACGTTTTGTAAGAGATGGGAATACCCGCGCACTTTAACCCCACCGCACGCACCTGCCAGTCGATCAACTTTGGTGTTCCTATTCAGGTGGGGGAATTTAAGAAATTAATTCTAGATTTGAAGCTTTCGTGACTGCAAGGATTCATATTCTCAGGTTTTTTCGGTAAAGTCACGTAGGTAAAAATTTTAAAAAATAAATTTGATACAGCTGTCGTGCTGTGACGGTTCCACCTGAAGACGGAAGCTTGTGTTGCCTCCGAAACGTCGTGATTTTTTATTTTATTTTACTTTTATTAATTTTAATGTTTTACCTACGTGACTTTACCGAAAAAACCTAAGAATATGAATTTAAGAAACTTGCACCACGTTTCAACTGCTGCGCCAGGACATCAAATCAAACTGCGCGACCTCGGCTTTGCAAAGTTCCAGTGGGCTAACAATTACACCATGGCCCGTGCTTTATAACACATGGCAGTGATCACGATTACACTGGAAAGCCAAGTTTGCTCTCCTAACAAACATTTATCTCATCAAGTGTGTGTGGCGGGTTATAGTGGCTGTGATGGCCGATGTGCCACGTGTAGCATTGCTGCTCAATCTGTCAGCAGCGTAGCTATCGAGTGTACAGGTGGTGAAGCCGCACTGGGACCATGTGTCAGATGTGCCCATGCACTGCACTATGAAGAGGTGGGAGGGGGTGGGATTGGATAAGGAGCCCCATTTCATTGCCTTGCACTCAGGCCCATGCCAACCACACTACACCACTGCAACATTCCCAAACCCTTGTTCCGTTTAGCCGTATTTTCCCTTGTTTTTTTGCATTTGTTATCTTTGGATTTTGAGTATGTTTTGTACATGCGTGGGTTGCTCTGTGCAGTACCTTAAGATGCTTCTATATTTAGATGCAATATGTTAATTATTATATAGATTCTGAATGAATATTTAACTTTAAAGAAAACTCACAACATTTGTCTTTAACATTGTCTTCCAACAGAAGCATGCATGCATCGTATCCTGATGTTTTAAACAATGGCCCTTCTTTAGAACAGAGAAGAGAGATCTATACTACATTTAGAATTTGAGCTTGAAATATGTGCATGTATGTTGAACTTCTTTCACACCGTACGTAGCCAACATTGTTAATCGGAGGTGCGGGGGAAGGACAACAAACTAAACGCAAAAACAATTGTAAAGAAATTGGTTTTCAATCTTGGCCCTGGGGAAACTTGGAAAAAAATAGTTTTCAATATAGGCCCTCGAGAAAAACTGGGAACTGTTGAGTTACGGTAATTCATGTTTGATTAATTATTAGTTTGATGACATCCTCAGCAGCTCTCAAGGCCAAGTAAAACATGCATTTTATTTCACATTGAGCATGCCTCATCAATTATCTTGTCAATTACCTTGTTGTAGAGGTTTGAAGTTGTCTCCAGGCAGATGATATGTTAAAATAGCAGGTATAAAAATACATTTAATTTAATTCCAACACTGGCAGTTCTGTGGCAGGTACTGTTCTGAGACATTCAAATAGGGCATAGTGTATAATGCAGTTTAAGCAGTGTAGTATATAGTAGTCTAGTGTATAGTAGTGTAGTGTATAGTAGTGTAGTGTATAGTAGTGTACAGTAGATCCCCTCTTAACGACCACGCCTGTGAACTAATCGCCTTACGACGTGCCTCCATAAAGCCCAATGTGTAGTGTATAGTAGTGTATAATGTAGTGTATAGTGTAAAGTGTATAGTAGTGTGTAGTGTATAGTAGTGTATAGTGTAGTGTATAGTAGTGTAGTGTATAGTGTAGTGTAAAGTGTATAGTAGTGTATAGTAGTGCAGTGTAAAGTGTATAGTAGTGTATAGTGTATAGTAGTGTATAGTGTAGTGTATAGTAGTGTAGTGTGTAGTGTATAGTAGTGTAGTGTAAAGTGTATAGTAGTGTAGTGTACGTGTAGTGTATAGTAGTGTACAGTAGAGCCCCTCTTAACGACCACCCCTGTTAACTAACGACGGGCCTCCATCGAGCCCAATGTGTTCGCTTAGCGTGTAGCTACAGTAACTATTAATTAATGCATTCAATAACCATGTTACTTTTAATATTATGCATGTATGTCGTTAGTATATTGACGTACGAATATCCAGTGTTTAAACATCATAAAGTGCGTGTGTTTTGGGTGACAAGGCGGTTAACTTTCAATGCTCTCGGTTTCGAAATGAGAACCCTTCGGCCGTGACATTTCCTGCACGACCAAAATCACCGGGCGAGCGGTCCCCGCGGGAAGCAATCAATCGATCAATCGATCGTCGCCGCTGCTAAGAGGGGGGGGGGGGCAACTACCGTAGATCGTTGGACACGATGTGGGGGAGGGGGGGGCAGAAGAAGTGTGAACCTATTACCGCAGGCTCCGTCGGAGGAGAATGCAGCGCAACCCTCCTCCATGTGTGGGCGCCTTCTTCACGAGCGCACGGCAGCCGTGGACAAGTTACGTGGTGGAGGTGCAATGAGGAACACGGGGGGGGGGGGGGGTCCCGTGTTGGAGAAGGAAGAGAGAGAGAGGTCAATGAGTCGGACATCCTGTAACGATGCAAGTCTTCAAAAGGTTAGTGGTGTGCGTTTATCGGCTTGTGGCATCGGCCGTGAGCAGCTCTCTCTCTGTCTCTGTGTGGTTGATTTGCAATACAGGACATGATTGTTATACTGGTAGGAACCTCCTGGTTACACCAGCCCACAGGGGATTATTGTGTCCGTCCGTCGTGCAGGGAGTGGCTGGGTGGGGAGGGGCTGGGTGGGGAGGGGCTGGGTGGGGAGGGTGGGGCTGGGTGGGGCGTGGGAGGGGCTGGGTGGGGTGGGGAGGGTGGGGAGGGGCTGGGTGGGGAGGGTGGGGCTGGGTGGGGGGTGGGAGGGGTGGGGCCGGGTGGGGAGGGGCTGGTCACCCCGTGGTGCCCTTATACAACTCAACGTTTAACCTACTCACGTCGGCTTGTGCCCGCCCTCACAGTCGGGCATATTTGCGGAATACACCACGCCGCCGTTGACCCTGGCCATTGACCGAGCAACCCAACGTTCCTACCAGCTCCTTCCGCAGGACAATGTGTTTATCTCGTCTCATCGCTCCATTCTCCTCTCGGGTGTGCTTCCCTCTCTCTGCCCAATGCATGATGTGTTGAAATTCGTTGTTTGCTTATAAAGTGTACGATACAAATTATTAATATATTAACGTACAGCCAGCCCTTGTGTCAATCCACTGCTGGATGAATGCCTCACCACACACCATGTCAATCACGGGTTGGGGGGGTCAGACATTTGTGACGAGGGGGGGGGGGTTGAGAAATGTGACATCACATCAAATGCGCAACTTTATATAAATATAGACAACACGTTTTACTTAATTAAAGATACTTTTTGATAAATATTTTCTCCTACAACATCAGAGTGCAGCGCCACATTAAATACGCACTACAATGATAATAGTTTAAAGCGATTTGAAGCATTCATTTTTTGGGATGGGGGGGGGCGAGCTTTGTGACGTCATATTTGAGAGGGGGTCTGACTTTTTGTGACGATGGGGGGGGGGGTCAAAAATCGTCCAAAATCGCGTGACGTCATTTATGGACGGCCCCTTAGCAATAACCGCGAATCGAAGTCACGTGCTTTCTGGATTGCCACCTTTCCCCACCCTGGCTTTCATTTTTTTTTATATAAAGTGACCGCATTTTGATTTGCGCCTGGGAACACGTCCTGCGATTTCCGTCACTGAACAGGCTGCGCCGACGAACAAGGGGGGAGCTCGATTTAAAGCTTTCGTGACTGCAGGGATTCATCTTCTTGGTTCTTTCGGTAAAGTCACGTAGAAGGGAAATAATAAAATAATAAAAATAAAACATAATAAAATAATTCTCACGACGTTTCGGCCACAACGCAAGCAGCCGTCCTCAGGTGAAGAACAGGTCTGTCGGGGAGACAGCGTCTGTTTCCCCGACAGGGGAGACAGGGGAGACAGCGTCTGTCTCCCCGACAGACCTGTTCTCCACCTGAGGACGGCTGCTTGCGTTGTGGCCGAAACGTCGTGAGAATTATTTTATTATGTTTTATTTTTATTATTTCCCTTCTACGTGACTTTACCGAAAGAACCAAGAACAAGGGGGGAAGCTCGTGAGCGTAAATGTTGCACAAGAGGAATGTGTTGCCTCTTTCTCTAGAGCTGTTCACTCTTCACAGAGCCACAATCCCCCCCTTTGTATCTATCGATCTTTACTTCCGCTCCACTTGTGCTGTCTGTGCGACGATCTCTAATGCTGCGCATGTAAACACACACACACACAGGCGGTGCCCGTAAAAGACCCGCATAGTGATCGAAATTTAATATACGGCAAATTATATCATACCCTCTAGACGAGAGTAAACTCTATATATACAACTGCCTGCATTTGGCGGTGCTTCTGCCAGAGATGGGATGCAGTAAGAAATGTCTGGGCTGCATCTTTGCTGTATAAATTGTGTGCAGATATTTTGGATCAGCACTCAGGAGTGTTTTGCGACAGGTAAATTGAAAAACAGCAAATACATAAACGTTATATAAACATACACACACACCACCTCCTATGGTCAGATCACCCGCAATGCACCTTATATTGTCAGATCTCTTAAGCTAAGCGGTCTGAATAGATACAGCCTGAACGGGTGCTGTTATAGGGTGCTGTGAGTAGCAGAGGGCAGTGCAAGAAAAACATTGTACTGTTCGCCTATGCTCCCCGCCTTCACAAAACCCACACTGACCCCAGCTTGGTGAAGCGTGGTTCAAAAACCTCATCGAGCAGTGGATCGACAAACACCCAGTCTGGACCTAGGTCTCCCATTATGTCTCAACTCTGTCGCACAGCCCTGCTTTGCTTAATTTTAATGAGCGCTTTTGGCTGTCATCACCAATTGCTAATGTTAAGCAATGAAATAAATTGCGTGCTGTACTAGTAACGAATTGGCATGTTCCGTTTACGTGACAAACCTTACTAATTGGCTGGGTGCGGTGGTGGCTGGTTTAATGACACATTTATATTTACGCGATCTAACCCAACAAACATATTTTGGACTGAAATTAATGTTTTTTTTTAAATTAAATTTACAACATAATACTGTATCAACATTTTCCAATGGTATTTGAAGATGCCTTATAAAATGGTGTGTATTTATAATTAACAAAAAAAATAGACCATTATTTTCTTTTCCAACAACAATTGCAGACAATTTACAATAAAATACTAAAGCACATCGCCTCTTTTTTAACCTTCTTGTAATATATCGGCTGAATTAGCGTCAGCATGAATGCACGATTCCAAGTCCACTTTAAATACACACATTTTTTCAGACAAAGTAACGATTTATCAGAGGCTAGAATAAGGATAGCCTGTCAACCCTACGGCATATCTTCTATGGTACACTAATAACTGGTATCATCTTTGCCTACCTGTGTTGAATGTAAGCGTCACTCTTTGAAAAACAAATTGCTAAATTATCCAAAATATTATATATTTGAAATGTTAACATTCAAAACATTCAGAAACAAACGTTCATAGGCCTAGGCTTCAAACTCAAACCAGTTAATATCCCCTAATTTTAGTGGAGGCCTATAATGTGAAAAGTATATTTTTTTACGTTTGAAAAAACTTATTTTCTATTTCGCATCTTTTAACACTTCCAGATTATGTATTTCTGTTCTGCCTAATTGCCAAAATATCAACGTCACTTTACCCACGGCTTGTCTAGATATTAGATATGAAATACTGTGACAAGAGAACCAGACCTTCATCACACAGGCTACTTAATATCTAAACATACCATCGCACGGCTTTAAACAAAATAATTAATGATTATTATTTTGATTATTGCTATACCTGTAGCAGTCCACGGAGTAATGCGGCGTGTGCAGCTCTTAGCCCTCTGCTTCCACCTCCACCCACAACTTCTTCACGCACAATGCAAACCGCTGCGAATTAATATTCCGCCAAAACCATCTAACATCTGAGCGCAGTACCACTCTTAGTTTTAAACTTAAACAAGTAAACCAATACCGACGAGTATATTCATCACCTTCGCGTGAACAGTTTGCGCACTGCCGCTCACCGCCAGACCGAGTACACAGGCACAGAGGGAACGGGAGGTCACTGAAGACTTTAGACCTGCAATCCGATTAAAGGTGATAAACCAAATAAGCCTTTAATTAGTTGCCTGATTAATGAGCATTTCCTAAATCGCCACGCCACGTGCAGCGAGCCACAACAGATGTGCTATATAAATAAGTTTCACAGGAGTGAATTGGGTGCTATAAATCGTACGCATTAACACATTTCAGCCTCATGTCAATCCACTGCAGCATAAACGGCTACCCCCACCCATGTGTCGGTTATGGCGGTTGTTTGGTCATACTTCACCACACTGGTCGGTATGTGTTGCTGAAGGATGGTGTGGCAGGACCGGGTCAGACAGATAAACCACTCCGCTACTGATGTTAGCCGTAGAGGGGAATCAATCTCGGGTCGCCAGTTCGATAGTGCAAGTTTGGTTACCATTTTACGGCCACCTCTCCCTAGGTGACATCTATAGTAGTATGGTTTACGCCTGTTATGGGTTGACATGCCTGGCAACCCATACGGTTTAGCCGTATTCTTGTGTAGGGAAATTTAGTTTTTAGGTCCATACGGCGTACAGCCGTTTCAATCCTGGCCAAAAAAATGTTTTTGTCTATTTGTTTGTGTTTCTACCTTGTGATGGGACTTTGCAGGATGAACGTTGAAATGTATAAGGGGCACGGGGTGACCAATAAGATCTAAATTTGTCTGCAATAAGGTAGGCACTGATAAGGGGTTGACAAATGTGTTGATATCTGCTTGATTGCTATCTGGTGCTGAACACGGATCTGAAAATGCTTGTGAATGCTAAGCGTTGTGGGTCACCACAGTGTAAAATACAGTTTCCTACAAACTACAAAGCGCCTGGCTCTTTAGCTCTTAATCTTTGCCATTGTCAAGTCGTGGAGCAGTTAATGCAACTCGTGTTGTAGTGTATATTCTCTCCCAACATGTGTCCTTGTTTATTCATTTAATTATATTTATATATGTTATTGACTGTCTCCAACCAAAGTTGAACTCATGTACGCATTAGATGAGTCTATCACGGGGTGGGGAAACGACAATTAACTCCTATAGTCTTGTGCATATTACGATTGTAAATATGACCCGACCAATACTCCGATAGAGTAGGAAGCTAGGAACAAAATACACACTCCAACAGACAGTCGTCCCTCCGTATACAAATAAAGGCGTTGTTTTTACACATCTGCCGGTGAACTGCAAGCCATAAGTTGAAGCCAATGAAAACACCGAGTGTTGAAACCAGCCTGCCAATCTTTTATTGCTTTTGTTAAACGAAAGCTGCTGAAAAATGCATCCCAAAAAGGCTGTGTTGGTTGATAGGGATGTGCTTTTCATTTTTTGACGTGGCAAATACGGGGAACGGTGTACGACCATCGTCTGCTTATTTGTTGTTATAGTACATTACTGTACTCATATTCTCAACAACGACGTGAATGATAATTATGACAGCAGTTAGATGTGTTGCTCTTAGCAGCGGGCCCCCTCGACTGAAAACTGGCCAGATTCATCAAAGGATTTCGCAACACGTGAAGACAACAATTCAGAGCAAAAATAAATCGACAATGCTCCTCGCAATTGTGGGCCGACAGCTTCACCCCCGTCGGTGTCCGTACTGCAGAATGGGTCGATTCAACCCTGTTGATATCGGTACTACGAAATGGGGTTAGTCCTTGTCCAGAACCTTGCCATTGCTGTGCCCAGAGACGGGAGCTGTCGTTTACCCATGGCCTGGCCACCGCAGTGACGACAACGTGCCGCCAGGACTTGGCAGGGCCTGCCACTGTTTCCTCGTGGCGCTAGACTCTTTTTGGGACTTCCTTGCTAATACGTTCCAGTGCGGTGCCACAAGTTGCGTGGTTGATTGGTGGCGGGGTGGTGGTGGTGGTGTTGGGATAGCTGGCCTGGGCGGGCAATTCCTTTGTCCCGTCCTGTTTTCTGTCCTTCCCCGAGACTCAGCTGGTGCTGTGCCCAAGGGCATGTGTGAGTCTATGCTGTGCCTGTATTGATTAGTTGTTTCTCTGCCATTAATATTTCATGTATTTGCATGTGCTTTTTTTATTTCTCTATTGTCCCAGATGTGTTTCGCGTTCGCTGGATATTTGCAGGTCGCTTTGAGATAGCATGGAATTCAAGCGGTGAATAATTGCAAATGCCTATTCCCCTTTTATGTCTCTCTTTGACGTGAAACAAGGAGAGCTTCTCTTAAAATTCAAAAATATTCAAGAGCTAGCTTTTTCCATTACAGATGCCCCCACCTTCTCACTCGGTGTGCCTCTGCAAACATGCCCCAGTTTTGGAGACCGTCGTTTACAAACGTTACAGGACAGTGGTTGTTGGCTTTAAGAAATGGACAGTTGTGGACGTTGCAATATGGAAATACAGGTACATTGGAACTGCTCACACACTGGTGCGTGTTTATCACCCACTGTGCAGTTCATTACTCTGTGTAAGAAGTTGCCGTATAAATTTTTGGGCGATGACATGACCGGCCAGTTAGTGTTTGCCGCTTGTTATACAAAATCATGGTTTTGAGTCCAGTGGCCGCCCTGGTTTAGGGTTCCACGGTGGCGAGATGTTAACTACTTCGCCTGGTGTGCTAGGAGGTTGTGGGTTCGATCCAGACCCTGACGACTGTATATTTGGAGTTTGCGTGTTCTCCCCGTGGTCGCGTGGATTTTTCTCTGGGTCCTCCTGTATTTCCCCTCCACGTTTAGAATGATGCGTTCAGGATATTTTGCTGATATACATTTCCACGTGATAAGCCACTTCTATCATTTGTGACCAGGTCGCTTGTAAAAAGAGCTATACAGCTCAATGGGGCATACCTAGTAAATAACATTTTTTTTGTAGTTTAGTTTAATACTGAGGATGTATTAACCACAATAAACATGCCGCTTGCTTTAGAGTGGACATTAAATATCATGTGATAAAGAGTAGTAGGCCATATGTGCCGGCATCACGGTCCAAATTGGAAAAATAAATATCCGCCAATTACTTAATTGGGTAAAACTACATAGCAACATCATCCCCCAACTGGCAGACTTCTCATCGGTGAAACACTGCCTTTGTGATAGCCTTGCACTATAACAATGGCACGAATACCAATTTGTGCCCCATAGTTATTATAGAGGTACAGGGTCCGGTTAATGTGTTCGCGAATGTTACTTTTCATCCGATTTTGATTAGAACGTTTCAATAATGCCTCTGTCATTATGGGAACGGCGCTGTGACATAGGGGCCTGTGGTGCATAATTTTTGTTGTTTTTAAAACATAATTTTGTCTACTCTTTGGTTCTTTCGGTAAAGTCACGTAGGTATAAAATAAAATAAATAAAATCACGACGTTTCGAATTGCAACACTGATGATGATTGCTTGTGTTGCAATCGAAACGTCGTGATTTAATTTATTTTATACCTACGTGACTTTACCGAAAGAACCAAAGAGTATGGATGACTGCAGTCACGAAAACTTCAAATCTAAATCATTTTATCTTTTGGTGCTTTTGCTGTTGTTTACGCGGTTTCCGTGCACAGCGATTCGAGATGTACTTGTTTTGAGATAATTTACGCAACAGGAGGCCAAATTGCCAAAGGCAATGTGCTTTGGTTGAAATGTGAATCTGGCCATAACTATTTTGAGCGGTGAGGAACACTCAGTTTTACTGTGTAACAGAGCGAGCGAACAATTACCATTGATACCATAACACACACGCACACACCCTCACAGGCACTCAGAATAAAAACAATACGCAAAATTATGTATCGTATGCTTTATTTTGAATCAATCCACTACATACTAACGCTCAAGGGGGTTCCATAAAATGAAAACAAGCAAAAAGTTATTTCAGGATTGCACTTTTCGGTGAATTGTTATCATTTAGTTACATTTTAATTTTCATAATTTGGATGTATTACATTGAAAATGTGTAATTTTATGCTCAGACGCTTCAAAAACTAGAGTGCTGGTGATGGTTTATATTGAATCAATTGCAAGTTATTAAATTGTAACTAGATAGCGCTACACGGAAAAGTGCAAACACACACACAAATCACTATAGGGAGTCTACGAATTAAAACGGGGCTCGCAAGGGATGGAGGAGGGGAGAGGGGTGGGGTGCTGGGGATGGTGGGGGGGGGTAATGGGAGAAGGAAAAATAATAGCACACGCTAAACCCCCTTGAGGTCGCACAAGTTCAACATGGCGAGATCTGAGCAAGCTGGTTGAGGGTTTGCCAGGCGATGTTCTATGGACCAACGAGCTCAGCGATTGCCATGGGAGAAAAAGTGCCGAGTTGTTTTTGTTCCGTGTTCGTGCAAAGTGCCGGCCGCGTGCACTTTGCACAGCCCGGGAAGGCTTTTAGCAATTTGACTTGAAATAAGGTTTCGTTGCCACGTCCGGTACAGCAGGTAGCTGACGAAGACAGGACCTATTTGAGGGTATAAATAAATCCCATCTTTCAGCTTCCTCTGTTCTAATCTAGTTCCTCCTTGGCTTTCAACAACAGTCCATCACATCACTCCATGTGGTGAGTTCGGCTGTTTTGAGAGAAGCCAGTGGGTTAAAGGTTAAATACACAATAAATATCATCAACAGGGAAATAATCGACCTGTTGAGGCAAGTCTTTGACATCAACCTTGAGTTGAGGTGCAAACTTAAATCATAATCAAGCAGGGTAGTCGCTCTGTTTAGAACTTTCTCCTACTGATAAGGCATTGGCTTTTTAGCTTATTGTCACAAGTTTAGGTACGTAGTCTTACACCCTTTCGAGGGCTATTTTTTTTTTACAGTATTTACAAGATAGTTACTGAATAAAATAAATGTCTTGTTACAAATCTCTTGTTACAAATGGCCGTGTATCATTCTGAACAGGTGTCTTTAAAAAAAACACATTTCAGCGTTGATTCGGGTGGCGATTCAGTGGTCAAGTTTACAAACAACGATCATACATATTTACATAAAGTATGGCAACTCGTACGAGTCGACGATTGGTACTGTGCAAAAATAAAGATGCTGAGGATGGTGAATCGCAGCAAGCAATTGATTGTCGTTCCGGTGGTTTCAAGTCCTTTTTTGGTTTTTGTTTCCGTCATTATTTCTCGTTTACACTCGCACAACTTTGACGTTGACGTCCTGGCTGGTGGAGCCCAGGTGGTTTTGCAGCTTGAGGCTGTACCTCCCAGCGTCTTTGGCCTGAACGCTGGTGATGATGAGGTTGGTGAAGTCGCTGGCCGTCTCCACGTGGAAGCGATCGCCGCTCTCCAGGGGCATCCCACCACGGGACCACGTGACACGCGGCTCGGGGGAGCCGTTGAAGGCGCACGTCACCGTGATGACTTTGCCCTCCTGGATGCTCACCTCTGCCGGGAGGGCCTCGATGACCGGGGCAGACTCGTCTTCGGCTGGGGTTTGTCGAAAGAATAACGGGGGGGGGGGGGGGGGGGGAAGTGTTAATTGTTTTGCAGACGTGCAAAGTCATCCTTTGTCACAGTGAGACGTGGAGCCGGTGGCGAAAAACTACAAAGAATAATTGCATTAAGGGAAAAAAAAATGCAATTAAACCTTTGCAGAAAAAATTTACGGTCAGAAATGACAAAAAAGATCGAGAAAGGATTGTGATTGAAAACCATCACGCAAAAAAAGATGAAAAAAACAAAATAATGTGGAATCTCTTTTTACCTGAAAACCCAACAGAGCGAGTGGACATATCGGAAAATCCACTCTTCTGCATGAAACTGCTGGAGCTTGCCATCATGCTGCTCAGAGAGGATGACTCGTGTGCTGCGGACATGCTACTTGCCGACAGGCTCGTCGCTGACATGCTAGTCGCTGACATGCTAGTCGCTGACATGCTAGTCGCAGACGCAGACATGCCCGACATGCTAGACATAGACATCTGGGCGATGCCAGACGCGCTGAACTCTTGTTTAGCCGAGGAACTCATTTGCGACATCTTCGATGAGGTGAGACTCCCTTGCATGCCTTGCATGCTCGAGACATCACTAGACATGATACGCTGTCTTAGTGGCTCCTCTACAAGGGCTGTGGGAGACAGGGCAACAAGGGAAGTTGAGTCATGCGGTTGTTATTCTTCAAAGGAGAAAAAGGTTGTTGGTGCAGGTTACATGCTTCTTGTGCATTTCTTGTCAGCAGGGTTTATGTTCCAGTGGTTAGAGGAGGTGTAAACATTCCATTGATAATTATGCAATGCAACTTTAGAACATTGTAATGTGAATGAGAAATTGCGTGATTATTAAACGGTATTAGTTATTGGAGCACGTTCCAATCTCCCGGTTTGTGGAACGCTCGCCTCTTCACGTACCGCAGTGAAACATACAGCTGTAAAAAAAAAGTATCGACCAACAGGTTTGCATACTCACCAAGCACAGTGAGAGAGGCGGTGGCTGCACATTGGCCATTGGTGTTTTTGGCTGTGACAGTGTACTTCCCACTGTCGGAAATTTTGGCATTGATAATCTCCAGGGTGTACATGCTTCTGGAGCGTGTCACCTTGATGTGTGTCGAAACATCGACCTGTTGACAGCAGGCACACCACGCAGCACACAATTCCACGCCCGTCAATTGCTGTAAACATTTCGCCATTGAGATGAAAAAAAATAACATAGAATTAAACAGTATAAATAATAGTTTCCGGTCCTTTGTTAATCCACTGCTGGATGAGGTGCCTCTTCCTCATGCCTTGTCAGTCACGGTGGACTGTCTTGACAATACTTGACGATGCTTGTCAGTGCAGGTTGG
Organism: Lampetra planeri; assembly: GCF_965212315.1. Classification (NCBI taxonomy): domain Eukaryota; kingdom Metazoa; phylum Chordata; class Hyperoartia; order Petromyzontiformes; family Petromyzontidae; genus Lampetra; species Lampetra planeri. Next base: position 9,512,340 of record NC_136127.1, on the reverse strand, counting down.
TGACGGGGGGTGGGGGGAGAAGCTCGAACCAGTTGAGATGTCACGAGCCACCGGTCTTAGCGGTGGCCGGAAATCAGACTGGGCCGGCCGTATTCATAGCGCAGTTTGCGAAATAGACCACTGCGGCGAACAAAACGACGTATCAAGAAGTAATACTCACAGGCACGTAGTCCTTCATCCAAAAAACTTCTGGCGTCGGCTCACCCGCAATCTCACAGGTGAGCATCACATTATCCCCTTCGTTCACGTTCTGAGACTTTGGCTGGAACACGAAGGTAGGGGTGTTCTTTGTCGACTGAATGAGGGTGATGTCAAACAGGCACTTTGCAAGGCCGAAATCGGTTCTTGCATCGCAGGTGGCGATGCCCTCCTCCTTGGCAGACACCCTCTTGATAGTGAGCGTGTTGTCATGGCCGGACACTCCGAACTTGTACGCGTCGCAGTTCACAACCTCAAGACCGTTGATGGTCCACCTGATGTTAGAGGCATTTGGGATGGTGGCCCTAAGGGTGACCGCCTGGCCCTCGACAACAGACATTTCGGTTCTGCTTGTTGCCACTTCCGTATAGGCAGATGCCGACTCCTCCTTCACAACTTCTTTCTTTGACACTTTTTCCTCTACAATCTCGGATGCTAGGGACGCCTTCGTTGACGTTTTAATGACTGCAGTTGTTGCTTTTGTTTCTGTAAAAAAAAAAGGCAAAGTTCCAAAAGAGTACATTTTAACAAAGGAAATAAACTCTAAATCTGTATTAAATAATAATACAAATAAAAAGAATATTCTCTATTTCGTTGATGTTGATGTACAGCAACAGATCTAATTTTACATTAAAACTAATAATATATAGCTCTTTGTCGAGCCACTTCTAGATAATTGCCTGCCCCGTGCCATGCTTGTCATGGGGGTAGTTTGACCAAACTTAACCACATTGGTCAGTGACACTTGGTGAAAGGTGCGCCCAGGACCGGTTCAGATAGCACTCGACACCAATGTTAGCCGTGGGTGGGTTATCAAACTCAGGTCGCCGGGTTCATGAAGCGCAGTGCGATAACTTCAGGGCCACCCGCTATACCGCCACAACACCCGTGTTGTTAATAAAAACACATCATCCCACTGGGTGGCGCAGTGATTGAGCGCACGGCTCGCAATCGTAAGTGCTGCGAGTTTTTAGAAAAAATCGTCGTATCTCTTGGGTTGATAAAATAGCAACCACTGTGTGGGTATGTCAACAGTGGTTGTCCTCTGCAAAGACACAACCACCGTCATGGCGAATGTGGGATTTTCACCACCGCTTCCCGTGCCGCATTTGAGACAGGAGCTCCATTGAGTGGACTCACGTTTGACTTTGCCCATTTTGAATTACACATTTATTTAAAACGGCTAACATGGATTGTTTGAACAACGTAAACAAGTTAATAATTCGGTTTAGAATATAAATATTGAAAAAAAACCACGTCAAAAATGTTTATCTTGTTCCGCATTTTCGTGTACTACAGCAGTGTTTGGTTACTACTGTGTAGAATGTGAGACCTACCTTTAATAGTCAGCCTGCAACTCGTTGTAACTGACCCAGCAGAGTTGGTAATTGTACAGGCATACGTGCCGCTGTCAGATACTTCCGTATCATAGATTTCCAGATGTTTCCCTCCATTCTCTTGAAACAGTTCGTATTTTCCTCCCTGAGTAATGGTCTGCATAACAATACACAAGAAAAAAACACATATGAAGCAATGAATGTCATAGCAAATTAACGTAATACTTGTCAAATAACCACATGGTATATGATATATTTTGAGCTGTAGTGCCAGGGCACCACATAACACATACCTTGCCATTCTTGGTCCATGAGACGCTCGGTCTTGGCTCTCCAGTCACGTGAACAGAGAGCTTCGCAATGCTCTCCGCCTCGATCGCAGTGTCCTTGAGCCCAACGGTGAAGGACGGCTTGACTTCCTTCTTCTCCGGAGGGGGAGACTTCATCCGTATCGGCGACATGATTGGCTCGGGTGACTTGACTTTGCGTGGTGAAGTCACCGGCTCTGGAGACTTTATCCTCCTGGGGGACGCGACGGTCTCGGGAGATTTCACCCTCGCCTCGGGCGACTTGACTCGTGAAGCCGGCGCTTTGGGTTCGGGCGATTTCACTCGAGGAACGGGCGACTTCACGCTGGGCGTTGACGCAACGACGGCCTCCTTGACCGCCTTCTTCTTAATGGTGATTGTGAACGCTGCCTCGTCGCGGCCTTCTGAGTTTTCGGCCACCACCGAGTAGGAACCTTCGTCGGAGCTCTGCACCGAGGAGATTTCGAAGGTGGAGCTGTACTGCGTCGTCTTGACCGTGTGGCGCCCTCCCGTGGAGATGGTCTTGCGCTCGTGAGACCACGAGAATGTCGGAGCGGGCTCTCCGTCCGCGTTGCAGACGAAGCGAACCGTCTCTCCTTCGTTGACCGTGACAGACTGAGGCTTGGTCGTTATCTTGGCACGGTGGGTCGCTTTCACCGGCTTCGCGGGCTTCGTTTCGGCCGTCTTGACTGCCTTCACGTGGCTGTGTTCAGCACGGTACCCCTCAGAAACCATCTTTGTCTCCCTGCTTTCCGAAACGCTCGACGATGACTCGTGGTACTCTCTGCGCTCCACACTCTCCGCAGACCGCTTGAACGTCTTCGTGTGGTACACCTCGGACTTGGTCTGGTCTGGGACGAATTTCTTGGGAGCTTCCTCGTCCTTCCGGCGCGAAGAGAAGGCCGTGTATTCTCCGGATGTCACGTCCAAGGTCGCGAAGTCAGATGCCTCGCCCTTGTAGTTGGAGCACATGACCCGGTAGGTCCCGCTGTCCTCAGCCTGGCAGTCGAGCACTTCCAGCGTCAGCACACCGCCCAGGTTGGTAACACGATACTTGTGGCTGTCTTCCTGCAGGAGCACCCCATTGTGCATCCACTGGATGTCAGCCGCTGGCTTAGACTGCACGTTCAGCGTGAACCTCGTGTTGTGGCCCTGGGGCACGCGGTGAGAGCGCATCCTCAGCGTGATGCGTGGACCGTGGTCTAGGCTGAATGGCTGCTGTGAGACCACTTCATATTTCTTCTCCGTCGTCCGCTGAGCCTTCAGCGAGGATTTCTTTGACTCGTACCGGGACAATATGTCATATCTCGCCGTCCTCTCGAACCGCGACAGAGAGCTCTCCCTGGAGTCGCGAGGCACGGGGCTCGGAGATCGTGGGCGGGTGCGCTCGGGTGTCGGAGACCTCCTTTCGATCACCTCAATCACCACTGGGCTCACGGTGCGTTGGTGGCTCCTGATGAGCTCTGAGGAGGGCCGCATGAGTTCTACGTAGTCGGGGGAGAGAGATCTTCTGCGTCGAAGGAATCGCGAGATGTCGTGGGACACCGCGATGTCGTGGGATCTTGAGACAGCATGAGAGCTCGAGACTGCGTGAGAGCTTGAGACTGCGTGAGAGCTCGAGACTGCGTGAGAGCTTGATACTGCGTGGGATGCAGATGTTGTTGACAGCATGGCGCTTGCCGAGATGTCTTCCGCTTCAATTCGCCTCGTCACCTCGTGCCTTAGGGAGGTGGACCTGGACTTCTCTTCCTTCTCCATTCTCTCCACTTCGCTTTTGTACGAGGACAGCATCTTCGTGGTCTGGTACGGACGGAGGAGTTCTTCGTCCTCTTTCTCATCCAGAACTCTCTGCTTTTGCTTTACAGGCTTATAGACTGCCTTCTCGTGGCGTTCCCGGAGGTCAGCGTAGCTTGCGGTGTACTCTTCCCGCTTCGGAATACGGTAGGCCGAATAACGTAACTGAATATCCTCTTCCTCCTCGTCTTCCTCTGCCGTGTACTTTCTCGTAATGCGGCGGCGCGGCGGCGGCGCCTCGTACGACGGCATCCGCACCGGGGAGTAGCTCGGTGGCGACGCCGAGAAGCCGAGCTCCAGCTCGTCCTCCAGACGCATCCGCTCCTCCTGCACCCTGCGCAGCTCCAGGTAGTTCTCAACGGGCAGCAGGAGCTCTTCGTCGTAAAGGTCTCCCAGGGATCTCCTCCTCCTGGGTCTGTACTCCTCTTCGAAGTACGGCGACGGGGAGCGACGGGCTGGTCTCACCGTCTCCAGGTCGTCTTGCGCCAGCGTCGGCAGGCGCCACCTTGGCCTGTACTGGTCGGTGAAGCGAGGCAGCGGCATGACGTAGAACTGCTCCCACCTGGAGAGGCGGATGCGCTTTTGCCTCTTGAGGATGTGCCTTTCCATCGGCTCTGGCATTTCATAGGCGTCGCGGACCTTCCTGTACCACTTCATGTCCGACAGCGGGACGAAGTGCTTGATGAGGTTGTCCTCATCCATCGCGGCGGCATCATGGACCCGCGCCTGCGGGATTTCGTAAGGCATTCGGATTTCCTTCTTTACTTTCTTCTCCTCCTTCTTGATGGTGTATTCGCCCTTCACGTTCTTCGTGCTGATGGCCGGCTTGTAGAGAATCGACGCCTCGCGGAGGGCATCCTTCGCCACGGACGTGAGAGTTACGTTTTCGACGCCCGACAGAATTTCTGCCATTCTCAGCGTCTTGTCCACGTGCTTCTGCACCTGCACTTCCCTTTCGGTGTCGCTTCTGTACTGGCGTCTGACGTATGTCATCCTCTCGACCTTCAGGTAGGACTGGCAGCTGGCAGACCCCGCGCTGTTTGTCGCGGTGACTCTGTAGACGCCAGAGTCCTCTGGGAAGGTTTCTCTGACGATAAGAGTGTAGTAGTCGAGGCCTTCGTGCACAAGCTCAATGTGGTGGCTCGTAGACAAAGGCTGGCCGTCCTTCTCCCAGTGCAGCTCTGGCCTGGGCACTCCACTAACCCTGCAGTCGAAGCGAACGGTTTCGCCTTCCATGCATTCGGCATTGGCCAGCAGGCGTTTGAACATCGGTCTGAGTGTGTTGTCCTCCGTCACCGGACGAGGTGTGACAGTCAGTTTCGCCTTGCAGGAATCCTCACCGAACTTATTACGAGCACCGACGCCGTATTCGCCGGCATCGTCCATGGTGACATTGTGGACAATGAGCTGGTACAGGCCCTTGTCTGTCTCCAGGGTGTACTTCTTGTTGTCAATATCTGGCTTAATCTTCTGACCAGCACGGTACCAAGTGACACGTGGCTCCGGGTGGACTGTGATGGTGACTCCAAACCTGACAGTGTCGCCAATGTAGGCGTTGCGGTTATACAATGGCAGGGTAAACTCGGGAGGCCTCTCCAGCAGCCTGGTGGTGTCCACTCTGCGCTTGATCTTCTTGGTACGACTCAGGTAGTGCTGCTTGTAATCTCTAGCTCCCTTAACAAACAGGTCCGCATAGGAGCTGTCCTCGCCGTAGTCATTGACGACCTTGCATCTGTACGTGCCGTCATCTGCCTTGTAGAGGTCCTTGATGCGCAAAAAGGCGACGCCTTCTTCGTAAGTGATTTCATACTTCTCGTTGCTCTCGAGCTGCCTCACGCCATGATACCACGTGACCTGCGTGGACTGGTCGTAATTCTCGATCTTGCAGGTGAAGGTGGCGCGGTTGCCCTCCTCGGCGCAGTCGTTCCAGATGGACCCAGCGATCGGACCGATGTCAATGTTGGCGATCTTTGCCTTTGTGGTAGAGACACCCTTCTGAGACCTCATCGCTCCTCCCATTGCGATCCTGGCCGCGGAGACGGTGACGTTCCAGTCCTTCTTCACCAGGACTTGGTAGTATCTTCTGTGCTTCACCGTCTTGATGACCTTGGTGCTCATCTTCTCGGTCTTCTGCTTCAGCCACGGGTGCTGGAGGGCTTCGGCAGCGGTCATACGGCGCCTGCGCTCCTTGACGAGAAGGCGCTCGATGAAGTCCATGGATTCGACCGACACCTCCTTGAAGGCTTCGTGCTCAAAGTTGTACTCGGCGTTCTCGATGCTCTCAATTGTCTGCTGGTTCGTTTCTGCCAGGAATGGATTCACGCCGCTCAGCAGGACGTAGGCTAAGGTTCCCACTGCCCACATGTCGGTTTTAGAACTGACCAGGTCATGCAGATGAATTTCAGGAGCGAGGTACTCTGGTGCACTGAACTGGGCTTTGATGTTGTCACCAGGCTTCAGTATTCTTGCCTGTCCGAATTCGACAAGCTTCACGCGCGACGACTTCTTGCTCACGTAAATGATGTTCTCAGGTCTGATGTCAAAGTGGCCAATGTTCTGACTGTGCAGGAATTCAAGGGCTTCGCACACCTGTTTGATGTACAGGATGACGTCCTTCTCCGTTAGGTCTACCGTGAGCATGCGCTCGAAAATATCCTGGCCCGAGATGAACTCATAGATCATCACCACCTCTTCGAGGCTCTCGAACGTCTCGTGGAGGTTCAAGATGTTTTCATGACGGGCGACGTTGTGAATTGCAATTTCTTTCTTGGTGGACCCTTGGTCGGCACCCTTCACCTTCGCAAACTTGGCCATGTACGTCTTCTTGCTGCTGATCTCGACGCAGCGGTGAACAATGCCAAACTGACCGCGGCCGAGCTCTTCCGCAATTTGGTATTTCTCGTGCAAAACTTTGGTGCTCGAATTGGCGGCCTTTGATGTCTGGAAGGAGGCGCTCTCGTCGACCTCGAGGTCATAGTTCAGCATCCTGGCCCGGTCTTCCTTGGTCGTGACGGGGTCGGTGGGCTCAGAGGGCTTGCTTTGGCCGAACTTGTTCTCGCCGATGATGCGGAACTGGTAGCTCGTCTTTCCAAAGAGGTTTATCACGGTGTAACGGCACTCCCTGGTGGCCACCACACGAACCCAGCGATCCGCGGTGGTGGCGCACTTCTCCACAATGTAGTTGGTGATTCTGCTGCCGCCGTCATTGGCGGGCGGTGCCCATTCCAGGCTGACGGAATCTCTGGTGACTTCCGACACCTTGAGGCCACGGGGAGGATCGGGGACATCCGCGACATCCAGCTCGACGGTCTGCTGGTCGATGCCGAAGCGGTTCTTGGCGCAAACGACGTAGAATCCGGCGTCGGATCTTTCCACTCCGCTTGTGAACACGAGGGACGTGAATGACCTGGTCACGATGACTTGGTATTTGCCGTTGTTGTCGAGCAGGTCTTGCCCCTTCTGCCACGTGATGACGGGGTCTGGTTTGCCGCTGAACGGTATCTTGATGCTGATCACCTCTCCACGGAGAGCGTGCACAGCCCCCATGCCCTCCAGGTGCTTTGGCAGATGAATCTTAGCTGGTACTGTAATAGAAATATAGACACATCGAAAATATATTAAATTTAAAAGGTGCATTACTTAAAAAGGTCAAAAAAGGTAAAGGTGCAGCCCTGCATCTGCTCTCTTACGCCAATGCTGGTGGAAGAGTCTCCACTAGACAGAGCCCTCAATAGGTTGTTTTGGCCTACTCTTCCACGCTGCCTAAATATCTTGTATGAGTTGGGAGTTCCCACACTTTACCCCACCACACACGACCTAACTGTCATGTGACCATTCATGCTGTCGGATTGGGGGAGGGGTGGGAATGATTTTAAAAAAAATCTCCATTGTTCCAACTTCCGTGCTTGAACCAGTGACCCCCGGATTGCAAATCCAGTCTGCTTTAAGCATTACACCACAGCAGCACCCCACACAACATGTTTCAAGTAAGAGTCTATAAAACCAATATATTGATCTATTGCCTTCAAACATATAGCACTGACACCTTGTCCTACACGTGCAAAGGTAAAAGGTGCAGTCCTGAAATTTCTTCCCGACGCCACAGGTGGCATAAGAGGAGCTTTCACAAGAAGGAGTCTCTGCTACTCTTCCATGCTGGCCACGATCAGACACCCCGTAGAGAGATTTGCACGTGGTGGCCGTGTGGTAAATGATACGCACCTTCAACGTCGAGGGAAGCCGTAGCAGAGATAGATCCTCCCTGGTTGGTCGCGCGGACCTGGTACACGGTGGAGTCGTCTTCAGTGACTTCGGTAATGACAAGCTGGTGGTATCCACCCTTGAACTCCTGGATCTTTATCTTCTCACCGGTGGGATCCAGCTCCTTGCCCTGCTTGTACCATTTAACAATGGGCTTCGGGTTGCCGGAAACCTTGCACACGAACGTGGCATTGCTCTTGTACTTGATATCGAGGTTGCGCAGCTCTTCCTTGAACTTGGGTGCCTGGATAGGCTTGTCGGACTTGGGGACGGCCGGATCAGAAACCTCGCTCCAATCGCTTTCTCCGCCCAGGTTCTCACACTTGACGCGGAATTCGTACTCCAGGCCCTCGATGAGGTTGGTGACGCTGTAGACGGTCTCGCGAATCTCGTCGGTGCTGACCGAGATCCACTTGGTCTGCTTCTTCTCGCGCTTCTCCAGGAAGTAGCTGCGGATCTTGGAGCCGCCGTCACTTGCCGGCTGCTTCCAGGATACGACGACGGAATCCTGGGCGATTCCGGAGACGACTGGCTTGCCTGGCGTGCCGGGTTTACCTGCGTAGGGCAAAAGTAACACCCAGACGACGCGGTGAAAACGAATCGACGCAGGGAATCCATCGGGCACTAACATGCAGAAGGTGTATAACGATGCATTTGTTCATTGGATAACATTGATCGTTAAGCTCACTATACATGCACTGAATAATGTGTGGAATAACATTCAATGTTTCCTCATCCGTGTACATTGTATGGAATGGGTTCGCCCCTGCAACCACTAGAGGCTGCTACATTCACAGCGTACAAAAAAATGGTTCCTTGAATCACATTCCTGCTTTGAATTGTGTCAATTCAAAATGCCATTGGTGCAGGAGGAGACTAATCATTACAGCCTTAAATTAACGTTGAATAATATACAGCCCTATTACGATCGACTGCTGCATGAAGGGTTTCCAACATGGTGTGGGTAATTAAGGTGATTTGGCTATACAGTACTTCACCACACTGGTCAATGCCGGTTGGTGAATGGAGGCCGAGAAACAATTCAGATTTTAGAAACCACTGATGTCAGCCCATGGCCGGCAATTCATCTCGTGTTGCTGGGTCCATAACCACCGCGCCACCACTTCCCCCCACAAAAAAATCAAACGAAGCCAAGTTGTTGTTCTTACCGAACGGCATCTTCACAGCAATCACGGAGGATGTCTCCAGCGGCTGGCTGACACCCAGCTGGTTCTGAGCGGAAACTCTGAAGTAGTACGCGGAGTTCTCCGTGAGCTGCGTAACTCTGCAGGTGGTGCTGGCGATGGAGGATGAGACCAGATGCCACTCTTCGCCTTCCTTGGCCTCGCGCTTCTCAACGATGTAGTTGGTGATGGCGGATCCGCCAGTGTCCACCGACGCTTTCCAGCTCAGCACGACGGAATTCTTCAGCTCCGTCTCGGCAACGAGTGGCCCCTCGGGAGTGTCGGGCTTATCTGTGACCAAAACATACAAAGGTGAAAATAACAACGCTCAGTCAGGCATAGCTCACGGCCGCCGCGGCTGTTAAATGCATCGTGCGCGCAACAATTTTGACGACAAATTCAACGTCGCGAAGCGGAGGTGCACTCTCACCTTGGATTTCGACAGGAATCACGGTTTCTACGGTTCCGAAGACGTTGCTGAGCATCACTTTGTATTTGCCGGTGTGCTTCTTGCGCTGGACATTCTTGATGACCAGGTGGGTGTAGCTGTCGGTGTTTTCGATGGTGGCGTCCTCGACGTCCTTGAGCGGCTTCTTGCCGTGGAACCAGGTGATGGCGGGCATCGGTCTTCCGATGTAGAACACGTGGAGGCGGAGGCTCGTGCCCACCTGTACCCAGTACTTCTCCTTCAGAGGGTAACCCGGGTGGAATTGAGGAGTGGCCTCGAGCAGCAGCTTGGCGCTGCTCTCGATCTCGCCGGCGTCGTTGACGCCCTTGCACGTGTACACGCCCTCGTCCTCCTGCTCCTCCGTCATCACGGTCAGCGAGTGGTTCCGGCCGTCCGAGGACATCTTGTACTTGCGACTCTGGTTCACCTCCTTGCCGTATCTGTACCAGTGCATCTCGGGCAGAGGCTTGCCGACGATCTGGCACGACAACTTTCCAGCCTCGCCGAGTTTTGTCGTCACGTCCTGCAGTTCTGCGCGCAGGGCTGGTGCCTCGGCAGCTGAAGGGGGAACAAAAACGAATCGGTTGATTGACTGGAATGTGAAATACAATGAGGGGCAAGCTGCAGTCCTGCAATTACTTGCTCGTCATATTGCTGGCAGAAGGGGATTTGAGAATCCTTTGTTTCAACTGCCATGCCTGGATATTGAATCGGATCGCAAGTCCAGTGTGCTAACCATGTTATCATTGCAGTATCAAAGTGAGAAAAAACGATGCCCTTCTATTATCTGGGGAAATGTCGATTAAGGTCTCGTTTTGGTAGGGTTCTGCATTGGGATGTTTGACAAATTCAATTAATGAGTAGTTTGCCTTTTTGGAAGGAAACCAGAGTACCCTGAGAAAACCAACGCATACGAAGGGGCAACATTCAACTCTCCATACATATTGAAGAATCGATTGCGACACTGTCATCTCCTGGCCACCACGCATCCGGTGTGCAGACAAGGACATTGACTTTTTTTTGTTATTGACATAAACTCAATGCACCGATTAAAAATAATATCGATCCTTACATGTCAATTTCGTCTTGATGGCGACGGGAGTTCTGCGCGGCCGGCTGATGCCGGTGACGTTCTCGGCGGACACCCTGAACTCGTGTTCAGTGGCCTCCAGAAGGCCACCCATCGTGAACTGCTTCTCTTGGATCCTCTCCTTGTGGCATTTCTTCCAGGTTGCATCGCTGGTCTGGCGGTACTCCACCCAGTAGCCCAGGATCTCCTTTCCTCCGTCACATTCGGGACGCTCCCACTGGATGGTGATGCTGTCCTTGGTGACGGACACCACCTCGATCTCACCAGGTTGGCTCGGTTTGTCTACGTGGAGGGGAATGAACAAGCAGAGCAATCCACCAGGTTACAATTGATGTCTTTTCTACAGGCGTGACGCTCACTGCGCTGAGGCCAATCGAATACAACAAAGTCACTCTGAGGTCAGAATCAGTCGGTTATATTTATTCATATTGGAGGAATCCGATGAGCTATAAAGCTCTTTTTAGCAGATGTCGAGCACGACGTGAAATTGTCACTGCATTTCAGCGTGGTATATCTGACACACTGGGGACTGAGGTATAGGCGGTTTCGTGGCAAGTTCAAGATAAGTGAACATCTACGGAGAATGGCTGTCGCGCAATTAGATTAGCTGACACAAATAGAAGCCAAGACTGCTCTAGACGCGGGGAAACGCCTCGCTGTGCTTAGAAGTGAGCGCATGTACAGGAGATTAAGAACACGCTGCCGCATGTGAAAGAGTGGTAATGTCCACCTACAGAGGTGGACATTACCACCTCGCTCAAAATACCACACTGGGTGTGGACAGTTATAACTGGTTGGGGGTGGATATGTGACAGTCGAATATGTGGCAGCGCGCCGTATAATGTGTACATATGTTGAGCTTCTTTCGCATCGTACGCATACTGTATGTACGTTTGTTGCACTTTCTTTTGCACCGTACGCAGCCAACCATGCTAATCGGAGGTACGGGTAGAGGACAACAAACTAAACACAAAAAGCAGTTGTAAAGAAGTAAGTTTTCAATCTACAGGAGGGTAGTCCAGCTGCCTTGTGATCCCCAATTCATTGACCCCTCACATTTGTTTTTATCCTCTGCATATTTATTCATGACTTTTAAATAAACGTTACTTAAGAAAATTAAATGGGGAGTGTGGGGGAGGGGTGTACGTTGATAAGACGCCCGGACCACCCTGCAGAATAACATTGACCGAACGACGCCGCGTCCCACTCACCGAACGGATCTTTGCAGATGGTGGATTCTGTCGGCTGGCTCGGCTCGCCAAGCCCGATGTCGTTCTGGGCGAGGACGCGGAACTGGTACTCAGCGTCCGGCACCAGGCCGGTGACGGTGTACATGGTGGTGGTGACGTGCGTCTTGTTGTGGCGCACCCACTTGTCCGTCATGGACTCCTTGCGCTCAATGAAGTAACCTGTGACCCGGGAGCCACCATCGTCCTTGGGCCTAGACCAGCACAGGCTGACCGAGGTCTTGGTGATGTCGAGGATCTCCGGAGGATTGCTCGGCGGCTCCGGTGGGTCTAGTGACACAAGTGTGACAAGGAGAAGAAAAAACTTTTGAGTTTTAAATCGCAATTTTCGGCGCGAGCAACTATGGTTATAAACAAACAATGCTGGTATACTCTTGTGTAGAATGCCCATCAGCTGACTTGCTGACCAAAAAAGATTTTTTTCTTAAATTCGTATCCAGTGAAAGCGACTTTTGTCTTTGTTATTGCATTGGCCACAATCCACCATAGCAATGAACGTCATATTTTTACCGATGCGTACGGTAGTACGATGTGTTCTCGCGTTGTACATTGTTTTGCTCGGCACAATGTCCGACGTTTCTCTCCGATGCAATCCGAGGAGGATACATCGGAGAGATTATCACACGTTGAATCTTTTTTCTTTTTACAACACAGGCCTCTCTACGAGAAAATTTTATCTGCCAAATTATTCATTAATTCCAGTGCACCCACGACAGCAGAGCACGGCAATGCCAGAGCGCACTTACTCAGAGGTGTCTTTGGCACGACGGGACCTTCGGACTTCAGCGACTTGCTGTAGCCAAACTGGTTCTCGGCGGTCACGCGGAAGTGGTACTCGACGTTCTCCTTGAGACCCTTCACCACGATGGAGGTGTCCTTCACGCGCGAGTCCACGGTGTACCAGGCGTTCTTGGGCACTTCACGTCTCTCCAGGATGTAGCCCAGGATGTCGGAGCCGCCGTCGTCCGACGGAGCCTTCCAGCTGACGCGCATCGAGCGCGCCTGGATGTCGTCGAACTCCAGGGGGCCCTGCGGCGTGTCCGGCCGCCCGATGACCTTCACCTTGATGTAAGCCACCTTCTTGCCGCACTTGTTTTCCACGACCAGATCGTAGGTGCCCGAGTCTTCCTTGTCGGCGTCCGTGATGACCAGCTCCGTGAGCGTGTCCGAGGAGGCGATCATCGCACGCTTGCTCACGTCTCGCCCGTCCTTGGTCCACTTGCAGATGGGCATGGGCTTGCCCTTGATGGGCACGGTGAGCTTGATCGCGCTGTTCATCCTCACCACCAGGCACTCCTGGTACTTGGCGTCCAGCTCGAAGTCGGGATACTCTGCGCAACGGGTTGACAAGCAAAGGTTGTTCGGTTATTCAAATAAAAAAAGACTCGCGTAAGCGATACGACGTGCAGTGTTCAACTATCGCTCTTTATTCCCCATTCTATTTTATTTTAAAACACGATGAGCACAGTGGATATGAATACATGAATACAAAACAATTCCATGCGGAAATTTGTCTCTCCATGTAATTTTTTTTATCAAGCCCAATATGGCCCATAAGTCATTGGAAACTTAGTTTGAAAAAAATTATACGATATACAGCATTCTTTAAAATAACAATAAAGGTAAACACGCAGACATTAAATTACTTGGCTGACACTACTGCTGGCAGAAGGGCCTGCCCACTCGAGTGAGCTCTAGAGTTTCTCGCGAGAAAGTATTTGGCCTACTCTTCCATGTTGACTACAAAATAACGATGTGATCTATCAATTTGGTGGATTAGAAAATAGAAAAAATACAGTAAAAAAAAATCTCAAAACTCCCGAGTAGCCTTACCGAGCATCTCCGTGACCTTCACGGTTCCGGGCACGTCGGCCGGCTCTCCGGGGCCTCCGAGGTTCACGGCCAGCACGTGGAAGCGGTACTCTGCCCCCTGCGGGAGGTGGGTCAGCGTGTACTCGCAGATCTTGGTGGGCGTGGTGTTGCACTTGGTCCACTCGTACTGGTCGACCTTCTGCATCTCGATGAGGTAGCCCGTGACCTTGGAACCGCCCTCCTCCTCCGGCGGGCTCCAGGCGAGCGAGATGGACGTGCGTGTGGTGTCCGTCACCCTCGGGTTCTGCGGTTTGCCCGGCGGGGCTGCAAGTGGGAGGGCGTCATACACAATGTTAAGCTTGCAGTTGAGGCCGCGCTGTCGTGGCCGTGCACGTGGCCTGCGATCCGGCACTGTGGCCTCCTCCTCGTCGCGTCTCCGAGTCGTTCTCTCTCTGCGAGTACCCAAACTTTACCCCACCGTACGAGACCTGCCGATCGACTATCTGTGGCGTACCCATTTATTTAATTCGCGATGACGTTACCTTTGGAGTCACACGATGAGATGTGTCACGTGGCGCACGGTGCGTGACATCACGTGTCATGACAATCACCAAATGTTGGTCAACCGTTTCATCAATTTGGCCGGTTTTGGAAAGGGTAAGATGCTAATTTCAACACAACTTAAATTAAATCATCTTTATTAATATGTTATTATCTTCACGATAGTTATCATGATCACCCCTCCTCCCCCCAACCACTGCTATTTACAGATGGACAAACAGATAGACAGAGATAATCATCCTTAACTGGGTGGAGGGGGTGGGGGCAGAGATAAAACCCCGCACTGCAGTGGCTTACCAATGGGATCTCTGGCCACAGTCGGTTTGCTCGGGCGGCCGGGCTTGCCAACGCCCCTGGCGTTGATGGCCGTGATGCGGTGCTCGTACTCCAGGCCCTCGATGAGGCCGGTGGAGCGGAAGCGGGTCATGGTGGCGGGCATCTTGTTGGCGCGGACCCAGCGGTCCGATTTCACCTCCTTGCGCTCGATGATGTAGCCAGTGACCGGCGAGCCGCCGTCCTCGCCCGGTTCTTCCCAGGTCAGGGTCATGCCGTCCCGCGACGCGTCGAAGGCGTTCGGGGTTCCCGGTGGGCCCGGTATGTCTAGAGGACGGGGGGGGGGGTGGGGAGGGTGGCGGTTGTGAGGACGAAGGGCTCGGAAAACGCTCTATCGTGGGACATCGATGGGAAAGGCAGTGCTTGCTGTGACAGAGTGAAGTTCAACACATTTTTATTTAATCATTATTATTATTATTATTCGAGAACCCAGAACGCAGACATCATGGAGAGAGATACAAAATCGCGAACACGTGACGAACCCGGAACAATATCGTCTAGAGGCACTACCACAGTTGGGGGTACAACGATCGAACTCAGCTCTCCGGGTTCGTAGCGCAACGCGCTAACCGCGACACCACCGCTCCACACGGCGTAGCGAGATACAACACGCACACACGCGCGTGCGGAGGTGCTTGCAGATGAAAGCGTACCTATTGCGCTCTTGCACACGACGACCTCGGACTGCAGGTACTGGCCGATGCCGAAGCGGTTCTGGGCGGCCACTCGGAACACGTACTCGTTGCCCTCGGTGAGCTTGGTGAAGCGGAAGGTGGTGCGCGTCACCGACTCGGAGACGGGCAGCCAGCCGGGGCGGTGAGCGTCACGCTGCTCCACGGTGTAGGCGGTGATGGTGGCGCCGCCATCCTTCTCGGGTGCGTCCCACGAGATGGTGATGGACGTGGCGTCCACCTGGTCGATGCGGATCGTGCCGCTCGGCGCCGCCGGCTTGTCTGTTTGATTCAAGGGGCACGAGGAGGATGCGGCGGGGGAGGGAAAGAAGAAAAGAGAGAGAGGTTAGGTTGAGGCCTATCCTGGGACTGTGTGGGGAAGAGCGGCCTCTCAAAGTTATTGGTGAGAAGGAAGTTGTGCAATTACGTGAAACCTTACAAATAAGCAGATAACCCCTTTGCACTGTGCTTGCAATTTACAAGTGTGTCACTTTAATATCACAGCGGTACAATGTTTTATAGTCGTTCATTCGCACCCGTTAAATTAACCGACATGAGCCGGGCACCAAGATTCCATATCCTGGTTTGTCAAAAGAAGGCGGTATAGTAAAGTGCAGACTAATATAATCTGTCCCATGTGTATTGCATGCATGGGTTTTCTCGCACATGCTTAAACACTCATTCATTAATTGGCTGAAAACACCTTAAAATATTTGCATCTCCATGCGTTGCGAATAGTGCAGTGTTGTGAGATGCAGCTTGCATGACCGATGCTATATATAATAAAAAAAAACATTATTATTACGAGGCTATTGCCTGAAAAGACAAACTTGAGAGAGACACAGGGACACCACCCAAACCATCCTCCCCTCGTGACGTCTCAAGAACCCTCGCCGTGCATCGCGGTGTCGCGAGCAAATGTTGTGGGAGAGAAGGATCGGATGGTGACGGTGGCGAGAGACAAACGAGAACTTCGCAGGGAGACGTTCGTGGGCATCAGTTGTTTTGGTGTCGTCATCGGCCTCTTACCGAGAATGATGACCTTGATGGTCTCCGCGGTGGAGCCGGTGACGTTCTTCAGCTCCAGGGTGTAATTGCCGGTGTCTTCGATGGTGGTCTCGCGCACCGTGAGCTTGGCGGTCTTGCTCGTCGTCTCGATCTTGACGCGCTCCGACTCGCGCACCTTGGTGCCCTCGAAGCTCCAGGTGGCCGCTGGGGGCGGTCGACCGCTGATGGGCAGCGTCAGCTCGATCGGCTTGCCCGCCGGCACGTTCAGCATCTTCTGCGGGAGGTCTGACAGGTCGATCTTGGGTAGCACTGCAGAGGAAAAAGAGCGGAGGACTCCGTTAGATTAGGACGGCATCCCCTGTTCAACGAACGTCCTAAAAACGTTAACTTAGAGGATTACAAAGACAAAAAGAGGTTTGCAGAGATACATACAGCGAGCGCTCCATCGTGTGTGCTACATCGTGGGTGCATCTTGGCCTGCGGTTAGGCATCTCCGTGCGTTATCTCTGTGTACATAGCGCTCTCTCTCACTCTCTACATTTAGATTCCGCGTCAACGCACCTCTCTGGTCCTTGACGGTGATGGGAGTCAGGAGCTCGCGCGGCTCGCTCACACCCTTGTCGTTTTGCGCTCGGATGCGGAAGAAGTACTCCTCGTTCTCGTTGAGCGAGATGATGGTGTGCTCGAACGTGGTGGTCTTCATCGTGGCCGCCTTCATCCACTTGTCCGTTCCGGCCTTGCAGGCTTCGATCAGGTAACCCGTGAGCCTGCTGCCGCCGTCGTGCAGGGGCTTCTCCCAGGCGAGCGTCACCGACGACTTGGTCACGTCGGCCACCTCCAGTTTCTGGGGCATCATGGGCACCTCGGAGATGAGCACGGCGTCGGACGTCTCGCACGGCTCGCCGATGCCGTACATGTTTTCGGGCAGCACGCGGAAGTAGTAGAAGCTGCCCTCCTTGAGGTTGGACACGCGCAGGAAGGTCTTGCTGCACTTGGTGGTGATGGTCTTGAAGGCCCTCATGGTGGCCTCGCGCTTCTCAATGATGTAGTTGTTGACGTGTGCGCCGCCGTCCAGAAGCGGCACTTCCCAGGTGAGGGTTGCCGAGTCTCTGGATACCTCCTTGACGGTCACGGACAGCGGTGGGCCTGGTGTGTCTGTGGTAGAAAGCAAACGTAGGATTGAAGATCTATATCCATGTACGGGAGTTAAACATGTCAAACCCTACTTCGTAGAGGTATCGTAATTCACTCCCCCCTGAATGGTCTGACGAACTGTTGCGATTCAGTCACAATTGCATTCAATAATCAATTATTCAACATTGTGTTGACCGCAGTGGCTTCTCCTGGCTGCAGAGATCGCGTGAGCACGTTCTATACAACTCGCACACGGCTATAAACACATCTATTCCTATTTACAGAATTGGCTGCGTGTACTGCGAGCCCAAGAATAAATTAATAACGTATCCACTGTCACACTGACGGTCGAGAATAATGACAGCGGAACGCGTCCAAGAGGACGTATGCCTTAGAGACGGAGCGACAAAATCAGCTCGTGTGTGTGTATGCAAAGTGGGGGAGACCCAGATCTTAATCCAGCAGTGGATTGATATTTATTGAAGACAACGACAACCTCTTTTCTAATTAACGGTAAAATATTAATAATAATCATGAAATAAAAGAAGCCTACGCCGGTCCTGTACTTACCGAAGACTTTGACGGAAACGGTGGCGGACTTCTTTCCGCCGCTGTTCTCGGCCTCGATTGTGTATTTGCCGGCGTCGTAGCGGTTGACCTTGTCGACGGTGAGCAGCGAGTAGGAATCGGTCGTCTCGATGAATCCGCGCGCGGACAGATCTGTGCCCGGCTTGTTCCACGTGATGCTCGGCTGAGGCCGGCCTCCCACGCGGACCATCATGCGCAAGCTGCAGCCCGCACGCACTGTCACGATCTTCTTCAGGTCCTGGTCGAGCTCCAGGTCGGGGAGTTCTACGAGGGAACGAGAGACGAGAGAGAGGGGAGAGAGAAACGCACAGAGGGAAAATTAGCGTTTGGACGTATTGGCGGTACAACTAGTGCAGCATAACACACCGATTCTCATAAAACACGAGAACTGATTTTGATGCACTCTGCATGGTTTTCCGACCGGGGTTGTGAATCTATGGTCATTTGTTAATACAAATCTCAAAACTTAAAGCGGAGGATCGTTAAAGTCAACGAGTTTATTGCCGTGTTTGTTAAATATCTGCGTGAAATGAGGATGGAATGATTTACCCACTGCAAGATTCAGTGAGTTATCGTGATGGCGGGTCACGGTTTTAACTGTCAATCAATGATGGTATAGCCGCTGTGTTACGTTTACTGTCCGAAGTGGTTTATTACACAAAGCGATGCATCATTTGTGAGCTAAAGAATCAATTTTGATCTGTGAATTGTAACATCCTTAATGAGGACGTAGCCCACCGTGCTAATCGGAGGTGCAGGGGGAAAGACAACAAACTAAACAAAAACAGCAGTTCTAAATAAATGAGTTATCAATGTAGACGATTTAAAAGTGCACAGCTCCAGTGGCTTCCTAATATCGGAAAGGGAGAGCGTTCCAGACGGCCGAGGAAGCGCGTGTGAAGGCGCGCGACGCAGCACTGCCCGACGATGCGGTGACAACACGCTCGGCTGCGAGCCACCGCGTCGAGTGCCCGGCGGAGATATTTGACGGCGCCCCACCTGTCCTCTCGGACGCCTCCACGGTGGTGCTGCCTTCGCTGAACTCGCCGGTGCCGCACTCGTTGATGGCGGCCACGCGGAAGGTGTACTTCTTCTCGACGACGATGTCGGTGACGGTGAACTCCGGGTGGTGGATCAAGGCTCCCGAGTGCGGGCGGTACCACTCCTCGCTGTCCTCCTCGCGCATCTCCAGGATGTAGCCCTGGACGTTGGCGCCACCGTCGAAGAGCGGCTTCGACCAGGCGAGGCTGATGCTCTTCTTGGTGGTGTCGGCGATGCGTGGAATGGACGGAGGGCCGGGCGGGTCTGCGCAAGACAAGACGGGGGTTCGGAGGAAATGATTGATGAGGATAAGAATTGTCTTCATAGGGCACTTGAATGCCTTAGCAAATCACATTTCAACTCCATCATTCTGAGGCCTTGTTACAGTCTAACAAAGGAGACCACCGCTGCTTGCAGCTGTCCCTATATTGGGTTTTTTTCTTCCAATTCAGTAATTTACAAGTAATTTGATCAAATTTGGACCGTGACACCAGTAAACATTGGCATCATCATCATGACAGTGCGACTGACATTCGTTTACTTGTCTGTCAGTCTGCTGTTAACTAGCGAAATAGCGCCGAAGCTCATCACTGAACGATACTCAAATCCTTCAGAAACTCTATTCATTTATCCTGCAGAAATCCGATGAGCTATGAAGCTCTTTTCTCACAGAACGTCCAGTAGGGGTGGGTCAGAAAGTTACAACAACAAATAATACAAAAAAAACTATAGGAATGCTGAGTATAAGAATGGAAATCGCGAAAAAAAAATCAAAACTAAACTTTTTTAGTTGACCAGGTAAGCCCCGCTGAGACATATACTTATTTTTTCAGAAGCGACCTGGCCACAAATGATAGCTTAACAAAGTGGCTTATCGCGTGGAAATTTATAGCAACCAAATACTCTAAACGCATGTTGATTTTAAATGTAGAGGGAAAAGCTGGAGGACCCGGAGAAAAATCCACACGACCGCTATGAGAACATACAAACTCTAGATGTACAGGCCTCAGGGTCGGGACTGAACCCACGACCTCCTGTATACCAGGTGAGGAAGTTAACATCTTGCCACCATGGCGCCCTATCATCATTACGAAGTGGTTTTCTTTAACCCGCGACAGCTTTTGCAAGGCAAAATTTATGATTCTTCATACATTTTTTGGCAAATCACGTGTAGGTAAAACGCGTGTTGCACACCCTCCTCCACATGACACAGGCAGTGAATAAAGTTGAACGCAGCCAGTGCCGACTGACGCAGTGCGAGTATGACAGGGCCCAAGGTGCGCGCTTACAGATGGGTTCCCGGCAGAGGATGTAGTCCGACGACTCGCTCGGCTCGCTGATGCCGGCCGCGTTGACGGCCGTGACACGGAACTGGTATTCGCAGCCCTCCATGAGGTTGAGGACCTTGAGGCGAGTGTCGTAGACGGTGAACTCGCGGTTGACGCGGGTCCAGCGCAGGCTGCGCTTCTCGCGCTTGTCCACCAGGTAGTTGGAGATCTCGCTTCCACCGTCCGAATCCGGCTTGGCCCACTGGATGACCACGTGCTCCTTGTTGATGGTGCTTGCCTCTGGGGCTCCAGGTGCATTGGGCACAGCTGAAAATTGAGGTGGGGCGAAGGTGACAAAGGCACGAATGTTGGACAGGCGAGACAACGCAGTGTCAGAAGCTCGTGATTTGGCATTTGTCTGCACGTCCAGTGCTTCTCAAGAGGGAAAGGTCCCATCTTTAATCATATGGCTGCACCGGCTACTGAATTACTATAGGTGCGCCCGAATTTGTTGAACCTCAAAAGCTAAGCCTGGTTGATACTCGGATAGATCACCACCAGGGGTTTACAGGTGCGAAGTGGAGAGCAGATGGCAGTGTTGAGTGTTAGCCCCACATATTTACGGCTGCAAACTTCAACTTTAAATTATTCGGCATTTGCCGATTCACCTCTGCCAGCAAATGGATGAACCGTCACGAATTTATGGTTTTGATTTGATTCAAACCGTCCTGATTGCACAAAATGTGCTGAGCATTAGAATTCAACGTAACAACTCAATTCTCACACGCGCGATTCAACGCACATATTGCTCAGGTAAGAATCGATTTTAATCGCCGAATCGATGCCGTGCTGCATGCCTAGAGAGCACAATTCAAAGTGTAGCGTGGCGTAGGTTTTCATTGGAGCGCATAGCTCCAGTGGCTTCCTACTGCTCTCTGATGAGTTTGTTTTGGGTCGTAACACGGAACTGTCCGAAAACACATCGGGGAGCTACGACGTTCAACTTTCGAACTCAATTTGACTTCCAACTTTGCCATTTGCCACGCTCGTTCTAGGCCGTCAGCGACAGAGCTAGAGACGGAGCGGGCGGGCGGGCGAGAAGAGAGATGCCGAGACCGAGAGACACCGAGTACTCACTGAAGGAATTCCTCGCGAAGACGGGGCTGGACTCGAGGACCAAGCCGGGTCCGTACTTGTTGATGGCACGCACGCGGAAGATGTACTCGTTGTTCTTGATGAGGCGCGTGGCCGTGCAGGAGGTGGTGATGCACTCGGCGTCCACGATAGCCCAGTTGAGGCGGCTCGTCTCGCGGCGCTCCACTAGGTAGTGGGTGATGGGTGAGCCTCCGTCCTCTGTGGGCTCCTCCCAGCTCATGTTGCACTTCTCCTCCGTCATGCGGTTGATCGCCAACGGGCCAAGGCACTGCCCAGGGGAGTCTGTGGCGGTTTGGTGAGAGAGTCAAACAAAGCGCGGCGTGAATGTACGTATGTACGTATGTTGAACTTCTTCTGTCGCACCGTACGTAGCCAGCCGTGCTAATCGGAGGTACGAGGGGAAGGGCAGTTCTAAAGAAATGAGTTTGCAATTTAGATTCAAAAGTGTATAACTCTCCAGTGGCTCTCCTAATATCGGAAGGAAGAGCGTTCCAGACGGCCGCAGAAGCGCACCCGAAAGCGCGCTGTGCGGTGACACGTCTTTGTTCGATGGTTAACCAAAAGCCGTTGTGAGGATGATTGGAGTTTGCATGATGGTTTATGCTCCCTGATGAGATCAGCAAGGTCGATCAGCGATGTAAATAAATAAATTAACCCCAAAAAGACGGCACAGTGAAGCGGAGGCTGCTGCTGGAGTGTTATGCCGCCTTGGGGCGGTGGGTCTAGAGAGGACGACTTGGAAGGAGATGGGGTCGACTGCTTTGAGAAAGGTGGACGAGGTGGTCAACTGTAGCCAATGAGAAAATTATTCCTGTCCCACACTTCGAGTGAGGGGTTCGGGGTTGCTGGACATGACGTGGCATTTAATTTCGAGAGCGATCTTGGCACGCCTCTTTAAAAAATTCAGAACGTTCCATACCGCGTACAGAAATTCGTGCTCGATAAAATAAAGAAACAAAAATACAAATACACGTAATGAAAGCGATCGCACAAAACATCTTGACGCACTTACCGAGCACCTTGACCTGGACGACCGCGGTTTTGATCCCACTGGCGTTGCGGACGGTGAGGATGTACTTGCCGCTGTCGTCGCGGTCGCAGAACTTGATGATGGCGATGGCGCGCTTGCTGGTGTACTGCAGGTTGATCTTCTCGCTGACCTCCAGCTCGCGCTCGCCCTTGGCCCAGAAGACCTTGGGCTCGGGCTTGCCGCCTATGGCGGCGTCGAGGACCAGGTCCGATCCGGCACGGATGGTGACCAGGTCGCCCAGCAGGTGGCTGTCAAGCTCGGCTTTGGGAGGAGCTGTGAGAAAGGAGGGACAAGGCTCAACGTGAAGATGCGTGCGCCTCTGGTCGCGGGATGTGACAGTGCTGTTGCCACATTGTGAGCCTCGAGATATTTAAGATACGTACTGAAATTAAGATTGCGCTTCTGCTTCTCAATGAATGTGTTGAGCAGATCAACGTTTTCCAAAACGGGATTATTACGCTAAGCCGTCACTGCTGGCGTCCCGTGTGCTGTGATTAACCGGTTGATTCTGCAGCAGTGTCCGTATTTTAAGAGCGGATGGGATTTATGCCATGCAGGTGATTTTGCCTCAAAACGTATTCGCCGCATCACAAATGCCAATTGACCAACACGGTGTTGTGAGGCCTTCTTCCAGCAGTGGACAAACAAAGGGTGGTAACTTAAAAAAAAACATGTCGTATAAGGAATGGGTTGTCACGTGACCCATCCCGTTCGAACGCGCCGTGCGGTTTGAGCATTTTTCGCGCATGCCAATCGATTCGATCGTCGTTACATTGAACACAAATTCTACAGTCCATTCCCACGACTCTTGAAATCAAAAATCAATTCCGTGAACAATTATCTCGAATAAAAATCGGCAACCGATTTAACAACCCTGCCGTGAATGAGTTCGTGCCCCGATGAATTTCACGCCCACCCCATCCCACGTCCGCGGCCCCCCCCCCTTCCACCCCTCCCGCCAGGCAAATGCAGCCGGCTGCACTCACTGTATTCGTCTTTGCAGGTGACGGGCCCACTGGACTCGGAGGGCTTGCTGATGACGCCCGCGGCGTTACGGGCGAGGACGCGGAACTCGTACACGTCGTCCTCGCTCAGGCCCGTGACGGTGTAGTAGTTCTCCGTCACGGTGGTGTAGTTGCACTTGAGCCAGCGCCCTTCGCCGGTCTCGCTGTACGGCTTGCGGTCGATGATGTAGCCGATGACCTTGCTGCCGCCGTCGAAGAGCGGCACGGTCCACTTGAGCGACACGGACGAGCGGGACACGTCGGTGACTTCCGGCCTGCCAGGTGCGTCTGGGATGAAAAGCGGACGTTCGAAAGAAAGGTGAGGTTATGTTGTTTTTATTTTGCTTTGCTTTGCACACCCACTCCCACTACACCAGGTACTCATTTTGAGGCTGAGTCGACCTTGCGGAGGCCCACAGCAGGTTCGGGTTTGGCCGCAACGAAGCATTAAGAGATACGCGCTTGGAATTGCACCGAGAGACTGGGAGGACAACGTATGGAATGTACGCGTGCATTTGGAACTTCCGAGAACAGATAATTACGTTGACAGAATTGAATTTGGGCAGGATATACGTCACTTGTGGTCGGGAAAATTATGAAATGGCAGCCAATGAAGGGAGCGGGCCCGAGAGAAGGACATCTACCACTGAGATGGAGAGATGAATTCGGCCCGTGGCTAGGTACTTGTTGGATTGTTACAACACAGGCCCGTGGTGAGAACTGGTGATGGCTTTTGAGGATGTACTCGTCCAGCAGTGGACTCGTCGTGGCCGATGATGACTGTGCCACGAAATTGAACGGGTGAACCGAGCCGAAAGACTAGCAGCGCCCGTCACCTGCGGTTCACGTCAATCGTAGACGACGGACATGAAAACACCTCCACGGACGCCGTCATATTAACGCGCGAAACAAAATGTGAAGGGAGCGTCGCTCACCAACGGGGTTCTGTGCAACGACCGGACGAGAGGCCTCGCTCGGCTTGCTGATGCCCGCGGCGTTCATGCCGTAGACGCGGAACTGGTACTCCAGTCCCTCGACCAGGCTGCTGATCTTGTAGTTGCAGTCGTAGCAGGCGATCTTGTTCTCCTTCGTCCACAGGATGCTGTTCCGCTCCTTCTTCTCGACCCAGTAGCCAGTGACCTTGCTGCCACCGTCGTTGTAGGGCTCCTCCCAGCGGATCGACATCGCCGTGGAGGAAACGAAGTAGACGTCGGGTCTGGTCGGAGCGCCCGGCGGAACTGAAAAACAAGTAAATCGTGAAGCACTTGATGATGATGATAATAATAAAAACATTAATATATGGCACGAGTATTTTTAACTCTCTTAATATACGTAAAAACTAAAACTAAACTACTTTCCTCCTCCCCCCCCCCCCCCCCGATTTTATCTTGATTGCGCTATTGGCGTCACGTCACGCAGATCTCTCGTGAAGCAATTCAACCCGTCGTGTTAAACAGCAGCCCGTGGAAGGGGTATCACAGAGCTACCTTTGAGATTCCTTCAAATTACCTTTGGTCCACACAGTAGCCAATAACACTTTCCCACCCGCTATGCGTATGAGAGTAAATGTTCATCAGATGCCAGCCAAACTGATATCTAATTCCCAGAGATGGAATTTACCAAATTGAAACCAAATGTAACGCGGTAGTTTTAATCTGCAGTCATTGGGGACTGGTCTAAGACCACCGACTCATTACACTTCATCACAGGTGGCTGCCTGGATTGGAACACAGGCTCTGAGCGGTGCCAGATCTCGGGGTCTTCGATCACGTGAGCCACCCCGGGCCACCTCATTAAAAAAATTCACCCGAAAAATAAAGAATGATAATTCTCACCGAAAGGATGTTCGGCGACGATCGGCGTTGTCTCGACGGGCTTGCTCACTCCGAATCTGTTCTCGGCCATGACCCGGAAGGTATACTCCAGGTACTTTGTCAGATGGGTGACCTTCAGCTGTGTACGTTTCACGCTGGAGTTGACCAGCTGCCAGTGGGTGGTGCCAGACTCGCGCTTCTCCACGATGTAGTTGGTGATGGCGCTGCCGCCGTCATCCTCGGGCGGCTCCCACGTGAGCTCGCAGTTCTCGGCGGTGATGGAGCCGACTTCGACGGAGCCCGTCACGGCGCCGGGCTTGCCGATCACGTTGACCGTTATGGCGAAGGTCATGGAGTCCACGGAGTTTTCCAGCGTGAGGAAGTACCGTCCGGTGTCCCCTCTCATGCTGTCCTTCACCGTGAGTGTCGTCTTCTCCTTCGTGGTCTTGATGGTCACCCTCTCGCTCTGCTTCAGCCGCATGTCCTCGTGCTTCCAGCTGACCTTGGGATGTGGGCGTCCGGTGTAGGGAACATCGATCGAGAACGTGGCTCCGGACTTACAGGTGATGGTTCTCTTGGTGATGCCGCTGAGGTCGGCGTCTGGCAAAACGCGAGGCTCCTTCACGACGACCGACGAGAACGTTTCTCTCGGCTCGCTGTAACCCGCGTCGTTCTTGGCCTTGACGCGGAATTCATATTCGGAATTCAGGATGAGTCCTTCGACCGTGAAGTTCTGCTGTTTGACCTTGCCAACCTCCACCCAACGCTCTGTGCCCACCTGCTTCATCTCCAGCAGGTAGCTCGTGACGCGGCTGCCACCGTCATGCTCAGGTTTGAGCCACGACAGGAGGACGCTGTTGTCGGTGGTGTCTACGACATCCAGCCTCCTCGGCGGTGCCGGTTCTTCCGTAGCCACGATGGGTTCGGGAGTCTCGTAAGCCTCGCCAACGCCGTACTCGTTCACAGCCATGACGCGGAAGTAGTAAGGCACCCCTTCTGACAATTCGGTCACCTTGATCACCTGTCGTGATGTCTGCGCCACGATGGTCTGCCAGCTGCGACGGCTTGCCTCTCTCTTCTCCACAATGTAGTGGTGGATTCGGGCACCGCCTTCATTTAGTGGGGCATCCCACAACATCGTGAGTGACCCTTTGGTGACGTCTTTAAAGGTGATCGCTCCAGGAGGTCCGGGAGTATCCTGCACCTTGACCATGAACGTTACCGACTTGCTGCCGCTGTTGTTGTCCAGCGTCAGAGTGTACTTTCCAGCATCGTAGCGGTTGCAGTTCTCCACCATGAGAATGCTCTGCGTGTCTGTGGTGTGAATGTTGGCGCGCACGCCCAGGTCGGAGTCCGTCTTCGACCAAATCGCTGTTGGCACGGGCCTGCCCTTGAAGGCCACCTGCAGGTGCACCGTGCTGCCGTTCTTGACGATGTGAGTCTGCTTGAAGTTGGCGTCGATGTCGATCTCGGGCGACGACAGCTTGTCGACCGCCTGGACGATGGTCGGAACCTCGCAGGCCTCGCCCTTGCCGGCAATGTTGACCGCGGAAACGCGGAACTTGTACTCCTGTCCCGCCTCCAGATCGGTGACGACGTACTTGGTGTAGACGCACGCCTCCGGGTTCACCTTGTGCCACTCCTCCAGGCCCGCCTTGCACATCTCGATGACGTAGCCGATGATTTCGGCGCCGCCGTCGAACGCCGGCCTGGTCCACTCCAGGCTGACCGTGGTCTTGGTGGTGTCGTTCACCTTGACCACCGTGGGGGCGGTCGGCGGGTTCACCGGGTCCTTGCACTTGAAGAGTCGCGACGTGTCGCTAGGAGGACTCAGGCCGGCCTGGTTTTCGGCGAGCACGCGGAACTCGTACTCGTTGCCGTCGGTGAGTCCGGTGACCCGGTGGCGGATCTCCGTGATGGGCCTCTTGCTGCTCACCTTCACCCAGCGCATGCTCTTCTTCTCGCGCCTCTCCAGGACGTACTGCGTAATTTCGTTGCCGCCGTCGTGCTTGGGCCGCGACCAGTTCATTGTGATGGTGGTGGCGGTCACGTTGGAAGCGTCGGGCGTTCCGGGAGCGTCGGGCACAGCTGTGTGTGTGTAAAACAGATGAGCGCTTAGTTTTTGCCCAATTCAGTACAATTCTCAGGATTTTGCAGGAGACATTGGAAATGTCCAAGGCTCGGACAACCAGATCGGACTAGAAATTTTCATAAAATTTGGCAAAAATGCTAAATCAGCAGCATTATTAAAAACTGCCACAAAAGTGTGCAGCACTTTTATCACATTCGATTATAGAAATGTTTGATGATTTATATGTACGCAACATATCTTAAAACACATGTAATAATTACCACCAAATATTGACTCGAAACTTTTGACTTGTACTCACAAACAAAACTTTCTTGAGCCACAAGCAGCCAGATATTACCCACAATTCTCATCCCACAAATGACTCTTCTGTAGCCGAGTAAACAGTTTCGTCTCGGGGGTTCACGTGCCTCTCTCCGTGGGCAGTCAACGCTATCAACGACGCGGCCGGTACTCACTGTATTGCAGCTTGGCAACCACCGCCTGGGACTCGAGCGGTCTGCCGACGCCGAACTTGTTGACGGCCGACACTCGGAACTGGTACTCGTTGTCCTTGATGAGCTTGGGGATCTGCATCATGTTGGACTCGCAGGCGTCGTTGACGAGCGCCCACGACACGCGGCTAGTCTCGCGCTTCTCCACGACGTAGTGGGTGACGAGCGAGCAGCCGTCGTTTTCGGGAGCCTCCCACCACAGGTTGAGCCGTTCGCTGGTGATGTTGGTGAACCGCAGCGGTCCCGTGGGTGGGCCGGGCGTGTCTGGAACAAAAAAAAACGTGGCGATACGCCGTTTAATTTTTTTTTTTCTCTATTTTAACCAACCCGAGCAATTTGTCGTGTTCGTCTGTCTGGCCGTCTGTGTCTCTCATGGGGTCATGGTAATCCGCGTCTAAAGATGATCCGATATAAAGTAAACTTTTGTTCGGTTGTGCTGCTCTTCAGGAATTACCCGATGGAAATCCGACCATATTAATCAAGGTGTTTAACCAAATTTTGGCGAAATAAAAAAAACAACGAAAAGGCAAAGCCTTCTTGGCCAAGGAGATGGCATCACTAACTGCCTGATGTGCAACGAATGTTCTCAATTTTATTGTCCTTCCCCCACACCCCCAATTATCACGGTTGGCTACGTACGGTGCGAAATAAGTTCAACATACGTACATACCTGTGTTAATGAATAGAAATGTGTTTTTTGTAATCATGCGATTGATCGAACGGTATTCGGTTCGCTCGTTATTTTTTCCCCATTGGTCGAGTGTCTGCTGAATGAACTGCAATGCATTTTTCTCGCCGCGCTTATTTTCACATACCGAACACTTTGACGTTGAGATCCATGGTCTTGGTGCCAGAGGAGTTGGTGGCTTCCACCCTGTAGACGCCGCGGTGGTCGCGGGTAGCATCCCGGATGAACGCGTACGTGGAACCGATCACCGTGGTGACCTCAATGCCCATGCCCTTCACGACCTCTTTGCCATCTTTGAACCACGTGACGACAGGCACCGGCCGCCCGGTGACGTTGGCGCGGATCCTCACGCTGTCGCCGGCCTTGGCGTTGACGCCGTCGTGGTGCTCGGATCCAAACTCGACGTTGGGCGAAACTGCAGAGAGAGAAAAATCGAGGCAAGGCGTGTAAAGAAAGGTGTCAATGGCAGCCGATTTACCCAGAATACACCCGGACTGATCGTAGATTCGCATCTGAGCACGGTTAAGTCTGGTTAGTAGTTGTGTGCCTGGTAAAAATGGACGATGTAGGTGTGGGATGCAAGGTAGCCAGGACTTTCATGAAAACATTTCTCGTGACCAAGTGAGACTGTCCCAAATAAAGGCCTTTGTTATTGAACAAACGTTTACCAATATTTGTCTGCAAGTATAAATACGCGTTGAGTCATAGTAATCTCCATGAGCAATATAGATGAATATAGAACCCGTTGGTGGAAATTCCACCTTCCTATTGTAGGAACTAATGTCCTGATATGGCAACCATCATTGTGGCATCATACTCATTTTAACCTCACCAACTGAAATATACAGAGCTACACTATAATCACATGGGCACTCTGAAGCGCGGGGTCACGTTTTCCGATGCCACACAAAGCATTTAGATAATTCTGCTGCTATAAATTTCCACATGATAAGCCACTTGGTTGAACTATCATTTGTGGCCAGGTCGCTTATAAAAAGTAAGTGAATACCTCATCGTGGGCTTTGACCTGGTAAGATAAAAATTATTTAGTTTTATTTGGCTATTTTTAAGTGCTTTGTTTACCTTTCCTATACCCTGCACTCCTATCATGTCTTTGTATTATTTGTGGTTGTAACGTCCATCAGATTCCTCCATTCACGCATCACGTATATTCTGCATCGTGAAACTTACTGCTCTCGTCTCTCGTCATGATGTAACCCGACGACTGGGACGGAGGACTGACGGTGCCCACGGCGTTGCGGGCGATGATGCGGAACTCGTAGCGGTCTCCCGCCCCGAGGCCCGTCACGGTGTACTGCGTCTCGGACACGTCGGTGAAGTTGCAGCGCAGCCAGCGGCCGCCGGTCTGGCGGCGCTCCACGCAGTAGGCCACGATCTTGCTGCCGCCGTCGCGCAGCGGGGCGTCCCACTTGAGGGTCACCGTCTCGCGGGTGATGTCGATGTAGTCGGGGGTGCCCGGCGGATCTGTGGCGGCGCGTCGGAAGCGGTTGGCAAGTTGGTAAGTGAAGTAAGAAGCAAAAAGGGTAAACAACAACAACAAAGGCGAGGGTGTGCCGCACTGCGATCGCTCGCTCACGCCGCTGTGCCGGCGGGAGGGACCGCCCCCCCCGGCCGCCCCCCTGCTCCCCCCCCCCCCCAGTAGAGGGAGCTTCTATGAAACCCCTCTAGAAGATTACTTGGGGCGACTCGGAAGATGTAGAAGTATCCACATTTTACACCCCATTCAAGCGGTTGCATTCTGTGTTTAGTTTGTTGTCCTCACACTGCACGCCTCCGATTAGCACGGTTGGCTAAGTATGGTGCGAAAGAAGTTCAACACACACGCACACACGTACGTTGTGGAACGCCTATACAGTAGCCGAAAAACAAATGCGTTTTTAACGTGGCGAGGACAAACGCACATCTGTTTATTTACTTTACGTGAAAAATCACGAATATCCCCAAAATGTTTTGCTTTCGTTGAACCCGACGCCGGTCATTTGTTACTGTGCGATGGCTGCATCGAGTGGCGCTCACCGACTGGCGACACGGCGAGGGCGTGCTTGTTGGGCTCGCTGGGCTTGCTCAGACCGGCGCTGTTCTCGGCGTAGACACGGAACTGGTACTCCAGGCCCTCCAGCAGAGACGTGACTCTCAGCTCTCTGCCGCTCAGCAGGTGGTTGTTCACCTTCTGCCAGAGAATGCTGTTGCGTTCCTTCTTCTCGACGTGGAAGCCGAGAACCTCGGAGCCGCCGTCGTACAGGGGAGCGTCCCAGGAGATGGTCATGCCGTCGGCCGTGATGTTGTATATGACGGGCTTTCCGGGAGGACCAGGAGGCCTGAACTGATGCTTGGCTTCCACCAGCGGCGAGTCCAGCGGCTCGCTCACGCCATACCGGTTCTCGGCGCGCACGCGGAACATGTACTCACTGCCCTTGTTCAGGTTGGTTATCTTGAAGGTGGTTCTGACCACACTGGAGCAGACCATCTTCCACTGCGTCTGCGACGATTCGCGCTTCTCCACGCTGTAGCACGTGATCTCGCTTCCCCCGTCGTCGTCAGGTACTTCCCAAGAGATGATAGCGCTGTCCGCTTTGATTTCATCAAAGCGGAGCGGTCCCTTGGGTTTGCTAGGAGGACCCAGCGTGATGATGGTGAAGGTAAATATTTTCCTCGCCACGCCGTTTTCTAGGATCAGGTTGTATTTTCCGTTGTCCTCCTTCTTGGCGTTCTTGATAGTGAAGGTAAGCTTATCGACTGTTTTCTTCATACGCACGCGCTCGCTCTCCTTCAGAGGCATGTTATCCTTGGTCCACTGGACACTCGGATGGGGCTTGCCCTTGTAAGGTATTTCAAGGGTCAGGTTGTGACCAATGCGCACTGGGATCTGTTGTCCTGGCAGGCCAGACAAGTCAGCAAATGGTGTGATGACATAATCCTTGACCTGTATCGGGCTAGAAATTGTGCAGTCACTCTTACCCTTCTCGTTCTGTGCAAATATGCGGAACTGAAGGGTGGACAGCTCTTTGAGTTTAGTTACTTCGAATTCTAAGGACTTTGTGACTCCTGCAGCCTCCCAATCCTCTGTGCCTTCCAGTTTCTTTTCAATGATGTAATCTGAGATGATGCTGCCACCATCGTGGTCCGGTTTGAGCCAGTGCAGAGTGACAGAGGTCTTGGTAGAGTCTTTCATTTCAAGATCCTTCACCGCCCCGGGAACTTCAGTGGCCTTGACGGGCTCTGCCGAATCGCACGGTTCGCCGATGCCGTTTTCATTCTCTGCGAGGACGCGGAAGAAGTAGGAGATCTTCTCGGAGAGATTGGTGAGCTTGAACGTGGTGGAGGAGCACTTTGTTGTGACTGTCGACCAGGCCCTTTTGGTCGAATCCCTCTTCTCAATAATGTAGTTTGAGACCTCGGCCCCGCCATTTATGAGGGGAGAATCCCAGGTGATAGTGGCGGTGCCACGGCTGACGTTCTTGAAGACAAGATTCTGGGATGGCCCCGGCGTGTCGAGGACCTTGACGTTCACAAACGTCGACTTTGGTTCGCCCACCCCGTTGTCGATCGTGAGGACGTATTTTCCGGTGTCTTCACGGGTCGTTTCAGAGATGGCGAGGAGGGTGGAGGACTCCGTGTTGTGTATCTGGTAGCGCACGTCCTCCGTGATGATCTTGTCCAATTTCCTCCAGGTGACCGTGGGCGTGGGACGGCCCTTGAATGGCAGGAAGATCTCGACGTTTTCGCCGGCCTTGACCGTGATGGACTGCCGTAGAGCCGCGTCGAGGTCAATCTCGGGCTCCTCTGCGATGGGCAACAAGAGCGCCGTCGATGCGGTTAGCGAAAGTCAGTTCAAACAGTGCCGCGCGATCGCCAGCAAAAACGACGCAAGTGAAAAATAGCAGACTGCACGAAGATTAATCAGCCGTCGACTTACCAACAATATCCTTGGCTTGCACAGGTTCTTTGATTTCGGCCGCCTCTCCATGTCCAGCCATATTCACGGCCGATACACGGAAGAGGTAATGGATTCCTGTTGTCAGGTTTTGCGCGACGTATTCGGTGGTTCTGACCTCGCCTTTAGCTCCGACCATTCTCCAGCTTTCATCCTCAAGCTCCTTGGACTCGACAATGTAGGACGTTACAGGGCTACCTCCATCATACATGGGTGGCAACCACGACAGGGTGATTGAGGTCTTGGTGCTGTCGATTGCTTTCACCTTGGAAGGTGGTCCAGGTGGATCTGAGATGGATAAAATCAAAGAGTGTTAAACACGAAAGCCAAGATGGTATATTATAATGAAAGACAAAGCATCACGTGACACATTGATTGTACACTACAGACATCCACCGCCCTCTGACTGGATGAGACGAGATTTGATGCCAGGGACTTTGAGTCACCGATGCATTTAAAGTGACCTATAAATGCCCTCATCTGTCTGTGTGTAGGTTTCGATGTTGCCTCCACGTTTGCGTGGTGGACTTTTTTTCTGGGTGATCCGGTTTCTTCCCACGTGAAACCAAAACACTCAATAATTGCAATTGGCCAAACATGCCAAAGCAGGACTGTCCCTTAAAAAAAAATTATGCTTAAGACTGAGGGAGGTGTTTTGGGGTAAATAGTTGGTATTACCATTATTATTATTAACACATATAGACTGGAAAGTGATACATTTTCACGCGTAAAAATCTAATTTTAAAGCGGAGACTCGACACATCATCGCTCCGAGCCTCCTATGCTCCACACCATGTGATCTTACCCAGCGGATCGGCAGCCTTCACGTAGTCAGAAGCCTCGCAGAACGGACCTTCACCGGCTGCGTTAATCGCAAACACGCGGAACTGGTACGAGTTGTCCTCCGTGAGGCCAGACACCTTCTGCCTGGTGTCGCGAATCGACTCCTTGGAAACCTTCAGCCACCTCAGGCTCTTCTTCTCTCTCTTCTCCAGGATGTAGCCGGAGATCTCGTTTCCACCGTCGACCGTAGGCCTCTTCCACATGACAGTCATGGTGTGCTTTGTCACCATCGTCACCTCTGGGATGCCCGGAGGTCCAGGTGTCACTGCAATGAGGCAAGCAAGCAGAAAGCGCTGGATCATTTTATGGAAATCAAGAGAATGACATGCTCTTGAGAGGCAGAATAATGAGCCGTCGAGATGTCTAGGCCTTAATTTTATAGTCGAGCTCTCGGAGGCAGGTAAATGCACCTCTATAATTCTTAGCGTTCAATGTTGTTTTCGGAGGCTGATTGAGCCAGACTAAAAGACACATTTTACATTTATAGAGTTCCATGTAATTGTCCGAGGCACAAAGACAAGTCAAAGGCGTCTTTAAGATTCTTATGGTTAATGCGAGTGCCCAAAACTCCGTCAGAGCAACAGGAAAACAACCTAATTAACAACAGAACACACGCACAGCGCCAGGGAGACATAGCGAACAGAGCGCACGTACCAAAGCTGTTTTTGGCAAGGATGACTTCCGAATCCAATGGTTCGCCAACTCCATACTTGTTGACGGCCCTGACGCGGAACTGGTACTCGTTGCCCTTGATCAATTTGGTGACCGAGATGGCGCAGTCCAGCTGTTCCTCGTTGACAACGACCCAGGCGACACGGCTGGTCTCGCGCTTCTCCACGATGTAGTGGGTGATGGGCGCTCCACCGTCCTGAGCCGGCGGTTCCCAAGCCATGCTGACCTTCTCGGCGCTGACGGAACGGAACTGGATGGGGCCACCCGACGGGCCAGGCTTATCTGTCGTTTTAATGGACAGAAGGGTCACACGTTAGAATTATAACTCCCCCCACACTTGGTATCTGTGTGTTTTCTCCAGGCAACCGTGGGGTTCCTCTCGCGTGTGTGTCAATCGAGTTGAACTGGCCATAACATCGTACGACCAACGTGAATGTAGCCTACGTGGTTGGATCTCGTAAGCCAAGCAGGATTTAAAACCTTCTTAACACCGGAATGGATGTTGTAAGTGTCGCCTACGAGTTGAGCATAGCGGAGTGTTACCTGCTTGCATACACACGTTTTTTTCTCTCCAGGTGCTACGGTTTTTTCATAAAATTTTAATAATACTCATTAATCGTATTGGTCAAACGTCTCATTGCGTGACTTTCCTTTGAACTCCGTGACATTTTGGTGGATTACATTTTGAGTGATGATGTAATTCCTCATCCATTTCAGCGTTTTTATAGCACGCAAGCTAAAATAACGTACCATCTATTTACAAACCCTTAACGCGCACGTAAATACAAATAAATGAACCCACGTACCAAGCACTTGCAGCTTAATCGTGACGGCTGTAGCACCGATGGCGTTCTTGAGCGACAGGACGTAGTGGCCAGTGTTCGTCCTTGCGGCGTCTTTGATGAGCACGGACGTGAAGTCGGTGGAGGTCTCCATTGAGATCTGAGCGTTTGTCGTCAACTCCTTGCCATCCTTGTGCCACTCCACGTAGGGCACGGGCTTTCCGGAGATGCCAACCTTGATCTTGTACGTCGTGCCCGCCTTGATCTTCACAACGTCGAGGTATTCTGGAGGCAGGTCGAACTCCGGTGCACCTGAAGGATACAAATGATAACATTTCTTTCAAAATATATCACATATATGTCAGAGCCAGCAATTTGGGGGGTAGGAAATCAACTAAACAACAGCTCATGCAGAATTCAGTTCAATCGTCTTGTTAACGGTAACCGTGTGCCACATTCCCATTGACCAGGCTGACTGTGGTTATCAAAACTTACCGAGCGTGTCACGGCACGTCACCGGTCCCACCAAGTCCGACGGGAGGCTGAATGAGCCAATGGCGTTCCTGGCGATCACGCGGAACTCGTACTGCTCTTCCTTGGTGAGGCTTGTGACCGTGAAGAAGAGGTCGTCGATGTTGGTGAAGTTCGCCTTCACCCAGCGTCCGGCCGGCAAATCGCGCTTCTCCACGATGTAGCCGGTGATTCGACTGCCACCATCGTAGGCCGGTTTCTTC
This sequence comes from Lampetra planeri, assembly GCF_965212315.1. NCBI lineage: Eukaryota > Metazoa > Chordata > Hyperoartia > Petromyzontiformes > Petromyzontidae > Lampetra > Lampetra planeri. The sequence continues at coordinate 9,476,798 of NC_136127.1, read as the reverse complement.
CAGGCCAGGGTGATGGAGCTCTTTGACACGTCGCTGACACGCAGGTCCGTAGGAGGTTCTGAAACAAAACGGACAAAAAACGTTTATTGTGTAATCTGCAAAGGACTTTAAAATTCAGATTAAAAACATTTTATCGAAATTTTTCTTGTCGTTGTTGCTGAGCACAGGCCCAAAATGTCGAGGCCAGCAACAACAGCACTATGCACAATAGACAATTTGTGACTTGGCTTCCAACCATCGTATGCCAGTGGCTCCCACTTCAGGTAACCTCAGTCGTAGCGACAGAAGGGTGATAGGCGGTTTGACTGTGAGCACCACATCAGCAATTAACTCGACATGATGCACAGCACACATGTTCTATGACGTCGTGACCCCCCCCCCCCCAAACGGCCCGTGCAAAACCTCACCGCAGGCGTCGATGGCAAGGACTTCGTGCGACACCTGGCTCACTTTGCCGATGCCCGCCACGTTCTCGGCATACACTCGGAACTCGTAGGCAAGCCCGGAGGTCAGGTTGACCTTCAGGTGATTGCTGCGGATGATCGTTCGGTTGGCCTTCTGCCACAGGATGCTGTTGCGATCCTTCATCTCGAGGTGGTACCCGACGACGACGCTGCCGCCATCGTTGACCGGCTCGTGCCACGCGATTACGGCGTGCTCCTTGTTCACAAACTTCACCCACGGGGTAGACGGAGGACCAGGAGTGGCTGCAAAGAAAAAGGAATTCGGAAAAAATATTTTAATCGTTGCAGCAAAATTTTTTTTATTAAACGTAAGTTGATAAATGATGATAATCATCTTCTTGGTTCTTTCGGTAAAGTCACGTAGAAGGGAAATAATAAAATAATAAAAATAAAACATAATAAAACATAATACAATAATTCTCTGGTGAGAATTATTGTATAATGTTTTTATTTTATTATTTCCCTTCTACGTGACTTTACCGAAAGAACCAAGAAGATGAATCCCTGCAGTCACGAAAGCTGTAAATCGAGATGATAACCATCTGATGTGTTTTCGGGTTGAACCGCGAGTGTTAGTTGTTCGGCACGATGCCCATGGTGTTCAACGTAACAACGCGTGGCACAAGCCCGGAAACACATCACAGAGGCTCGACTGCACAACTGCGTAAACTTACACATCAGAATAAATAATAGTTTACAGGAACTGTGCAAATTCATGTCAATAATAATAGCGACACTGATTTACAGTCCTTTGTCAATCCAATACTGGAAGCATTCCCAATACTGTGTTGATTGTGAGGATCGTTTGACCATACTTCATCACACTGGTCAGTATAGGCTGGTGAAAACGGTTAACTAGGCGTGGTTTAGATGTCACTGGCTGCTGATGTGAGCTGTAGCTGGGATTTGAACTTAAGATTGTTGGGTTTATATTACCAGTGATTAACCAATGCACCACTGCTCGATCCAATAACAAATGTATCTCTGTAAATACAATCATATTGGTTTCATTTACATTGCAAACATTGTTTACGATTGCACAAATATTAATATTTGTATGCATCACAAACGATGCATGGCGCAACACACAAAGGGATTTATAAATTCAAGTATTGCACAGATTCCCGATTTTCTTAGTTTCGAGTGTGGCAACCGATAAAATCGAATTGCTGCACATAATTTTTGCGAAACAAATTTGGGGCTCCGAATTGAGTGCAACTTTTCTTTATTATCAACTTATTTCTAAAAAGGTTTTGACAACCGCTCTTGGGCGTTTAACTTAATATGATGCTCACTGTATGGTAGCTTGACTGTAACGTGCTCCGAGTCCAGATGATCGCTTATCCCAAAGCGATTCTCGGCTTTGATGCGGAACTGATATTCCTCTCCCGTCGTAAGCCTCGGGACCTTCATGATGTTTCTGGCCACCGTTGATGCCACCTCAATCCAGTTGTGGCTGCTGGTCTCCCTCTTCGCGACAATGTAATTTGTGACTTGGCTTCCGCCATCGTACGCCGGTGGATCCCACTTCATGATGAGGCTGTCTTCATTCACGTCACTGATAACGACGGGACCCACTGGAGGGCCGGGTTTGTCGAGCACGAGCACGTTGATATGGGTCTTGGCAGTGCCCTTGCTGTTGTTGGCGACGATTTCGTACTTTCCAGCATCAGCAGTGACGCAGTCTTTGATGTTAACAATGAGCGAGTCAGCGGTGGTCTGGTAGTCAAATCGCATGGTTGGCTTGAGGGTCAGATTGTTCCTGGACATGTGGACCTTAGGCCGAGGCTTTCCAAAGAGTGGAATTTCAAACTTCAAGTTAGCGGCAGCCTTGACAAACACCATGTTGCTGGGGAAGCATCTCATGTCCAGCGTCGGTTCAACTGCAACACAAGAGAGCACCTCCGATTAGCACAGTTGGCTATGTAGGGTGCGAACAATGTTCAACATGCATGCATTCATACAGAACACTCAACTGGATAAAGTTATTACATTCAATGCACAGCAGTGACATGAATATTACATGTAAGAAATGATAATTAATCAATTACAGCCCTCCTTGAATGAAGTCCTTCCCAAGCCATGCTGGTCATGCGACAACTGTGATTATACTTGTGGTAAAAACAGTGGTCTAGGACTGGTTCAGGTATCACTTCGCCACCGATTGTTAGCCGTGACTGGGAATCATATTGAGGTCCCTGGGTTCACATTGCAGTATGCTACCCATTGCACCAGAGCTCTGCACCAATAGCGATATCGTGGCATCTTCCAATACTTCACAAAATACGTGAGTTAAAAAAAAGATCAGGCAAACAAACGATCACTCATTCATCATCATCAATCCACTGCTTCATGAAGGGCTTCAAGCTGCTTCCGTAGCTCATGATCCTGTGATGCCAAAATCCGTCCAGCATCTGAACATGAATTGCTCTCATCGCTCCATCTCCTAAGTGGACATTCTCTCGTACACATTCCATTCCTTGGCTGCCACTCTGTTGTTGTTGTTATTATTAAATATCATCCATCATCCCCCTGAGCGGAGCAGTTATTCCTAATTACATTTCGGAAAGATTCAAAGCTTACCCAGTTCTTCCTTGACGGTAATCGGTGACAGCATCTCTTTAGGTTCACCAATACCGGCCTCGTTCTGGGCGCTTACACGGAAGAAGTACTCGTTGTTCAACTTGAGCCCTTGGACAACGTGATGCAAGGATTTGACGAAAGCGACCTTGGCCCAATCTTGCTTTCCTTTCTCGAGCATGTCAACAATGTACCCTCCAATCCTGCTGCCTCCATCGTGGTCGGGTTTCAGCCAGGAGAGCGAGATGCTGTCCTTGGTGATGTCGGTGACGCCCAATTTTTCAGGCGGACCCGGTTTCTCTGCGGATGAAAGTGAGCAGGGGTTAAATTGAGGGGGCGGTCAAAAACGTGCAAATGAAAAGACAACATCAAGGTGCACAGTGCGCTGTTTTAAATTTGAGCATTTTATTGCATGCACGCTGGTGTTGGTAACTCCTAGCTCCTCCAATAGATTTGCACATCGTGAAAGAGCAGGTCAAATATTTTCAAGAGTTGCGTCAAATTTCATCCATAATATAGGTTTTTTGGGTTAGATCGCATAAATATACTTTCAAGAGTGCCATGTAATGGAAGTCGTGAAAGAGCAGGCCAAATTCTTTCAAGAGTCGCGTCCAATTTCATCCATAATACAGTAAAACCTTGGATTGTGAGTAACTTGGTCTGCGAGTGTTTTGCAAGACGAGCAAATTTTTAAATTAAATATTAATTTGATAAACGAGCGACGTCTTGCAATACGAGTAGTGGGTGTATACGCTTTGTCTGCCGAGCGTCACGTGATCACAACTGGTATACGAGTGCTTTGGATTACAAGCACGTTTCCGAAACGAATTATGCTCGCAATCGAAGGTTTTACTGTATAGGTTTTTTGGGTTAGATCGCGTAAATATACTTTCAAGAGTGCCCTGTAATGGAGGTCGTTCTGCAATCAGCATGATTTCAGGGATAGATATACCTCGTCTCTTTTTTTACTTTTACATTGTCTCAAAATCAAATATTTGCATTTAGAAAAAGTGTTTCTGTAAATATCACCTGTGGCTCGGATGGCCTCCTTGCTCTCCACAGGTAAGCCGATGCCAAACTCGTTCTCTCCCATCACACGGAAGTAGTAGAGGCTTCCCTCCTGCAAGTCAGTGACCTTGTAGGCCAAGCGACCGCAGCTGCTTGTTATGCCGACCCACGCCTTCTTGCTTGCCTCCCGCTTCTCAATGTGGTAGTTCCGGACGCGAGAGCCGCCGTCGTTTTCTGGAACGTCCCAGGTGAGGACGATGGAGTTTTTGGTGACTTCTTTAATGACGATGTCACCAGGAGGTCCGGGGGTATCTAGAACCTTAACGCCAAGAGTGACCGACGCACTTCCAACCAAGTTCTGCACGGTGAGTGTGTACTTTCCGGAGTCACTCCTGTTCGCTTTCTCAATTGAGAGTGTGGTTGACGTTCTTGTATTGTTGATACCAGCTCGAATACGAAGATCTGTGTCGGGTTTGCTCCACATGACGTTGGGCGTGGGCTTGCCTTTAAATCCAACTGAGAGTGAGAAGTGGGTACCGGCCTTAACTAAGATTGTTTTCCGCATGTCGTTGTCAAGTTCAATTATGGGTTCTTCTTCCTTCTCTTTAGCCAGGACAGCATCCGTTTTCTCACTGGGATCACTGTTTCCAACTTTATTTATGCAGCGAACCTGGAAGTGATATTCAGCTCCTGCAGTTAGACCTTTTACTGTGTACTCGGTTGCTCTAAGTCCTTGAATAGCCACGATCCATTCGCTGTCTTCAGTCTGCTTGTATTCAACCACATAGGCACTAACTGGAGCGCCGCCATCAAAGAGTGGTTTATTCCAAGTGAGAGACACACTCGTTTTAGTAGAATCAACGATCTTAGGCTTGGATGGTGGAGATGGCAAGAATACTGGATCATCCGCCCGCACAATTGAAGATGTTTCGCTCGGGGCACTGACACCGGCTGCGTTTTCTGCAGAGACGCGGTACTCATAGTCCATCCCTTCTCTCAACCCGGATGCCTTAACTCTGAGGTCGTACACTGGCTTTTTATTGACACGAATCCAACGAAGTCCACTCTTCTCCCTCCTTTCAATAATGTAGCCGGTGATTTCACTACCGCCGTCACTCTCGGGTCTTGACCAATAGATGGTCATGGATTCCTTGGTGATGTTTGTAATTTCGGGCGTGCCCGGCGCAGTCGGGATGGTGTACGGATTCACAGCTTTGATCGGCTCGCCCTCAAGTGCTTCGCCCACGCCATACTTGTTGACCGCCTGAACCCTGAAGATGTACTCGTTGCCCTGCAGCAGCTTCGTAACTTTGCACGACGTCACCTGTAGGTCGCTGCACACCTGTGTCCAGGCAATGCGGCTGGTCTCTCGCTTCTCAACGACGTAGTGGTCGATTTCAGCTCCACCGAGCTCGAGTGGAGCTGCCCAACAAATACTGGCCTTCTCAGCCGTCACACCGGTGATGAGCATCGGTCCAGCTGGTGGCCCTGGACGATCCAACACCCTGCAGTTGATCGCAGCCGTCTTTGTTCCACCAACGTTTTGCAGAGTGAGCACATATTGTCCACTGTCTTTCCGGATGCATTCTTTGATCGTGATGCTGGTGCTGTTGTCGCCTGTCTTGATTTCGCATCGCGCGGTCTCCTCCAGTTCTTTGCCATCCTTTGTCCAGGACACAACGGGCGATGGACGGCCATTGAAATCGGCCGCTATCTTGATGACATCGCCAGCTTTGGTGATGATGACATCCTTGTATTTCAAATCCATCATGATTCGTGGTGACTCGACGTCGTCCTTGACAGTCACGGGCCCAGCTGTGTCGGATGGTTCACTGAAGAGTCCAGCAGCGTTTCTAGCAATCACTCTGAACTCGTATCTGACATCTTCAGTGAGGCCTGTGATGTCAAAGTACGTTTCCTGCACGTTTGTGAAATTGCACTTGAGCCAGCGGCCTTCTGGAAGCTCCTTGCGCTCAATAATATAGCCCGTGACCTTGGCTCCTCCGTCATACTCAGGCTTGGCCCAAGAGAGCGACACAGAGTTTCTGGTGATGTTTGTCACATCCGGGCATCCTGGAGGATCGCATGGGTCTCTGGCTGCTACTTCTTCAGACACTTTGCTGCATTTACCAATTCCGGCGATGTTCTGAGCATACACTCGGTACTCATACATCAATCCTTGTTCCAAGCCAGTTACTTTAATCTCAGTATCCGTGATAAGCCCTTTGTTGACCTTAACCCACAAGATGCTGTTTCTTTCTTTGCGCTCGAGGTGGTACCCAATGACATGGCTTCCTCCATCGTTGACCGGCTCATTCCACGTCACGATCATGAACTCCTTCGTCGCGTGCAGAACTCTCGGCGTTCCCGGGGGACCAGGCTGCTTGAATGGGAATTGTGCGACCACTGATGGAGAATCGATATGTTGACTCTTGCCGTAACGGTTTTCAGAATAGATGCGGAACTGGTATTCCTTTCCAGTGACGAGTTTTGTAACTTTGATGGACGTCCTTGCAACAGTTGAGGAAACTCGTTGCCAGGTAGTGGTGGTGGTTTCTCTTTTCTCAACGATGTAGTTGTTGATCTGGCAGCCTCCGTCGTACTCTGGCGGATCCCAAGACAACGTTACGCTTTCCGCACTAATGTCGTCGATGCGCACTTCTGCAGGAGGACCTGGTTTATCCAGCACAATCACGCTGAGAGGATTGACCTTTGTGCCAGCGCTGTTGGTCAGCACCAGCTCGTAGTGTCCAACATCCTCCCTTGCAGCTTCTTTAATTATAAGTGTAGTGGTTGTCTTTGTTGTCTGTATGTTAACACGAGTGGTCTCCTTAAGAGTCTGCCCTTCCTTCTTCCACTGAATCACAGGCTTTGGCCTTCCGCGGTATGGCACTTCAATCTTGAGATCTCCTCGAGCCTTTACACTGTATGTACTGAACATTACATCCACAGACGGCTCAATCTCAATGTCCTTTGCGATCACCGGCACAGCCAATTGTCTGGGATCACTCTTTCCCTTTTCATTGACCGCTAACACTTGGAAGATGTACTCTTCTCCCTTAGACAAGCCTTGAATAGTCGCTTCGAGTGTCTTTGACTGCGAGCACACCGACCACTTTTCACTGCCCTTGACCTGCATTTCGACGATGTACCCAGTTATTTTACTGCCTCCATCGTGCTCGGGCTTCTCCCATGAGATCGAGGCGCTATTTTTGGTGACATCCAGCAGCGTAACTTTGCCCGGAGGCAACGGATACTCTGCTGCCCTGACCGCTTCGGGAGTATCAGCCGGGATGCCCACGCCATACTCGTTGATTGCTACAACTCGGAAGTAGTAGTGGCAGCCTTCGAGCAGGTCTTCCACTTTGAATGAGGTCTTGTGGCAACTGTTGGTTACCGTCACATAAGCTTTCCTGGTCGACTCCCTCTTCTCAACAATGTATGCGGTAATCTTGGAACCGCCGTCAATAAGCGGAGGGTCCCATGTGACAGAGACGTAACTTTTCGTCACTTCCTTCACCCTGAAGTTGACTGGCGCACTTGGAGAATCTAGGATTCTAACATTGACGAATGCTGACTTCTTCCCACTGCTGTTTTCCAGGTTGAGAGTATATTTCCCACTGTCAAATCTGTTCACGTTGTCAACTACAAGCATTGTGTAAGAGCTGGTGACTTCTATTTGTGCACGGTCACTTAGGTGAATATTGTCTTCTTTTTCCCATCTGACTTCCGGATCTGGTCTTCCCTTTATCGGCACAAAGAGACGCAGCGTTCCACCGGCACGCACTGACACCACCTTGCGGAGGTCGGCGTCAAGTTCGATTTCAGGTGCTTCTAATTTATCGGTCGTAATCACACTCTCGGTCACGTTCGCAGCTTCTCCGACGCCTTCGATGTTCATGGCGCAAATGCGGAACTTGTATTCGGTTTTTTCCTTCAGCTTGGTGACGTGGAGCTTGGTGGATTTTTCCCCACCAGGTGGTGTACACATTACCCAGTCTTCACTGCCGGCCTCAAGGGCTTCAACAATGTATCCCCTGAGGTCCGCACCTCCGTCGTATATAGGTTTTCCCCAGCTGAGAGACACCGAGTTCTTGGTGCTGTCCAAGACTTTAGGATTTGTCGGAGGGCCAGGTGGGAAGGCAGCGTCGCACGCTTTGTAGAATACGGAAGAGCTGCTCGGTTCACCCACACCAGCCGCGTTTTCGGCCGCTATGCGGAACTCGTAGTGATGGCCGTCCATGAGCCCGGTGACTCTGAAGCGCAAATCGTTCAGTCTCTTTTTGTTGCATTTAGTCCACCTTATCCCTTCCTTGTCTCTCTTCTCCAGGATGTAGCCTTCGATTTCTGCTCCACCGTCGTCATCGGGACGTCCCCAGATCACGACCATGGAGTCCTTTGTGATAGTAGTGACCTCGGGGTTTTTCGGCGGTCCAGGTAGATAGAAAGGATTGCGAGCGACCACCGGCTCCGATTCTGCTGGTTCACCAACGCCGTACTTATTCACCGCCATGATGCGGAAGATGTACTCGTTCCCCTCAAGCATCTTGGTAACCTTAGAGCTGCAGGTGACGACTTCAGCGGCCACCTGCGTCCACGACAGCCGGCTCGTTTCTCTCTTCTCAATGATGTAGTGAGAAATGCTCGCCCCGCCGTCTTGCTTGGGAGGATTCCAAGTCAGGTAGCACTTTTCGGCAGTGATGTCGCTCACTTTGATGGGCGCCTCCGGAGGTCCAGGGCGATCCAACACCTTGATGTTAATGTTTACAGTCTTGGTGCCACCCACATTGCTGGCTTCCAGGGTATAGTGTCCAGTGTCAACCCTCATCGCTTCCTTTACAGTTAAAATGGTGTTCTGAATAGTTTTCTTGATTTCCATCCTTGCTGTGGCTTCTTCAAGCTCTTTTCCATCCTTGAACCACTTGACTTCAGGAATTGGCTTGCCGTAAACATCAGCATCAATGATAAAGTTGTCATTGGCATTCACAACGACTGCCTCCTTAAACTTCGGATCCATGGAGATTCTCGGAGCTTCGACTTCATCCCGAGCGGTGATTGCTCCAGTGCTGTCAGATGGCTCGCTCAAGCTGTCAGCGGCGTTTCTCGCAATTACTCTGTACTCGTAACGATTGCCTTCTGTAAGGCCTGTGACCGTAAACATGGTTTCAATGACATTCGTGAAGCTGGCTTTCATCCAGCGACCTTCGGGGAGGTCCTTCTTCTCAACAATGTATCCCGTGATTTTGCTGCCACCATCATAAGCTGGCTTCGTCCATTGCAATGTCACGGAGTTCCTGGTAATCGCGATGGCTTCTGGGCGACCAGGTGGATCGCACGGGTCACGGGCGACATACAGCGTGGATAGTTTGCTCGCCTTTCCAATTCCGACGATGTTTTCTGCGTACACTCGGAACTCATACTCGATTCCGTCGTCAAGATTCGTTGTTTTGAAGCGTGTGTCAGGAATTATGGTTTTGTTCAACTTTGTCCACAGAATGCTGTTCTTCTCTTTGCGTTCAAGATGATATCCTGTGACCGCACTGCCTCCGTCATTGACCGGCATGTTCCACTCAACCACCATACTGTCCCGTGTTATAGCTGTGACAAAAGGTGTTCCAGGAGGACCAGGAATTTTGTACGGGTACTGCACAATGATCGCTTCCGAGTCTAACGATGAGCTTTTGCCATATCTATTTTCAGCAACAATCCTAAATTGGTATTCTGCACCGGTTTTTAATTTTGTGACCTTAATAGTTGTTCTGGCCACTGTGGCAGAAACCATCTGCCAGAGAGTTCCAGTTGTGTCACGTTTCTGTACTATATAATTGCTAATCTGGCAGCCCCCTGAGTATGATGGTGGGTCCCAGCTGAAGCTCACAAAGTCGCAACTAACTTCATCAAACCTAACCGGGCCAACTGGAGGACCTGGTTTGTCAAGGACAATGATGTTGATTTCCTCTGTTTTGGAACCAGCACTGTTCGTTGCGGTGATTTCGTATTTTCCAACATCTTCTTTTGTGCTTTCTTTGATTGTAAGAATTGTTGATGTTTGAGTGTCTTCAACATTTACTCTAGTTGTCTGTTTTAGAGTCTGTCCTTCTTTCTTCCAAATAACTTTGGGCTTGGGACGTCCAAAGATTGGTATCTCTATCTTCAAATCATTTAAAGCCAAAACATTGTAAGAATTGAATGCAAGCTTCATGTCTGGAACAAATGTCAAATCCTTTGCAATGACTGGCACCGCTAATTGCCTTGGCTCACTTTTGCCTTTTTCATTGAATGCAATTATTCTGAAGAAATATTCCTCTCCAGAGCTTAGGTTTGAAATGATAGCGTCAGTTGTCTTGGACTGGGCTGCAGTTCCCCAGCTCTCGCTGCCCTTGGCTTGCATTTCGACAATATAGCCCATTATCTTACTGCCACCGTCATGTTCAGGCTTCTCCCAGCAGAGGGAAGCGGTTTTCCGTGTCACGTCCATTACGGTTACTTTCCCTGGAGCGAGAGGAGGCTCCGATGCTTTTACAGCCTCGACTGTGTCGACAGGCACACCGAGGCCGTACTCGTTTTCAGCCATTACCCTGAAGTAGAAGATTCCTCCCTCGAGGAGATTGTGCACCTTGAAGCTGTTCTTGTGGCACTGTGTGGTGATGCTGGCATACGCCTTCCTCGTGGACTCGCGCTTGTCAATAACGTAGTTTTTAATTCTTGCTCCTCCGTCAATCGCTGGAGGCTCCCAGGTCAGAGTTGCTGAGTCCTTGGTGATGTCCTTCACGGTAAGGTTGAGTGGAGGACCTGGAGTATCAAAGACCTTGACGGACACGAAAGCTGACTTGGTACCAGCGCTGTTTTCAAGGTTGAGGACATATTTTCCAGCATCGTACCTATCGCAGTTGTCAATAGAAAGTGAGGTGTAGTTAAGTCCCCTTTCGATTTGTGCCTTATCAGAGATTTCATTGTCATCCTTGAGCCATTTAATTTCAGGAACTGGCCTTCCCCTAAATGGAATATGAATGCGAATTGAGTTTCCAGCTCTTACTGCAATACCCTTTCTAAGTTCTGAATCCAATTCTATCTCAGGCGGATCGATCTTTTCTTCAGGCTTCACGGTGCCCGGAAGGGCGACGGGTTCGCCAACGCCTGCTTTGTTGAGAGCGCACACCCTCAGCCTATACTCTTGAAGCTCGACGAGCTTTCCAATCTCCAGACGAGTGACACGCAGTCCTGTTGGTGGAGTGCACATCTTCCATTCGTCCTCCTCACCCGTACAGATTTCTACAATGTACCCCTGAATGTCACTGCCACCGTCATAGACAGGTTTGCTCCAGGCAAAGGTCACTGACGATTTTGTCGTATCGACCACGTATGGATTGGTCGGGGGTCCTGGCTTAAAGATCGGATCGCATGCGCGGCTATAGGGAGATGGCTGACTTGGTTCACCTATGCCTGCTGCATTTTCAGCCGACACCTTGAATTCGTAATTATGATCCTCCATTAGCCCTGTGACACGGAAGCGTAAGTCAGTCACCCTGCGTTTATTGCACTTCACCCACCTAATTCCATCCTTGTCCCTCTTTTCAACAATGTATCCAACAATCTCACTCCCACCGTCAGTGTCTGGCCTTCCCCAGCAAACTGTCATCGAGTCCTTTGTTATATTGGTCACTTCGGGTGCCTTTGGAGGCCCAGGTGGTATATATGGGTTTTTGATAATGACGGGTGCAGATTCTAGAGGTTCTCCAACACCAAATTTGTTGATTGCCATGATGCGGAAAATGTATTCATTGCCTTCGAGCAGCCTTGTTACTTTCACGGAGGTGGTTACAACTTCAGACGCTACCAACGTCCAAGCCAGGCGGCTGGTTTCTCTCTTTTCAACAACATAATGCGAAATGTCGCTACCTCCATCTTGAGCTGGCGGATTCCAGGCAAGTGAACATTTCTCTGCTGTGACACCTGTGACAACTACGGGTCCTTCAGGAGGTCCTGGTCTGTCTAGAACCTTGACATTGATGGAGCATGTTTGTGTTCCACCAACATTAGATACTTGTAAGACGTAATTTCCTCCGTCCACTCTAATTGCGTCCTTCACTATAATTAGAGCCTTGAAGTCAGCATCTTTATTCTCAAGTCGTGCAGATTCCTCCAGTTCTTTGTCATCTTTGAACCACTGAATGGTAGGCATAGGTTTTCCACGGATGTCAGCCTCAATTTTAAATGTCTCGCCAGCATTGACAACAAACTTCTCTCTGTATTTAGGATCGATTGAGATTCTTGGTGGCTCCACTTCATCCCGAGCTGTGATTGCACCAGTGCTGTCTGATGGTTTGCTGTACGTGTCAGCAGCATTCTTCGCAATAACTCTAAAGTCATATCGCTCATCTTCTGTCAGTCCGGTCACCGTGAACTGAGTCTCAATTACATTGGTAAAGCTGGCCTTCATCCACCTTCCTTCAGGGAGATCCCGCTTCTCAACAATGTAACCTGTCACCTTGCTGCCACCATCATACTCTGGCTTGGTCCACTGCAGCATCACTGAATTTCTGGTGATGACGATGGTGTCAGGTTGACCAGGAGGGTCGCATGGGTCACGGGCGACGAACAGCTCAGACACCTTGCTCACTTTTCCAATTCCCACGATGTTCTGTGCATAGACGCGGAACTCATACTCGATGCCTTCGTCGAGGTTGGAGTTCTTGTATTTGGTGTCCTGGATTAACGTCTTGTTCAGTTTTGTCCAGAGGATGCTGTTCTTCTCCTTGCGCTCGAGGTGGTAGCCGAGAACGTTGCTGCCTCCATCGTTGACTGGCTCATGCCACTGCACGACCATTGTGTCCTTTGTGACCGCTGTGATGAATGGCGTGCCGGGTGGACCAGGTGCCTTGTATGGATATTCCGCAACAACGGATTCGGAATCAAGGGCAAAGCTTCTGCCATAACGGTTTTCAGCGAAGATGCGGAATTGATATTCCGCTCCCTTCTTGAGTTTTGTAACCTTGGCAGTAGTCCTCGCAACAGTCGCTGACACCAGCTCCCAGTTAACTGTCGTGGTGTCACGTTTTTGAACAACATAGTTTGTAATCTGGCAGCCGCCTGTATATTGTGGAGGCTCCCAAGAAATTGTTATAGACTCAGCACTTATGTCATCTAGCTTTACTGGTCCAGTTGGTGGGCCTGGTTTATCCAGGGTTATGATTTCAACATTTATTGTTTTCTGGCTTGCAGGATTGGTAACAGTAATTGTATACATGCCAGCATCATCTCGTGTTGCTTCCTTAATGCTGAGAATGGTAAAGTTCTGTACTTCAGTGGCATTCAATCTGGTTGTTTGTTTAAGAGACTGTCCATCTTTTGTCCATGCCACCGTTGGTTTCGGTCTTCCATATATGGGAATTTCCACCTTCAAATCTTCTCCAGCAATGACGCTGTAACTGCTGAAAGCCGCCTTGATATCTGCATCAACAAAAAGGTCTTTGGCTATGACTGGCACACCCAGTTGTCTTGGATCACTTTTTCCCTTTTCATTCACGGCCATGACACGGAAGTGATATTCTTCACCCTGCGTAAGGTTTAGAATTTTTGCATCCAGGTTCTTTGTAGTTACACACACCGACCACTTATCACTGCCCTTTGGCTGCATTTCTACGATGTACGATGATATTCTGCTGCCTCCATCGTGTTCGGGCTTCTCCCATGAAAGCGAGACACTGTGCCTGGTCACGTCGACCACTGCTACTTTTCCCGGTGGTTGAGGAACTTCGGATGCTTTCACAGCATCTGTGGTTTCAGCAGGCAATCCAATGCCATGCTCGTTTTCAGCTGACACTCTGAAGTAGTAGTTGCAGCCTTCTTGGAGCTGGTCAATCTTCCAAGATGATTTGTGACAGTTGGTAGCAACAGCTGCATATGCCTTCCTGGTGGATTCACGCTTTTCAATTATGTAGTTCTTCACCTTTGCACCGCCATCAATAGCAGGAGGCTCCCACGTGAGGGTAACAGAATCCTTCGTGATCTCCCTGATTTTCAGGTGTTCTGGTGGACTTGGTGTATCAAGGACCCTCACAGTCACAAATGCCGATTTACTTCCACTGGCATTCTCTCCCGTGATTATATATTTGCCACTGTCAAATCTGTTGACGTTGTCAATGACCAGCAGAGTATAGCTGTCAGTCGTGTCAATTTGTGCAGTTTCTCTAATTTCACCATCTGCCTTCGTCCACTTCACTTCTGGTGGTGGATGCCCACGAATAGGAATGAAGAGTCTTAAGGAATTGCCTGCACGAATGCTGATGACTTTGCGTAGATCAGCATCGATGTCAAGATCTGGTGCTTCCAATTTTTCTTCAATCAAAACCATGCCTGGAATATCAGCATGCTCTCCAACACCGACTTTATTTATGGCAAATACGCGGAACTTGTACTCCTTCTTTTCCACAAGCTTCCCAACTTCGTACGTCAATTCTCTGATTCCTGTTGGTGGTGTACACGTTGTCCATTCAACCTCATCAGCCTGGCACTTTTCAATTACATACCCATCTATGTGACAGCCACCATCATAAATGGGCTTGCCCCAGGTCAATGTAGCAGATGACCTTGTTGTATTGATGACCTTGGGGTTGTTGGGTGGGCCTGGTTTGTAAATTGGATCATTGGCTCTGTAATACACGGAAGCAGAGCTTGGTGCTCCTATGCCAGCGGCATTTTCTGCAGACACTCTAAATTCATAATCATGGCCTTCTTGCAGACCAGTTACACGCAAACGCAGCTCATAAATTGGGCGCTTGCTACATCTTGTCCATCTAAGACTATCTTTGTCACGTTTTTCCAGGATATAGCCAGTGATTTCACTTCCCCCATCACTAACGGGTCTTCCCCATGTGACAATCATGGAATCCTTCGTAATTGTAGTAACTTCAGGCTGCTTTGGTGGATCAGGAACAACGTATGGGTTCCTGGCAGACACAGAATCTGACTCCAGTGGTTCACCAACACCATATTTATTGACAGCCATAACACGGAAAATGTACTCATTTCCTTCAAGCAGTCTGGTGACTTTGCAGCTGAGTGTCTGGATTTCGGACTGCACGAGAGTCCACACTAACCTGCTCGTCTCTCTCTTCTCAACAACGTAATAAGAAATGTCACTTCCGCCATCTTGCTTTGGTGCATTCCAAGACAATGTGCATTTTTCTGCTGTGATTCCTGTTGCATCCAGAGGACCTTCAGGCGGGCCAGGCTTATCCAGGACCTTCACGTTAACCGTAACGGACTTTTCTCCTCCCACGTTCTTGAGCAGCAGAACGTATGGGCCGCTATCGACACGAATGGCTTCTTTAACCATAAGTGACGTGTTGAAATCTGTGCTCTTAATGTCGAGCCGTGCCGTATTTTCCAGCTCTTTGTCTCCTTTGAACCACTGCATTGTTGGGATTGGTTTTCCGTAGACATCGGCTTCGATCTTGAATACTTCGTCCGCACTGACAACAATTGTGTCCCTATATTTTGGATCCATTGCTACTGTCGGTGGTTCGACCTCATCCCTTGCAGTAATTGGTCCAGTGCTGTCAGAAGGCTCACTGAAAATGCCTGCAGCATTTCTTGCGATGACTCTGAATTCGTATCTCGTTTCCATTGTTAATCCAGTCACTGTAAACTCCGTTTCGGTGACATTGGTGAAGCTGGCCTTCATCCAGCGCCCCTCGGGAAGTTCTTTCTTCTCTACAAAGTACCCCGTGATTTTGCTGCCACCGTCATAAGCTGGTTTGGTCCACTTCAGTGTTACAGAGTTTCTAGTCACAATGACTGCTTCTGGGCGACCTGGTGGATCACATGGATCGCGAGCAACATACAATTCAGATAGCTTGCTCGGCTTTCCTGTGCCAACAATGTTTTGTGCATACACACGGAACTCATATTCAATTCCCTCGTCAAGCCCCGTGGTCTTAAGATGTGTGTCTTGAATTAAAGACTTATTTATTTTTGACCACAGAATGCTATTCTTTTCCTTGCGCTCTAAGTGGTAACCAAGTACCTTGGTGCCACCGTCATTCACAGGTTCATTCCAGTTGACCACCATGCTGTCCTTAGTGGTATGTGTGACGTACGGTGTTCCTGGTGGACCTGGTAGCTTGTATGGATATTGCGCAAATATAGAATCTGAAAGCAAGAAATTACTCTTTCCGTATCTGTTCTCTGCTGCAACACGGAACTGGTATTCCGTGCCAGTCTTTAGGTGGCTAACTTTAATCGTTGTTCTTGCAACAGTGCTTGAAACGCCCTGCCAAACAGTCGTCGATGTGTCTCTCTTTTCAACGATGTAGTTATTTATTTGACAGCCTCCCTGGTATTCTGGTGGCTCCCAGGAGATGGTAATACTTTCCGCCGTTACATCGTCGAACTTTATTGGTCCAGTCGGTGGTCCAGGCTTATCCAATACAATGATCTGAATTGGTTGTTCTATTGCTCCAGCAGAATTGGCTAATTTTATAGTATATTGACCAACATCATCTCTACTTGCTTCTTTAATGGTTAGCACTGTGTTCTTGTTTGTATTTTCTACATTCACGCGGGTTGTCTGCTTCAGTGTCGTATTTTCCTTCAGCCACGTAATAGTTGGTTTAGGTCGGGCGACAAAAGGCACATCAACCTTCAGATCTTCGCCGGCGAGTACGCTGAACGTTGTAAACATCAGTTTTAATGTCGGTACAATGACCAAATCTTTGGCTACAACAGGGACTCCAAGCTGCCTTGGATCACTGGTACCTTTATCATTTTTAGCAGAAACGCGGAACATGTACTGTTCCCCTGCAGTTAGACCAGCGATCTGTGCATCGGCTGTCTTCGTGGTGGCACAAGTTGTCCACTTCTCGCTGCCCTTTGCTTGCATTTCTACAATGTATCCAATAATCCTGCTTCCACCATCGTGCTCGGGCTTCTCCCATGAAAGAGAAACACTGTTCTTGGTAACATCGGTGACGGTAATCTTTCCAGGTGGGAGAGGTCTTTCTGAGATTTTAATGGATTCTGGTGTCTTTGCTGGAAGGCCAATACCATACTCATTCTCAGCTAGCACACGGAAGTAGTAATTTGCACCCTCCTGAAGGTTCTCGATCTTCCAGCTTGTCTTGTGACAAGAAGCTACGACGGTCGCGTACGCCTTTCTGGTAGACTCGCGCTTTTCAACAATGTAGTTTTTGATCTTTGAGCCGCCGTCGATGGTTGGAGGCTCCCAAACCAAAAAGACTGAATCCTTCGTGATTTCTTTGACCATGAGATTTATCGGCGGTCCAGGTGAATCAAGCACTCTCACAGAAACGAAGGCAGTCTTACTGCCAGCACTGTTTTCTAAAGTAAGATTGTATCTTCCACTGTCAAATCTGTTGACATTGTCAATAACAAGCATCGTGTAGGAATCAGTGTTGTCAATTGTTGTCCTTTCCATTGGTTGACCATCTTCTCTCGCCCACTTAACTTCTGGCACCGGTCTTCCTTTAATTGGAACGAACAATCGTAGAGTGCAGCACGCTCTGAGGACAACAACCTTGCGGAGGTCAGCATCCAACTCAATTTCAGGTGGAAGCAATCTGTCTTCTGCCTTTACCACTCCTGGAATCAGTGCGGGCTCTCCTGCTCCTTCAGAATTCACTGCAGAAATGCGAACTTTGTACTCTGTATTTTCCTTTAATCCTGTGATGGTGTATTTCTGTGCCAGAACGCCATTTGTTGGAGTTGCCACCTTCCATTCGTCTGCCTCAGGCAAGGTTGTCTCTACAATGTAACCTGTTATTTCTGCCCCTCCATCGTAAACAGGCTTGTTCCATGCAACTGATATGGATGACCTGCTGGTATCGGTGACCCGTGGGTTGGCTGGTGGACCTGGCTTGAACACAGCATCGCTAGCTTTATAAAATGGACTGCTGTTGCTTGGCAAACTTTGTCCTGCAGCATTCTCAGCAATTACTTTAAATTCATACTCATGGCCCTCAGTTAGACCCGATACTTTAAAGCGCAAGTCAGTAACTGTCCTCTTGTTACATTTTACCCATCGTAAGCCAGCTTTGTCACGTCTTTCCACAATGTATCCCGTTATTTCGCTCCCACCATCCGATTCAGGTCTTCCCCAACAAACGACCATGGAATTATTTGTCACGGTGGTAACCTCTGGAGATTTAGGTGGACTGGGAGGCACAAACGGATTAACAGCAAGCGTTGGATCAGATTCAAGTGACTCTCCTACACCGTATTTGTTCACTGCCATTATGCGGAAGATATATTCATTTCCCTTGAGAAGCTTCAGGACCTTGAACTTGGTTAACTGCACGTCTGTGGCCACGTGCGTCCAAGCCAATCTGCTTGTTTCACGTTTCTCAATCAGGTAATAGTCAATGGGTGCTCCGCCATCTGACAGTGGAGGTCTCCACTCGATAACAGCCTTATCTTCTGTAACATCCGATACAATAACAGGTCCTTCTGGTGGACCTGGCCTATCCAAGACTTTCACGTTGAACACATGCCTCACTGAACCACCTGGATTAGATGCAGTCAAGGTGTATGCGCCGCCATCTAACCTGATTGAATCCTTGTTCACAACAACTGTACTGTAGTCACTTATTTTCGTTTCGAGTCTGCCACTGTCCTCAAGGTCTTTCCCATCCTTGGTCCAAGTCAGTGTTGGCGGAGGACGGCCAGTGACGTCAGCTTCAAGTTTGAATATATCTCCAGCCTTGACAGTGACGACGTCTTGGAATTTGGCGTCACACAGTATCCTTGGCTCATCAATGTCGTCGAGGCAGGTAACAGGGTCAGAAGGCTCGGAGGGCTGGCTTATAGATCCGGCTGCATTACGGCAAATCACGCGGAATTCGTACATCTCACCCTCACTTAGTCCGCTCACTGTAAATTCAGTTTCGAGTATGTTGCTGAAGTTTGATTTTAGCCAACGGCCAGCTGGTAGGTCTCTCTTCTCCACCATGTAGCCTGTGATCTTGCTGCCTCCATCATATTCTGGTTTGGTCCAGTTCAATAAAACAGAATGCCTGTTGAAGTTTGCTATTGTAGGCTTTCCAGGTGGATCAACTGGATCAAGAGCATAGACGGGATCAGAAGATTTACTCGGTTTACCCTTGCCTGCAATGTTTTCTGCACTCACTCGGAATTCATAGGCAATTCCATCAGTGAGTCCTGTTGTTTTGAAGGTGTTTCCAATAAACAATCCCTTTGTTATCAACTGCCAAAGGATGCTGTTTCTTTCCTTTCTCTCGACGTGATATCCAAGTATTTTGCTTCCACCGTCATTAATGGGTTCGTTCCACGTGATTGTCATTGTATCCTTCGTGATGCCAATGATAGATGGTGTTCCTGGAGGCCCGGGGACTTTGAAGGGGAAGTTTGCAAACACAGATTCAGAATTTATTGATGGTCCGGACCCATATCTGTTTTGGGCCTTAATTCTGAACACGTACTCACTGCCTTTTGTAAGACGAGTAGCTTTGAATGTGGTTCTGATGACAGTCGATGCAAGTTCTACCCACGTTGTAGTCTTTGTCTCGCGCATTTCAATGATGTAATTGTTGATGGGCACACCACCATCATCATTGGGAGGTTCCCAAGACATGATGATGTATTCTGCTGAGATTTCGTCAAATTTAATGGGTCCTTTCGGTGGTCCAGGAATGTCATGAACCAGCACTGTCAGCATCTCAGTCACTTCACCGACCGAGTTTGTGGCTTTGATGTTGAAAATTCCTGCATCTGCCCTGGTGCATTCAATGACATTAAAGACAGTGGAGGTAGCAGTGTTTTCAATGTTAATTCTTTGTGTCTGCCTGAATTGTTCGGCGCCCTTAAACCACGTCACCGTGGGTTTAGGACGACCTTCAACTGGAATTTCTACCTTGATGTTTTCACCAGCCTTGGCCAAGACTGTTTGTTGATAAACAGTGCGCATATCCAACTTCGGAAGAGAGGTCTGCTCCTTCACAACGGTTGGCTTACTTTCACGGGGATCGCTTGTACCGGCACTATTCGTTGCCTTAACACGGAACGTGTACTCTTCATTTTCATTCAGGTTTTTGACAACAAACTCAAGGTTCTTACAACTTCCAACCGGTATCCATTTTTCCACATCTTTCCGCTGAGCTTCCAGAGTGTACCCTGTTATCTTTGAGCCACCATCATGCTCTGGTTTAGGCCATGCCAGGGAAACAGAAGACTTTGTTATATCGGTGACATGCAGACGCTCTGGAGGTGATGGGGCCTCTGAGGCCTTGATGGGATCAGATGTCTCTGCTGGTACTCCAATTCCAAACTCGTTTTCAGCTAAGACTCTGAAATAGTAATCGCAACCTTCAGACAGATTGGTAATCTTCAGGGAGGTCTTCTGGCAGCTTGTAGTAATTGTCGAATAAGCCTTACGTGTGGATTCTCGCTTTTCAACAATGTAATTCGTCACTGGAGAACCTCCATCAATCACGGGAATGTCCCAGTGAATGATAATGTAGTCCTTGGTAACTTCTCTTGCTTTTAGATTAACCGGTGGTCCGGGAGAGTCCAGAACTCGAACGTTAACGAAGCCGCTTTTCTTTCCTGCTGCGTTCTCTAGGCAAATTGTGTACTTTCCAGAATCGTCCCGATTGCATTCTGGCACCAGCAGCATTGAATATGACTCTGTCACCTCGATGTGCGCCCGTGCCTTAATAGGAGCATCGCCCTTCAGCCAAGCAACTTCTGGAGTAGGACGGCCTCGGATGGGGACAAAAATACGGATCGTTGTGCCTGCCCTCAGCACCAGCGTTTTTCTTAGGTCGGCGTCCAGCTCAAGGTCTGGGACTTCTTCCCGTTCCTTGATTTCAACGACACCATCGACTTCCGCGGGCTCGCCAGCACCTTCGGCATTCACTGCTCTCACTCGGAAATGGTATTTTCCTCCAGACAGAAGATTGGACACAACAAACTCGGTAATTCTGAGTGTAGCTCCAGTGGTGCTCTTGACCCACTTTTCCTCGTCCTCTTTTCTGTGCTCTACAATATAACCAGTGATCTCCAAGCCGCCGTCGTATGATGGTCTTCCCCAAGTAAATGTAGCTGTGGTTTTCGTTGTGTCGGTGATTTTCGGATTGGTCGGCGGTCCAGGAACAACTGCAAAAATAAAAATAAAAAGACATCCAATTTAAAAACAAATAATTTAAAACGATAAGCATTGAATGGGAATGAGAGGTGGCTGGTTGAGTTGGGTGAGTCAGAGCTCAGAGCTAGAACTCCTGAGATCGTGGGCCTGAATCCAGGTTTCAGCCATCCTTGAATAAACTAGGGTACTCAATATTGATTTGAAGCTTTCGTGACTGCAGGAATCCATACTCTTTGGTTCTTTCGGTAAAGTCACGTGACTTTACCAAAATAACCAAAGAGTATAGGCTACTCAAGTGACGTGAGCTGGCGGTATCAGCCCAGTCATAAATGACTGAACAATAATACATAATTTAAAATGAGGTCTTTTACTTCATTCATCTGTCAATTTGTGAGAATTAATTTCGGTTTAAATGACGTGGGGTTTGACATGTCGTGCGTTTAAAATGAGATCAATAATTATTTTTAAGTTATAGAAGTAGTTCCATGTTGTTATCTTCCGCCGTTGTTTTCTAACGCACGCGATTCTCCACGAATGTTCCACGTGGGAATGTATTCCCCTCTTTTACGTGATGCTAGTGAGTAAAAAAGTAAAACAAAAAGTAAAGAAAGGTAAAAAAAAAGGCTAAAGAAAATACGGAAAAGCCAAGGGGTATGAAACAGAGCGGTGTCGAGTACTCACAGGCCTGCTCCTTGGTAGACACGGGGTGTGACGGCTCGCTTGGTTCTCCAATGCCAGCCTTGTTTTCGGCCGACACGCGGAACTCGTACTCGTTGCCTTCGAGAAGCCCAGGGATTTTATACCTCAGGTCGGCGATGGCATTCTTCGTCACTCTGACCCACCGCAAACCCTTCTTCTCTTTGCGCTCCACGATGTAACCTATGATTTCGCTTCCACCGTCAAACGACGGTCTCTTCCAGGAAATCGTCACCGTGCTCTTGGTAACGTTGGTCACCTCTGGTGCATTCGGTGGACCCGGGCGACCTGTAATTAATGATGACACAAAAAAAAATCATGTTTGTTAAAAGATGCCAATAATTCAAATGCTTAAAATAAGTGAACACCAATTACTAAGGAAAAATCAATTCACCATCCCTCTCTCGGCAATTTAATCAATTGCCATGATTCAGGGTTCCAATTTTATTCGAGAATATATATTTTTGTAATGCATATTGAAACAGGTGGTATAGTGCCTGCAGTGTCTGCAAGAGTGAAATAAACCCATTACATACAACATATCTGACCCCTGATTCAAAGCTTTCGTGACTGCAGGAATCCATACTCTTTGGATCTTTCGGCTATCGTGATTTTCACCTGAAGACGGGCGCTTGTGTTGCGTCCGAAACGTCGTGAATTATTTTGTTTCATTTCTACCTACGTGACTTTACTGAAAGAACCAAAGAGTATATCTGACCCCCCCCCCATCACCTTGAGCTTAGGAATTTACATAGATTGATTAATCAGTTCGATTGGCCCCAGTAAACCCCACCGACACATATAGTAAAAATCCTCACCGAATCTGTTCTCCACCTTCACCGGTTCAGACTGAACAGGCTCGCCAACACCATACTGATTGACAGCAGATACGCGGAAGATGTACTCATTCCCCCGGATGAGCTTTTGTGCATGGTACATGCAATTTTCCACACCCTCAACCACCAGGGTCCACAGCAGACGGCTGGTTTCACGCTTCTCGATAATATAGGACTTCACGGGAGAGCCTCCGTCTTCCGCCGGTGGTGACCAATTGAGGGTCACCTTCTCTGCGGAGATGTTGCTGAGCTCAATTGGCCCTGGAGGTCCAGGGATATCAAGGACGGTCACCTTAACATTCTCTTGTTTGGTTCCAAATGGATTGCTGGCAGTGATGGTGTATTCCCCGGAATCCTTTCTCGTGGAGTACTTCACGTGCAGGGTGGAGGTCGTCGTTGTTTCGTCGATGTTTACAATGTCAGACTGCTTGAAGTCCTTTCCGGCCTTCGACCAGCCCGACGTTGGAAGTGGTTTACCGGTGATTGAAATGGCTGAAAGCACAATTGTGTCACCAGCCCTCACCGTGAGGCCATCCTTCACCTTTGCATCTATGACAATGGCAGGAGGCTCTGCAATACAAAATGAATAACAGCACAGTTTATTAGAAGAGTCAATGCGTAAAATGTATTTAAAAGATAAAGGTACAGCCCTGGAATTGCTTCCGCACACCAGAAGGGCTTCCCATAGAAGGAGGTATAGGGAGGCCCTAAAAATTAGTATTTTTGATCTTACAGGCTGGTCTTGGAAGAGGTGGGGGTACCCACACTTTACCCCACTACACATGCCCTACCGATTGACTAACTGTGTTTTAATACTGCTGGGTGGGCAGATGTAGGGAACATTTCAGAAACTTGCCAATTCTTTCAGCTATCATGCTGAGAGATCGAACCAGCGACCTCTGGATTGCAAGTCCAGTGTGCTAGCCATTAAAGGGTAATGTCGTAGAAAAAAAAATACATTTCAATACGTTTTTTCCAGCATTAATTGAATTCGTCAGTTGTCAATGACACACCAGCAACTGTGAAGGAAGAACAAAACGTAAACATACCATATTCGTCCTTGCATATGATGGTTCCAGTCGTTTCAGACGGTGGGCTGATAGCGCCGGCGGCATTCTTCGCTTTAATGCGGAAGTCGTACTGACAGCCCTCTATGAGGTCGGTGACGGTGTAGGCACACTCCTGTACATTGGTGTGGTTCGCCTTCATCCAGATCTTGGACGGGATGTCCCGTCGTTCGATCAAGTAGCCGGTGATCATGTGGCCCCCGTCGTACTTTGGCTCTGTCCACATGAGGGTCACGGAGCTCCTTGTCAGGTTGATTACTTCGGGCTTGCCGGGGGCATCTGCGGGCAAAACGAACAAAAAATGGAGCAATTGTGTTTTCAGATTTTTTTTATATTTGCATCGCTTTTTTTAATGCACGGATTAAAAGAGCTGTTGTATGCCCGCATCTTGATTTAAAATGTCGAGTCATATTACACCCACGTATTGTTCTCACTAAGACATGTACAATATATAGTGTAATAAAAATAACCATAATGAAAATATATGATTAATACATTACCGTTTTCAAATGAGAATATGTATGTTTTTTTTTTATAAATATTACATGTATAGGCCAATGCATTGTGAGAATGTTTTCTTTTTATAACTAGCCTTAAAATGCTGCATTCCGTTTAATGTATGGTCTATTAGTTGTCACTCATATTCTTGAGATATTCAACTGTGACCCGACTTCCTTTACATCCATTTGAAATTACGTTTGCATGCAGTAAATTACGTTTTTATTACATCACTGCACTTGCACTGCGGCAAATGTGTCTCCTTGCGTTCCGGTGCCTTTTTGGAGGGTGCACGAATTGCAATCGTTGCAGAACACTCACCGATCTGATCGAGGGCTGTGACTGGATGCGTTGGCAAGCTTGGTTTTCCGACACCGGCTAAGTTGATGGCCATGACCCTGAACTCATACTCGAGACCTTCGGTGAGGCCTGCCACTCTGTACTCGCGCATTCTCAATGGATTGGCGGATGCTCTCTTCCACATGAGGCTGTTCTTTTCTTTGAATTCAACGTGGTAGCCTGAGACACAATGAGAAGAGAATGGGACATTTTGGGGGTTAAAAGTTACATTCCAACATAGCCTTTCACAAAATAATAATTCACTCGTTTTACATCTGAGTATTCATTGTCATGCTTATTTCACTTGTGTTTATTAGAATAACATTTCTAAGACTCCTGTCGCATCGGAATTACGATCACGTATATTTACAATTATATTACATCACATGAAAAAAACACTTAAATTAAAACAGCAGATGACTTAAATGTACCTCTTCTTGGTTCTTTCGGTAAAGTCACGTAGAAGGGAAGTAATAAAATAATAAAAATAAAACATAATAAAATCAAATAATTCTCACGACGTTTCGGCTACAACGCAAGCAGCCGTCTTCAGGTGAAGAATGAGACAC
Source organism: Lampetra planeri (assembly GCF_965212315.1). Lineage (NCBI taxonomy): Eukaryota > Metazoa > Chordata > Hyperoartia > Petromyzontiformes > Petromyzontidae > Lampetra > Lampetra planeri. The sequence goes on along the minus strand of NC_136127.1, from coordinate 9,451,619 downwards.
TGCCAAGCTAGGAGCTTATATATAAGCTGAGTTGGAGGTGGAAGAAGAAGAGAGCCTTAACAAAAGAATGTGCATATCAAGAGGAATTTAGCAAGGGAGGGCATTAACATGCCCTCCCTTTGTTAGTGCTACCCCCCCCCTCCCTTTGGTGCTGCTGATCCTGCATGATGAATGGGCATAATATGACTTTGAAACCCCCCCGCCCACCTCCTACGCATTTTCCATGAATATGCTAAATTCCTCTTGATATGCACATTCTTTTGTTAAGGCTCTCTTCTTCTTCCACCTCCAACTCAGCTTATATATAAGCTCCTAGCTTGGCAGTGTCTCATTCTTCACCTGAAGACGGCTGCTTGCGTTGTAGCCGAAACGTCGTGAGAATTATTTGATTTTATTATGTTTTATTTTTATTATTTTATTACTTCCCTTCTACGTGACTTTACCGAAAGAACCAAGAAGATGAATTCCTGCAGTCACGAAAGCTTTAAATCGAAAATTAAATGTACCTGTACACAAACTCCGTATATAAAATGTACCTGTAATTGGCGACCCTCCTGTACGTCTTGGATCATTCCAAGCCAATGATACGGAGTCATGCTTAATGCTGATGATCTCTGGCGGTGGTGGTGCATCTGGAACATCTGCACAACAGAAAACAGAGAGAAACCTTAGACAATGGCGCTGAATAGTTAATTTCGTGGCGAAGAGAAATACTTTTGATTTTTTTTTAGTAACAATCCCTTTGTGAATGATAATTCTAATACAATAATTACCAAATGGATGCTTCGCGATGATTGGATCAGACTTGAGCCCTTCGCCAACACCGTATTTGTTCTCGGCGGACACTCTGAAGATGTACTCTGAGCCCTCGTTCAGCCTCGTCACCCTGTAGTTGGTCTTCTGTACTGCGGACGCACTCGTGACCCACTTATTGGTGGTGGAGTCCCTCTTCTCGAGGACGTAGTTGGTGATCTCCGAGCCACCGTCATCCTTCGGCACGCCCCAAGACACCGTCATGGCGTCGGCCGTCACCTCGTCGAAGTGGAATGGAGCCGTTGGTATGCCCGGTTTACCTACCACCTTAATGAATATGTTTGACTCCTTAGTTCCAGCCGAATTCTTCAAGGTGATTACGTACTTCCCGGCATCAGATTTCTGGCAGTCGCGGACGTAGAGTGTGGTGTTCACCGCGGAAGCCTCGACGGATACGCGTGTGTTTTCAAACTCTTGATCCTCTCCCTTCTTCCAGGTGATGGTGGGTGCTGGCTTGCCGATAACTGGGAACTTGAGACGGAAGCTGCTGTTCTCCTTGGCTATGTAGGTCAGGTCTGGCAGGTCTCGGAGGTCAATATTGGGAATAACTGTGGGAGGAAAACAAACGATCTTAAAAAAACATATATCGTGGTTTACATCATGGACAGGCATGGATAGACTACCATATTTTTGCGAAAAAATGTGACGATAATAATCATAACGGTTGGAATCATACTATGTATCTCAATATCGCATGCACATTTCTACAATCGCATCAACTCAAATCATAATGTTGCACACATAACCATTTATTTGTTTAATTACAAGTGGCAATATATTGTAACAAAAAATGGAACTGACTTATGTGGTCTTTGGCCACAATGGTGATTTCTCTGGGCGCGCTGGCGCCGGCGTCGTTGATGGCGCGCACTCGGAAGGTGTACTCGTGCCCTTCCTCGAGGTCCCTGATGGGGTACTGCATGTTCTTGGCCCGCATAATCTCCTTCCACTTGTCCTCCTTCTCCAGTTTGTCAACTGTGTACGCAGTGATCCTGCTGCCTCCGTCGCTGAATGGCTTCTTCCAGGTTAAATTGCAGTAGCTTCGTGTCACCACAGCCGCCTTCAAATCCACAACGGGCCCAGGTTCCTCTGCAATGCGAATAAAGGATGCGGTGATTAGATTGATTTATTATTTATTTATGTATTGCGCAACGGGATTGCGAGACGCACATTCATTCAGCCAACTGTTGCCGCCAACTTACGTAAATGCAACATACATTTTGTAGATCATTTCACCAAAGATAATTTTTGCGAAGTCTCTGTCAGGTGCACCGGTGGCTTTAGTGGGGTCAGAAGCACTGAGCCAGCACTGCTGAGACCCTGGGTTCAGATTCGGGTCTCAGCCGAATTGCATCATGAAACTGGGTCCTCAAGTGTAACTAACTGATGGTCTCAGCTCGTTCACCAATAAACGCATAGACGATAGAGAACGCCAAATTTGAATTTCAACTTAAAATTGGCAAAATTCTAGGTGTGGGAATGTTCTGAAAATGGTTTGACTTTTCATCCTATTAACAATGCACCATCAGAGGATGAGAGCTCGGGGTAAGCATTTACACCAATGGTGTCTTTGAGTTGTGCGCCTTTTGGCGTCATCTGGTCCAACACCATGTGAGACTAGGCTCTAAGGAAAGCTGTCTCAGGTGTGGACCAATCAATTTCAAGGACAGTGCATACATCATCAGAGTTGTGTTTTTTGTTTGCATTATGACTGCGGGTATTGTGGTCTATGCAAACATGACTCCCTGTAAAAAAAGGTGTCAGTTTTGTTGCCAGATAAAATGGTAAAAAAACAATTATCATATTTTGCTACTGGCAAATGAGGTTCCAATGGTCGTACCTGATGCTTTAACAGCGTCGGAGGTCTCGCCTGGCTCGCCAATTCCGTACTCGTTTTCAGCCAAAGCCCTGAAGAAGTAGGATTTGCCTTCCTCAAGGTTGGTGATTCTGAGCGACGTCTTGGTGCAGTCGGTTTTCACAGTTGACCAGGCCTTGCGCTCGGCCTCCCGCTTCTCAACGATGTAGCTCTTGACAGGACTGCCTCCATCGATGAGCGGTGGATCCCAGGAAAACACAGCAGACTCCTTCGTGGTCTCCTTCACAGAGAGCATCACCGGGGGTCCAGGGGTATCTGTAGAGGAGAAAAATAAGTATAACCAGTAAAAACAAAGTTTTTCACTATAAATCCTTTATATGCGTGGCGGCTAGAGTCCTCTCGTCCTCTGGCTTGAGATGGCTGCCACCTATGGGTCAGATGATTGCATTGCACCATTAAGCAATTGGTAATTAAATATAATATTTTTGTCCTAAAAAGTGTAAAATTTTGGAAAAAAATTTCACGAACATTAATTGTCACGCACAACGAGTCTGTGTGGAAAATGTCAGCTCGATTGGATCACGGGAAGTGGGTTAAAAAACGACCGAAAGATTTGCACGGTCCTAAGCAAGCAAGCGAACTTAATATAAAGGATTTAAAAATGAATGCAATCAAATGTCATCCGTTTGTGTAACAACGATTTATTCTCTGATGCCGCCCTCGCCGTTAGGAATTCCCCAAGTCTGGCCATCACACTGCTGCTGCTCAGACCATTTTTCGCCCCGTTACGCGTCAAGCTCGTGACTTTCCTTCTCTCCTCTGCCTATGTCTGTCTGCATCTCTGTCTGTCTGCCTGTCTGTGCGACGTGTCTTCATATACACATCTACAACGATGTCGTCTCAAGGAATTCTACCCCACTTTGACTGTTCAAAGAAAATAAAGTTTTATCCAATTAAAACTGTACGTGCACATTAAAAATGTTTTTATTATTTGCGTATCATATTGAGATCTCGTCACAATTGGCCACTGCATACCCAAACTGTAATGTATAGAAAATAAATACATATGAAGTGCACACGATTGCGTTACATTTAACATAACTAGTGCTGTTGCTATACCTGTGTGTAGATAATGTTTTGAAACGTCACAAAATAAAAAAAATGAGGCCATATTTTTACGATTCGCAAAGAACCCCACCCCTCAGCATCGTGTAAAATGTATTGTATTCGTCTCATAGTAGATTCGCTGCATCGAGATAACACGATAGACGGATATATTCCTTTTGCAGGTGGTTATAACAATCATATATACGGTGAAAAACGGAGGTGATGTACTGCAATTTCTGGCTCACACCACTGCTGGGAACTCTATGACAGCCCCTCTGGAGGGCTATTAGGCCTACTTTTCCACACTAGTGGCCAGACAGCTTTGAAAAGGTGGGAGTACCAACACGTGATTCCTGCCGCATATGACCCGCTAACCGATAGCAATAATAACAACAATGATTACAACAGTGACGCCAATAGTTACGATCACAACAAAAAAACAACCGACTTACCCAGAATTTTAACGTTGATGGTGTACGTCTTGATTCCGCTGCTGTTTTCCAGCGTGAGGATGTACTTCCCGGCATCGTACTTGTTGACGTTCTCGCAGAGCAGGAACGTGTCGTAGTCAGTGTTCTTGATGTCCAAGCCGATGCGGTCCTTGATGTTGGAGTTCATCTTTGCCCAGGTGATCTTGGGAGGAGGGCGGCCTCTGATGGGCACGTAGATCCTCATGGTGACTCCGGCTCGGAGAATGAGCAGCTTCCTCACATCGGCGTCGAGATCTCCTTCAGGCGGAACTGTTTATATATAAAAAAGAGAGAAAAATATATTTCCATTGTTGGACCCAATCGTTGGACTATAGCCTGTCAAGGACTCGCCAATCAATTCAAGTGAATAACACTGGTCAACACACTTTTTCTGGCATAAGGTATTCCAACGGTTTTAAGGTAATTTTGGGGTGCTGATTTCAAATTTGGCATCAGTTTTTGTCTATCACATCAGGTTTTTGAGATGTCAAATATTGCATTTTCAATAAAAACTGCAGAAGAAAAATATTAAATAAATGTGGATATCTACATAAAATGATATTATAAACACACTATCCTAAAAATACAGCACCATATTTTAACACTAAAGCAGTCACTGACTCGCAACAACTTGCAATCATAAGTAACAGAGTTAATTTCGGGTAAAATCAATGAAAATGGGGTATGCCGATAGCATAAAAATGATGTGATAGAGCAAATCTGAGATCAGATTTGGAATCAGCACCCTGAAATTAGTCTAGAACAGCTGCAAAAGTCCAGGCCAGAAAAAAACGTTTTTTTGTTGTTGACCAGTGTAATCAGTGTTTCAATAGTATCTCTCTCTATGTGAGTTTAACACGTAGGCATATGTGCCCTGTCCTTTCTCAAAGATGTTGGTCATCATGGCCTTCCATTTACCTCTCTGTCCATGAGATTACGCAACAACTTTTAATGAGACACTGCCAGATGCGGCAAATTGTTCAAATTGCTCATATACTTATTTTGCTATCTTCCCCGGCTTCTCGTGGTAGCTATCATTTCCTCAGTCAAAGCTCACGTTCACATTCAGCCTCTCGTTTTCTCATTTCACGCCCAAGAAATATGACTTGCTTGTCTCTATAAATGTTCTGTTTGTACCTGCTATTGGCAACACACTTACATTACTCACTTTGTCTGCCCAATGAAAGATTTAACATCCTTCCGATTTCGCATTCATAAAATGGTGGTGAAAATACGTACGCGGGGAGGAATTATACGCAAATGTGAATGTTGCAATTGAACACGTGAGTGGTTCCCCAACTGTTGGAATGCAGCTCTTATTCGAACTAAGAAAAACACCCCTCCTCCCTCCCCCTTACAGCGAGCGGTAAGCACGCACAAATTCACACCCCCCTCTCCCAGCTCTTTGATTACTTTAGACGATTTTTGAATCACCATTCAATTCACGAATTGATAATGTCATCTCCTCGCCATCCCATTTGTGGTCCCCTGCACTTCTGCCCGCTTTGCAGAGTCTCGCTCACTCCACCAGCCTAGACGTGCGGGAAGATGTTGCGGAACCAGCACATGCACTAACGCCCAACCTCCCTGGGGTAATATTCGCTGTCCTGAGCAACAACAACAAAAAAGCAAACGCTTACTCAGGATGTCCTTGGCCGTATGTTTATCGGGAACCTCGCTGGGTTCACTGACGCCGATCTTGTTGACGGCGGTGATGCGGAAATTGTAGTCCGAGCCCTCCATCAGATTCGTGACGACGAATTTCGTCTCATGCAGGTTTTTCGCGATGTTGCACTTTATCCAGACGTCGGTTTCGGCACGCTTGTACTCGACAACGTAGCCCAGGATGGGGCTGCCTCCGTCGTACGCTGGCTTGCTCCAGGTGAGCGACACGGTGCTGCGTGTGGTGTCCACCGCCTTGGGGAAGCCCGGCGGGCCGGGTGGATCTGTAAGATCAGCAAACGCAACCGTCGGCGTGCGCTCAAAGGTGTACGCGGATGAGGCTCGGTCGAACGGTGTACGTTGCACACAGTCTGCTATGTTCAACCGCCATCGCCGCAGATCAGAACGCCCGTCGCTTTGCTTTTTGCTCGCACTCTTCCGACTTTATAATTCCCGAGCGCTGGTTTGGCCACGTACGGTGCGAAAGAAGCTCAGCGTACATACGTACACACTTTTCCCACGTTACCATAAAATTGCGCAATTCAAGCAATGCATTAACTCTTGTCTATTGCAACTTCAATGGTGCTGTTTGTTGCTGACTGCTTGATGCACTGAACCCCTGGGGCCTTGCCTGTACTCGGGAAACCGCGACAAAAAAAATAACAAAAAAGTTTAAATTTTAAAATTGCATTTGTTTAAATTGCGTGCATCATTTAATATTAAAAACAAAAACGTGACTTACACAGTGGATCCATGGCAATGGCGGGTTTCGATGGCTCGCTGGGTTTCCCGGGGCCAGCCTTGTTGAAGGCGATGACCCTGAACTCGTACTCTGCGCCCTCCAGAAGTTGGCTGGCCTTGAGCGTTCTATCCATGACCTGCTGCCGGTTCACCTTGGACCAGTTCACCGTCTTGGTCTCTCGCTTCTCGAGGATGTAGCCCGTGATGGGCGCGCCACCGTCGTCGGCAGGCGCTTTCCAGCTCACGCTCATGTGGTCCTTCGTGACGTTGCTGATGATTGGAGGCTCACACTGTCCTGGCACGTCTGGAGTGGGAACACGTTCAAATGTTGATAGGAGCATTGGTGAGTCAAAAGTTATCATTGCATCTGTAACCTACCGGGCTCCTCAACCTGGACAGCAAATGTTCTAATACGAGCAAATCACTCTGAATGTGCCTGATCTCATTGGAGATCCAAAGATAAAGGGGCGTGAAATCTGAGTGGTGCTTGGATCTGTTCCCAGTGGTGCGTAACAGGTGCTGTAGACATGAGGCTGTGGACTGAGGTGGCCAAGATATTGCAATACAGCATTTTCCCTACTCCACATACAGATGTAATTGATTGGGTCTGTCTGTGGACTGGATCCATGTGTTTCTCCCCTCACGTGCAGGCGTATCCTTCGCGCAATCCAGTGTCCTCAAAATGCTGAGCACTTTGGGTAGCTGAGATATGTATCTCGTCTCAACCGTACAAGTGTCGTGCTAGAGTCTAGCGAGGGTTGGACGTCGTAGCGCGTTACCCTGTACTGTGCACAATGTTTACGCAGAAACTCGCCTGCAAGCTGGGATGAGTTTACCACTAGGGGGGGTGGGGCGAGGGCGATATTGCTACAGCAGCATCTAAACCCAAAAAAGTAAACTGCAAGCAAATTATCAATTTGTGGACCGTGGCCACCACGCCCGTGCATGGACGTAACACCCGGGTGTGTGCGCGCAGCCGTTACCGTAGGGATTCTTCGCTATGACGGAGATGGTGTGGGCCGATTCTCCCACGCCGTATTTGTTCTCGGCGGTGATGCGGAACTGGTACTCGTGGCCCTCGATGAGCTTCTGAACGCCGCAGGACGTGTACTGCAGGTTGGCCGTGACCTGGGCCCAGTTGGGCCGGCTAGTCTCGCGCTTGTCCACAATGTAGTTGGTGATTTCCGAGCCGCCGTCCTCGAGTGGCGGTTCCCAAGTGAGCGTGATGCGATCGCTGAACACGTTGCCGATCTTCACGTTGATCGGTGGTCCCGGTTTGTCTAAAGTGTGGAAAGAAAAAAAACGAAAAATATGCACGTTACTATGTTATGTGCGTTGAACTTCTTTCGCACCACACGCAGAGAGCAGTTTTAAAGAAATTAGTTTTCAATCTAGAATTAAAAGTGCATAGCTCCAGTGGCTTCCTAATGTCAGAAAGGAAGAACGTTCCAGATGGCCGTAGAAGCACATGTGGAAGCGTTGCGATGCAATGACTGTATTTCGAGTGTTATTATGTTAATCTGTAATCTCTCCCCCCCCCCCAATGTTATTTTAATTATCCTTGTCTTGAGACAAACTATACATTTGGAAACCTTGAAGCGCAGTGCGACTGCTGTGCTGTTGAACAACCAACAGAGGGAGATTGTCACAGACTGAGCTCTGAAAGTTCCCTTAAGAGACCTTCTTCAGCCGACCTTTTTAGAGAGTGCAGCCCCGCTAATTACAAATCTCCGTTGCGTGAAAGACTCAAATTTCACTAATCCTTACAAGCAAAACTGAGTGAAAATGACAAAATGTAATGTGGAGTTTTCGGCAAATTACCGGTGATCGGTCTGAGATCACAAATTGTCGACACTTGAGAGTGTTATTGATCACCACGGATGGCTGCTCAGTATTCGAATCCCGGACTTTAGCGGTTACCAGCTCAGTGCTCTACTCTCTGAGCCCACCTGGCCACCGATAAGCCTCATGCATTTTTGTTATATCAACACGACGAATCGGTTAAGCGTCAATAACTGCACGTGGATGTCCCTCGCTCTATATATTGAAGGTCTTTTCGCACCGGTACGTAGCCAACCGTGCTAACGGGAGTCGCTAAAAATCACGTCGTCATTACATATATAATTTTATTCTTACCTAGAACCTTCAGCTTAATGTTGGCAGATTTGCTTCCGCTCGCATTCTCGGCGATGATGCTGTACTCTCCAGACTGCGACCGGGTCACGCTGAACAGCTCCAGCGTGGAGTGACTTCTGACTGTCGAGATCTTGATGCCTTCCGCGGCTTTCACTTCCACGGTTTCTTTCTTCCACATGATGGTGGGTTTCGGCTTGCCGAACACGGTGCCCGCCAGGGAGACGTTGGCACCAGCCTTGACGGTGATCAGAGACTTCATGGACACGTCCAATTCAATGCGAGGTGGCACTGCGGTCAACATAAAATTTGTAAAAAATGTTATTTTTTTTTTACATGTGTGTAATAGCTGTTTCAAGTGGTTATATTGCAGCTTGCAGTACAATACCACTTTTTTTTTACAATTTACAAAAATCTTATCTTAGCATCATTTATATAGCGGTTTACACAGAATTAACAACGGCACGTATGGATGTAATGGTGGAGATGAGGTGAATGAAATAAACGAGAGGAAGCGATGGGGGCAAATCTGTGACGATGCGGGAATTCGGTGAAAGTGAAATTGATGGCAGTAAATAATGATGAATGGATTGAAAGAAATGGGGAATGAGTGAAAGCCATGTAATGAGAATAAGAAGAAGGAAAAGTAGCGGTGGCGGTTATGTGGGGGAGATAAAGGGGTCGTGGAGCGAGCTAGGGAAAATTAGTGAGTTTTGATTACGGAGCGGAAACTAGTGAGCGAAGGTGACTGTGTAATGTGGAGGGGGAAGTTTGTTCCAGTGAACGGGTGCAAGAAGTGAAAAAGAGCGAAAGCGTGGATTGATCGCAAGGAGGAGGAGAAACAGAGAGAGAGATACAGCAAAGATTGAGAACGTAGAGGGCGAGAAGGCCTCACGTAGGAAGATACAAGTGTGGTAAGATACGGTGGGGCAAGACCATGATACGTTTTGAAGATACAGAAATGACTCAATTGTTAATCAGCTTTGACCGAATACTGTAAATCTGTATATGAGACTGAGGCTTCGGCAAATGTCCCTTCTCTCTACCCTGCCCGAAACATCAACTCACTCTATAATTTCACACTTGTGGCGTTTGCGCAGCACCACTGCCAGCGGAATTGCGTCTAGCTCGGAAACAGGTTGAGCTCGTGCCGCCGTCACGCTCACCGTTCTCCTCCATGACGGTGATGGCATCGGAGGGCTCGGAAGGCCTGCTCGTGTTGATGGCGGTCTTGGCGATCACGCGGAACTCGTACTGCTTGCCCTCTTCCAGCTCAACCGCCGTGTACTCCTCCTTGGGTACGCTCTGAGCGGCCGTGTTGCAGCGTGTCCACATATCCGAGGGGAGCTTCCGCATCTCGACGTAGTAGCCGAGCAGTCGGCTGCCGCCGTCGTGCTTGGGCCGAGTCCAGATCAGCGACACGGTCGACTTTGTGACGTCAATCACTTCCGGCTTGCCTGGTGGATCTGAAAATATATAAAAAAACAAAAAAGACATTGGAACAAAACAAAAAAACGTTAGCGGTGGCTTCTTCACAAAGAAGCTCCTGGGATGTGGATATTATATATTTTTAAGTGATGTCCGACGTTTCGCTGAATGTGCTGGGGAGCTTCTTCTCGATCAAGACGCAAAGGACGTCATGCTGAAGAGCACGCTGTGCAACTGGAAAAACCCATCGGAGTTTGCGCTATACGGCATAGGCACGAAAACTTACGCGGTAGATCAGCAAGCAGGTCAAAATTAAAATTAAAATAACTTTATTCACATCGCTAACAATATCAGAATCAGAATCTTTACTTTATACGGAGGAATGCGATGAGCTATAAAGCTATTTTTTTCACAGGTGTCCAGTAGGGGTGGGTCAGACAGTTACAACAACAAACAATACAAATATATGACACGAGTGAAAAGTACTATAGGAAAAGATAAGCAAATCACAAAAAAAGATACAAATTAAACTATTTGTACTTCACCAAGCATGATCTTCTTTTTCAGAAGCGACCTGGCCACAAATGATAGCTCAACGAAGTGGCTTATCACACGGACATTTATAGCAGCCAAATCACATAATAAAACAATAACATCTCTGAACGTCGCGTGACTGCTCGTTGGCAACGCTTACCAACTGGCATCCTGGCTGTGATGTATTCGGTCGGCTTGCTGGGCTTGCTGGCGCCAGCTTTGTTGAGGGCGATCACCCGGAAGGAATACTCGAGACCCTCCACGAGGCCTCCGCACGGGTACTCGGTGGTTCGCACGGACGAGTCGTTGGCCTTCACCCAGAGGAGGCTGTTCCTCTCCTTCTTCTCCAGGATGTAGCCGGAGATGGGGCTGCCACCATCCGTCGCTGGGCGCTCCCATGCGATGAACATGCACTCCTTGCCCACCTTGGTGATGTGAGTATTCCTTGGTTCGCTTGGGACATCTGTTGTGGAGAAATGCCGACCAAAGTTTCGAATTAAGAGCAAGGTGGGGGTGGGAGGAAGGAAGGGAATACAAATCCAGATGATTTAAAAATATGAAGAAACACGTTCATCAATGACGCTGTGTTACAGAGGGACAATATATAAAATAGGAAACATGGTTTTGGAAATGGCTCTCATATGTGCTACATAGAAGGGCCGTTACCCAAAACGTTGTCTATTAAATATGTTTGCCTTTTATGGCAGTATCATTAATGTGTGTGACTTGTCGTCATTGTGCTTCCGCATCAATGTCAATACGGTATCACATTATTATAAATCACAATGTACTTTTCAGCGACCCTTAAAGGCCCCAGCCTATCTTTCGCCTGGTTTCCGAGTGACACTGAGCTTGACTCCGTGCCTCAAAGAGCCGCGGTCATTTAAGTCCGTGAAATAACCGTGTGCGCCGCACGTTGCATTCAAATTATTTGTAACGCCATTTAATTGTTCGTTCGATGTACACCCGTCACAGCTGAGCACGCAACGGCGCTTACCGAACTGATGCTTGGCGACCATCTTGTCGGAGGTCAGCGGGTCCGAGATCCCGTAGCGATTTTCCGCGCGCACGCGGAACGTGTACTCGTTGTTGGCGATCAGCTTGCCGATGCGGCAAGAGGTCTTCGTGACGGCGGAGGCGACGGTCACCCAATCGCCGCGGCTCGTGTCGCAGCGCTCCACCACGTAGTTGGTGATGCCGCTGCCACCGTCCTCCCTCGGGATGTTCCAGGACACGGTGCACGCGTCTGCGTCAATGTCCGAAAACTCCATGGGGCCTTCTGGGGGCCCGGGGATATCTGCGTACCGAAGCAAACGGGAGAGTTGCTTCATCGGCTGCAATGTGCAACGCAAAAAAAAAAACAAAGCCATGGGCTACACCTGCTGGGAGTTTTTGAATCAGTTCCCAGTCCAGCATGCGGTGCGAAACGTCGGACGTCGTGCAGGTCGACGCACGGGGCAAGCCCCGATAATGCACCGGAGAAATGCACAACACAACTGTCGCGTTAAGTTGGTCATCCAGGTAAGAACTCAAAGAGACCAGACAGGAAACGTCTCTAATTGGCAACAGTGATCTTGGATAATGGTGGAAACCTGTGCAGTATTAATAATAATAAAGATAAAACACACACACACACACGTTCATAACATCGCGCAATTGAAGCTTGCTCACCCATGATGACGACGCGGATAATGCTGCTCGTCGTGCCACTCGAGTTCTCCGCAGTGAGGCTGTAGTAGCCGCTGTCTTTGCGCGTCACGTCCTTGATGATGAGCACGGACAGGTTCAGTCCCTTGTGCACGGCCAGCCGGCTCGACACCATCACCTGCTCGTCACCGCGCTTCCACACGCACTGGGGCACCGGCTTGCCGTAGACTCCGGCCTCGATGCGGAGCTTCTTGCCGGCCTTCTCCGTGATCACGTCGCCCATCACGATGCGTGGAGGCACTGAGGAATGCGATCAGACGGGTGGCTTGGTTAGCCGTAGACAATGTAACGGTTTACCCCCCCCTCCCCCCAACGCCCCCCATGGTAAAGGTGCGGCCTTGTGATTGCTTGCTCACGCCACCGCTGGCAAAACGGCCCTCCACCAGAGGGAAGCTGTATTTGGCCTACTCTTCCACACTGGCCAGACGTCTTTAAAGAGGTGGGTGTACCGAGACGTTTCACCATCACACGCGATTTTCAGGTCAACTGTCTGTATATAATTGTGTAGAATTTTCACAAATCCTAATTGAACGTTGGACACAATTTCATCCACGTTTTGTGAATACATATATATATATACAATACATCATATATAAAACACATCAACAGTTGACTTGATACATCGTCGCATGTCCGTGAATGTGCAATGCATGTGTATTCACGTGAATTGGGTTGATGATGATGAAAAACCACGGCGACTGCAAGACCGTTTGACACTTACGCAGCTGTTCCTTAACTTCTATGAAGTTGTCGGTCTCCCTCGGCAAACCGCAGCCAACAGAGTTTCTTGCTGCAACTCTGAACCTGTACCTCTGCAGTTCTTTGAGTCCACTAACTGAGATGCTCAGATCCTACGGGAAGGGTAACGGCACAACAAAAACAAACGCGGTTCATTCCAGTACCCACGGCAAAGTGTAAACACTTCCTCACGATGAACCAGTGTAGAGTTTGCTTGTTTGAGTAAATACTGCTGCATAATGGCAACCGCAGAGAAGACGTGAGACCAAACGGTGGTGGATACTGTTTGGCCAGATCTTGGAAGGTCACGGTGCAACAGCTACGGAAACTGGCGGAGTGCAGGAAGCGCCGGTGAGGAGTTGTGTTGCATCATCAAAGGCTCAGGGCCACATTAACGACTCGGTAACACAACACTGAAAAGGCCAATCGGCTGCCTTTGTACTTATTTACTTATCACACTTGACATGCGCCACAGTGCCACACGGTGAGTTTACATAACAATGCTTTGTGGATCACTGCTCCTCAATAAAATAGCACCACCATTTTGCCCGATGTTTTTTTTCAGGTTGTTGCTCCGCATTATGTAGAACTTCTTTCGCACCGTACGCAGCCAACCGTGCTCCCAGCACGTGGAGCGAACCGTCAGGGAGATGTTGTGATGAACAGCACACGGGACGACCCCAAAACACATAGGAGAGCTCATTGCACACAAAGTGCTCGCCACAAATGAACCACGATACATTGCTGATCTCATCAACGAGCGCAAACCGTCACGCTAACTCCGGTCATCCTCACCGCGGCTTTTGGCTAGCCATCGAACAAAGATGCGCTTTTAAATCCTGATTGAAAACAAATTTTTTCAGAATTGCTTTTTGTGTCTAGTTTGTTGTCCTTCCCCCGCACCTCCGATTAGCACGGTCGGCTACATACAGTGCCAAAAATAAGTTCAACAGATACACGTACCTCTTCTTGGTTCTTTCGGTAAAGTCATGTAGAAGGGAAATAATAAAATAATAAAAATAAAACATAATAAAATATTTTTTTATTTTATTTTTTTATTTCCCTTCTACGTGACTTTACCGAAAGAACCAAGAAGATGAATCCCTGCAGTCACGAAAGCTTTAAATCGAAAGATACACGTACGTGCAGAGAAGGATAACCGCATAAACCTACACAGCAGCACTGCGTACCTTGATGACGGTGTATTGGTTCCATTCATTCTCAGGAGCGCCTTCCTTCTGGTACTCGATGACGTATCCATCAATCTTGGCTCCACCATCGCGCAGAGGAGGTAGCCACACCAGGTGCACGGCGGTCTTCATCGTTTCAATAACCTCCACCTTCTTCGGAGGATCAGGTTCACCTTTGAAAGATCACAAGCAACAGGTGTTAGTCTCGTTGATGCAGTATTATTACAGATAAAAAAAAAACTTTCAATTGTCGAATATCTATAGCAGTTAAAAACTTATGAAGCACTTTAAGCACATAGATTTCATGGTGTGTGTATACACACACACATATTATCCACTTTACGTTCGTATACATGTGCGTACGTAATATATGACCATGTTATTTGGTTTAATTGATGATCTCGTAGAATCGATTAAACCATTTTTGGCAGTGGATATTTTTGTTCAGTAAATCTAAAGTACTTTTATGCATCTGCTTTTTTAATTTAATTCTATAAATCAGGTATGAAGAGATACATGTCGCCTCAATGGGCTTTCAACCAGCGAACAAACAACGACTTCACCCACTGCTAGGCAGAGGTCAGGCAGTAAGAGATTGACCGACCCAATGGTCGACTCGTTTTCCACCCTCTGGGGTTGGCGAAATGATCAAAAGCTGGTTAGCCTCTTCCACTCAGTGGGAAGCTACGAGTGATTGTCATTCGGTGATCCTTGTCCATTCCATAGAATGTGGAAGTTCCACCACTGTCAACGAGAGACAAGCTGTGAAGTGGCAAAATGAGTTCCTGACTTGCCTGTGCATTATCCCTTCACACATGCATTGATTTTTCTCCGATAGACAGATGTACGCCATCGCCGTCCTGCAAAACATGCGGCGATCGCGAACGAGAGACTCACTGAGCGGGATCGACGCCAGGACGGGCTTGGCGGTCTCCCGGGGGACGCCCACTCCGTATTCATTGACGGCCCTCACGCGGAAGCAATACTCGCAGCCTTGGCAGAGGTTGGGGACCTTGAAGCTGGTCTTCTTCAGGTCGCTCGTGACGGTGGCCCAAGACTTGCGGTCGACCTCGCGCTTCTCCACGACGTAGTGCGTGACGTCGCTGCCGCCGTCGTTCTCGGGCGGCGACCAGGAGAGTTGCGCCGACACTTCGTTGACATCGGAAACGTCGATCACCGAGACGGGTCCAGGCGTGTCTGTGTCGGGGTTCGGGGGGCGAGACAGTTTAAATTGACCGTGCCCATGATGAGCTAAGGAATGTATTGTCGACACTCGTAATTTTTTTTACCTATTTTTTTTTTTACTTACACCATTAAAAGCTATTTCTCACCAAACTATGTCAAACAAATGCAACTTGTTTGGACAAAATACATCGTGTAACAAGTGAATAAACACGAGTTTACAGGTCAGCACATCGAAATGTTATTGTTTGCAATTGAACGAGAAGGAGAGTTTGGTTCAGTGGAGTGGGATGATAGAAGCAGTGAGGATGAAGTGGGGACGCGGAGGCAAGGATGAAAGAAGCCACGGCAAAGAGGAGTGACAGGGGAGGGGGAAGGCTCCGGCTTGGGTGGGTGTTAGTTTTAAAGACGGGCGACGGTGCAAGATGACGACTGAGAGAGCGGCAGGTATTAGTGCTAGGTGATTACATATGTAAGTGTTGGGGGAAGACACGACGTAGATGTTCATCTGGGTCAGCATGGAGTCCGGCATGGGGGGGGAGGGGGAGGGGGCGCGGGAGGTGGACGGGGAGGGTTCCCTTACCGAGTACTCTGACGTTGACGAATATGGCCTTCTCTCCGGCAGGGTTGGTGAGCGTGAGCGAGTACTTTCCGGAGTCGTCGCGCGTGGTGTCGGTGATGACCAGGAAGGCCATGGTGTCGACCAGGTCCACCTGGCCCTTGCGTACCACGTTGTCGATGCCGATGCGGCGCCACTGCACCTTGGGCATGGGGCGCCCGCGGATGGTGGCGAAGAGTCGGATGGGACAACCCGCCCGCACGGTCAGGGTCTTGCGCAAGCTGCCGTCGAGGTCGATCTCCGGCGGTTCTGCGACATTGGCAAAATTGCGTCGAAAGTTAGTGTCGGGAAAGTTCTGCATTGTTGTTTAGCGATGTGATTAAAGGCGTGGCATCTTAATACGATTTTTACTTCAATGTTCGTGGTAATAATATGGGCCGACCCCATATGTATGTATGTAAAACTTCTTTCGCACCGTACGTAGCCAACCGTGCTAATCAGAGGTGCGTGGGGAAGGACAACCAACTAAATACTAAAATCAGTTCCAAAGAAATTAGTTTTCAATCTAGATTTAAAAGTGCATAGCTCCAATGGCCTTCTAATATGGGAAGGAAGAGCGTTCCAGACGGCCACAGAAGCGCATCTGAAAGCGCGCAATGCGGTAACAACCGTCTTTGTTTGGTAGCCAGCTAAAAACCACTACGAGGATGGTGGTTTATGCTCCTTGACGAGAATAGCAAGATGCTGTGGATCACATCGGCACGCATATTGTGGTTCAAGAGTTATTGCAGTGTCAAAGAAAGGTATCGTCGTTCATTTACCAAGGATCTCTTTGGGCGTGACGGCTTCCCTGAGATCGGCAGGGCGGCCCAGGCCGACCTGGTTTTGTGCCGACACGCGGAACTCATACTCGAGCTTATCATCAAGGCTCGTCACTGTGTACTGCGTCAGGATTAGCTGCGAGGCGACGTTGCAGCGCTTCCAGTTCTCGTCAGGGGCCATCTTCTCATCCTTGGGCCGCATCTCGACCACGTAGCCGATGATGGGCGCACCGCCGTCGTAGGCTGGCTTGGTCCAGCCCAGCATGACGGAGCTGCGAGTGCTGTCAACCACCTTTAGTCCGATCGGTGGACCTGGGGGCTCTGAAATGGCAAGCATAGCGATAGTCACGATGTATGTAGCCAACTGCGCTAATCAGAGGTGCATCGGAAGGACAACCAACTAAACACAAAAAGCAGTTCTAAAGAAATGAGTTGTAACATACGCAAGAGGGCATTTTCACGACCGCTGTAATGTTCGAGAATATTTTTTTTTTCAAACTAAACTCTTGATTATCCGCGGTGTTTGGAAGGTGGTCCTCATGATAAACACACGAAGAATGAAAAACATGCATATTAAACAAATTAAACTATGAAAACGTACTTATTGGTCACCTACGAAGAGTTGGTTGAAGAGGTAGAGGGAGAGTGTCCTATGGTTTTATTGCTCCTTAAAGCAAAATGTTTATTTGCCCACATGTTTGTGCGCTCACGTGTGCACCGAGCCAAGATGCACCATTAGTAGTGAGCAGCTAATAATTAAACCAGCATGCGCGTGAAGATATTTCATTCATTTTTGACAAGCATGGTGAACCCACAACCTGGATATTCCAACTACGCATCATCAAGAGTTAACTGCATTGGTATTTCACAAATATTAATAATCTAACACACCAACTTTAATCACTTATATTTAAAATTAAGCAGTTATTTTAGTGTCAGTATGAATATAAATAGGTACGGTCCATATGGAATGTAAAAACGTGCTGTTTTGTTGTGAATGAGTCGGTCCTCACCGATTGGATCTTTCGCAATCGTGGGCCGGGAAGGACCGCTTGGGTCACCAAGGCCAACGGCGTTCTCGGCCTTCACACGGAACTGGTATTCGTATCCAGGGGTGAGGTTGGCCACTTTGCACCTTCTCTCCGGGATCGGGCTCTTGGTCACGGCAACCCAGCGGATAGACCTCTTCTCTTTGCGCTCCAGGATGTAGCCGGTGATGGTCTTTCCACCGTCGATAGCCGGTGGGTTCCACACCACGGTCATTTCCTCCTTGCTGACCTTCGTCACCTCCGGTGGATCCGGCGGTCCTGGGCGGTCGTACTGAGACTTGGCCACGATGGGTTTGGTCTCCACCGGCGGTCCAGTGCCCATCTTGTTTTCTGGGCGCACTCTAAAGATGTACTCGTTGCCTTCGATGAGGCGCGTGACGTTCCAGTAGGTGGCCACGCAGTTGGCGGTAACCGTGGACCAGACCATCCGCTTGCTCTCGCATTTCTCCACGATGTAGTTTTGAATCTCACAGCCACCGTTGTCCTTGGGCTCCTCCCAGGCAACTGTGCACCGGTCGACGGAGACGTGACTGATCTTGAGGTTGTTTACAGGACCGGGCTTGTCCAGGACCTCCACAGTGGCGTATCCAGTGAAAGAGCCGGCAGCGTTGGTTGCAGTGACAACGTATTTACCACTATCACTGCGTTCAGATTTCATGACCGCAAACTTGGTATAGTCAGAGTAGGTTTCGATTTTGACCCTCGTGATTCTGGTAAGGTCACTCGCACCTCGGTCCTTTACCCATGTGATTTCTGGCGTTGGCTTTCCTCTTACTCCAGCTTCAATCCTGATGGTCTCACCAGCTTTGACGACCAATGTTCCTGAAAGCTTCAACTCCAGGACAGGTTTCTGCAAGTCTTCCTTGACTATAATATTATCAGTCTTCACCCAATCACTTTCTCCACCTTCATTTTTGGCTTGAACTCTGAACTGATACGTCTGGTTCTCGATGCACTTTTCAACGATGAACGAAGTTTCCTTGATGCTGCCTTTGTGCACCCTCTCCCATTCGGTGGAGTCCTTGAGTTTCCTCTCCAAATTGTAAGAGATGTTCGGGCTGCCACCATCAAAGTCCGGCTTCCTCCACTTCAGACTGACAAATGTCTTTCCTGTGTCCAATACGTGGAAGTTTTCGGGTTCTCCCGGCTTTTCAATTGGATCGATAGCAATAATGGGAGTCCTGGTCTCGATAGTTGGCCCTGGCCCAATCTTGTTCTCTGCGCAGACGCGGAAGAAGTATTCTTTGTGCTCAATAAGGGGCGCCTTTACGAGCCTCTTTGTGGCCTCAGAGGTCACCACATTCCACCCTCTTTTGTTGGGTTCACGGCATTCCACGATGTAGTTTGTGATTTCGGTTCCGCCATTGTCTTCTGGGTTCTCCCAGTTGACCACGCAAGACTCTTTGGTGACGTACGAAATCCTCAAGTTGTTGCAGGGTCCCGGCCGGTCAAGAACGTTCACTTTAATAGCTGCGGTCACTGTGCCACTGCTGTTCTTTGCTGTGATTGTGTACTTGCCAAAGTCACTCCTGACGGCCTCCTTCGTGACCAGCTCCACGACGGGGAAGTTGCTGTTGATCTGGGTGCGCTTGTCTTCGTTGACGGTCTTGCCCTCCTTGGCCCAGGTGATCGTCGGATCTGGTCTGCCCTTGACCCGGCCGGACAGGCGGATCACCTGGCCGACGCGCACGTTGTAAGTGTCGCGGCAGGTGAGGTCCAGGTCGATTTCCGGGGGCTGCAGGATATCCTTGGCGATGACCGGGTCGGGCACCTCCCTCGGTTCGCCTTCGCCCACCACGTTGGCGGCCCTGACACGGAATCTGTACTCGTTGCCCTCGATGAGGCCGGGCACCGTGTAAGCGCAATGCCTGATGAGGTCGTCACTGTTGATCTTGTCCCACTGAGCAGAGGTGCCCTTCTGGCATTCCACAACGTAGCCAAGAACAGCGCTGCCTCCGTCTCTGTTGGGCTTCATCCAGACGAGGTCGACGCTTTCGCGGGACATGTCCTTGACCTTTGGATTAATCGGAGGACCAGGAGGTGAGATGGGTCTGCTTGCCTTAACCGGATCAGACAGAGGAGAGGGCTTACTCAAGCCAGCCATGTTTTCTGCAAACACCCTGTATTCATATTCGTTGCCTTCGTACAGCCCGAGCGCCCTGTACCTCAGATCAAGTACCGGCGTCTTGTTGACACGCACCCACTTGCCCGACTTCTCCCTGCGCTCAACAATGTAGCCGTTGATGGGACTTCCTCCGTCCGACTTGGGCACGGACCAGCTCACGGTCATGCCGTTCTCGGTGATGTCGGTGACGTGAGGCTTTCCTGGTGGGTCTGGAACGTCGAACATGTGCTTGGCCACCGTTGGTTCGGAGATGAGAGGCTCTCCAATGCCGATCTTGTTCTCGGCGCGTATTCTGAAGACGTACTCGGTCCCCTTGACCAAACGGGGAATCTTGAGCTTTGTGCTTGTGCCGCTGGAGCTGACAACGCCCCAGTGCTCCTTCTTGGTCTCTTTCTTCTCAATAATGTAATTCATGACGGCGCTTCCTCCGTCATCCTTTGGAGGACGCCACGATATCACCATGTGCTCCGGGGTGATCTCGAGGATGTGGACGGGCCCGACCGGTGGGCCTGGCACGTCGAGCACGGTGATGTGCACCGCCACCGTCTTGCTTCCAGCGACGTTCGTCACGGTCAAGAGATACTCGCCAGTGTCTTTCCTGGTGCAAGCGTTGATGCTGAGCACGGTCATGTTGTCGACCGTGTCGATGGCGATGCGGTACTCGGACTTGAGCTCCATGCTATCGAACACCCACTTGGGCACGGGAACTGGGATGCCGCGCATGAATGCCGGAACTCTGATGTTTGTACCGGCCTTCACGACCAAGCCTTCGATGAGCTTCACGTCAATTTCGACAGAAGGCGCCACTGAAATGAACGAACGAACAAACGAAATTATTAAATGTATTGGAATTAAAAGAAGACATAATTCAGCCCGCAACATACGACTCTGCTCGTACGCTCCAATACGTTAAAAACCGTTCCAGAATTTGTCTGTTTAAACAAAAGCCCCGGGAATGCATTGATAAAGTAGGGTCATAGGCACATGAACTAAAACGTATTTTTGCACGGTAAAAACAGTCACTTGTCTACACAATTAGTACCTTGCAGACCGTAAGGGGTATTTTGACCCTACTTGACGAAGCTGGTCAGTGTGGGTTGGTGGAGGTGGGACTGAGGGCGGGGAATGCAGAACAATTGGAGCTGGCCGTACCGTGGTCTACTTTCCACGGCGCCTTATGGCACCTGTATTTTGCGCATAGTGACCACCCATCGAAGACGCCATCCAGGCTCAACCCTACTTAGCTTCCAAGATCTGACTAGAGCTTGGGTTACGTTCCGGGGCGATTATAGTCAAAGGGCCTTGTGTTTAACCGTTCGCGTTGATACAAAAAAAAGAAACGCCGTTGCAAACCGAGGCACGCACTTAGCCTCTCTTGGCAGAGCACCGGCAGCGTCGTGTCCGGCCTTCCCAACCCGGCGATGTTCTGCGCCCGCACGCGGAACTTGTAGACCTTTCCGTCCGTGAGACCCGTGACGGTGCACTCGGGGATGGTGACCGTCTTGAACGGTGTCCAGTCCACAGCGATCTCCTCCTGGTACTCCACCACGAAGCCTGTGATCTCGGCCCCACCGTCCCTGTCGGGCCAGTTCCACTGCAGCGACACCTGCGTCTTGTCCACGTCCGTCGGGTGCAGGTTTTTCGGAGGCCCCGGTGGGACTGTGCGATGAAGAGCAGACGAGGTTTGACATAAGCCACACCTTAACTTTAATCGCAGTTCTGGTCTAAGCAACGGCACGCTTACATTACCCTGACAGGGGAAAGGAGAATGAACAGTTCTGAAAGGAGGACACTTTGGATAAGTCAATCTAGCAGACTTGGGACTGGTTGTGCCCATTCGGTCTATGTGCTGAGTTCGAACGAGTAAAACAAACACGTTTATTTTCACAAAACTCATAACCGTCAACGTATTGTGATTTGCCGTGATCCGAGCGGATCGGGGGTGCGAATGCCGAAACGTTTATTCGGAAACTGCAATCTACACGACTGTGCTGGTGCCTTGCCCTAAGAGGGACACTTACAAATGGGGTTGATGGCCTTGGTGGGTTTCGTGGTCTCGGTGTACTCGCTGCGGCCGAACTGGTTCTCGGCTGCGACGCGGAAGAGGTACTGGTTGCCCTCCATCAGGTGCTTGGCCATGATGCTGAGCTTCTTGGAGGAGGTGGAGATGGGCACCCACTTCAAGGAGGACACCTCGCGCTTCTCGATGATGTAGTTCTCGATGACGGCGCCTCCGTTGTCCTCAGGCTCCTTCCAGGTCAGATAGCACGAGTCGCTCCTCACCTCACTCACCTGGAGATTGCGTGGCGGTCCAGGTTTGTCTGTTACGATGAAGAGACAGCGTAGCAGGCAACGCAAAGTTAGGGGAAGGTCACTCAGGATCCCATGACCCCGATACCTGGATATTTGTTCTCCCCGTGGTCGCGTGGAATCTTATCCACATTTAGAATCAACATGCGTTGAAGAGTATTTGGCTGCTATACATTTCCACGTGACGAAAAGCCACTTCGTTGAGCTATCATTTGTGGCCAGGTCGCTTCTGAAAAAATAGCTACTATGTACCTCCGTGGGCCTTACCTGGTGAAATATAAAATATATTACTAGGCGTAAATAGTACTCATCGGGAGAGTAAAAGGTGACAAGGTCAGCACAGGCTGTAGCGTCTTTGAAGGGGATAATTGTTAAACCCCCGTTACGCATGACGAACCGAGACGTTAGGGGTGGAGGAACCCCATGGCCTACGGAGAGAATCCTCCGCCCATTAATTAATTTCACACAACCCCGTCGCCACATGAGCCCCTTGCAACTTGTTCATCCGTCACTGCGTGCATATTAGCTGCGCTAACCGTGTACTGGGGTGAATATTTACGACCTGACAACACCGCGTTTTGAAAGATAGTGCGCCCAGTCACTTCTGGCGCTGAAAGTAGCCTTCCATGGTGGCTTCCTGCCAGAGGTGTCTGAAAATTGTATCCGTAAGAAAAAGGTTCCCCACCACTCCCGCAATGCGGCCTGCTTTTCAGGTAGCCCTGGGGTTGATGAAGCTGGCAATAGCAGCAGCGACGCTCGGTGAAATAAAACTTGGCAAAAATGGCAAAAAGAAAAAAAAAACATCATTTGGAACGAAACACAACTACAATTGCAATCGACTCTGCATCCAGGTTTGTGGATCACGGACTTGTGCCGCTGCCGCCACGTTGTACGTACGTAGGTTGAAATCGTTTGGCGCCGCGTGTAGCCAACCGTGCTCATCGGAGGTAGCGGGCGGGGAAGGAAGGAAAACGAATTGAACGCGAATAAAAAGGCAGTTCGCCCGCCGGCGAGGGGCGACCCTCACCGAGGACGTTGACGATCACGCTCGCCGTCTTCTTGCCGGCGGCGTTCTCGGCGGTGAGCGTGTACAGCCCGCCGTCGGTGCGCCGCGACTCGCTGATGTAGAGGCGCGTGCCCACGGGCGAAACCTCGAGGTCGGCGCGAGCTGGCACGTCCTTCTCGCCCTTCAGCCAGGTGATGGCCGGGAAGGGCATGCCCTTGACGACGGCGCTGAGCGTGAGCGGCGATCCCGCGCGGACGTTGCACTCGCGGGCCATGTTGGCGTCCAGGAAGAGCTCCGGGGGTTCTGCAGAGGGTCGACGGATACGAGAGCGGAATCGTTATCACACAGGATACATTTGGACATCCAATGTGCGCTACTGTAAAATTGATTATTTTTGTTGTTATTTTTGGGTTTGTTTGTATTTCCCACAATAATCTTGCATGATATCAATATTGATCCATCAGCCTCAAGTCATAATTAAATACATTTTTTTATTTAAATCTCCATTAAGACTTTACACAGTGAGCAGTGCACTACCTTGTGTGAGAGAATAATCTCAAAATATGGTGTTAACATTTTGCTTCCTTAGTAATAGAGGTTTTTGGGTTAGATTGCTTAAATATAAATGTGTCGGTAAACCCTACACCACCCGACACAGCCAATTAGTAAGGTTTGTCATATTTATTAACGACATATTTACATTTAAAGAATTAACCCAAAAACCTCTATTATGGATATTGGTCGCAAATGCCTATGTGTAAGATGTTGCTTCCCGATGCGATGTGTGAACATCGCCACGAGGGAGACAAAGGCGGCCGGGCGTGGTGCTGGCCACCCACCCCCTGATGTGCCGTGCATGCCTTCATAGGTGCTCGCTAGCAGCACTTGTCCCAACAGTCTGTTAAGGCTATATAGGGTGATCTCCGTCTTTCGTAGTTTTATCAGACTTGTGGAGGTTTAGATACACACACACTCACCACCACATGTGTACAATCCTTTAACGGACAGATGAAACCCTCTCTGGACATTCTATATTTGAAGCTTTTGTGACTGCAAGGATTCATACTCTATGGTTTTTTCGGTAAAGTCACGTAGGTTAAAAGAAAACAAATAAATTAAATCACGACGTTTCGGAGGCAACACAAGCTTCCCTCTCTGGACAACCCTGTACATTTGGAAATACGAGTGGAAACGCAGGAAATGGCAACAGCCTGTGAGCGAGGCAGAGAAAGAAAAAATCCGCTCCGGCCTTACCGAGTCTGTCCTTGATGAGCACAGCTTCGGGGACGTTGGCCGGATCGGACTCCCCGGCCGCATTGACGGCGCAGACGCGGAAGCGATACTTGGCGCCGTCGGTCAGGTTGATGATTCGGAAGTTGCACTCGGGGCAGGAGTCGGGGTTCAGGTTGGCCTTGGTCCACTCCTCGGCGTCCTCCAGCTTGTACTCGAGCAGGTAGCCCAGGATCTTGCCATTGCCGTCGTGACGCGGAGGCTTCCAGACGAGGTCCGCGGAAGACTTGGTCTTGTCCGTCACTTCGGGGTTGATCGGCGGGCTCGGCTTGACTGTAATCGGAGTGGAACATGTTTGTTACTTCGCTTTTGTGGGACTCGGAAGTGCAGTTTGTGAAAGAGAAAAAAAACATTGAAACTACATTTTTTTCTATTAAATCCTCAGCAAGTCTGCTTTCAAAGCGGTAAGAAAATAACATCCGGCATCTACAGTGAGGTGCCATTTAATACCAGCTACATGTCATACTTTTCTTAAGGTTAAAATAGCCTTCATTCAAATTCTGTAAAAATCACGGTTATCCATTCAGGGTCTCGGTCACAGGAGGACATCATCGACAAGACTCCCATCTTAAAAAAACGGGCAAAAACACACAAAACGCTTGGTAAATGCACCCCATTTGCTGGCAACAGAGGCACGGGCGCATTTTTACACGGCAAACTCGCCGAAAACGAACGCGAATCGAGAATCTAGCGCTGTGCTCGCGCACATCGTCGACGTCGCCATCGGCACCATCGACGCTCACCGATAGGATCCTTGGCAAAGAACGGCCGCGACGGTGGGCTGGGATCTCCGATGCCCATCTCGTTCTCGGCCATGACGCGGAACTCGTACTCGCAGCCCTCCAGCAGGTCGGGCACACGGAACTGCGTGTCGGGGAAGATGGGCTGCCGCACGGCCCTGTTCCACCGCGTCGACATCGTCTCTTTCTTCTCCAGGATGTAGTTGGTGATGGGCTTGCCCCCATCGCGCGGTCGGTTCCAAATCACCAACGCCGAGTCCTTGGTTATCTCCTTCACGATGGGCATGTCTGGAGCCTCGGGCACTCCTGTGGAGGATGAGACGCGTGAGCCACGGACTTTCGTTGGGGCGAAACTTATTCTGTATCCGCACGCGTCGTCCGGGTTGTGCCTCGTGCACTTTTGCTACTCGGCGCGACGCCCCGCGCTTCGTTGGACGTGCCGGGAGCTTCTTCAGGAACTGAAAAAATTGAGCGGCTCACACTCTCCGCTCACTTCAGATTTCCAACAGTAGATCCCAGCACGCGGAGCGAAACTCAGGGGCCACGGTAACCGAGCAAAACAAGTGGCACGACCTAAGAGAACGCACGGCGCAGCGTTCCAGCACGACCGTGAAAACCGACGCAGGAAGTAATACAATTCGAAACCATTCGTACAAACACACCAGTGCAGAACACACGCACGGGTAGCGAACATCGGTTC
Organism: Lampetra planeri; assembly: GCF_965212315.1. Taxonomy (NCBI): domain Eukaryota; kingdom Metazoa; phylum Chordata; class Hyperoartia; order Petromyzontiformes; family Petromyzontidae; genus Lampetra; species Lampetra planeri. Next base: position 9,425,498 of record NC_136127.1, on the reverse strand, counting down.
TGCGCTTACTGTATCGATCCTTGGCCTTGACCTCGGTGGAGATCAGGGGGTTGCTGATGCCGTACATGTTTTCTGCGCAGATGCGGAAGATGTACTCGCGTCCCTCCACCAGCTTGGGCACTTTGCAGGTGAGCTTGGTGCAGGAGGAGCTGACGGGCATCCACAGGTCTCGGTTGGTGTCCTGCTTCTCAATGACGTAGTTCGTGATGTCACTGCCTCCGTTGTCCTCAGGAGGGTTCCACGAGATGACGATGTTGTCCCTGTGGACTTCGTCGAAGGTGACGGGTCCCAAGGGCGGAGACGGGCGATCTGAGGGAAAGGAGTGGGGGGGGGTAGGTTCGTCATGATGCACGTTCTTAATTCTTATTTTTATTTCAAATCGCCATTGTTCATTTGCTGTCGCGTGCTGGTAAACGATAGAGGTAAGATGCTGTAAAAGGGCGTCAAAGGTGGCAGCCTGCCGCTTCTACAGGTAGGGGTTTGTCAAGCTTGTTTAACTGTGTGCAAACGCAGACGCCACAGCTTGCTCAAATTCTCATTCCACTCATCCACCACAGGGATGCGCCGGGGGGAGAGGGGAGCGAGACTTCGAGGCACTCACCGACAACACTGACTTGGCACTTCCCGGTGCGTTTGCCTACGTGGTTCTCCACAACCACGGTGTACAGGCCCGAGTCCGGGCGGCAGCCCTTCTTGTTGCCGAAGGAGAGCGTGGTCGGTGTGGTCGCGATCTTGATGCGGTCGTCCTGCTTGAGCTCCACGTCGTCCTGGAACCAGCGCACCTTGGGCTGCGGCTTGCCCGTGTATCGGCCCGACAGGCCGAAGGGATCGCCCACGCGCACGATGAGCTTGTCACGGAAGTCCAGTTCGATTGTTGGCGGCGCTAAACGCGAGATTGGGGGGGGGGAGGGGGGGCAAATGTCGCACGGGGTCATCGCGCGTATTCCGACCGTCGCGTAACTACCCTGACGCCGATTGGCTGCACACACGAGCGTGGAATAATTAAGAGCCGTCACTGCGTAGCGGAGCGGGGGGCTACATTGTCAGAGGCGAAGTGAGTTTCGTACTAATATAAGGGAAAAGAGCCCAAGAGGGAAAATGTAAGGAATGCGCTGCTCGATGAAGAGACGTGGGGGGGGGGGGGGGCGTTAAACAAAATGAAGAAGAGAGCAGAGAGCGCGCGATCGGAGAGAGGGTTCAGAGAACCTGAACCAATAACGCGTCTTTAGACAGTGAACCCTGGCAGATGACGTGTAGCCGCAGACTTTTCAGCTCGTTCCAACAGTTTTTTTGGATTAACAATCGTCGGAATAACGTGGCAGCGCCCAAGCGTCACGCACGTCAGACCAGTGCCGCCAGCTTACCCAGCTCATCCTTGCAGGTGACGGGCTTGGTGCAGAAGGACGGCTTGCCGGCGCCGACCACATTGACGGCGCTGGCACGGTACTCGTAGGTGTCGCCCTCCTTCAGGCCCTCGTGCGTGAACACGCGGTCCATCATCTTGTCCTTGGTGACGCGGAAGAATTTGTCCTTGCCGATGAGGCGGGCCTCCAGGATGTACGACTCGATATGAGCGCCGCCGTCGTAGAGCGGGGTCTTCCAGCTCAAGCTGACGGAGCTCTTGCTGATGGCTGTCACGAGCAGGTCCTCCGGACGTCCAGGGACAGCTGAGCAGCAGAAACAGGGAAGGGGGACGAGTACGTCAGCGTCTGGTCTTGACGCTATTCACATTGTTTTTCTTTTGCGGCACACCGCGGATGACAGCACGTGATAACGTGACGCGAGTGGCAGCCGATGCATCCTGAGAGGATGTCCGTCCAGGAGTAGATGGACCATCGCCGATGATGATGATGATGTGCATAATAACAACCAACATTTTACAATGAATTAAAACGAAACATGAAAACGTATTATCAATCAGGTGGGCTCAGGACCGGTACAGATATCACTCCCGGTTGGGCGCGGGACGCTGGACTCACAGACGGGCTCGTGGATGGTGGTTTCGTGCACCGTCTCGGTGAACGGCCCCATGCCGATGATGTTTTCCGCGGCGATGCGGAAGGAGTAGGCCTTGCCGCGAATGAGGCCCTGCACCACGGCGCTCTGCCGGGTCACAGTGGCAGTCACGGGCGTCCAGCCGCGGCGGTCGGCGTCGCGCTTCTCCAGCACGTAGTTGGTGATGGGGCTTCCGCCGTCGTCGTCCGGGAAGAACCAGCTCAGCTTGCACGAGTCGGCCGTCAGGTTCTCCACGTGGAACGGGACGCCGATGGGGCCGGGCACATCTGATGTTGCAGAGGGAAGTTTAGTGGCGGAGGTGGGAGGAGGAGGAGGGGTAATTTGTTAAGACGGAGTAGAAAAAAAAACGTCCTCGTGAAAAGACGTCAATATCTGTACGAACTGGCAATAACTTTGTGGTGAGCACCATCGTGGGAAGGGCACTGTGGTCAGCGCCATTTTGTCGAGGATATAAGAATCGACATCTTCTAAATGTGTTCTTTAGAGCTATAGAGAGACAATGGGTATACGTATGTTGAATTTCTTTCACACAGTCCGTAGCCAACCATGATAATCAGAGGTGCGGAGATGTATGAGCTATAGAGAGGCCCTCTAGAGGGTATTTAAGCAAACTGTTCCTGCTGGGCAGAGGCGGAAGTACCCACACTTTACTCCGCCACACGTGACCTGAAAATTGGTGAACTGTGAATTGGCAATTAATATTCAACCATCGACAGCAATGAAACCGGCTTCTCCCCAAAATTGAAATGTGTTGCCATTACCCCAAAAACATTGTCTATATTCATGCGAAAATTAGCACACAACCTCCCCCTTTTTGGCCGAACATCACCAATGTCCTCCACATGTCCCTTTGGCCACTTGTGATCAAAACCAACCGATTGGTTTGTGCCCGTTTGGTGTGTCTCACCGAGGACATCCACGATGATGGTCCTCTTGTGTTCTCCTCCCTCGTTCTTGGCGATGAGCGAGTACAGGCCCTGGTGATTGCGCTGGCACGGCTTGATAACCAGTGAGGAGCTGATGGAGGTCGTCTCAATTTTGGCTTCCGTCGGCAGGGACTTTTCCTCGCAAACCCAGTTGATCGAGGGCTGGGGCTTGCCCGACACGTACGCGATAATGCGGATGACTCCGCCAGCGTGGACGATGATGTGGTCCTTGACGGAAGAGTCCAGAGAAATCTCGGGACAAACTGCAGGGCAAATGAAAACCAGAATCGCCACTGTCAAAAAAAGAACGCTGCGAGGGAAACTTAAATTAATTTTGTTTAGCGTTATAGATGATTTCTCAACACAAAAAAACGATAGTGGGTTTATTTTTAGGATATGACGAACAATGCATTTTTGTCCAACCCTGCGTGTGGGTGTGTGTATGCCCTAACTTACCACGTGATGACTTGTTGCTGGTACATTACAATGGCTACCGCTGACCGATCGCATTCGAGCACGCGGTGTAGTTGCGACCATTCATGTGCGCCAACCGTATGGGATCATTCACTAAAAAACTGAATCGAATGTATGTTATTGAGTCCGTGAAAGGCGTTTGAGCGGAAAAAATATCTTCTAACGAACCAAGTGGCAACCCTAGGCGCGTTTGCAGCATCACCTGTTCTGTCCTTGATCTCCACGGCATCGAGGACTTCCCCGGGATCTCCCACGCCGGCGGCGTTCACAGCTCGCACGCGGAAGCGGTAGAAAGCGCCCTCCTTCAGGCCAGTGACGACATACTTGAGTCCACGAACTTCCCTGTCCTTCGCCTGCAGGAAAGAGGTGCAATTACAGATGGTGAGAATTTTTTTTCCCGTTATGAATGTCGAACTTCTTTTGCACGTGCACAGCGGAGGTATTTTATTTTTGAAAGGCGTTTCATATTTGCTTCACAAACCCCATTATTAAAGCAGGCTCTCAAGCGTTGTACGTGAATGGTCTTAGCCTGGTCACTTGAAACATTTGTAATTAGATTTTGCTTTACTTCAGTTTACCCCAGCTATTAGAAGTACACAACTTGGTTTGATTACGTGGAAACGAACGTTTCCATGTAGAGCACGGAAAAAAGGTGTTCCTTGAGTGTGGAGAAAGAGACCCATTGAATCAACTGCATACGGAGTTCCGTGATGCGAGCCTCCGAGGCCATTTTCTATTACATGGTTACGCCGCCAGCTGTCGCAGCTGAGAATGGGAATGTCATCCTCTCCTGACTCTATGCTGACAGCACAAGTTTAATATCATTGTGCCCAATATATATATAAACAATTAAAAGACGTTAGAAAGGGAGATTTGTTTTCTCACGTAATATCATGCCGAATGAATGTGAAATTTTCCTTTATCACGTAACACGAAACAAAAAATAAAATTGAAATCGCGTTTCGCTGATGCGTGACGTTCAAAAAGAACCGTGTTCGCTCACCTTCTCCCACTCTTCCTTTCCTTCCTCTTTGTATTCCACAAAGTAGCCGATGATCTTGGAGCCGCCATCCTTCTTTGGGGCGATCCATTCCAGTTCCACGGTGGCTCTGGTCCAGTCGACCACCTTAGGGATTGGCGGTCCAGGTGGCGCTGCACAGAGGGTATAACGCGTTGCAATACCCTATTGCTGGCCATAGTTCATGGTCAATAGCTAAGTCCTAATACAGACGTAAAGCCTGTTGTCCTTATGGTGGCAAAAAAAAGTAAAAGTCACAACTTTAGCTCCTGTGAGCTGGTTACTATGATTCTTTATAATTGCAGAATACGTGCAGCAGTTGCGATGTCATCTTGAATCACAAAGCATGCTGACATTTCTGCGGCGGTTATCCATTTAAGGCCCATGATTGCGTACATAGTATTAAAGTTCGTCATCGCCAATGCTGTGCTGTAGAAAGGCATTCATTTATAGTATCAGCTGCAGGTCGCTTCAGGTGAACCATTACAATCGTAATTTTGTAAGTTTGATGACATGTGCTGCCCCGCAACATCACAACAACCGCCAGACATTACTATCGTCAGCTGTTGTTACATTTGACATGCCTCGTACGCGTGAGAGGCCATGCAAGAAAAGTTGGACGTTACTCCAAGCACCCATCGTGGTCAAAAAAAGACCTACACGTCCCAACTGAGCCGTGAGCACTTTTCCAATAGCGGCCATAAGGGGGCGCCATTGTAACAAGAACGGTGAAAAACACGGAACTTTTTCTTCTTGGTTCTTTCGGTAAAGTCACGTAGAAGGGAAATAATAAAATAATAAAAATAAAACATAATAAGATAAATCTCAGGTGAAGGAGGACGGCTGCTTGCGTTGTAGCCGAAACGTCGTGAGAATTATTTTATGTTTTATTTTTATTATTTTATTATTTCCCTTCTACGTCACTTTACCGAAAGAACCAAGAAGATGAATCCCTGCAGTCACGAAAGAAGCTTTAAATCGAAATTTAAACACGGAACTGTTGTGAATCGTAATTTCCCCAGAGCCCTTTTTTACGTTTAGCGACGATTTGATCATAGGCCACTTATGTGAAAGGAAAAAAGGTGCAGGCCTACAATTGCTTGCTCACGCCACCGTATGTACGACTCCAAATTATCACTCAATATATTTTTGTTGGAACACCGACCGCTAGGCTGCCTTGGAGTGGGGATTACTGGTGTAGGGCACTGCCACTCCGGTGCAAGGTACACCTAGTCGCGGTCATCTTGTACTATTGTGCCCTATATTCCTATCATCCTACGAACAGGTTTACGACAAAATAAGGTGAAGAAAGTTATGGCGCGCCAATACATTTCCCTGGACGGTGTCCTGGGGATCGGCCCAGCTGAAATCGTGCCGTGGTACAACTGCGTTCGTTCATATCGCAAAGAGAGCCGCGCCGCTACAACTCACAGATGGGGTCGCGGACAATGCAGGGGTCGGAGGGCAAGCTGGGCGGCCCCACGCCGGCCGCGTTGATGGCGAACACGCGGAAGATGTACTCGGAGTTCTCGATGAGGCCGGTGACGCGGTGGGAGACGCCCAAGGGCATGATGCGGATGGGGTCGCGCGTGACGCGCGTCCAGCGCTTGCCCGTCGTCTCCTTGCGCTCGAGCCAGTAGCCGGTGACGGGAGAGCCGCCGTCGTACGAGGGCTCCTCCCAGTTGACGGTCAGGCCGTCGGCCGTCACGCTCGTGACCGTCGGCTTGTCGCACGGGCCGGGGACGGCTGCCGGCGAGCGTTGGGGGAAGAAAAAAAAAAACGCGTGATGAGACGCGAGTGGGACGGCAAGGTGGTCGATTGATCGGCCGCCTCGAGTCAAGGCGCCGTAACAAATTTAAATGAGATAAGATAATCCGCATCCGTGTTGTTTCGACTCTCGTGAGGATGCGGACCAAACGGTTCCTGTTGAGCATACTCACAGAACAGGTTCTTTGCCAAGCTCGGCTCGCTGTCCAGGGGATCTCCGATGCCGTACTTGTTCTGGGCCCGGATGCGGAAGACGTACTCGTGGCCCTCGATCAGCTTGGGCACGGTGTGCATGCATTCCTTGACGTCGTTTGCCACGGGCACCCACGTCTTGCGGTTGGCCTCTCGCTTGTCGATGACGTAGTTCGTGATCTTGGATCCGCCGTCGTCCTCCGGCGGCAGCCATGAGATGGTGATGTTCTCCGCCATGATCTTCTCGAATTTGATAGGTCCGATGGGTGGTCCGGGGCGACCTGTTGACAATTGAAGGGAAAGATTTGCAATGAGCAAATTAACTCCAAGTACGATCAGTCAGTGTAGGTGATGACGAACAGCCGCGCTAGATTTGTGTGATCATTTAGGCGAGCAAAGCACATGGCGATGTACTCCCTGTTGAGCTTCATCTGCCCAACATGCCGATTTGGGTATTTTATTATCAACTGTGTGGTTATTCACGTCCATGTGTGAAACAGGCAAGTGTAGCAATGCACAGCTGCATTGATCACATCAGTTAATTAAGATCATCACACACGCATGGAATGTTAAATGCAATCATCTATTATTTTGAGTTCATGCGAATGATATGCACATTGTATGCTAATGTCACATTTAGACAATGCAGTGAACAAAAAACTCCACAAAGTGAGTTTCATGAAAAATTTAAACAACACAAGTCAGAGAATTAGGGTACAAAATTGCACTCGAAAATTATGTTTCAATTAAAACCGTAACCCTGGATCATGATAACGGGGGTGTTGGTGAATCATTATATGCCCACAGACAACAACAACAACCTTCCAGGCGTATAAACCACAACATAACACGTGGTTGTACTTAGAAGGTACGTTTCAAGTTTCATATTAATGTCTGTAACCAGGTGAAAACTCAAGAGACCAGGATAAATACAATTTGCAAGAGTGACCTGGTTCATTAGTCTGCCAGTAGGGGAGGTGATGATTGCTGCCACAGTACTGTATGTGTATCATCCCAGTTGAGTCATTTGTGGTGTCATTTTTCAAATTTGACAAATTTGGACCCTGAAGCCGGCACGCAATGTCCTACTACTTCTTGCGAATGACATCACGGGATCTTTGACGTCCACCGCGTAGTTATACCGTGGTCATTACTCCCCTCACAGCAATAATCATGGTTGCGACCAAACCGGAGGCGCAAATCTCCGAAAATCGAGCAGTGAACATTGCTACCACCGTTAGGCCGTGTCACCCGTGATGCGTGAGTCCAACTTTGCTTTGCCATGCATAGGCAGAGCCAGTACGTACCCAGGATGTTCAGCCTCATGCTCTTGGTGGCTTTGCCCAGGCTGTTGACTGCCGAGATGCGGTAGATGCCGGTGTCCCTGCGCATAGACTCCACGATGGAGAGTGTGCAGGAGTCCTCGGCAACGATCTTGTTCACGTGCACGTCGTACTGAACCTCCACCTCCTTGTCGAGTTTTCCCACGGGCGCCTTGAACCACGTGAGCGTCGGGAAGGGCACGCCGCGGATCTTCGCCTTGATCTTGATGTCCATGCCCTCCTCCGACTCCATGAACTCGCTCAAGTCGATAACAGGCGGGCCTGAAAATAGATAGTACACGCGCGATGTGAGATATTCACATCGATATATATTTTTAGGGGCATCATTGTATGTTTGGCAGGTTACTCTCGGGGGGGGGGGGCAACGTAGCCCTTCATCTGCTTCGGGGCGGATAAAACCAGGACCACTTTGTGGGGGAGGTCAACGGTCGATTGGCAAAGGGCAATGATAGACTTTCCCTCCCCCCTCCGCATCGAGAAAGTGGAATTCTCACCAGCGGCTCAGCGCTGTCAAGAGGAAGGCGAGCACCCCGTCGCACACTCGTCTAGAGCTGCAGACCAGGCACAGTCTCGTGGGTGAGTCCCGCAATGAGTGCGGCGTTCTTCAGAAAATTTCCAGATGTCAGTGTGGCACATGGTGTCTGCAGTGAGCGATAGTCGCTCACTGCTTTAGACTCAACGCACGGCCTCGCCCAGAAGAAATGCACTTCGGAGCTGTAAACCAAACCCTTACGAAGTTTTTTAAACCTCCCCCGCCCCACCCTGAGCTTGCGGTGCACGCGAACGCCCGCTCACATGTCTGGTCCTTGACGGTGATGGGGCCGATCGTGGAAGACGGGCGGCTGGGCCCGGCCTCGTTCACGGCCTTGACGCGGAACTCGTACTCGCCGCCCTCGTTCAGGTCCTCCACGACGAAGGCCGTCTCCTCCACGTCGCGCTTGTTGACCTGCTTCCACGACTCCTTGTCCTTGGCGACAGCATCCCAGCTGAGGCACTCGACGGAGTAGTGGGTGATTGGAGCACCGCCGTCGTGGTTGGGTGGCTTCCAGGTCAGTTTCACGGTGTTCTTTGTCACCAGGCCAACCTTCAGCTTAATTGGAGGATCCGGAGGACCTGTAGAGAACGAGAAGGGAAAAACCAGACCAAATAAATTGTGAAAAAACTCAAATCGTCCCAGGTAAGAGGCATTACACTGAGTGATGGGAGACTCACGTTGAATAATGGAATACATTGTACGTGCGATGAAAGGTCGCGCAAAAAACATAAATGATATCAGAAGATTTTGCATTATTAACGATTTTTAACGTTGCTTAACAGGTGATAGGCGAGTTATTACATCGCAGGTCGACGAGAGATCATGAGGGCTTGGCGAGGATTTCACATAGCAGTGGATTGATCGTGGCTGTGACTGATGATGATGAAGATGATGATGATGAAAACTCTCGACAATGCCGAGCGAACTCGGTAGCGCGAGCGCCTCGCTCACCGATGGGATCGCGAGCCTTGGTCCTGCTGACGGTCTCCACGGGGGCGCCGATGCCGTTGCGATTCTCGGCGCGCACGCGGAAGAAGTACTCGTTGCCCTCGACGAGGTCGGGCACCAGGTAGGAGAGGCCAGCGCAGGACGTGGTCACCTTGATCCACGCCTTGCCGTCAATCGGCCTCTTCTCCACGATGTAGTTCTTGATCTTGTCCCCGCCGTCATTCAACGGCGGCTTCCACGTCAGCCGGCAGCTGCTCTTGGTCACGTCCCCGACCTTCAGGTCCTTCGGCGGTCCCGGGACATCTGGTGATTTGGGTTTGAGACAGAGAAAGGGTGCGTTTCAACCGCTGTCGAAGGGCGAAAGGGAAAAGGTGAAGCAACTGCAGTTGCTTGCTCGGTCCACTTTTTGGGAGAACTAGAGATCCCCTGTGGAGGGCATCTGGCCTGCCCTTCCAAATTTGCCGGACGTCTCGAAACAGGACCCACACTTTTGCCCCCATCGCATGGGACCTGCCGATCGATTAGCTGTGGTGAACCCATTAGTACCACTGGGTGGACAGAGATTGGGGGGGGAGAATTGAAAACATTGGTGATCTCTGGATTGCAAGGACAGCCATTGCACCACGGGAAATTACCAATATACCGCATGTTTTTCAGCGTTGATGTCAACACCTTCGGCTCCTGAAAAGCTCCTGGCGAGCAGAGTGAAACGTCGGACACCGTGCAGAGCAGTGCGCGGCAGCAGCCGAAAACGCATCGGAGGGCTGCACGGCACAGGCACGAAAACCGATTGGAGCGGCTCTCTATTTAGATTTCACCCACCGAGGACGTTGACACGGACGTGAACGGTCTTTTGCCCGGCCTTGTTCTTGGCAGTGATGCTGTATTTGCCGGCGTGGCTTCTATTGCAGTCGGCGATGTTCAGCGTGGAGGTGTGCTCCGCTTCCTCGATCTGTGAATGCGAGCGAACGAGCAGATGCACGGGGGGCGTGAGGGGGCGAGGCAGGCGTACGCGGCTCGAGCATGAGCTTGCTTTCAAACGTTCACGATGGAGATTGCGATGGTGCCGTAAAACCGTACCTGAGTATCCAGAGGCACATTATGTCCAGCATCCTAAAAAGTAAATTGGAGGTGGTGGGCGGTGGGGGGAGGGGGGCAATAAAAACAAAAAATTCGATTAAATGCAATTAAGGAAATAGGATCAGACTCGTTCATTTTTAAGTTACAAGAAACAGCACTGACCACACTAAGCGGCAGCGGTGGATCAAGTCACGTGCATTACAATTTAACTTTTTTATCGTACAATGTAGAAGCCGGCTATGAGCGCGCCTGATATAAGCACAGTTCTGATATGAGCAATGCATGCTTTACATTACATTGGTGGTGAGGGTTAAGACGAAGGACGACTTCTGATACAGGCAAGCCACTGCGGATATATGAGCACATCTGGCTTTGCTCCGACTGGGGTGTGCTAATATCTGAGTCCTCCACTCCCTTTACGTTGAATGTAATGGATTCCCATCGTCCCTGCGGCCACTAGAGGAACAGCGGCGGGCGAGGCTTGGGACAATGCACGGGATGTTGCGCGCGAACTCGTTACCATCTTGATTTTTCTAGCTTCGCCCTCAAACTCCCAGAAGGTCTTGGGCGTGGGGCGTCCCTTGATCGTGGCGGGGAGCTTGATGGTCGTTCCAGCGCGGGTGGTGAAGGTGTCGAGCATGCCGAGATCCAGGGAGATATCTGGCTCCTCTGTAACGTTGACACGGAGGGCACACGTCACGTCAATGCCGCCGTACGCCGATGTAGCATTTCAAGAGCACTTACCACGGTGGCGAGATGTGAACTACCTCGCCAGGTATACAGGAGGTGGTGGGTTCGATCCCGACCCTGAGGCCTGTATATTTGCGTTTAGAATATGTGGCTGCAATAAATTAGCACATGTCAAGCGCGCTTACCACTGTCATGGCAAGACTGCTTACACTGATGTGGCTATGCTAATTGGCCGAATCTTCAATGCTGTCCAGATATCCTGGAAGCAGTGGGAGTACCCACACTTAAACCCACCACAGGAACCCTGCTAGCTGTGGTACAGCAATTTATTTCGCCGTTTGCTGGACAGAGGCCGGGAACTTAAGGAACTTGTGGCTACATTTCAACTGCCACACCAGGAGAGCAAACCAAAATGGAGACCCCTGGCATTGCTTAACATCACACCACGTTTCACGGCCATCCCGAACATATAAACACATCGGCAGAACGAATGACAACATGACACGAATTAATACGTAGGCTTTCGCGACCGATATTATCCATAACAGAGGTTTTTGGGGTTAGATCGCGTAAATATATAAATGTGTCATTAAAACGCGCCACCACCCGGCACAGCCAACTAGTGAGGTTTGTCACGTAAAAAAAACTACTAGTTACTAGTTCAGCACACCGGTATTTTGGAAAACAAACCCACAACATTTACAATTCGAGTACCACGTTTCGCCAATAATTACAACCAGCCTCATCAGGCGGACAGCCAGAGTTGTGGAGAAATCCTCCTGTTTAACGACACATTTTTAATTACGCGATCTCACCCAAAACACCTCTATTTTGACACAAATCCGTCACGAATCCAAGCCCCCCCCCACCCCAGGGGTTCCACAATACCTTGGACTTCCTTGACGGTGACCTCCGACGTCATCGGACTGGGATCCGAGGGGCCGGCGGCGTTGACGGCCCTCACGCGGAAGCGGTACTTCTTCAGCTCCTGCAGGTCGGGCACCACGAAGCTGCAAGCGTGCAGCAGCTTGTCCGGGTCGGTGGCCTTCAGCCAGTCGCTGGAGCCCTCCTCCTGCATCTCCACGATGTAGCCCTTGATGGGGCTGCCGCCGTCCTTCTCCGGCGGTTTCCAGGAGAGCGACACGGTCGACTTGGTTTTGTCGGTCACCTCGGGGCACGTTGGAGGGCCGGGCGGGACTGCGGAGAGGGTTGGCGGTGCGGGGAAGAGCAAAGAGCTCATGAGCCAAGAGGGTTTGGCATTACCACTGCCACCTGGGGTGGCAGATGCTGCCAGTATACATCAAGGGCAGTATGCACCAGGGGCGGTATCTAACGTAAGCAAAAAGAATAGCATATACTGTCCGATTGATATACAAGCTTCCTATTTATAAATATTTTTCGTAGTCGTTTCATTGGCATTATCTATCGTTAATACTGTGGTACCTTTTTATTGACGTTTCTATCAAAATATTTTTTATGGGAAAGAAGAAAATATTTGTAAGCATTTGCCACCCTATGTGGTACCAATAAGCAATTCACGGACCAATGACTCAATAACTAAAAAATAAGTTCTCATTAGAAAGTGAAAGATTAAGGTTCAGCCCTGCCATTGTTTGCAGAAGCCAATGCTAGATAAAGGGCCTCCACTAGTGGCTAATGCAAGTTAAATGCCACCACATGACAAGGATTAGGATGATACAGTGCTAATGAGACAGATATTACTTCAAAGAATGGCATCCGTAAGTGAGATTGGGCAGGACACATCACCAGGAAGGACGAGACTGCTAACGAAATGGCATCAAAGAAAGGAACGCCCCTGAGAGGGTGACCACCGCAGACACAGAGCGATGACATCGGTTCACGTCCGGGAGTCAAATATAGTGCGGCATCGCAGAATGGAAAATAGTAGTGGAGGTGAGGTTTTGATGCATTAGCGGATAGAGAATGGCTGATGGTGATGACAGCGACGAATTGAATTGAATAAAACGACGACAAAATACTCACAGATGGGATCGGCAGCGGTGTACGGGTCAGACGGCTCGCTCGGTGGGCCAATGCCAGCGATGTTGACGGCCATGGCGCGGAACTGGTAAATGACGCCTTCGATGAGGTGGAGGACATTGTACTGCAGGCCCTTCAGGGCAGGCTTGGTGACGGGCGCGCGGTTCACGCGTGACCAGTATACACCGTCCTTCTCCTTTTTCTCCAGCCAGTAGCCCGTGATGGGCGCCCCGCCGTTGTCCAACGGCGGCTGCCAGGCCACGAGCATGGAGTTGTGTGTGATATCCGTAACGGAGGGTTTGCCCGGCGGGCCTGGCAGCCCGTAGGGATCCTTCGCCATTATCTTCTCCGAGATGCAGCCGTCGCTGATACCGTACTTGTTCTGGGCACGAACGCGGAACTGGTACTCGTCGCCAGTGACCAGCTTGGTGACCTTAAATGGAGGACGGAGGTGACAAGGATATTGGTTTTACAAATGCCACAGCTCAAACATTGCGGAGGAAAATGGAACAAAAGCGGGCGATTGACGCAGCAATACATTGCGTTACATAAAACCCATTTAAAAGTACCGTAAAATATATTTTTACGTGCTATTATTTGAGCAACACGGCATAGAGGGGGCTTCAACCAGCAAATAGGTTACCTTTTGACTTAAAACTTTCGTGACTGCAGAAATTAATATTATATGGTTCTTTCGATAAAGTCACATAGATAGAAAAAATATATAACAATAAAGTAATAAAATAATAATAATGAAAAGTGATATTTTTCTTCACTTTGTGACTTTACCGAAAGAACCATAGAATATAGCAAATAGATTGAGAAATAATTCACTTAACAATAAACAAAGCACATGCAACCAGCAAGGAAGGAAGGAACAAAGAACACGGTGGTAATAACTGTGGTACTGAACGTTAAAATCTCCAGCAAGGTGTACACATGTTTGGGAAAGGTAATGTGAAATTAACCCTGTATCTTCGGTCAATGATGCAGTTGGTGAGTTCCTCCCACTCCGACTTCTTCTTCTTGGCGTCACGCTTGTCAACGACGTAATTGGTGATTTCGCTGCCTCCGTCATCTTCAGGGGCATCGAAGGTCAGGTAGCAGGACTCGGCCTTGATGTCAGAGACGACCAAGTTCCGTGGCGGCGATGGTCGATCTGTAACGGCGCAACAGGGCAAAACAAGGGCAACATTAAAGGAGGCCTCAATAGTGCCTTCACTTGAGGTTGCTGAAAATAATCAAATTTATGTTGTCGGTGCAACTCTATTCGGCATTTTACGTTATGCATAGCGCGCTGACCTCATGGAAATCAATTGACAATGTTTATTTCTCAAAAGCTTCACTTATCAAAATTAATCGAACAACCAAATTTAATATATTTATTGCGTCATTTCTGTCCCTGCTGAGACTGAAAAAGCACCACACTTTGACGACCTGGTGTAAATCATGGGTGGCTGCCACCGCTGATCATACTGAAAACTATATTGGTAGCAAATTTAAAATGCTTTCATCCTCGATGAACGAAGAGCAACTGCACAACTAAAACACAGCAAAACACACGAACAGAGGGCCATTGGCAAAACGTCGTTGAAATGTAACACGGTAACTTACCCAGCACTGTCAGCTTGAGGTTTTCAAAGGCAGATCCAAACTTGTTGCTGGCTGTGATGGTGTACACGCCGGAGTCGGAGCGCTTGGCCACAGGGATTAACATCTTGTTCCCGCTGACCAATCGTGAGATCATCTCGCTGTCAAACTTGAATCCTTCCACTGTCGCGTCGAGCACCTTGTCCCCCTTGGACCACTCCACCTTGGGCTTCGGCAGCCCGGTGATCTCGGCGGGAATCTCGACCAGGTCGCCGGCCTTCACCACCAGGGAGTCGCCCTTCACCGTGATCTTCATGGCGATGCTTGGCGGGACTGCACGGGCAGACGTAGGCGAAAAGCACGAAGGTTGACAATTCAGAAAGACGAAACTTTTTTGTAAATAACTTGAATGGTGCAGAGATTAAGATGGGACAGGGTCGAAATGTCAGCCATTTTATATATGTATATATAACATTTATTTTTTCCCACTTAGCAGAAGTGTTATTGACAGATGTGTTATGATTTTGTCAAATTGTGCTTGTGCACCACCGCCAACGCACTATCGCAATATGTGTCGTTCAATGTGACATTCCCAGATGTAATGAATTTGTTTTACCAAGGGCAGTGTACACTTTTAAGCGTGACACTGCCCTGAAGAGAAGTACTTTCTTTACACTAAATGTATCGAGACAATGCGATGCTCCATATCGCGCAACAAATGCACCATCGCCTTCTGTTCCGGTTCAGGGTTGTGCCGCGCATTGTTCGGCATTGTGTCTCTGACATTTCGCCCCTCGTATGAAGGAGCTCCCAGCACGTGGGGCAAAACGTCGGACCATCTTGTCGGACAACACGCGGCACGACCCGAAAACACAACGGAGGGCCACGCAACACGGCCGCACAAAAAAAGCACGCAAAAGTAGTTGCAATGTAATAAAGGGAACACACTCACTCTTTCGCATCGTTGAAACATTCAACAACAATAAAAAACGGCAACAGTTTCCAATAGGGTTAACCGCATTTCAAAAGTGCCAAGGCTGTTCACTCACTTTCGTCGTCCTCCACAATGGCGGTGACGGGAGCGCAAGGTTCGCTCTCGCCAATCTCGTTGAGTGCGCGCACTCGGAACTCAAACTTCTGAAACTCCTGCAGCCGGTCGACCTTGAAGGTCAAGTCGTGGCAGGGCCGCGGATTGACCCTGTCAAACTTCGTCTCGTCATGGCGCTTCTTCTCGATGATGTATCCGATGATGGGGCTTCCGCCGTCCGATCGAGGCACCTTCCAGCGCAGCGATACCGTGTCCTGCGTCTTCTCAATGATGGCGAGCTTCTCTGGTGGGCTGGGAGGACCTGCAATTGAAAAATAGGGTGCTTTTAATAAATCAAAAAATATATATATCGCCACGTAGAAATTGTACTCAATTGTTATGCTGCATGCGCTATAAGCTTTTAAAGAACACATATTAGCTAAATAATGTTGACAATTAAGGGAAGTCAGTGCGCTGTAGTAGGACTCGTCGCTAGATGCGATGAGGGCCGATGGACGTGACTGGTGATGGAATGGCAGCTCAGGAGAAAATCACTTCGACGTTTGAGAACAACTGCCGCAAGAGATGGAGCAATATGATCAGCTCATGAAAGGGAATGAGTTGGATGGTGGTTAGCACTGGGCCATGAGTGATGGCAACACTGTGCGGAGGCCCTTCATCCAAAGGTGGGTACACAATGGCTGATGATTGATGGCAATTATTGATGATGATCATTTTCCCAAGCTATAAATCATAAATATGCTAAATTCCTCTTGATATGCAAATTATTTTGTCAAGGCGCTCTTCCCCCTCCAACCCAGCTTAAATATACGCTCCAAGCCTGGTGGTGTTTCATTCAGACGCTGTCTTTCCGACAGACCTGTTCTTCACCTGAGGACGGCTGCTTGCGTTGTGGCCGAAACGTCGTGAGAATTATATTATTATGTTTTATTTGTATTATTTTATTATTTCCCTTCTACGTGACTTTACCGAAAGAACCAAGAAGATGAATCCCTGCAGTCACGAAAGCTTTAAATCGAAATATTATTCACGAGTTAAAAATGAATCTCAAGGTAGAGTTACGGGGGTATCTACTTACCCAAGGGATCTGCAACTTTGATTGGGCCGACATCCGTTGGTGGACCGATGCCATACTTGTTCTTGGCGCACACGCGGAACATGTATTCGCTGTTCTCGAGCAAGCCCACGATGTCACACTTGGATTTGTCCGTCTCGAAAGGAACACGCCACGTGTGCAACTTGGCATCCCTCCTCTCCACAATGTAGCCCGTGATCTCGCTGCCTCCATCGTCCAGGGGATCTGACCAGTTGAGCAGCACCATCTTCTTGGTGATGATCACCGGCTTCAGGTCGGTGACTGGCCCTGGCACGTCTGGAATGTGGCACCACAATGCAGCAAAATAAATTATGAGTGAGTGAAGACTTTACACGTGGGGGGGGGAGGGGGCAAAGCACAATGTAAGATGGCTCGTAGTCATCACTCGAATTGACCACGCGCTTCGAGGCATTTTCTCTCCGTTGTTGTTGTTGTTTTTAAATAACGATGCAAGTTTTCGACGAGTAAGAACAAGAAAATTTGACTTTAACAACATTGCCTACTCCAGGCGGAGTGTGTTGTCATGCGCTCTGGAAATTGACACTGTTGCTTCGCCACTCCGCCTCACACCATTGGTTGCCTCGTGTACGCGAGTTCTAGCGACGTAAACAACGGACCCCGAATTGCGCGAGGGACATTGGGCAGTTATGCAGAGCCATTGCATCTTCAATCGATAAAAGCATTGGTAAGAGCAATAATAGTATATCTATTTTTTTTTATTTTACTAGGAAAGCTTCTGTGCGTCTCAAAACCTACTTTCATAGAAAAATCCTGCTTGGATTGTTCAGCATATTTATTTTCAGCGGTGCCAATGTGCCCCTGAAAAATGTACGGTCCCATTTGCACAGCTCTCCAAATTGCGTGTTTTTTTCGGTTGTTCTACACGACAGCTCGGCGTAACGTCTGACATTTCGCTCCAAGTACGTGGCGCTCAACAACGCACGCCGCAACCCGAAGGCTGTGCCGTACAGCTGCCAATAACCCACACAATAGCGTCGCGTTTGCATCCTCATTACGGACGCTAAAATTCAACAAACGCCGGGGGACCAACTCACCCATGACGTCCACGCGCGTCCATGCCGACTTGCTTCCGCTGCTGTTGGTGACAGAGACGCCGTACTTTCCGTGGTCGCTGCGCACGCAGTTCTTGATGAACACCTCGGTGTCGTGGCCCACGGTGGTGATGACGACGCGCTCCTTGTCGTAGTCGCCGTCGTCCTTCGTCCACTTGATCTCGGGGAAGGGGCGGCCGTGGACAACGGCGGGGAGGCGCAGGGCCTTGCCGGCTTGGACCTGGACTCCGTTCTTCACCGAGATGTCCAGCTCCACCTCCGGCGGCTCTGCAGGACGACACGTAAAAACAATCGTACGCGGTGCCCACCAGTGTTCACTCGGCCGTCATTTGAAAAAAATATATATATAATTGTATTATTTGTGGAATTTTATTCAAGCCGAAGCCCTGTGGATTTAATTTGGTCAATCTCTGATCGACTAAATGAGTCAAACATTTATATGAAGGGCACAAAGTTTCCTCACCCGCTATTATTAGGTCTGTCAAAAATTTAACTGAGTAAATATTGCATAGACTGTACATACATATAGCCAATTACCATTTTTGATCGTCTTCTGGACACCGCTGATTTAGTAACAATGTTACTGATTTAGTAACAATGTTCCTAAATCATCTTGGTTCGTGTCTCCATCCGGACAAGTTAATATCGTCTCCCCACCGTCAGTCAGGTCTTCGGTGGGCAGTGGTCATCACATTAGCGCTCTATGATTTTCGTCCACCCGTACAACAAGAACAATCATGATCGTTGACAAGAACCACGGCGGTCAGCGGATGCCTGGCTCACAGTGCCCCTAATGACCCCCCCCCCCACCCCCTCCACGACTGCCGTACCTTTCTTCTCCAGCACGGTCACGGTGTCGGTCTGTCCCGGGGCGCCTTCCCCGGCGACGTTGACGGCGATCACGCGCAGGCGGTAGTCGGCCCCCTCTCGCACGCCCTCCACCGTGAACTTGCGCGGCTTCACCAGCTGGTCGCTGCAGCGAGACCAGTCGCTCGTGCCGGCCAGCTGCTTGTCCACGTGGTAGCCGATGATGTCACCGCCGCCGGTGTATATGGGCGCCTCCCACACCACGTCGATGGTGGACGCGGTCGTGTCGACGATCCTCGGGGTCGGTGGACCGGGCGGCACTGGTTTGCGATGAGAGGACAGAGAGAAAGAGTCGTTAAACGCTTGACCATGTTTCCGGATCAGTGTTTCTCGTTACGAGTGAAACGATGAGATTTGCTGGGTGATTAGAAATGGGTAGAACATTTAAAAGCACTGTGTGTGTGTCAATGATCTCACAACATGCTGCGTAATGAGCAGTTATGAATACAAATGCCAACACCATGTAATTGTATTCAATAGCTGACGTTATGATCCATATTAGGGTAACATTCGAAGTCAATTAAAATTGGTTATTGTGCTGAAGGGAGATTTTCCTATCAGTGCTTAAAAGTGTAAAATAAAAAACCTGTCTACTATACTGCATTAATCGGTTAAAATCGATGTTGATGCTCACGACACACACACATCCATCGAATATGTGTGAGAATCACTTATTTACAGCCTATACAATTTACGTAAAAATAATACACTCCTGTTAAGTCATGAGTAAAGTCAACAGGTAAAACTATACAGATTTGGGAAAATAAATCAGAACTACTTTGCTTCAAAATAACACCACGTTTACCAAATCTTGAACCATAACCCCAAAGAACAGCGACAATTTGTCAAAACTGCGAGGGAAGGCGAACTGTCGTGTTGCATGCTGACCGTACGGGCAAAGAAAGGACGGAAACGTTGCAGACTACTCACAGACGGGGTCTTGCGTGGTGACGGGGTCGGAAGGCGGGCTGAACTTGCCGGGGCCTGCCAAGTTTTCGGCGCACACGCGGAAGATGTAGGTGAGGCCCTCCATGAGGCCCTCGACGCGGACGTTCAGGGCGCTGAGCATGCTGCGGTTGACGCGCGACCAGTGAGACCCCTGGATCTCGCGCCTCTCCACCCAGTAGCCGAGGATCGGGCTGCCGTTGTCCTTGGGCTCGTTCCACGACACGTGCATGCTCGTGCTCATCACATCCTTCACCTCCGGCTTGTTGGGCGGGTCCGGCGGATCTGAGGGCAATGGAATCGGGGGTTATAGTTTTCTCATTCAGCAGCGAAGCTCTCTGTCTGCTGTGGCCACCCGGTTTTATTTTTACAAGGTGCTGTTAACCGTCGATTATCCGTTGGACGGATTGCCATCCAGGTGGCAGATCAAGAGTGCTCGCGAATAAATCAATGAATGAGATATCTTCACACGCACTGGTTTCATTATTAGCTACTGCTCAGATGTCGAGCCTGCAGATCCACTCAATGTGGTGTTTCCATTTGCACAGCTGGGCGGACAGAGCAGATTTTAGAACCTTGCCCAATTGTTTCAACTTCCGCGCCGGGAGTTCGAATTGAGTCGGCTACCTCTGGATCGCAAGTCCAGTGCGCTAACCACTTCACCACGGCAGCATCCCGATAACACAAATATCGTTATTTATTGTTTTGCCACTCACCGAAAGGATTCTTAGCGGTGGCTGGCTGGGACTTGCATGAGGGTCCGCATCCGTACTTGTTTTCAGCGGACACGCGGAACAGGTACTCCTTGCCCTCAATGAGCTTGGTGACCTGGAACTTGCAGTGGCGTAGGGTGGTCGTGATGGTGATCCAGTCGCTGTCTGGACGAGTGTTGTCCTTCTTCTCCAGGATGTAGTTGAGGATCTCACTGCCTCCGTTGTCCTCCGGAGGGCCCCATGACACACGCATCGAGTCCTTCCGTATTTCTTCAAACGTGAAGTTGACCGGTGCACTGGGAACATCTGTTGAGTAAAAAAACAACCAAACACACGTAAATATAATTTATTTCATGATAGATGTTTGAGTGTAAATGTAATGCTTGTTTTAGATTTCATAGACTACGTAAGAAAATGAAAAAAATAACACACGATCATCGTTGTCAACATTATAATTGCTTTGTGATCATTACGGAGCGCGATCAGGGACCACCTTACCCAGGACGTTGACTTCGCAGGAGGCCTGCGCAGTCCCGTGCTCGTTCTCCACCTTGATGGTGAAGAGCCCGTGGTCGGTGCGGACAGAGTCCCTGATGGATATGATGGAGGCGTCATTCTTGCTGTTGTCCATGTTCAACCGCTCGATGAGCAGGAGAGTGAAGGGCTCCTCCGGCACCTCCTCCTCCTTATCCTTCTTGCGACGCACCACAGCCTTGGAATCGCGCCGGCGAATCTCCGCCGGGCGGATGGTCTCGGCGTTCCGTGACCACACCACCGTGGGCTGCGGCGAGCCGGAGATGAAGGCTTCCAGCATGATCTCGCTTCCTCGCTTCACGGTTAGGCCGTTCTGCAGGCTGGCTGCCAGATGCACTTTGGGAACGACTGTGGGCACAATTTGAACAGAAGGCGGATTGAAAGGAGAACGTTTTGACACGGTGAATTTATGCAAACACGTGTGTTTTTCGGTCTCTCGGCGATTCCGACCGTGCGTTTCTCCACGCTTCTTTGCAATTTTCGGTCAAAACAAAAGTGAGCGGGCTTCGGCGGGACACTCCCTCTAAGAGGGATGATCCGGGATGGTCAAGAATAATGTCGGAGTGGCAGCAAAGGAATGGAATGAGTTACAGGAATTAGAGCGATGAAATTAACATGAGCGGTGTCTGTAAGAAACCTGCAGTGAAAGAGGCATGATACTTGTAACTCGTGTGCAGTATTTTTGCCACTCAATGGCAGCGGTATCATGTGACTGAATATGGTGGCATCCTTGGACAATTACAGATCAGAATTGGATTGAACTGTTATACATTTACCATTTATGGTGCGAAGACGAGTGAAATGTATAATAAAGTATCAATATGGTGAAACCTGCATGGATGATGCCAACGTTGAGTGCAACAGCTGCAATCAGGATGTGAACGTATTTGTGATGAGGCAAGATTATTCAATTCCAGCCATGTTGAATGGTTGAAACGTTCGTGACAATTTTATCACCGTTATCCTGAAGCGCAGCCTTTTAAATTAACTTATACACGTGATATACAACGTATTGTTTTTATTTGTTTTAACACAGCTGGTATATCCTGAGTGCAAAAACAATCAAAAGACATCCTCAACGCACCACTGTCAAGGCCATTTCAGTTGACTGTGCATTTTCCAGAACCGCTGTGGAATGAACAGACGGACGGATAGCTTCTGACCACTCACCGATTGGGTCGACTGCCTTGACCGACAGGGTTGGCTTCGACGGGTCACTGATGCCGGCCGCGTTCTCTGCGCGGACGCGGTACTGGTAGGGCGTGCCCTCGGTCAGACCCTTGACCGTGTAGCACTGGACGGGCACGAGGAATTCGTTGACCTTCTCCCAGCGTTCGCCGTCCTTGGCCAGCTTCTCAATGATGTAGCCCATGATCTTGCTGCCGCCATCGTAGAGGGGCGGCTTCCACGTGAGTGTGATGGTCGAGGAAGTTGGATCGTAGTATTCCACGTCCACTGGTGGGTCGGGGCGTTCTGCGGTGGTACAGGAGTGTTTCATCGTAAATTGATTGCTTCGGTGAGACCTCCGCCAATCTGACCACCCCCCATCATCCGGCTTATAATTCAAATAATTTTAAAATGTGTCCCTTAAATCTAATGTTATTTAACGAAATACATTTTTCTTTGGCATTAATACAGATTGAAAGGTAAGGACACCCAATTTATATTTTTTTACAGCAGCACATTGGAAAGTAACGCGCCCATATAATAATGTTACAGCAGCGTAGATCAGAAAGGTAGTGCACAACCATTTCATAATGTTACAGGAGCGCAGATGTGGTGAAGGTAGCGCACCCATTTCTTAACTCCACGGGAGCACATTTCATTGAAGACAAAACATATGAGGACTGCTCAGAGATTAACCATCAGTACCCACGCCACTTAGCCCTGCTGCCGGCTGCGTACCTTTTGGATCTTCAGCGAGAATGGGGTTGCGCAGCTCCACGTTCTCGCCACCGCCAATCTTGTTGACGGCACGCACGCGGAAGTAGTACTCAGAGTTGGGGATGAGGTCCTTGACGGCCCAGCTGAGCTTGTTCTCGCCGGACATGACGGGGATGTAGGTCCTGCGTCCGGCCTCGCGCCGCTCCAACACGTAGTGCAGCAGGGGGCTGCCTCCGTCATCGTCTGGAGGGTCCCAGGAGATCTTGCACGTGCTCTTGGTGACCTCGCTCGCCTTGAGCTCCTTGCACGGTCCCGGCAAGCCTGGTGCGGCAAAAAAAAAAAAAGTGTTATGATCTTCACATTTAGAATTAAATAAGTTAAATTTAAATATCGTAATAATAATTAACTAATTTTAAAAATTTCACGTTTACTAAGCAAAGTTTTTTGGAAGGTCAGACTTTGGATTGCTTGGCATTATTTTTGTTACGAGTGTTTAACGATAATGTTGTCTCAATTCTTTCTCTGGCCTACATAATTCTACCCATAATTACCTTCCCTAGAAAACAACCAAAGTATGAAAAACCCTCTGTGACCTCTCCAAATGGGCACGTTTTCCAGAATGTCAGTGTCTCTAGGTTTTTCAAATTGAATTGCCATCGTATTTCTCTGTGCGGTAGAAACTACAAGGCCCAGAGAAAACCCATACAAATGAAACACCAGACAGGTTAGAAACATTTCAATAACACCTGCTAGAAAAGTAAAAGCCTCCATGCAAAACCAATTACTGGGGGACTTAGCGTACCGATGACTTTGATGTTGATGGTGCCAGTGGTTGAGCCATTCTTGTTTTCCAAGGTGATGGTGAAGTTCCCAGCGTCCGTGCGAGCTGTGTTTGTGATTTCCAGCAGAGCGCTGGTGATGTCGCTGCTCATGCTGATGCGCTCGGCCTTCAAGAACTCCTTGCCATTCTTGTGCCAAGACACGGTCGGCTTGGGCACGGCGATGAATGGGATTTTGAGGGACAGCTTCTCTCCTTCCACAACCACGAGGTCATGGGTCTCAATTTCCAGTGTGGGTTTGCCTGTACAAAACAAACACGTCGACAGTTTAGGTTCAAGGAGAGAAAATAATTGATTCACAACTCTCCGATGTCTTTTCTGGTTACACCGCGGGCTTGTTTTGCATATGACGTCCAAAATTTCGCTCCGTGTGCTGGGAGCGAAACGTCGGACATCACGCTCAACAGTGTGCAGTAAAAACCCAGAAACACGTCTGAGAGCTATGCAACGTAACTTGCCAGAGCATATCTAGTAAAATCAAACAACAAGTTAAACAGCAATCTCCGATCGTGCATTTTTCACAACGGTGCTAAAGCACACCGCGTTTCTCCGCAGACAGTACTCACAGTCAGGATCCTTGGCAAAGACATTTTCGGAAATCTCCGACGGATCGCCGACTCCGATCTTGTTGAAGGCGCGTACGCGGAACACGTACTCCTTGTCCGGCACGAAGCTGTCGTCCAGCTTGAACTTGGTCTCCTTGACCGGGCGGGAGTTGACCCTCATCCACTTCTCGGTGCCGACCTCGCACATCTCCACGTGGTAGCCGCCGATGGGGGTGCCGCCGTCTTTCTCCGGCGGCTTCCAAGAGATGCTCATGTGCTTGCGGCTCGCGTCCGTCACGTGGAGGTCCACAGGAGCAGACGGCGGCGCTGCGGAGACGAGAGGCCGCTTTGTTTACGAGAGAAGCAGTGTGGTAGTAATTGCGATAGAACTAATATTTGAGAGAACGAAAGCATCAACAATTCGGATTTATTTTGTTCACGACGATAGGTCACCTAGACATTCGCTTGAGATGGGTCATCTCACTTGCAAGGGTGTCCAGCGTGATGATGAAAATAATGATGATGATAAGGATGATGATTATGATAATCATGGCAAAAGAGCCTATGCATGTGACGTGAATGGTATGCTGTGCTTAAATGCTCAGCCTATTAATGGGGAGCGGTAGCGTAGCTGTTAGCGCACTATGCTACGAACCCGGCGACCCGAGTTTGATTCCCGCTCACGACCAATAACAGTGGCGAATATTTTAACCGGTCCTGGGCCTCCCCGAGGTCGAGTCAGCCTAAAATGAGTGCCTGGTGCGGTGTGTAGTAAACATCGCCACTGGTGGAGACAAATGTGGCCAGGCATGGTGCTGGCCACCCACCCCCTCGCGTACTGTTCCAGCCTTCATAGGTGCTCACATACAGCATTTTCCTTTGCCTTCGTGAATGTCCTTGCGTTTGCGTGCGTGTGTGCGCATATCGGCAGAGCGGGGCTTACACAGCGCATCCTCGACGACGAGCAGGTCGGTGGGCTCGCTGGCATGGCCGCAGCCAGCCTCGTTCTCCGCCCGCACCTGGAACTGAACCTCGGTGCCCTCGATGACGTCCGTAACGCGGAACGTGCACTCGGGACCGGCCGTCTTGCCGGCCTTGACCCAGCGCGTTCCCAGTTTCTCCTTCTTCTCAATCACGTACCTGTCAGGAGGACATCGCACAAGGCC
Organism: Lampetra planeri; assembly: GCF_965212315.1. NCBI lineage: Eukaryota > Metazoa > Chordata > Hyperoartia > Petromyzontiformes > Petromyzontidae > Lampetra > Lampetra planeri. The sequence continues at coordinate 9,400,208 of NC_136127.1, read as the reverse complement.
GCCACCGTTAGAGTGAGCTCACGCACTCTACGTTAGTTTAAGAGAGCTTCTTCTTGGTTCTTTCGGTAAAGTCACGTAGAAGAGAAATAATAAAATAATAAAAATAAAACATAATAAAATGGTATGAGCAGGCAACTGACGTGTACGCCAACACAAACTTTAGAAGCCCTTCCATCAGCAGTGGCATGAGCAGGCAATTGCAGGGCCACACATTTATCCGTTACGTTAGGTTAGACTTGAGAGAAAACTCACCTGAGAATGGGTCTGCCACCATCATTCTTCGGCTCTTCCCATTTCAGACCAACGTGCCTCTTGGTCACGTCTGTGACTGCGAGGGCATATGGTGCTCCAGGGGTAGCTGCAACAAGCGTACACATGAAAGAGTTATTCGTTAACACGTACATATATAAAACAAAACAACAACAAAAACTTTCGCTCGTACCGTGCGTTGTAAAGTATGGCTACACGCTTACTGAAACGGTCCTTGGCCAGCACAGAATCTTCGATCTCAACGTAGTCGCTCTGCCCCACGGCGTTCTCCGCAGCCACTCGGAAGAGGTACAGGGCCCCCTCGGACAACGGCGTCACCGTGTGCTTGGTGTCCTTGACGGTGGTGTCCACCGTCTGCCAAGCCTTGCGTTTGACGTCGCGCTTCTCGACGATGTAGTTGGTGATCGGCGAGCCTCCGTCCTTCTCGGGCTCTGTCCACTTGAGGTCGGCCGAGTTGCGTGAAATGTTCACCACTTCCAGCCAGCGCGGCGGAGACGGGGGGCCTGTAAGTGTGGGGAGCAGGCACGGACACACGCACGCGTGTCACTTACCGAATTGCTGCGATGGAAAATGTTACAAACTTTGTCTTTAATGCTGTTGATTCTCTCTTCAGCACACCGGTGGGCTAAAGAAGTCAATTAATTTGTCCTTTGAAAACGTGACACATTTTTTACTGTTTGGCCGTGTCGGGTGGTGGAGGGTTACGACGCATTTATAAATAACGCGATCTGACCCAAAAACCTATATTATGGAAACTTTGTCTTGCGAGTTACAGCAGAAGCACAAAAATAGATAACAATCGTACCTTTGGCAAAATAATGATCTACATTTTCACGTACGGTACGCAGCTCAGTACACGCTCGCCAGCGGCGTGAGCTCGCTGGCGAGCTTCACCGGGGCGATCAGACGGCGACGGAGAAAGAGAAAGCGGCGCGCCCGTGATCGACTCACTGAGTCTCTCCTTGCAGATGATGAAGTCGCTGGGCTCTCCGGGGTCGCTCTCGCCGACCCTGTTGACGGCGCGGATTCGGAAGGCGTAGTCCTGCTGGGGCATCAGGCCCTTGACAAGGTGCTCCGTCATGGGAACCCCCTCGGCGACGCGCACCCAGTCGTTGCTGCCGCCCTTCTGCATCTCGATGATGTACGACTCGATCTTGGCCCCGCCGTCATGCTCGGGCTTGGTCCACTGGAGGAACATGGCGTCCTTGTAGACGTCCTTGATCACCGGCTTGCCCGGTGGCCAAGGTGGGTCTGTGGAACGACGGAAAAAAATAAAAATCGATGAAACTATTATTAAGCGTCGCGTGAGAACGAGGGCTGCTTGTTGTGGAAAATTAAAAAAAACTGACTAGTTAAAATTCATGATTAAAATAGATTTCCAAAGAAAACGAGAAAACGCTAGACTAATGCGAAAAAATGTGGAAATCGCACGTCCGATATATTTCATTACAAACCGGTCTTGAAAAACTATAACATGGGTTGGTTTTTTGTTGTTGAGAAACGTGTTATATTCACCAATGGGATCTTTGACGAGAATTGCGTCCGTTGGATTGCTCGGCTTTCCGGGTCCAGCCAAGTTTTCAGCCAACACTCGGAACTCATACTTGTTCTTGGTGATCAGGCCTTTGACCCTAGAGTGAAAAAAACACAGCAAATACAAGACATTTTATTAATTAATTCTCTACTTGGTGAGACCGATTTATAAAGGCCTATTTCCTGCCTAACAGCTCCCCTTGTTAAATCAGCTTCAGCATGATACCTTCCCCCCAATTCCAATTCACCTCCTTACTCTCTACCTTTTTGAATATATTTCTCCACTCCCCCGATTATACTTGTTTTACTATCCCCCCACGCGCATCACCTGGTCTAACTGCCTGACCCTTAAAAGATCACCGCTCCCTGCTGCTCCCGGCTTCCTCCCATCGTCTTTCTCAGAGGTCGTTGACGCTGATTGCCAACTGCTGCGGAATCGTTCAAATCTCACCAAACCTCCATCGCCCCATGGACTCCATCATTGCCGGGCCTCAAAAGCCACGGTGCTTCCTCCTGATATCCATTGTTCCTAGGCCTCCGTTGCCTCGGCATCCTCCAGGCTCTATCACCATGTCTTCTGTCTTTGCCACCTTATTTCACCTTTATCCATTGTTTTAATCCCCCACTGCTTCGTCACCACATGGGTCGTGGGGATTATTTCACCGTACTCTACCGTGCTGCTCAGTGAGAGTCGTTAAAGTTGGGCAGCATCGATGTTGAGCCATAGTACTTTGCCCTCTGATTTGCTGAACTGTCCTCTACTGACAATGTAATCCTGCAGCAAGTAATGACGCCTGTTTTTACGTGTGGCGTTCGCCCTTACAATCACTATCCAGGTTCAAACTTGCTTAGCTTCCGAGATCTAAAGATATCGGACAGACTCCAGGTGATCTGGTTCAAAGCTGCATGGCTTCGCGCTCATACTAAACGCAATTTCACCGCGGTCGAACAAGCGCACGAAAAGGCGTGAGCAACACGTACTTGAAGACAGTGTCTTTGATGGGAATCTTGTTGCACTTGACCCATTTGCCAGTCTCGGGATCCTTCCTCTCCACCCAGTAGCCCGTGATGGGGCTGCCGCCGTCGTCATCCGGCTCATACCAGGTGAGTGACACCGAGTCCTTGGTGACCTCTGTTGGCATGAGTCTGGTCGGCGCGCCAGGTGGCTCTAATGGAGGGGGGGCGAGCGTCAAGAGCGCGGCAATCAACGAAACGGCGCAACGACAGGGCAAAGCGTTTGGAAACCAAAATTTGCATCTTCGAGAGCAATTTTGTTTTAAATTATAGAAAAATATCCAAAAAATTCTTCACGGTGAAACATCAAAAGTTACAATTACAACTAACTTTCCATAAAAAAAAAAAATGCACCGCAGTTTCACGCAAAAATTTTGCTGTGCCACCAATGATGACGCTGATGCACAGCGCAAACGCGGTCACCAATCTCCAAGCCACGGACCGCACAGTAACGCCGCCAGCCACTTCAATGCTTCGCCGGCAGCGTTTCAGATATTTCGCCAGGCTGCTCCTGAAGAGCCGACCCACTGGCTCGCTCGCCAACCTCGACAAGGACGCATTGAACGTTGGCCGATCAACTCCGTACCATACGAACAAAAAGAAAAGAGAGAAAGTGGAAGGTTGAACTCACCGAAGGAGTACCTTGCGATGATCGGCGTGTGCTCAGCGGGCTCGCCGACGCCGTACATGTTCTCGGCGCTCACCCTGAACAGGTATTCCTTGTGCGCCGTGAGGTTGAGGGCTTGGTACTGCGTATCCTTGACGGTGGACGACAACTTGTGCCACACTTCGCTGTCCGTGGCCTTGCGCTCCACCACGTAGTTGGTGACGGGAGAGCCGCCGTCGTCTCGGGGAGGGTTCCAGGTGAGCAGGCACGACTCGTTCGTGATGTTGGTGATGTCGAAGGCGGCCGGAGGACCTGGCTTGTCTGTTTGACGCGGGACAGAATTTGTAAGAGGTGAAGATAGCGTTCCAATATTTGCTCTTCTTTTCCCCGGTAGCCTCGAGATGTTTCAAAACTGGAAGCCAACAGACTGACAGTGATTTGTTTTTAATTAAAAGCTAGAACACTTGGTTGCACACCGAGTAAATATCTAGTCTACAAACATGCGTACTGTATATCACAAGTAGACATTTAGCACACCGATTGCGGCCTAAGGTAATGGCGCAGCCCAATTGCTCGCTCACTCGCTCCACCGTTGGCGGAGGGGCCTCCACTAGAGGGAGCTCTAGAGAACTCCTCGACAGCATTTTCCAAGCTGGCCCAGGCGTCGAAGAAGAGGTGACAATTACCCACCCTTTATCCACGCCACATGTCACCCACCGATTGACTAACCGTGGTGCACTCAATGTAAACTGTTGGAGAAAAAGAGGCTGGGTGGTTTATAAAAAGGGTGCCTTGAAAGAAATTAAGTTTTGTTTAACCGATCGATAAATCTGCTCGTTAATCAAAATACAGTTTTTACTTTTTACTTACCGAGAATGATGACCTCTACGGTGGCGGTGGCCCTGCCGCTCGTGTTGGTGGCCTCGATGATGTAGGTGCCGGTGTCCGTGCGCTTGGTGTCAGCCAAGGTGACGATGGACGAGCCCGGCTTGCCCTTGATGGTCGTGCGGTCGTCAATCTTGAGGATGTGGTCTCCGCGCGTCCAAGTCACCCGCGGCTCCGGTTTGCCGATGATCACAGCCGGGAGCTCGATCTTGGTGCCGGCCTTCACCGTGATGCCGGCCAGGAGCTTCACGTCCAGCTCGATGTGAGGCCCCTCTGTTGATCGAGGCAAATAAATTGATCGAACGGTTATATGTCGTGCGTAAATCTGTAGCGGAGGTGATGAAGATGGTCGCAGTTGTGTCTCATCGTCGCTGTCCGACGTGAGGTAATGCAGTCTCGTGAAAGGTGATCAAGCCTTGGCACACCAACGTAAGTTAAAGTTAATTAAAGATGTGTTGGAGAGCAAAGCCACAACATTTACAATATGAATACGACGTTTTGCCAGTAAATGCAAAAATCTAACTGTCGCCTGATGAAGCTAGTTGTAAATACTGGGAAAACGTCATACTCAGATTGTAAATGTTGTGGCGTTGCTCTCCAACACACTGGTTAGTGCTGTACAAGTAACGAATTGGCACGTTCTGTTTACGTGACAAACCTTACTAATTGGCTGTGTCGGATGGTGGCGGGTTTAACGACATATTTATATATTTACGCGATCTAACCCGAACAAAACCTGTATTATGGATGATATTGGTTGTGAAAGCCTACGTGTTAAACGTAAAAAAATTACTGTACAAGTAAGATTTGATTTTAGATGCACATACCTTTCGGGTCAATAGCCAAGATTTCATCGGTGGGCCTGGAAGGCCTGCTGAGACCCATCTTGTTCATTGCCTTCACACGGTAGGCGTACCAGTCTCCCTCATTGTTATCTTCAATCAGGAACCTGCAAAAGGACATCGGTCAATAAACAGACGAGCCCTAATGGCGCAATTTCGCGCGAACGCGTACGCTTACGGTTAGCGGTCATAATTCGCGATGTTGCTCCGGTGATTGTTGCGAGATTGAATGGAAATTGCGAAACAGATGTTGTATGTCCGTGCACTGTAGTCTTATTCTGAACAAAATGTACTCTGTTGTTAAATATGTAAATTGCCATGCAGCAATTTTCTTTCTATTTGTGTACTGTCATCACTCAATCTACTTTTTGGGGGGTTTTAATACTCAGGATGATCCGTATTTAGTCACACCACTCATGCATTATGAACCTCTTATTATGTTCTCAACAGGTGATGAAATATTGTGGAAGCTATGGCTCCATACTCTACAGACGAGAGTCTTAAAATATTTAATGAGTATAAGGGATTGGTGGCAGACATGTGGAGGCTCTCGAATAAAACATTAGCGGGGTACCTATACATGAATCACCCTATACTTATATAAGTCTATTACCCCCTTTATTCATTTAATAATTCATCCATTGCTCTTCATCAATCAGGCTGTTTTACTCCTCGGTGGAACACCGGCGTTCGTTCTCACTTCGTCTCCATGGTGGGGTCGCGGGTGCAGGCCTCCCATTTGTCTTGGCCACGCTTGCACTTCTCCACGACGTAGCCCTTGACGCGAGACCCTCCGTCGTACTTGGGCGGCTCCCATGACAGGAAGATGCTCCTGCTGGTGGGGTCGCGCCACTTCAAGTTCTCCGGCGGGTCGGGCACAGCTGAGGGTAGCAGCGAGGGAAAGGAAGTGGTACAACGTTTTTGAAATTTTCCCGATTCGGCAGAATACGGCAACGGACACGTGCGTAGTACTTATGCACGTAGTTATACTTCATATCATTTTACAGCCCCTTGCAAATCCATTGTTGGATGAAGGCTTCCGCATACCTTGTTGGATAAGGGGGTTGTCTGAACACACTTCTCCATGCTGGTTGGTTCAGAGAGGGCCCAGGACCGGCTCAGAAATCACTCGCGGACTGTTGTTAACCGTGGCCGGGAATTGTCTGGTGGCCGGTTGAATAGCGCATGGCACTGAGGTGCCACTGCTCCCACATGCCACTGCATGCTAATAAACTGCCGTATATTCATTGCCAAATCTCTTCGGACACAGCCTGGCAAGGTTAAGCCTATCCAATATATTTTACGCACTCATGGTTTGCTTAATAAAAAACCCGATTGGTAGAATTCTGATCTCAAGCAATGACTTGCTGCACGTCAGCGGCATGCACGCGCAGATGCACGCTGTGCCGCAATTCCTCTTTGAGTCTCGAGAGAATGCAACAAAGTTGCTGAGAACTTCCAGCGGGCACTTACTGACTGGCGCAGACACGTTGACGGGCTCGTCGATGTAGGCCGGTTCGCCGTGTCCGACGCGGTTGATCGCATAGACCCTGAACAGGTATTCTTTGCCTTGCATCAGATCACCCACAGTGAACTCCAGGTCCACGATTCCTTCAATAACCTGAAGAACAAAAAAATATATAAGCATCAGCCCGGAATGCAGGTAAAAGCCTGTGTAGGCACGCATGTTAATGTTATAAGCGTGGATTATTTTTCGTTTGCTATTGAAAACAATTAAAAAACCCTAATGCACTCTACAGTCAATCTATCCACAAATTAAAGGAGTACATTGGCAGTGGCACACAAGCACAATTTTATCTCACCACAATCATCATTAGGCCATGCATTATGGCTGAAAAAAGTCGGCTGATGATTCGGGGAAATGTTCCCTGTTCTCTTAGAGCAGAGTATCCAATTGCTCCTGCATACGTATGTATGCACGTTGAACTTCTTTCTCACCGCACCTAGCCAACTGTGCTAACCAGAGGTGCGTACAAAGCACAACAGCGTCCGTCCGTTCGTACCTTGGCCCAAGTCTTGCGGGCGACCTCCCGCTTCTCAACTCCGTAGCCGGTGATTGGGCTGCCACCATCGCTCTCCGGTGTCTCCCACATGAGGTGCACGGTGTTGCGCGTGACCTCTGTCGGCTTGAGATCCCTTGGGACGCTTGGCCGAGCTGATACAATACAGTGGGAGAGATTGTGATGTGTTCACCGTACATCGCGTAGTGTACATCGCGGCTCATAAATCCCCACGAATGTTCACCGCTTACGCTCACTGCCCACCCAAACACCCCAATCGGTTATCACACATGACTCAGATTAATCTTCATTGAACAACACTATTTCCAACTCCCACCTATAAATAATCATAATATGAGAGGAATCAGAAGATATAATTTTAATTGGCATAATGGAATTGGCCGTGGGTTGTACATGAACTGACATTTATTAATTTGTATGCGTTGTAAGTACGATACCATTACATTCTAAATATTTAACTATTAGAGACATTCAACTCAACCAAATTTTTAAAAAACGCACTGCTTGACCGTACCGTAAACCAGGACCTTGATGTCACCGGAGATTGTCCCCACAGAGTTCTCCAGCTTGAGCGTGTAGATGCCCTCGTCGCTGCGCTGGCTTGGCGTGATGGTGAGCTCCACGTACGTGGGCCTCACCATCATCTTGGCCCTCTCCTCTTTCTCCAGGCTATTCTCCTCCAGTGTCCAGGTGGCGGCGGGCAGAGGGTAGCCAGTGATGGGCACATTTATCCTCAGCGGGTCCGGCACGTAGACCACCAGCCCATCCTTGAAGGCGCTCAGATCCATGGTTGGCATGACTGGAAAACAGAAGTGCCAGTGTCAAGGGGCATCAGGGGCGAATTGTGATTGGAATGGGCGCCGGAATTTTTTAGCGTTACCCCCCTCGTATTTATTAAGTTTCTCCAGAAGCTCTGGTTTCTTTCCACGTGCCAAATACTCACAATTGTAGAATTGCCCATTATAATAAAAGATCGCACTTAAAAACTCGGTGCGGCTTGCCCGGTTAAATATAGGGTTATTATACCCACCCTAAATGAGAGTGATATATTTATCTATCTGTGAATTAAACTCTGCCTAATCTCCGCTATTTAATACAATTTTCATTATTAGGAATTAAAAGGGCTATGGGAATGCCACCAGTGCAGGGGCAGAAGTAGTAAATGGGAGACTGAGCGTGGAGATGGAAGGTAAAATTAGAATTGAGGACAGTGGACGTGGCTTAGAAAGGGGTAGAGAAGAGAAGCACATGGAGAAATAAAATCCGAGTAGCCAACCCCATTGTGATAACGCTACTTTTGTCTCAGAACACGATTAAACTGTGCAACCATCACAACGCGCAGCAGCACGGAATATTTGGTCAAACTTACTGCCTGGATCATCAGCTGTTAGCGGCCCCAGGATGTCCGTGGGATCAGACACTCCAGCGGCATTCTCAGCACGTACTCGGTAAGTGTAGCTGTTAAACTGTTCCAGCCCCACAACCTGTAAAGGCAAATGTGCGAACGTGTGTACACACAAAATATTTACACACTAAGCGCTGGGTCAAGGTGTACACCGGGTTGGAGCGAGACAAAGCGTCAGCGGTGCGTTCAGCGAGGTGAGCTGGTGAGGAAACACTACCTTGTAGGTGAGGAGAGGGCAGAGGCGTGGGTTGCAACGGACCCAGTGGTCTGAGCCCTGCTCGCTCTTCTCGATGATGTAGCCAAGGATGGGGCTGCCACCGTTGCTGAGCGGGGGCTCCCAGATCAGCTCCACCGACGACTTGTTCTGGTTCTTGTGCTCCAGGCAGGTAGGTGGGCTCGGTGGATCTGCAAAGTTAAGTTAGGGCAATGTTGAGGTGGGTTCATTCTTTGAAGAGCAAGGTCAGCTGCATGTGATCTTTTGAAGTGCACATTTGCATTTTTAGGGAGAGCACAGAATCAAGTGTGGAATGAGGTTTCACCAACTTCTGCTCAGCTGTCAGTTCTAGTTTCCGATTTGGGTTTTCTCAAGACAAAATCGATTCGGTTTGAAAATGTCACTTCCATGATGTCGTGTGATGTGAGTTGTTGTCACTTTGCTACTACTAAGGCAACTTAAATGATTACATAATGTAAATAATAATAAAAATGCAACATCTGAAAAAGATCTGAACTTGTTCTTAAAAATCCCATTATTATATAAAAAAAAAATTTCATCCGAAACTCATCGCTCGTGCATCAACACTGACAAAGATCTCCCGTATAGCCTTTAACAGACTGTTGGGGCAAGTGCTATTAGCGAGCACCTATGAAGGGCGGCTCGGCACACAAGGGGGTGGATGGCCAACACCACGCCCGGTTGCCTGTGTCTTCGTAGTGGCGATGTTAGCACACTGCACCGGGTACTCATTCGAGACTGAGTCGAGCTAGGGGAGGCCCAGGACCGGTTCAGATAATCGTCACTTGGTGTTGGCAGCATGCTAACTGCTACACTACCACTCACAACATTAACAACTGCCATTCACTACGAAGTGGCGGTGATGTCACCACGGTGTTTGTGCCAGGCGATGTGCACATTAAGGCCATGTGAAGTGTCGACCGCCCGCTGGCCGGAGGTCACGGGCCAGACCCTTCAGGTGCCATGGTTGACTGACTGAGACGACTGACAGATGCCACACGTGTGCCCCCTACTGTGCCAACTCCACAACAACTGCTATTCGCCACTGAGTGGCGGCAACTTTGCCACGGCGCTTGTGCCAGGCTGCGTGCATGTTAAGGCAACGTTAAGGCCACTACCGATCGCTCACACACACATAAACGTACAGATGGGGTCCATAATCTTGATGGGGTTGGTGGCGAGGCTGGGCTTGCCCACGCCGGCCACGTTCTCGGCGCAGACGCGGAAGATGTACTCCTTGCCCTCCACCACGTCGGTGACTTGCGCCTGCAGCTCGTTGGGACCCGTCGTCGCTGCGACGTCCCACTTGGTGGAGGTGCGGTCGCGGAACTGCACGATGTAGCCGGTGATCTCGGAGCCGCCGTCGTACTCGGGCTCCTCCCAGGTCAGCCGGAGGCCGAACTTGTTGACGTCGTGCGGCTGCAGGTTCAGCGGCGCGTCCGGAGTGGCTGCGCGTTGGGGGAGATTAAAAATATGCCGAAGTTTAGGTGCGATCCCCGAAAAACGGAAAAAAAACGCAACGCATGGCCGTACGGTACAAAAACCACGAAAGCCAACGCAAGTAGAATGGGAAAGACATTATTTCCGAGGACACGGGGAAGGGTGGTACATTACATTGGCAAGGAAGATGAAAGGTATGCATTAATTTATTTAGAGGTTCGTAACCATTATTGCAGCCTTGCACCCCTTTGGTTCTCAATCTCAGTCTAATGTTAATAAACACATCGGGTGATGTACCCATTTTACACTGCTGGGTGTAGAGAGGCGACCGCTGTTTCAACTGCCTCACGAACTGCCAAGGTGATGACCGCTGCAGAGATGGAGTGATGAGACCAGCTCATGTGCGGGAACGGGATGATTTTGTGACATCGCGGGACCACGAGCAATGGCATAATTGAGGGGAGGTCGTTATCCAGCAGTGGAGAGTGAACAACCGATAACACGATGACAACGCAGATGACAAACAATGAATAACGTGTCAGGATCTGAACACAAGCGCACGTTTCGGAGCAACGAGCTCAACGTACGCGACAAACGCACGAACACGACGGCGATGATGAGGACAATGACAACAAGCAACAACCAAACACCGGCGGAGTGCGCTCACTGAATTTATTCTTGGCCTCCACGGGGTCGATGGTCTCCACGGGTTCCCCGGTGCCGACGCGGTTGCGCGCGCTCACGCGGAACAGGTACTCCACGCCCTTCTGCAGGCCCGTGCAGGTGTACTCGCAGCCGTCGCACCGCTCGGTGGCGACGATCCACGTCTTGCGCTTCACGTCGCGCTTCTCCACGATGTAGGCGAGGATCTTGCTGCCGCCATCCGACTCGGGTTCCTCCCAGGCGAGCGAGATCTCGCCGTCGTACGTCTCCGTCACCTTCAGGTTCTGCACCTTGCCCGGTACGTCTGCGAGGAGGGCGGCAGTTGCGGTTTGACGCTTGTTTCTTTCTTTCATCTTGGTTTTTTCGGTAAAGTCACGTAGAATTTTCTACGTGACTTTACCGAAAGAACCAAGAAAGTCACGTAGAAAATTCTACGTGACTTTACCGAAAGAACCAAGAAGATGAATCCCTGCAGTCACGAAAGCTTTAAATCGAAAAGCTTGTTTCTTTCTTTGTTCGTGTGGCTGTTGCGGTGTGAATGCTCGAATGGAACCAAGCTTGGTGGCTTTGCGCGTGATCCTAAACAAGCACCGACTTAGAAACTCATGGTGTTTACGCATCCTAATTGTTCGCATGAGAATCTGCACCTTTTCTGGCACTTCTGCGGGGTGGTAGGCATTTGGTTGTACCAATATGCAGCCACCAGCGAATGACGTGTCGTGTTCTCCAGATTCACGAGATGCTCCGTAAAGTAAGACGGCACCGCAGACTTGTGCCCGGTGTCAATATGGTTATACAAATCTTATGGCTACATGTGAACACAGCTACCGGATTGTAATACGCACCCTTAACTCTTGCTTTATAATAACGGGTAAAAAAAAACATGTGGCTCATAATCCACGAATACGATAAACGGCTGCATTTAAATAGGCATAATGTTTCCCATGTAAGCAATGCATTTATACGTGCACTCATGATAAAACATAACGTTGCATGAACATTTATGCAAATTGTACGCAAATAACATGGTAAAGATACATTTAGGCAAACGTAGCAAACAAAATTGTATAAACGGACCGAATAAAAAAAAAATCGATCCTTGAATCAATTTTCCGCGCAAATCAACCAAGCGCGGGTGCGGTAACATACCGATGACCTCCAGGTTGACGGTGACCTTGATTTCGCCATGCTTGTTGAACAGCCGCACCTTGTAGCGGCCGCGGTCGTCACGCTTAGGCGCACGCAGCTTGTAGGAGCTTTGCTCGCCCGTCGTCTCCACGTTCTCCGAGGGCAGCAGCTGGAGTTCGCCGTCCGGCTGCTCGTAGTACCACTCGCCGTGGGCCTTCGGGTACGCGTCATATGGGACCTTCATGCGGAACTGCGGGCCCGCTTCGATCTCGTAGTTGATGTCCATTGCCGCGGCCGTCGGTTTAGCTGTTGGCAATACAAGGTGGGGGGGGGGGGGGGGACACAGTTTAGGTTTTGTAGAGCCTCGTTATGACAGTGACGCTGTGATGACCCAACATTGTGATGTTCTTCTAATATTACGTTCAAATATTTACGTGCACGTTATCCAGAAGATGAATGTTTAGCGGCTATGGTCATGATTGTACCTTGAGATGTAATTCGTTGAATACGATATATTTTATATGCATAAAGTGCCTACGTGTGACCACATGTAAAAGGAACCGAGGCCATCATTCCCATCAATGGCCTTGCACCGTTGTGCGGAAGGCACAAGAGGCAGAGGCCGTCCACGCAAGAGGCCGACTGACGGCATGAAGGCGGAGGGCTTAAAGAGAGCAAACCTTAAGGTCTCGAGAGAAGTGACTGCTATGACAAGAGAAAGGGAAGCGGCGAAGATCACGAAGCCGACAGAAGCGAAGAGACGGGGTGAAAAATAACAATGATATGGTCGAAGGCGGGGGAGTGGGGATAATCGGAGATCAACGTACCAGCCAGCTCCAGCTTGGCATGGGCGTCCTTGTCCTTGGCGATGATCTTGTACTCGCCCTGGTCACGCAGCTTCACGTCGCACACCTGCAGCCGGTGCACTTTGCCCACGCTGAGCATCTGGAACTTGTCGCTCTGCACCACCACCATGTTGTTGCGCAGCCACCTGACCTCCACGCGGTCTTTGTTGAGCTCCGCCTCGTACGTGACGTCGGATCCCGGTGGCGCCAGCTCGTCCTTTGGCGGACGGATGATTTCCACGGGGATCTCTGCGCGATCGGGAGAGAAAAACACGACCGATTGTTGCCCGGTTTCCCGTGGGAGAACTGCGAAAGCAGTCGCTCAGCGATGCACTTCTGATGCCACGCGTTTTGATGGACGGTATTGCTGTGTTTTTATTTTTTTCCCGTGGATCGGACACTACGACGCTGCAATGTCCTGTGACTGCCGCCTCTGCCGATGATCTTGGGCTGTGGTTGTCCTTGCAAAAGAGCTGCTTCGCTCAATGGGCCTAACAAACTGAAATTAAGTCTGAGTGTGTGTAAATCCGATTGTGCTACTCGCACTCTATCGTGAGGTGAAGAGTCCACTCTGAATGCTCACAGAGCAGTGCATCACCCCGTGTTTAGAGAATGGCCTGCAGGAAAGTTCATCACAGAACTACTCCTGGGATCATCCACAGCAGGGACGTCGTACTCTCCCACGTGAACTGCTGTGGAGCATGGGTCCTTCACTTATAACTGAGAAACGCGTTTGATGCCAGGTGACTGAAACTCAGATTACAACCCAGGATCTCGGCAGAACCAGCTGAGTGTCGCTGACCCCTGAACCACGTTGAGTGACCCAGCGACCTCAAATGGACCATCATTTAATGGTGATACGTGGGTACTAAACTACAATGCCATCCATGCACCCGCCAGCCTATTTGTTTGTCACTGAGTATCTCTGGTACATCTCAATGCATTCTCTGCTGCCGATTGAACGGAACTTTCACTCTTACAGTTCAAGTGATGGGATGCGTGGGAAGTTTGATTCACTGACCGTCTACGAACAGGCGAGCCCTTGAACGCTTCTCTTCGACTCCACATGCATATTCACATTCGTCCTCCATCCTACATTCCTTAACGATCAGTCGATGCAACTTTCCATCCTTTTCAATCGTGTATCTGAAAAACAAAGACATCCCGTGTTTAAGGAATCCTGGAACGAAACCGGCATACATATTGATCACTTGATGCAAAAAAAAAATCTCGAACGTTATTATTATCATTTCGATTATTTAAAGCATACCTGTCATTTTCTCTCATCTCGCGACCATTCTTATACCACTTTGCCAGGGCCTTCTCCTTCGAAAGTTCGCAAGTGAAAATCGCGTCTTCAAACTCCGTCACCGTCTGGTCCATCACGTGTGCGTTGAAGTCCGTGGGAGCCTCTGCAGAGTGATGTGAATAAATAAAAAAACACGCACAATTGTGTAATTAAACATTACGGGAGGATTGTGAAATTGTTTCACGTCGGACAGCTGCGTAAAATACAGCAGTGATTGGCGCTCGGATTTTTTTAAACCCCATAAACCCGTCTTTTTTTTCCATCTTTTTTTTTTGCTTTGATCATAACAAAACGCGGGCACGTTACAGCCCGTTGCAAGACTCACTCAATCGGGTGTCACAATTCGTGAGCAACAATCCCGGCGCAACTGAACCATATTAAAGACGGGGGGGGGGGGGGGTAAGATTGGGAAAGGAGCCCGCTTGCCTCAACCAAGTGGGGAAATCACGTCGGGGAGAGGATGTACATTTAAACGGAGGGGTGGGAGATGGGGGGTAATATAAAATAACCTTGAAATCAAATAACATAGAGGCGGCCAAGCCCCATAAACCCATCTTAAAAGTCTGAACATCGTAACCATCATTATTACCATCCTCATTTTTATTCACATTGCCCCCGGATTGCAATTGCCGGAGGATCGCACCTGAGATGATGAGCTCTGCCACGGACTTGTCGTCGCCAGCGATGACGGTGTACTCGCCCTCGTCGGACAGAAGGCAATCCCGGATCACCAGCGAGTGGCGTTTCTTGTCCACCTTGTACTGCACGCGCTTGTCATCGAACGGCAGCTCCTGCCCGTTCTTGAGCCACTTCAGCGTCACGTTCTCCAGGTTCACCTTGCACGTGAAGGTCACCAGCTTCTTCTCCATCGACTCCCGGTCCTCCAGGGGTTCAATGATCCTCAGGTCCTCCTCTGCACGATGCAAGGCACGCGAGGGGACACTTAGTAAATGATGCTGCCTGATGGCCAACAGATTTCAACTAGAGTACGAAGCATTGTTACACTCATACACTTTTTAAAAATAATTTTGTCACGTATCATGTCGGAAAATGAAAAAGAACATAATTAAGCATGATAACAACAATTATCATAACACAATTGTCTATGTGTATCGTGTAAAATAAAAAAACAAGCAGAAAAAAATCCACGTTTCAAAGACGTTCAAAAATTCTGTGAATATTTTTTTGGCGTAAACCTCACCTTGAACTTCAAGGTTGGCGTTGCACTTGACTTGCTCTCCTCGGCTGTTGGTGACCACGATGGAGAATTCACCTTTGTCTTCCATAACAGCGTCTCTCACCCTCAGGGTGAACACCTGGTCTCTCTGGATGATGATGTACTTAGGACCATCGAAGATGGTGTCGCCACCCTTCATCCACTTGGCCTTGGTGCCTTCGTTGTTCACCTCGCAGTTGAAAACGCCCTCCTGGCCCTCTTTCACCTGCTGGTCCTTGATTGGCGTAATGATCCTCAATTTCTCTGTGGGCACACGACAAGAGGAGACGCGTCGTTAAGGTTGCTTGTCGTCGTGACGTTTGAAAGAAAACATGTTTCCGCGATAACAGCTCATCTCCGACAAAATACAACGGTGCATACCGGTCAAGGCAAATGTTTAAAAGACAAAACGTTTATTTTGTTGTAATACATGCATGTCTCCGATCTGTCGACGAGCAAGGTTGGCTATGTACGGTGCAAAAGCACTCCAACATACATACATACATATGTATATTTTACAAAAATTGGCGCCATAACAGCTCGTTTCCGACAAAGTACAGCGGCATATTTTTTTTATAAATGTTTATTTTGTAATATGTGCACATCTCTATCTGTCGTTGTTTTTGTGTGCTGAAGGGAAGTGAAGACAAGTCCATGACATGAGGCTCAAACACGCGGGAAACGTTAAAACAAATCGGTGCCAAGTAAAAGTCCATAATTTGCCGTAATTTTTTGGTACGCTGGAGGGAATTCTCTCGAGCTTTCTCTCTCACGGTCATCCTTCTGCCAGCTGTGGCAGGTGCAAGCAGTTGCCGGGCTCTACTGGCACCTAACGCGTTTTACTGTTAAGGAGCAGCGGGTGCGAAGCGAACTCACCGATCACCGTGAGCTCGGCGGAGGCGCGGGATGTCCCCACGACGGCGGAGTAGGGGCCCTCGTCCTTCACCTCGCTGTCCTTGATGGCGAGGCAGCGCTTCTTGCCGTCGACGAAGACGCCGTACTTGTCGCCGTCGTGCAGTTCCACGTCCCCGCGGAACCACGTCACCTCGTAGGCCTCCTTGGACACGGAGCAGGTGAACTCGGCACCATCTCCCTCCACCACTTCCTGGTTGGTCGGCCTCGATATGAACTCCGCCGCCAGCTCTGTGTAATGCGGCAAGGGGCAGGCAGGGGCCGTGGATTAACAACGGGTAGATTTTTCCCCAACCTGCCAGCCAAGTCACGGTTTTAAGGGGAGGCAATTACGTGCGGCCACTGCCACGCATGTGTCTTTTTAAACTGAACATTTCGCTGCTTAGGTGCGCTGTTTCAATAGCGCTGCGTGTTGCGAGCCGTTTGGCTCTTTAGGCCTACGGGGCTACGCTCGGCAACCCGGTTTCAAACGTTGTTCACAGGAAGCTGCATTTTATGCAAACGTGAATTAGAAGTGTTTAACTTATTTTCACTCAAATACTGCCTGCCATGCACTCATAAACCCGTGACCAAAGTCAACTACTCTGCGAACAACAGCGGGATTTAGCAGAAAGAAGTCAGGACGTGGCGCAACGATTTAGACCCAAAAAGAAAATCACTCTCCGCGGAGTAAACCAATATCGAAAGTGGCCCACCGTTGATCTTGAGCCCTGCGGATGTCTCTTTGGTTGGCAGCTTGCAGGTGTACTGCCCCACGTCCTCCGGCTTGGCGTCGTGGATGACGAGGATGCGCTTGCGCGCGTCGTAGATCTGCTCGTAGCGGCCGACCTCCGGCAGCTCCTCGTCACCCTTGAACCACTTCACGTCGGCCTGAGGCTTGGAGACCTCGCACACCAGCTTCACTGTGTCCGACTCAGTCGCCTCCTGGTTCATGAGGTTCTTGGTGAACACGACCTCCTCCTCTGTGGGTTCACGAGGAGGCGATAGGGGGTCAGGAGAGCCATACGCACACTGCAGAATGGAGCTGGAGTACTGATTTTAAATATATATGTAATATTGACAATGGCCTTTAGTTTGTCCAGTGAAGTTTCAGGACTCTTGTGCGGGAGGATCCTGCCTCGCGGTGGTTTGGTCAATTCCATCGAAGTGCGTTTGACATGCGGGAGGTAACCAGAGTGCCCAAAAGAAAAGCCACAGATTCCAGGGGATAACACTCAAAAGCTCTGCACAAATTAATTGAATACATTATAACTGCACTCTCGTATCTTGGCTACCTACCAGCAAAAGCCTACAATACTGGGTATTTCCAGCGCTAACCAGGCCAAATTCTGATAAGCTTCAGAGATCTAATGAGATTGGGAAATTTGTCGGAGATAAATAATATTGACTGCAATATGGCCCTATAGAGGGCCCATATGAATTAGACAAGAAAAATATTAACAAAGTGAAATTTGATTTAGCCAAGTTACTACATGTTATATGGAGCAAGTCTACACAATTATAAACATTTAACTGGCATTATACAAAAAATGTAGAATGCTAAAGCACAAATGAAATGTGGCATGAGAATATCAATGCAACATGGCAAAAACAAATTCATAAAATGTGTTAATTTATTTTAAATAGCTAACTCATAGGGAACTATTTTATTTTTATTTTTCCGTATCTAAGCTCGGTGACGGGATGAGAAAATATGGAAATTCAAGGCCCGGTCCCTGAACAATATGCTTGGACAGGGTTCTGCAGTGAGGAGGACTCTCGATAACAGCCGAAACTAACGTCCCATGAGTTAACACACAGGACTATGAGATGAAGAAAAAAGGCAAGAAACACATCCTCATTCTTTACAACTGCCACCTGGATCAAACTGGATCGTTGGACGGTCCCATCTCACGGCCAACCCTTCGGTCGAGCACGGCCGGATTGAAGGATACCGCTGGATGAGGGAAAATTTACATCTTAACACCTGTTTGTTGCCAGAGAAAAGGGGAAAACCTATTCTCATGATAGACAACGTTTTGGGCCATGGCCCTTCTTCATATCATCTCTCTTGATATAATATTTCTGCTCTGAAGATGGGCTACACATTTTCCGCAATGTTGTCGATTAAATATCGCACCTCCGATTAGCACATTTGCCTACATACGGTGTGTAAAAGAAGTCCAACATCTCGATTTAAAGCTTTCGTGACTGCAGGGATTCATCTTCTTGGTTCTTTCGGTAAAGTCCCGTAGAAGGGAAATAATAAAATAATAAAAATTAAACATAATAAAATAATTATCACGACGTTTTGGCCACAACGCAAGCAGCCGTCCTCAGGTGAAGACCATGTCTGTCAGGGAGACAGCGTCTGAATACTGTCTCCTCGACAGACCTGGTCTTCACCTGAGGACGGCTGCTTGCGTTGTGGCCGAAACGTCGTGAGAATTATTTTATTATGTTTTATTTTTATTATTTTATTACTTCCCTTCTACGTGACTTTACCGAAAGAACCAAGAAGAAGTCCAACATCGTTTGATCATTGTTTTTTTTTAACCCTTTTATCTGGCAACAAAACTGACACCTTTTTTTACAAGGAGTTCATGTTTGCATTGACCACAATTACTCACCGATGACGGTGAGCATTCCTGAGGTCTTGGCCGTCCTGGCATCGCACTCGTACTCGGCCTCGTCGTCGAAGGAGCACTTGTGGACGACGAGCAAGCGCTTGGCTCCCTTGGCGACCATCTCGTACTTCTTGCCCTTTCTGATTTCCATGCCGTCTCTGAACCAGCGAACCTACAAGCGGGAGAAGATTAATCGAAATCGATTGGAGATTTTTTTTCATTGTTTCTTTAATTGCGACCCCGGGCGTAAGGGTGTTCAAACTGAGATGGATGGTTACATAGCGGGGACTTTGATCGAATTACACAAACCGTGTGTGCTTCTGGTACGGGTGCTGCTCGCCCCAATTAACCGTGTCATTAGTCGGCTTCGCTTAAGCTTTTCAAAGCAGCAAAGAAAATAGCAAAAAAACACATCAAAGTGGTTTTCAGCTTGACCGAGCTTGTCAGTGGGGGGTGGTGCTCACTCCCTTAAATATGGCTCTGAGCCAGTGGTGGAAATGCCACATTATTATGATTGCGATGAGTCTTTGCATACCACAACCACCGTTGATAAGTATCCGCCAAATAATGGCACTCATCTTTTCGGCCTCAGAGTGAGGAAGGGCCGAGTTGACGCCCTGTGCCGGATGTAAACTCGCCACCATTATCTTGCAGGCTGTGCACTCTCCCCACTGTGCCATCCAGTCCGTTTGCAGGTTATTGAGGAAAGGTGACAGTTTAAATGGTAAAGGTGCAGCCCTGCAATTGCCCGCTCACACCACTGCAGGCAGAAGAAAGGCCTCCACTGGAGGGACCTCTAGACAGCCCTTCATAGAGGGTATTTGGTCTAATCCTCCACGCTAAAGCATATGTCTTGGAAGATGCAAAAGGTGTGTATGAACAACAAAATATGTTGAAAATCGAAACAAATCCTTGCTGAAGGCATCTGATAGAGGCTGATCAACGACCCATTGTCTTCAATTTCCTGAACTCTAACGCTCAGCATTGCATTTTAGATTTTGCTCGTGCCGTACCTTTGCATTTTCACGTGAGAGCTCGCATTCGAATTTGGCAGTCTCCTTCTCAATGACCTCCTGGTCGGACAACGGCTTCAAAAACTCCACATGTGGGGCTGGAATACACAAGCGATAATTGTAATGAATATTAATATAATTAAACAAACTGTACATTAGTGTATGTTTCTTAACATATCTGCATATAGACTATATATATATGTGAAATCATAATAATACTGTACTCACGCTCCACGATGAGGGAAGCTGTGGTCTTGAAGTCTTTTGAGTCGCAAGTGTAGTTCTTAGCATCTTCTGGCATGCAGTCATGAATGACCAGCTTGCGGACTCTGCCCTCAGAAATGATGTCATACTTCTTGGACTTGTGCAGTTCCTTTCCATCCTTGTACCACTTCACCTCCGCATTTTCTCGCGAAATCTCGCATTCGAAAGTGGCCGTGGCCTCTTCCTCAACTGTCTGGTCCTCCAGGGGCTTGGTGAACTCAGCAGGTGGTTCTGAATACGAACACCGAATCATTGCACCTCCGATTAGCACAGTTGGCAACGTACGGTTTGAAAGAAGTTCAACATACATACAACAATCGATCGCAATTTTCAATGATGAAGATCATTTTAGCGAACGAGCAAAATAGATGCAACGCATCAAGTGAAGAAGTTCCAATGTCAGCTTAACGAAATAAAATGTTAAAAAAGAGCACTGATTTGTTTTGGGGTTGTACCACGTGAAGTTTGGCATTATGTCTGACGTTTCGCTCCACGTGCCAGACAGCGGTCAAGAATGTCCCAGCGCGTGGAAGCGAAACGTCGGACATTCTACCGAACGGCACATGGCACGACCCCACAAAAACACATCGGACACCTACACAGCACAACGGCAAACACCCACCGAGTAGAATCAGAAAGCATTACCAAGGGCACGGGAGGTTCACGAAAGGGTAGGCACATTATGTTGCCGACACGCACAGAGCCAGGGTTGTGGAAACAATGCGGACATTAATTGCACTGAAACATACCGAGCACGATGAGCTTGGCCGACACGCCAAAGTCTTTGGCTGTGATTTTGACGTCGCCAGCCTCCTCGAGCTGCACATCCCTGAGGATGAGCGTGTGCACCCGTCCGTCGGCACGCGGCACAACCTGTGCACATCCAAAAACAGTTTGTTTAAATGTCAGGCAATTTGTAGTGCAAACCAAACTGCGCGAATAACTTCATTGTCTTCTGCTTCCACAGCGTGTAAAGTATAAGCTCTGCCTGACCGTATATAAGTGCCTATGCATGGTATGAAAGGCAACCCCAGTTATTTGTTAGATTTATGCACAGCCTGTTGCCAACGATCAGACATGACAACACCGCAGGTCTGCTACTGCTTGTGGTGATCTCGTCGTTGTTGTTACATGAACCCCGCCTAGAGATGTATTGGGAACCCCGCGCTTTTCAGAAGGCGCGCCCCCTGGTCTGTCGCATTGAACTCTCTACCCGTCAAACTCAAGAACAAAAAACCTTGAGTTCAACCACTTCAAAGAGAGATCTTACAATGTATTTAATGAACACGGCGTGACGAGACAGCAGTGCGCATCGGAGATGCTATTGGCATGAATTTGCGTTTCTTAAATGACTATTTGCATAACATTTACATTACATTGCAAAAGGATGCAAATACAGACAAAGATCCCCCCATGTAGCCTTTAACAGACTGTTGGGGCAAGTGGTGTTTGCGAGAATCTCTTGTTTGCGAGCACCGATGAAGGGCGGGCACAACACACGAGTGGCTGAGAGGCAAACACCACACCCGGCTGCCTTTGTCTTCCTAGTGGCTATGTTTACACTTCGCACCAAGTACCCATGTAATGCTCAGTCGACTTCTGGAGGCCCGTAACAGATTCACATATTCGCCACTGTTATTGGTCAAACCCGGATCGCCGGGTTTGTAGCGCAGTGCGCAAAACCGACAGCACCACCGCACCCCATCAAACACACACGCACGCACGCACTGTGGATGAGATAAAAATGTCGTCGTTTGACATGTTCATTTGTGTTCACCCTTCCTTATATTTGAATACAAAAATGAAATGAGTGTGTGCTTTATAGATTGAATCGATTATAATGTATGAAGCGGGATTTTCCGTGCTTTGTGTGAGCTTTTAGTATCACGTAACATGGGAAGAAACTCAGTTGATATAGATTTAAAATTACACTTTTAGAATTTGCGGATGACCCTGCCCTCTTCGAGTAAAACCAATCAACTTTCAGCAATGTATTTTTTGGGGTCAAAATTAAAGATAATGTAAATGTTCTGATATTTTTCATTAAAAACACAGTTGAGCTATGTTTGTGCCAAATTTCAGCTTTCTAGTCCGAGAACATCATTCAAATAAAAATCACTCACGATGTTGTCCAGTCCCAATTGTATCAACGTAAAATAAAACTAATATCATTTAACTAATAACGTTATAATATAACTAATAACGTTGGATCTTCTTTCACACGTTCACACATAAGCTGCTGCGGTCATCGCAATCACATTTGGCATCATTTTATGATGTTATAAGGTTCGTAACTTCCTTTCTGTGCAAAAGTAAGCATACACTCGGAGTGACCGATATATTATATTTATCACGCATGCTTTCACGACCTATATTACGATTCAAGATGTGTTTTTTTTGGGTCAGATTTTGTAAGTACCACATTTGTGTTAAGTTTTGGACTCCTCCAACACACCGGTTGGTCCTGCTAAAGCTGGAATAAATGTGCACGTTTGATTCACGTGACAACGTTATTAAATGTCTGTGTGGGGTGGAGGAGGGTTTACGACACACATTTTACTCACGCGATCTGACCCAAAATCGATTATCAATCAGGGACCGACAGCCGAACGGTAAATGCACGTCCCAGAGAGTGCGTTTATCATAAACCACACATATCTATATAAAGACAACGTCCAATTGTCTTTTACTGCAGCACAAATGTGTACATTGAATGGGAACGCGAAATAAATTAGTTGAAGCTGCGTCGATGAATTGTTTTAGGAAACAAGTCTCATGCTGCAAAGTGGCATCACCTGCCTTATTGCGCACATATATGGGGCTCCGCTTAGAAAAGAATGTAGTTTTAAATAAACACTTGTTTGCTCTCAAGCACTTCGCTGTGTCGATGGAAAGCCTTTGCCGGGGCGAATGCTGAGAAAGTGGGTTTAAAAATAGCGCCCATCAACTGTTGCTGTACATAGCCGGAATAGTTCAGATATACTATCCGTGTTAAGTACTTAAGTGGCTTAAGCCTGCTTGCTTGCACAAGCATAATACATTCACCCGCCACAACTAAGTTTAAATGTGTTCATACATTATTGGATAAAACTTCCACGACTATAAAAATAAGTAATTTAAATTACATGCCCGAATGAAATATGCACACTATACTTCGCGGGCAAATCATTATGAAATACCAGTATTCGGTAAATGCAGAAAGAGTAAAAAAAAAACATGACAGAAGTTTTGTTTTAATTAACATGTTATTCATAACGTTTTACATTTGTAACCGTGGCAACGTTTTTGCCGTGAAACATTTACTATTTTAAACGCCGATGTAAAGTTAAATTTAGAGCAAGATTTAAACCACGGCGTGATTTATCTCCGTTCGTTTTACACTTACGAGTTCCGATAACTTAAAAGAAGCAAATGTACCTACTAGCGTGCATGATGATTTTAGTAAATAATTTATGTGGAATAAAGTTAAATAATAGTTTTAATACCAATGATTAAACTTCCACGACGATGAAAGCAATTAAAATAATAACTTTTAGACTTAAATTTTGCTCAACATTCATAAAATTACAAAGCACACCTATCTGGCAAATGCATTTAATAAAATACACAATTTACAAAAATGTCTACAATAAAATAAATATACCAAAGCCATTTCCTTTCGACCAAATCCCACATAGAGCAGAGTGGCTCACAAATGCCGCAATTATAACACCTGCTCAGCAACGACCATTCAACGAAATATTGTTTTAAAATCAAATGAGATCAAATGAGAAACGTGCACACTCACCCTGTCACTCGGCTCCAGCTGATGGTCTCCAAGGAACCAAACCACCTCGACCCCTTCGAAGGTAAGCTCACAGTCAAACGTGGCGGTTTCTCCGGCCGTCACGGTCACGTCCCTCAGCGGCTTCAGCAGGCTCACCACCCGTGCTGTGGGGTCGGGAGACATTGTTTAATCCAATGGAAATCAGTAGACTTGAGGTCCCAACAAAAGCGATCACGGTTCCATTGCGGCACGCGGCACGTGCAACTTGGCCGAGCGAGAACGTTGGCACGGCGGCTATCGGCTGCCAACGACAGGAACCCCCCCCCCTCCTCCTGCGAGCTGCTGAAGCGTGAGTGGACGTCCGTGCCAGGAGCACCCGTGTGTCCTGCCCGTCGCCATAGCTCCAATTTCATCACCGTTAACAGGGGCGAGGGCTAAATATAAAAAGGTCATCAGCCTGGTCCTGCCAATCACACCGAAGGAAGCCCCCTCATGGACCTAAGCGCGTAGGCCTGACGCGCTGCCATCACTCAAAGACCGACGCCAGTCGAAAATAATGGGGATGCTTGACATAGCGGAGCAGCTGCCAATCCCATACATGGTCACAGACACCTTTGCTGGCATTGCTGCTTGACGGTTGCTCAAGTGATGGACGCAGTGGGCGCGTAAAAAAAAATCGCCTGGTCCGTAATACATGCCGGGGGTTACTTAACAAGCTACGGTTGGCATAAGCTAATATGCTTTCACTTTAGCAGGGTGCAAGGCGAGATCTTGTCAGCAAGCTCGTACGTTTGCAACGTGCCCGTCGTGTTTGAGAATTACAGAGGCACCGCGTGCCTGCGCTCGACACGATACCGATACCAACAGGATGTACAGCTAATTCTCGACTGTGCGTAGGTGGGTTACACAGGCTGTGAGCTCGCCATGCTCATTCATGCCTCTCACGTGTGTGGAGGTTCTACCAGGAGGTGCTCCCCACTCGTTGAAGGGACAGGGACTCGGTGCTCATGCGACCCGCGACGCGCGTCGGCAAGTAAACTGAAATCGTTCAAATTGAAATGTTTTTTTCCGTGATTTTTGTATTGGCAGTGGTGCATATGCGCCAACTCTAATCACTGAACGCATTTTAAATAACACTGCCCTCATATTAAAACATTTATGTGCACATATATATGATAGACAACGTACGCCTTTTGGCATCCTCTGGTCTAACACCGTTTTGAAACGAGGCTCAAAAGAAAGCTGTCTCTGGTGTGAATCAATCAGTTTCAAGGACAATGCATATATTATCAGTGTGTTTTTTGCTTGCATTCTGACCACAGGTATTATGGTTAATGCAGACATGACTCCTTGTAAAAGGTTTCAGTTTGGTGTTTTAACATCTTAACACCTGTTTGTTGCCAGAGAAAAGGGCAAAACCTATTCTCATTCTTGATAGAATCTTTCTGTTCTGAAGATGGGCTACACATTTCCCGCAATGTTGTCGATTAAATATCGCACCTCCGATTAGCACATTTGGCTACATACGGTGTGTAAAAGAAGTTCAACATCGTTTGATCATTGTTTTTTTTACCCTTTTATCTGCCAACAAAACTGACACCTTTTTTACAAGGAGTCATGTTTGCATTGACCACAATACCTGCGGTCGGAATGCAAACAAAATAATCTATGTACTGTCCTTAAAATTGATTGGTCCGCAGGTATTGTGGTCAATGCAAACATGACTCCTTGTAAAAAAGGTGTCAGTTTTGTTGCCAGATAAAAGGGTAAAAAAAACAATTATCATATTTTGCTACTGGCAAAGGACGTTCCGAAGTTCAACATGCATACATAAATATTATATATTCTCTTAAGACCGTGTTATTTGATGGATTTGTTACGTTTTTTTTTCCTTTACACAGGTTGACAATCATGGCAGTTCGCAGAAGCACAATTTTCGTGCGTTTTACATTATCCTTCTTTTTGTTGTATCCGGGCCACCCCCACGATCCCACGACCCCAGATAACCGAGAGCTACCTGTAAGCGTAACGGGTCGAAGTTTTGAAGAACAACAAAACGTGAGCGGAGTAGCGCGATGCTGACCTTTCACCCGGAGCTGAGCGTCAGACTTGGCGTTGGCAGCCTGGATGCTGACCTCTCCAGCTTGGCCCAGCAGCACATTGTAGAGGATGAGGAAGTGCTTCGTCCCCTCTTGTTTGATTTCACAGTCCTGTGGGATAAGTCACATGAATGACAGTTATATTTGTAGTCTCAAACAGGTCCCTGCGGGGTGGGCTGGTAGGAACGAACAAATGAATGGCTATAATAAAATGAAATGGCGGGGGTACGATACGAAGGGAGAGTTTGAGGCCTAGTTCTAGGCTTTAGGCCTAGCTGTAGGCTTTAGGCCGCTGTGAGTTAATTTTGAATTTAAATGTTTAAATAAAAAACTATCTCCGGGAATTATAAGGGAATGTTACACCTGTTTAGCCAGGAAAGCCTCACTGAGTCTAAAGGTTTTTGTAGGGTCCTGCCAAGTGTTTGCAGTAGGGGGCGATGTTGCTACACCTAATCGGACATCGGACGGACGGACGATATAATCTATTGTAGGCTGGTTCACTTCGTTCCTACCAGTATAACGCACTTATAATATCAAAGCAGGTGAAAGCCCAGTGACACTGACAAATAATACTTCAGGGGGAAGCATGTGTCAAAAATTACTGACTTTGAAGAAGCGAGGTGTTTTTGAATGTCCCAAAGTTGACATTCACTTACACCTCCGATTAACACGGTTGGCGACGTACGGCGCTAAATAATTTCCGCACGCACGCAAAGGTGACCCATTGTGATGCTCACCACAGAGGGGTGAAGAACTTCTCCCTTGAGTTTCCACTGAGCGTGGACATCCTCCTCTGAGATCTCACACTCGAATCGTGCCGTCTCCAACTCCGTTACCTCCACGCTGTACAGGGGCTTCGTCATCTTGATGTCCCTCTCTGCAAAGTGTCCACACAGACACGGCATGTTTACAACTCATCAAGAGGAATCGTTGGTCTCCTTTCATTACAGCCTATTTAACACTCATAATAATACTAGAGCTTAACGAGTGTTTGGAATGTGGGAGGATAGCGAGAAGCTGGAAAAAACCCACGTATACAAGAAACCGACACTCAAAGCTCTGCAGTTCGTATTCAATACAATTCCTCTGCTGCCATTGCCTGGTGAACTCCAAAGTGGCTCACAGTTGTTGTTTTTTTACTTCGTTGTATAAAGAACATTGCAGAACTTGAGGTGAACATAATTCCGAATAGTAGTTATCTATTTTTTGTAATTCCCAGGCAAAAACGTTAAAACTAACATTTATCTCATGGGTCTATTGCAACCACCCCCCCCCCCCCACTTCAAGTGTGAAAGCAAGACTCGCACACAATTAACATCGGATGGTGAAAACCTGCCTTCGATGTTGAGCTTAGCCGAGGTTTTGTCAGAGGTGCAGTCGCAGGAGTATTCTCCTTCGTCGCTGCGGGCCGCTCGCTTGATGGTCAAGACGCGCAGCTTGCCGTCGGCGATCATCTGCACGTTCTTGGAAGCCGAAATCTCCTGGCCGTCCTTGTACCATTTGACGGGGGCAGACGCCTTGCTGATCTCGCACTTGAAGGTCACCTCGTCCTTCTCGAGGGACGTGTAGTCCTGGAGCTTGCGGGTGAAGTACGGTTCGCCCTCTGTACAAGTTCGATTCATAGGAGGGCGTTCAAGCCATCGTCGTCATAAGCTCAACTTACTTTACCCTACTGATGACTTGAGAGTCCCATCAGATCTTGGGCAAGGGGCAAGCGTATACGAAGAAGTAACGTGACCGATGGAATGAAAATGAACAAGGAGGAACTCGAAGAATCATTCACAAGTCAGTTCCACTTTGGGGTAACTGAAATGTTACATTGGGATGTGTGAGGCATGAAAGAAAACGGTGACTGGATACGGGTTAAATGACTGTGATTTCAACATGGTATTAAAACAACAACAAAAATAATGGTAAACACATGGTCGATGGCATGAATAAAAATACATTTTAAGAAGAAATATGCCCTTGGTTTGGTATGCAAGGGCTTATCGAAACACACAAGGATATGATTAGTGATGACAGAGCACTTGAATCAACTTTGACCAGTTGAACAAAGCTGCCCAGTCAACGACTAAATGGAAGCACAGTGCAAAGATTCAAGGCACGTAAGAAACTTAAGAACGTGGGTGACAAGAGAGAAAGCAAAAGCAAACCAAGACCTTACCCAAAACGGTCAGTTTGGCCTCAGAGCTTTTGCCCATGGCCTCAACTTTGATGAGAGAAGTGTCATCGATGGAGACGTTCTGGAAGGTCACCGAGTGCTTCTTGCCGTCGTCCGTCAGCAGCACGGCCTTGCTCGGGTGAATCCTGGCATCGTTGCGGTACCAGATCACCGGGACGTTGTCGTGCGAGAGTTCGATGGTGAACTCGGCCGTCTCGCGTTCCTTGACCGTCAGGTCCTTCAGGGGAGTGACGAACTCCAGGCGAATGCCTTCATTTTTGGGTAAAAAAAAAAAAACTTCGTTACGGAGAATTTGGATGAAGGATTTTAATTTATATGGCGCTTAAATGCCTCGGCAAAAACAAAGCGCCTTAAGTCGCATCTCATCTCCACAAATCAAATGTCCTGGATCCCAGTGGCAGCTGTCCCTGTGTAGCAGTACTGGCCTGCAAATGGCCAACAGTCTGCTAGCAGGTGAGTGATGATAAAAAAAAATATCTTTTATGGAAACCATTATTTCCTGTTGATAGCATAATAAATACGTACGCCATGTGGACTTTATATAAAATAAATCAAGTATTTTTATGGGGTACATTAAGCGGCCCTCAAACTAAGGGACATCTAGAGGTCAAATTATATTTAAGAGAGGATTAACTGTAGGGTCTTAAACAGTATAAGACCCAGGCCTGTAATTTCATGCTCATGCCAATGCTGGAAAAATAACCTTCATGAGAGGGAGAGAGCTATAGAACTCCACGGAGAGCTCTGGTTGTGCCTTCATTAACTTAAATATCTATGACATATCACAAAACAAGTCTCTGCTAAAAATATAACTTGTACTTTCAGTGTAGATGTTTTTATTTACGGAGCCACTCTGTCGTAACGCATTACATTGGTAACATCAATAGAATGAAAAAGTGGACTTGATTAAATTATAATACGTTTTATAACAGATTGTGTGCATCAGTTTAAGGGCATGACTTGGAAGCAGGTGAGATTGAGTGGGTTCAACCATTTTCCATTGCGGTTATCTCTCCATTACCTTGAATGATCAGCTTGGCAGTCGTATGTTTGTCTTCGGCTTCGAATGTATATCGCGCTTCATCGTCAAAGGTTGCCGATTTAATGATGAGGGAGTGCATCTTGCCATCAGTGAGGATTTCGTACTTGTCATCAGACGAAATTTCCTGAGTTCCCCTAAGCCAGCGGAATGATTTCAGCGGTCTTGAAACCTCGCATTCAAACTTGCCTTCATCCTTCTCATAGACCTTGACGTCTTGCAGTGGTGTGAGGAAGGTGAGAGGGATCTCTGCAACGTGGGATGACATTGAAGGTGAACCGATCGTAATGGCAAGTACACGTGCAACAACTCACGATTGATATTTTTGATTGTGGGATAAGTGGCTGCTGCTTAAATCTGTTCGGTATCTGACAATTATACCGCTTTTCCACTGGCACATCCTCGCCATGCCAGCATGAGGCCCTCAAAATGCAGAGGTGGTTTTTCCACTCGATATTTGCCAAGCCGAGTCAGAACCAAATCACAAAACTCTGGCCGCATAAGACCTCTGAATTTGGCTCAGGGCTAAGCAGAGCCAAGCAGTGGGTTAAT
Source organism: Lampetra planeri (assembly GCF_965212315.1). NCBI lineage: Eukaryota > Metazoa > Chordata > Hyperoartia > Petromyzontiformes > Petromyzontidae > Lampetra > Lampetra planeri. The sequence goes on along the minus strand of NC_136127.1, from coordinate 9,370,338 downwards.
TGACTCTTTCATTAAATGGCACTTCAGAGTATCGGCTTTTGAAAGTGGCACCTCTGGAGCCATGCTGGGCTAACTTGGCACAGCTCGGTTATGCAGTGGAAAAAAAAGATGCCTTATGCAACACATGCAACGAATAGACGCGTACCTTTCACCCTAAGATTAGCTGCCGATTTAGCGTTCGCTGCCTGGATAGAGACTTCTCCAGTTTGGTCCAGGTGGCAGTTGTAAAGAATGAGGATGTGTTTCTTGCCTTCCTCCTTCATCTCACAGTCCTGTGTGTTAACGCATGGGACGTTAGTTTTGCACGCACCTCTGCCGCGTAATCCCGGCGGAATCATTCAAGGGGTAAGTGACAAAGATTTCCCGCAGAGTGCGAGTGATTTTGTACTTACGGGAGACTGTGTGAGAACTTCTCCTTTCAGCTTCCACTGCGCATGTACGTCGTCTTCCGAAATCTCCACCTCAAAACGTGCCATTTCCTTCTCAAATATCTCCACTCCGTACAGCGGACGGACCACCTTGATGTCGCGATCTGGATATTTCCAACAGTTACGAGGTTAAGCACTATAGCCGCCGCCATACCTCGAAGGTGCATGAGCACAGCTTTCAGATTAAATGAGCGCGAAATGAAAAAGAATGAAATATGGTTGTACATATACAAATGATCGTACGGTATATACAAATATACAAATGTGATTGTATATTCAGAAATATGATTGTATATACGTGGAAAATGGTACGATCTGAAAAGGATCGTCAGACAAGAAAGAGTTGAAACAATTTTACTGGCCTCTCAAGTTTGATGGCAGCAAATAAATTGTTCAACTTTGTGGAATGATGTTGTTTACATTTTTTTTACAAAGACACATTGCTCTCTGACATGCTTTCGGTTATACCGCGCGTTGCTCAGCATGAGGACCGACATTTTGTCCTGGACGCTTTTTAAGCCAAGAGTGGCGCAATTTTAATTCCCGTAAGAAGTTCAAGTTTATTTTGTTTAACCATTTGGAAAACTCAAGAGACCAGGATGGGTCTTGTTTTCAAGAGTGACCGAGGGCATTAGTCTACCAGTAGGGGGGCGAGGAGTGCGATGATTGAAACGTATAATCCCAAATTGAGTCAATTTGCCAGTTGATTTTCGAAATATGGCAAATCTGGAACACGCGGAGCTCGAAGCCAGCGGAGAGAAACTCTTGACATCGTGCTGCACGACACATCAGAGAGCTATGGAGCAAAACTGCGAAAAAGCATTCGCTGTATTTGCACGCGTTCTTAAGATGGAACGAGTTTGAAATGATTGATGGAGAGAAATGTAGCAGGGCAACATGAGTGAGAGTGATCTACGAGTGGCACCTTCAATGTTGACCGCGGCCTTTGTGCTGTCCGTTTTACAGTCACAGACGTACTCTCCCTTGTCCTTCTTCTCTATCTTCCTGATGGTAAGTATGCGCCTCAATCCATCTGACCGAATGGCGATGTTCTTGGAGGCTTTGATCTCAACGCCGTCTTTGGTCCACTTGACGGGCACGTCCTTGTTCAGCTCACACTCGAGCGTGACCTCGTCCTTCTCTGTGGCTGTGAAGTCCTGTATCTTCTGAGTGAAGAACGGATCACCCTCTGCGCAGGGGCGAAGCCACCGCGGTGGAATTGTAGTCAGATTTTGCGGCGGCAGTTTCGTTCGATGTTATTCGCACCGGTTTAACTTTTTTTTACAGATATATCTATTATGTTTCGTGAACGTAACAATGGTGTTTTGTTTTTGTCACGGAGGCAGGAGTGCCTTTCAAGAGGGGTGATTAATGTGTTCAATCAACAGATGACAACACATTTTAAAGAGCATACAAAAAAGGCAGAAATACACTTTTGAATTTTTTTACAAAACAACGTGCAGTGGAATTAATGAAAAAAAAGTATTCCTGTTACGAATACTGCTTTAAGCAGTATATGAACTGAAATTGATTGAGTGTGCGACATAAAATGGAGAAAACGTAAGCACAGACAACAAATTATATGAAGACTGAGGATGTCCTATAAAGAAAACAAGCCAAATGAACATTCGACAGCAACGTAACGAGAAACTTGAAATGTACAAAAGCGGCCATACCCAGGACAATAAGCTGAGCTTTGGTGGACTTGTCAATGGCCGTGGCCTTGACCTCACACGTGTCATCCAAGGTGACCTCCTTGAACTCCACGCTGTGGTTTTTGCCGTCGACCTGAATGACCACGACGCGGCTCGGGTGGAGCTTGACGTCGTTACGGAACCACGTCACCGGGATGTTCTCGTGCGACAGCTCAAGGGCGAAGCGCGCGGTTTCGCGCTCCTTCACCGTCTGGTCCTTGAGCGGCGTCAAAAATTGAAGCCTGATGCCTGATGATTTATACGTCGGGAGAAAAATCACGCGGCCATTAATGGGAGGCGAAGTCCTAGTCGCAATGTTCTTTCTGTCGCACCGAACGCACGGAATGCGACGGCGCGGAAAGTGTAAAGGTGCAGCGGTGGCTTCGAAGCCCTTGCGACTCAAACCGAAGGGCTGGTACGAGAAGTCGAAAGAACATATTTAATTAAAATGAGCGTCATGAGCACCACTTGGTGAATGTTCATAAGGAGCCGTACAATGAAAAACAATGGAAACAAAAAGAAAGATTTAAGAAGGCTCTGCAGTAAAAGAACAGCAGTTCAGCCATGTCAGCAAGCAAGCTAGAAGACAAACACAAGACGAACGATTGTGCCAGGACATTGGTCGAGGTGCAGCTGTCCAAGGTACCTTCAACGGTGAGCTTGGCAGTGGACGTCTTATCTTCCACCTTGATGGTGTAGCTGTCTTCATCGTCGAACGTGGCACTGTTGATGACCAGAATGTGCTTCTTGCCCTCGGTGATGGTGTCGTACTTATCGCCGCTCTTGATCAGCTCGGAGCCGCGCATCCAAAGCGCCAGAGGCACCTCCTTCGTGAGCTCGCACTGGAAGCGTGCCTGCCTCTTCTCCGGAACGGTCACATCCTCCAGGGGGCTCTTGAAGTCGAGCTCGATTTCTGGATGGCCGAGCAGTCGGGGGGGATGAAATGGAGGGGGTCCAGCCATGGCAGTGATTTTTTATCAATGGACCAATCAGGAAATGTCAGCCAGCTGCGATGGCCTGTTGCAAACTTACCTGCATGAGAATGTAGCGTTTGTTTAAAATTGTAAAGTAGTGCCGGTGTTAAAATCTAAAATTATTTTCAATAAGTACACGTATTTAAATACGACTCCTTGGATTTGAAAGGTGAGGTTCCCACACCTTTGTTATTTAAGTACAATGTGAGATGCCGGTATTGAATACGGCAAGGTCATTTGGTGAGAGCACAAACCTTTAACTCTCAACCCAGCGCTAGCCTTGGCGTTGGCAGCCTGGAAGGTAACCTCTCCAGTCTGGTCCAGCCGAACGTTGTACAGCATCAGTACATGCTGCTTGCCTTCTTCCTTAATATCTACATCCTGGGGAACAAACAGGGGCAGAGCTCTTACCAATAACATCAGGTAAACCAATGGCATTTGATCACAAGCATGTCTCTACCGATGAGACCCAGAAGATTTAAACTAGACCAGAGTCGAAACAAATGCCACTTGTTGGTAAAACTCCCAGAAGACCAATAGGCTGAGGTGACATTTAAATTGTTTTCGAGAAATGTAAAAAAAGTCAATTTATATAAAGGGTGTCTTTCGAAGTATCTTCCATTATTAAGTAGTTATACTTTGCAGTTGGTAGTTGCGTGGTTGAAATGTTTGGCAACATATTTCCCCGTAAGCTGTTGTTTTGTTTTTTATGGAACATTTCGATAGATCTTCCAACGGGCACTCTAAAATCTCTCTTATCGACAAGTGTCGCCAATGGCATTGGAGACACGTCAAGGTGTCAGGGGAAGAGACTCATACGATCACATCTTCCTGCTATAGTTGTACCTACCTAGCTATAATTGCTGCCTCAATGAGTGTTAGATTTTTTTTTTAATATTATATTTAGTTTCAACTTGTAACACACAGCTACGATTAGGTAACTCTTCATATGCCATTACTAACATAAAAAAAATGGAATTGCCATCAGGCCCCATAGTGTTAAGTGCATTCTCCATATCTTATCATCCAGCCTACAGTATCTATTAATGGGCTATGAAATTCGGGCTATTGCCCAAAACGTCACCTGTTATATATTTAAATCCTTTATATTAAGTTCACTTGCTTGCTTGCTTGCGTGCTTACGACCGTGCAAATCTTTCGGTCGTTTTTTAACCCACTTCCCGTGATCCAATCGAGCTGACACTTTGCACACAGACTCGTTGTGCGTGACAATTAATATTCGTGAAATTTTTTTTCCAAAATGTTACACTTTTTAGGAAAAAATAAATTATATTTAATTGCCAATTGCTTAATGGTGGCAGGCAATCATCTGACCCATAGGTGGCAGCCATCTCAAGCCAGAGGACGAGAGGACTCTAGCCGCCACGCATATAAAGGATTTATAGTGAAAAACTTTGTTTTTACGGGTTAATTTTTTTTCCTTTTAAGGCCACAGCGTTGCTGACGAATGTGTTGATAAAAATATATATACATAAAATTCACGTGATATAATACAGAGAACACTGTGGTTTTATGATCCGGTGGAAGTAATGTATAGAAATACTTACAGCGGATTGGTGAAGCACTTCACCCTTCAGTTTCCACTGAGCATGGACGTCGCCTTCCGAAATTTCCGTCTCAAAACGTGCCGTTTCCTTCTCATACACTTCCACGCTCTGCAAGTTCCTGATGATTTTGATATCGCGCTCTGTTTGAAAATTAAGAGGAGAAAATTTAATGTCATCGAAATGTGGGGTTTTACACAGTGGCGTCATTCGTTCAATTTGAATCTCGCAATCCCCGTGGGACTTCAGATGAGCTGGAAGGAAGCACTACAAATAATTGCCAATGCTCTGCAGTACCCTATCTATGATAATGTTTTCAGCCGATTATTGAGTGTTTCTACACTCAGATGTCGTAGTATATAAAATCACATTTAGTAAGAAGAGTATACGACGTTAATAACCAGTTGCAGACTTTACTCTGAATTGGCTTAGCATCACACTCCATGAGAGTGAATTATTTAGGTCTTATACTATGAGGGTATGTTGTAAGCATTCAGCATCAAAACTAAGACATTTTGAACGTGAGGCAGACTCTGCTCCATGAAACCAATTCACATCTTTGGAGGCCAAAAATATTTTGTGAAAAAATGCTTTTCTGTAGCTTACAGTCTATTTCACTAGTTTCTCGAGTTAGTAGAATCCATGATATTTTTGCACATTTGCAGCTTTCCACCGTTGCAGTAAATATATTCGAATTTACATCAGTCAATCACGGTCATCTCTGTAAGCTTGAACACATATTTCATGGTACCAAATTATAATATTTAATTAAATTTACAAAGACATTGCTGCTTGCCTAGCCAGTAACACTAAGAATTACCGGATGGTTTTATTTATTCCACACTTCACACTCAACATGCCTCATCTGTTTATCCCATCAACATTAAACACTGCACATGAGGTGGACTAGCTTGCCTTCAATGTCAAGCGGTCCTGTGGTCTTCTCAGCCTCGCAGTCGCAGGTGTAGTCTCCCATGTCCTTCTTGGAGACCTGCTTGATGACAAGGATGTGTCGCGGCCCATCGACGACGATGGAGATGTTCTTCGATGGCCTTATCTCTTTGCCGTCCTTGAACCACTTTACCGGGACGCCAGGCTTATTCAGCTCGCATTCCAGCTTCACCTCATCCTTCTCCGTGGCCGTGAAGCCCTGCAGCTTCTTCACGAAGTACGGCGGGCCCTCTGCGCGTAACAATGGTATGTGCGTGTCGATCAGAGGTATTGGCAACATTGTAAATATGTATACGTGGGGAGGAAAAAAGTCAATGCAAATGAATTCCTGTCACCAGTAGGCAATGGAATATTTAGACACTTTGGAGAAGTCCGGTCTGCCAAAATATCGAGATATTCCTTTCCTCACAGTGACACCGAACTAACCTGTCATTATTTGATACCTTTCTTTTGTATGAAGGTTCAGGAAGGCAATATACTGCTACAATACATCTACATTGTCTTTTCATGGAAGGTGGATAAACGTGAATGTTTAAGTGTAAAGAAATATTATAACTCCCTTTGGAGGCTGCTGCGGTGCAATGGTTAGCACACGGGACATGCAATCTTGCAAATCTGGAGGATGATGGTTCGAACTGCCCACCCGACCGTGGAACGAATGGGCCACGTTTCTTAACGCCCCTCCCCCCACCTCTGTTCACTCAGTTACCCAGCAGTCCGTTTTGTCAGTTAACAGCAATGAAACACGGTAAAAATGCCTTCTTTCTGGAAAACCATGTCCTCACAACTACATCCGTGAAACGACACCACGTTTAAAATACAATGCACGAACATCAGATCGCGAAATAGTGCTATACATCGGCGCAGCAGATGTAAACATGGGACAAGCTACTACTGGGGCCAAGGCACTCACCAACTACGGTAAGCTTGGCCTCGGTGGACTTCTCCAGGGCCACGGCCTTGATCTGGGACGTGTCGTCCATCGTGAGGTCCTTGAGCTCCAGCGTGTGCTTGGTGCCCTCGTGGGTGATGTGCACCTTGGGGCCCGGGATCAGCTCGACTCCGTCCTTGTACCAGGTGACGGGCACGTCTGGTGGCACCACCTCGAGCTCGAAGACCACCGACTCGCGCTCCCGCGCCGTCTTGTCGCCAAGCGGCTTCACGAAGTTCACGCGAACGCCTGCGTGGAAACGTCGTTGCCGGTGGTTAATTTCCACACGCAATACCGTGCAAGCATTCACCACGTCGTTTAAATTGTACCCTTCGATTTTATTCAGTTCCACGAGAAGCTCCCAGCACGTGGAGTAAAATGTCAGACATCAATGCTGTGCAACAGGGGGTACCTCGGAAAGCTGCGTCCCCGTATTTCAGAAAACGGATCAAGCAAAGTGCAATTCTCCACACAAATGTACGAAGCCTGGAAAATATGCAACAAAAGTGTGCCATTGGAGACACAGCACACACCTTCGACGATGAGTTTGGCCGTCGACTTCTTGCCGTCAACCTCGATGCTGAACTCTCCCTCGTCGTCAAAGACGGTGTCATTGATGATGAGTCCCTGGATCTTGCCGTCCTGCTTGAAGGCGTATTTATCGCTTTGCTTGATCTCCTTGTTGCCACGGAGCCAGATCACCTTGTGTGGCGCCTTGTTCAACTCCACCTCGAAGATGGCCTGAGCCTTCTCAGGAACCACCTGGTCCCGCAGTGGGGTCACGAAGTCCACCGGCAGTTCTGAAATGTAAAATAGGTGCATTGCAATACCATACAACAACAAAAAATGCATACAATATAATATCGCGTGTCTGTCGAAACCAACCGTGCAAACATATATTTGTAATAGTGTGCATGTGTTTGGTCGCGTGAATGCTTTTTTCATGGAGTGATAGGGTAAGCAATATAATAATCCAAAACATAGCATGGAAAAAGAGTGTTGTAGATGCGGGCAGGAAAAGGAGGTTATGATGGATGGGATAGGTGTGCAGAACAGAGGAGGGCAGATTCCTGAGATAGGGATTGGAGTGTGTGCTCATCGGTCAGTCATCAAGAGCAGGACCAACAAACAACCAGATGATGGGATATCGACCTTTAAGGCAGGGTGTTAATTTGACAACAACTATGGGATGTAGCCGAAGGAAGGATGTCATGACAATTTTTAGTGGCATCAAGAGCATTTGCTTTGATGACCACTTGACACTGACCTTGCCTATGATCAAATACTCAAACTAACTGAGTGCATTGACAGTGATCTACAAGTAAAAAAAAAACCCTCTAAATTTACAATTGACACTGCATGATGCCAGAAAACAAAGGCATATGCTTATGTTTTGGCAAATGTCCTTATTCAAAGTATCTTAAACAAGGGTTATGCCATGGAATTATCACTGGAGGCAGACTTTAGATGGATAGTGCCACCCAAAGGTCATTTAACACGAGACAAAACACAGCACCGATTAGCACGGTTGGCTACGTATGGTGTGAAAGAAGTTCAAATACATACGTATGTACACAGTGAAGTGAGCCGTAGCCAGCAATCTCAGTGGTGCATTTAACCCTGGAGCCCAAGTGGTTCAGCCACACAGTGTCGGCGTTTAATGGCTTTATGAATTTTCAATGTGCTTACGTAGCCTGCCTAGTGCGTGTGTTTGTTATTGGACCGCACAATATCACTCACCTTTGACCTTGAGCTGAGCCTGAGATTTAGCATTGGCGGCATGGAAGGTGACCTCACCGGCCTGCGCCAAGGGCACATTGTACAGCACAAGGAAGTGCTTCTTCCCTTCAATCTTCATCTCACAGTTCTGAAAAAGCACATGTCGATTCGCACCATTGTGGGTTATGTTGTGCTTTTGGTGTCCTCTTTGTTTTGAATCAAATTACTTGAGCTCTTCAACTGCAGTTCACTTCAACATAAACCTGCCATGCCTTTTTTAATCATCGCTTCTTTGAGAACGCAATAATATTCACACTGCACATGCTGTCAGTTACACAAACATTTTATAAATTAACCTGTAAAATTAGGACATCTTATAATTGTCGTCACGTAAACTTATCTTGATAATATTTTGCAATGCACCAGTGCAATGGATAATATATATAAAAATATTACTTTAATTAATGATTTTGATATTTCATAGATAATTGGTCGGGAAAGAGAATATTCAGGAAATATGAAATGAGCAATGGTAATGGTGATTTTATAGTCGAAATATAAACCTTATGGCGGGACCACGGGGTCCCATAAGCCCCCGGCTCTCGCATAAACTGCGTTGCGATGTCATTTTATGTTTGTTGAAGGCGAACGATTTGGCAATCTATTCTTCTCGACGAGCTCTACACGATGGGCTCATCAAAGTTTCAAAGTTTTGTTTCTTCTGCGCATTCGTCCTCACTGCTGTGCTTGGACATGACACGACAACAGAATGATCCGCGCCAGGTGGGTCGCGGCGTTTGTGTGCGCGGTGAGATGGAGTCGCTAAAAATAAATTAATTAATTAGGATTTAGACTTCCGTTTATTCGGGACCCCGGGGTCCCCCCATAAGGTTCATATGATGATACAAAAAATTCAGGTGTAAATGCAGACACAAGACCCGGAAGAAACAGAGGAATACTTACTGGTGATTCACTCAGAATTTCACCATTCAACTTCCACTGAGATCCCACGTCCTCATCTGAAATTTCAACCTCGAATCTGGCCGTCTCATTCTCAAATATTTCTGCGCTAAACAGAGGCTTCACCACCTTGATGTCACGCTCTGCATAAAAAAAAACAACAACAAAATATAGTAAATCGATAATTAAGTCATAATTGCGGTTGATGTTAGTGGGAAATATAGCATTTAAACATATTCATTGTTAAATATACGAAACCATTGCAACAACAACTAAAATATAATTATCATCATTGTTTACAAAAAATCCATATACTTCTTTATTTAACATTGGAAATTAATATGGATTGCCTCTCTTATAGACAAAAAAATATATATAATGATAGATTGAATAAATTATCTTTATAATATCTTTCACAATCCATTGTTAAACACACTGGTGGATGAAGGCCTCCCCATGCCATTGTTGGTCATGGAGGTTGTGGGGAGCGATAGTGCAGCAGTTAGCGTGCTGCGCTATGAACCCGGCGACCCGAGTTCGATTCCCGCTCACGGCCAACACCAGTGACGATTATCTGAACCGATCCCGGGCCTCCCCTAGGTCGACTCAGCCTAAAATGTGTACATAGTGCAATGTGTAAACATCGCCGCTAGGGAAACAAAGGCGGCCGGGCGTGGTGTTGGCCACCCACCCCCTAGTGTGCCGTGCCAGCCTTCATAGGTGCTCGCTAACAACACTTGCCCCTACAGTCTGTTAAGGCTATACGGGGCATCTTTATCTTTATCAACCACACCTCACTCGGCTGGCCAACGTCGCTGGCCAATGCGAGTTGCTGAAGGAGAGGAGGTCAGGACCCGTTCAGACATCACTCCCCACTGCTTGTTAGTCACAACCAAGAATCAAACTCTGGTCATCGGGTTCGTAGGGCAGAGTGCTAACCACTGCACAGTCGCTCTCCACCAATATGACGGTACAATTACTTTCCCTAACCACTGCTGGTAGAAAGTACCACCACTTGAGGAAGCTGTAATTGGCGTGCAAAGGCGGTATTTATGTGACCAGAGGCTGCTTTGTCGACGATGAATTTGACTTGTTTTTTTAGTGACGGTCACGCAAGTCCGCTGCAGCTCACCTTCGATTTCGAGCGCAGCAGAGGTCTGGTCGGTGCCAATGTCGCACGTGTACGTCCCCTTGTCCTTCTTCTCCACCTTCTTGATCAAGAGGATGTGGCGGCAGCCTTCCGCTTTCACCGTCACGTTGCGCGACGGCTTGAGCGGCTGTCCGTCCTTCAGCCACTTGGCGGGCACATCGGGCAGGTTGGTCTCACACTCCAGCGTCACGGGCTGCTTCTCGGTGCACGAGTAATCCTTCAGCTTGGCTGTGAAGTATGGTCCTGTGAAGTTTGAGAGTGGGGGGGGGGGGGGGAAAACGCAATTCGTGAAAAGCCATTCAACAACAACCGAGTGTAACACTGGATTTCTATATGCATAGATAGCAAAGCAATATTATTATTTTTTGTCTACGATGCGTTTTTGGGATGTCGTTAATCCGTGTTGCGCGGCGTGATGTGCCGACGTTTGAAGGCACGTGCTGGAAGCTCCTGGCATCAAATTAAAATACATTTGCTGAAGATGCTTCCAGCACATGGAGCCAAAACGTCGACATCATGCCCAACAGAACGCTGTACAACCCGGAAACACATCGGACAACTGTGCAGCACAACTGTGAAAACCTACGCAGTTGTATTTGTCTTTATACTGAAAATGTATTCCACCACCAGGGTCACCAACAATGCGAAAGCATACACAGGTGCTCGCAGAAGATGAGACTTATGTGTTTAAACTTACTTTCAATATCCAGGTTGCCACTGGATTTCTGTCCATTCACAACCACAGCATATTCGCCCAGATCCGCCGGTGTGACTTTCTTGATGATCAACTTCAGCTTGTTGCCCTCTTTCTGGATTTCATACTTGTCGTTGGGCTTGATTTCCTCATCGCCCTTGAACCACTTGATGTCTGGCGTGTCCTTGGCGAGGACACACTCAAACACCGCGTCGTGGTTCTCTGGCACCTTCTGATCGGAGAGCCGTCTGACGAACCATTCCCTGCTCACCACTGCAAACATCCAAGGAGAGCAACAACCCATGTGAGACTAGGCTCTAAGGAAAGCTGTCTCGGGTGTGGACCAATCAACTTCAAGGACAGTGCACATTATCAGAGTTATGTCTTTTGTTTGTATTATGACTGCAGGTATTGCGGTCTATGCAAACATGACTCCTTGTAAAAAGGTGTCAGTTTTGTTGCCAGATAGAAGGGTAAAAAACCAATTATCATATTTTTACTGGCAAATGAGGTTCCCATAGTGAATTAAAATCTCATTGCCGATTCTAGGATTGTCACTCATTTTGCCAAATTTGGAAGGGAAGGTTCGCATATCTCCAAAATAAATGTTGCACATTTTCATCAAAACAATATATATTTTTGTTTTAATTGTGTTTTTTTTTCTTCCAAATTTTAAGTTGCATAAAGGTTTGGAACATAATAATTGAGTCCAAATGTTACATTAAAACAAAACATTTTCACGCGAGGCACGAATGAAGCTGAGCCAATTGCCGTTGTAACGCGGAAAAAGATAAAGTGTGTATGTATATTGAACTTCTTTAGCGCCGCCCGTAGCCAACCCTGCTAATCGAAATAAAATACTATACAAAGAAACTACACTTAAAAAATTAAGGTAATTGATGATTCTTATTAAGTTTATAAAACTCGTGAATAGCTCACGGCGTGAGTTGATTCCACAAACGGCGAAATAATTTCGGGAGAAACAATTGCGTTACGTAAACGTCGTGTGTCAGAACGCCACGAATGCATGACGATTGGGATCGCAACAAACAACGAACGTTCACTTACACTCGACATTGACAGTCGTGGTGGACTTGAGGTGTTCCACCTCGACGGTGTAAACGCCCGCGTCCTCCTTCTTCGCTCCTTGGATGGTGATGTAATGCTGCAAGCCGATGGTGGTGACACTGAGCTTTCCCGGAACGACCTTGACCTTTTCACCATCCTTACGCCAAACCATGTCGCGCTCCTTCGTGATCTCGACGTTGAGCATGAGCGGCTGTCCTTCAAACACGGTGATATCTTCCTCCAGCTCCTTACGGAAGGCCACGGGCAGCTCTGAAGTTGGTCGTGGTGCACAGAGGAGGAATTAAAGGTAGGGTGTTTTGGGGCTCATTTGTTGTGTTTTTTTACCCAACAACAATTTTTATTAAAGTGCACACATCATGCACTTCAATGATATAAAATTATCAATTATAAACACGATTAATTTACGCAGTAGCATATATAGTTAATGGATGTTCTGTTGTTGAAATAGCTACGAAACGTTGTGTATATGTACGTATAAAACTTGCATATTACATTAACAGGTGTATATTCTCTAAATGCTTATTATTTAACAAAATTATCCACAAAGGTAAACATCACCCAAGTTTAATTTCAGTGATATGTAAGTCAAATCGTACCAAAAACTCAATTCAACAGAACATTGCATTGGTTACCGCATACAGTAAAAAAAGAAATCAGTATCTTACAACTATTTACACAACACTGTAAATGAAATACATGCATGCATGTATAAATATATTTGAGGAATATAATACAATACGGTACCTTCAACAATGAGTTTGGCTGTTGACGTCTTTTCATTTTTACCGAGGCGAGCTACACAGGTATATTCACCCGCGTCCGAGAGCTGCACGTCAATAATGTTGAGCTTACGATCTTTGCTGTCTGACACAAACTTATGCTTTGGGCTCTCGCGAAGGGTGGTGCCATCCTTAAGCCAATGTGTGATGGCTGTGGACGGTGACACTTGGCATTCGAATGTGGCAGAGGTGCCTATGGATTCGGCTTCGGTGAGCTTAATTTCCTGGACATTCTTGATAAATTTCAGCGGGACGGCCTTCAGCTGGAAGCCAGCGAAGGACGGCTCTTCAGGCGGTGGCTTTCCTGTCCCGGGTTTCAGTTTACTCTTGTCGTCATCTTTGGGCGATGGGGTCTTTCTCACTAAAAAAAACCAAAAAGGTGCGGCAAAAAAGATCGTAGCCGTATTCTCGTGATCAGGAGGAAAGGCGTCTCGTCGACAGATGAACGAGCATGAGGAAGTTTGCAATAAGCCAAGCAGTGCGGGGGTTAAGACATGCACGGATGACGAATAACGGTTATAGGAATGGGCGGGCAGAGTGAAAATGTTGCAGATGAATAACATGCAGCGATTACTTTTTGTTAATGTGAGTGTTAGAAAAGGAACAGTTGCTCAAATAAATATTGTTTTCGGTAATGAATTTGGCATTTCTGTTTCATTCTATATCACAATTAGTTGAACAATTACTGTTTATCAGACTGATGGATGAGCAAATAAGTCAGGAAGAAAAACATGGCTGGCTTTGGGAAGTTGCAGGTTAGTTCTTCAAGCAAAACGTGGGGGTCACTCTATTGAGATTCTTAACTGCTTGGTCATGCACTATCCCTTGATGCCATTTCAAGAAGCTGAAATGTGTGAGAGAATGTGCACTTCACATATACCCCATAGAAACCCTAAGGATAACGATGCAGCTTGCAATGTATAGCTGCATACCATAGATAATAAAAATAGCAAAGGGTAAAGAAGAATTTTGATTGGGGGGGTCAAGTGGTGAAAACAGAAATGGAATGGGATGTAAGCATGCTGGAGTGCTAAGCAATGCTGAGCAGGATGAAAGATGACTGTGGGATTGTGACGGTGGGATCAGGCAAGCAAGACAACTTTAAGATTATGACAAAAAGTTGAGACAAATTAGATTGTACAACAGACACACCAAAGCAAAATGCGCAACACATTAAACGGAACACACATTTTGTTTCCAGCAATTACTGCAAAAGAAAATAAATCCAAGGAAACGCCTTGGAAAACAACACCACGAGCGTAGTGGTGTAATCGTCTTCTTTTTAAAACTAATCTTATCGTTGAATAATCTATTTTACCAATGTGATAAACATCAACATGAACAATCGCACGTGTTGTAGCTCTACACATTTGATAGGTGTCGGAATCGGTGTCCTTTGATTTCCTGTACCAGCTTTTGGAATTTCGGGCCTCGAGTTAAGTTTGATTAAATGTATAGCCCATTTCAAGGCTTCCCCACACTTGTCGGGATACGTTCTACCATACTTCACCACACCGGTGTTAGCCGTGGTCAGAAAACGAACTCAAATTGTTGGTTTCACACCACACATTGCATTGAACGTATGACCTCTTTGCAAAACGAACCCTAAAACTTTGCAAACTCGATGTTTAGCATTGGTAAACTTAACACACATTAGTACCGATGATGTAAATCATACCATTAAAATTAGTGCTGTAACGTAGCTTAAACAAAAACCTTCAGCATAATACGGCTTCCAATCTAATATGGCTTCTAATCTAAATGAATCTACAGCTGTAGACGTAGGCTAATCACAGAAACAGTGGGGCTTGTACTGCCCTGGGAGGTGTTGCTCCAAGGACATTTACCTGTCGAAGGTCTCCTTGGTTTCCCAGGTAAGTCTACTGATGCCGGTGATCCTTCTGCAGTTACCACGAATGAAAATTAGGGTTGCAACAGTCATTTCAAAGGTTTACAGTCATACGGGTCATTGTAATCAATGAGCTACATTTTACGAGAGAAGGCAAAGTCACCAAATATAGCTATACTGTGTAACAACGCATCGATTCGTTGTCGGAAGTCTCTTGTTGTGCTCAAAACACCTGAATTGAATTTTACGTGCCAGAATGAATTGTTTGAGATCCATGCCAAGCATATGCTAATGGTACATTTAGGTCAATGGCGTCAACAAAACTTCACAGCTACAACAGGAAATGAGAGAAACTCACACGTGCTATGAAGAAGGACCATTGCCCAAATGTCACCATAATATTTAAATATTTGTAAAAGTGTTGTTGACGTGTGTTGAGATTTTTTTTTCTTTCACAAACCGACTGGTGTTTAAAAATGAATATAGTAATGCACAATTTTAAAAAAACGAGCCTTGACATTGGGTATAACTGGCACACCAAATTATTTATGATTGCCTCTACACGTGTTCGGTAGAGGTCGTGATTTTTGAAGAACTTAATTTAGCACGGTAACATCCGTGTATTAGAGACCTCTGTTTAAGGACACCGCCGCTCAATTGCACTTGTGCCAGATTAAATACCTTTCTGACGAGAAACAAATGCAAATTGTATCAAGGTAATTCGCTCAGCCGACACGAAAATGTTTTTATTTGAAAAAGCCGAGTTATTCCTCCTATCCACTATAAAAAATAAATAAATAAAGCCCACTGCAATGCTCTTTACTATATTCAGTGACTTGCATTCCACACGTTGCAAATAAAGATATAAAACATTGGTAAGAAGATCAGGTGTTAATTGAAACGGGAAGCACACGTAACATTAGCAAAATCATAAACAACGAAGGTATACATATACACCTGTAAAAACATATGGTACAGGGACAAACAACTCAGAAAACACCGAAAGACAAAAAAATAATCGCGATTAACATTTCGATGAAATAACACGTGACAAAAATGTCACTTGAACACGACTGAGCATAACGTTACATTTGTTGCAATGACAGAAAAATACCTATCAACATAAGACACACAAACTATGAAGAACAATCAACATGAAAGGACGTTTAACAGCTAAGACAACACAAAAGACGGACTGCCAGTGCCTTTTTGCTTAAAGTCCACCGACTATACGGACAAACATGGTAGACAAAAGGTAGAAAAAGTAAAAGTAGATTTTTCTTTTTTCTTTGTTTGCATTCTTGATGGAAATTTAAGTAAGTCCAAGAAGAACACAGTCTGCCCTTTCAGAAGCAGACTGGAAAAACAAAGACACACAACCGGACAAGAGACAAGAAAAAGACACCAGACAAGGAGACAACAATGCATTTTTAAAAAACACATATATGTGTACATTCTGCAACGGGTTCCGACGTGATTGTCCTCAGAAATATTTAATTTAGGAGGATAAATAAATAATGAGCTGACGAGCGATGTCGCAAAACGACATCATCGCCTTGGCCGGCGAGGCGAATAATTTTAAGAGTGGGTAAGTCGATAAAAGCAACGAAACTTTACCCTCAAATAATCTTTATATTCGACCATCTTAATAACACTTATTGTAAGCCCCCCACCCCCTCTCGTTACAGAGGGACGGCTAGAGCTAAATACGCAAAGCTTTCAACTTTAGTTGGAAAGCGTTAACGGACACGCACCAAACGATAGACAACCAAAAGACGCACAGCAAACACATGAGACAACAAGAAATACACAGCAAAGACAAAGATCATCCATATAATCTTAATTTTGAGCTTTCGTGACTGCAGGAATTACTCTTTGGTTCTTTCGGTCAAGTCACGTATTTTATCTTTCTACGTGACTTTACCGAAAGATTCAAAGAGTATCATCCATATAGCCTGAACAGACTTTTGGGCAAGTGCTCTTAGTGTGCACATATAAAGGCCGACAAGGCACACGAGGTAGCAGGTGGCCAGCACTACGCCCCTGCCACCTATGTCTCCCTAGTGGTGATGTGTATACACCTAGGAGAGGCCCAGGACCCGTTAATATAATTTTCATTAGTGTTGGCCGTGAGCTGGAAACAACCTTGGGTTGCCGGGTTCATAGCGCAGCCCACTAACCGCTGCACTACCGCTCGCCACAAAAAAC
This sequence comes from Lampetra planeri, assembly GCF_965212315.1. NCBI lineage: Eukaryota > Metazoa > Chordata > Hyperoartia > Petromyzontiformes > Petromyzontidae > Lampetra > Lampetra planeri. The sequence continues at coordinate 9,353,347 of NC_136127.1, read as the reverse complement.
ACACAGAAACATACACACGCAAATTCCAGACAACAACATAGAACCATAAGAGCCACACACCAGACGATAAACATAGAGACAAAACAGACTGAGACGTAATTTTCAGACAAAAGCACACGCTTCAGAGATTCTACTGATCAGCTCCTTGTCACGGAGAGCCATCAGTAGCAGAGTAACAGCAGCAGCAACGGCAGGCCATACCTCGACTCTCTGACCACGACCTCCCAGGGGCTTCCACCTCATCTTCCGAACCTTCAAACTCTGCGAGTTCCAGCTCCGATGGGCTAGGCGTCTCTTCCCTCGAAAGTGGCTCGCTCTCGTCAGGCACTTTTACGGGCACCCGCTTCAAATGCACTTCTTCCTCCTCTTCTTTCTCGGTCACCGGGATCTTGCCTTTCCCGATCTGAATCTTGGCCTTCTCCTCCGGCACCTCGGCTGGCTTGGCCTTCTTTTGAGGAGCAACCTTGGCGGGGCCGGACACCTCAACTTCGGTCGGCTTCAAAGCGGGCTTTTCCACCACCTTCTGCGGCACGGGAGAGGCCACTCCAGACCTCGATGGACGCCTAAGCTCGGTGACCTCGCGCCCAGGGGTTCCGGGTCTCTCCTTGGCCTCTTTTTCTTTTGGTGGAACAACGCGGCCTGGAACTTTCTTCAGCTGCACTGTCTCCACGCTCGCCTCTTCTGTGGGAATTTTGCCCTTGCCGATGCGCATCTTCAGGTCCTCTTTCTTCTCCTCCGTCTCTGGCTTCTTGCCTATTTTGTTACGATTTTATGGGGTTGTTTTTTTTTTATCAAGAAAGATAAAGCAGTCACCATCAATTATAAACAAGCAACACAAAACGAGACTCAGGGATGGTATTGTCACACTTTTGGGGAAAAGGTTTTTTGGTCAAAGTAGATTTTTGTACGTAAATTTGGGTTTCTTTGCTAATTGTAACCGACAACAAAACCGTTTTCTCCAAAAGCCAAGAGATAACTGTAACACTTTGTTCAACAAACTTCACACACGATGTAAGACAGACAAATGCTGATGTTAAAAATGAACGAATGACAAAATCAACAATTAGTCTTAAAATGAAAAACACAGCATAATGAAATTAAACGCAAGACAACAGAGAACACACAAGCACAGAACATGGTGTTTCACGTAAAAAAACACGACTACTAAACACAGATGAAGGAGCCTTTCAGCATCAAAAATAAATGTAAAGTCTAAGACAGAGAAAACATGATTCAAAGACGGGTCAAAGAGCACTTGACTTTCAGTCAAAGCGGCATCTTTGCGAACAAACACTTTGTTACGGAGACACGTTGACAACGATGATTTCATGTATGGAAATTGGCACGACTTTGACAAAGAACACAGATGTGTAAATCTGCTTGCACGCCATGACACCCGGCTAACAATTTAAGGCGGTGTATTCGCTAAGTACCTTTATCGGGCTTCTTGAAAAATTTCCCGGGAGCTGCCACGGGCTCGGTCACTTCTTCGCCGGCCTTCGTCGGTGCTGCTACTGTCTCCGGAACATCTTTTACGCCCGCGGCATCAACTTGAAGTAAGCAAAGTTGTGGGCGGGTTTTTTTGTACGTGGAACACACACACAATGACAAATGAAATGACGTAAAGTAAGAATGGTGAATGTGACAGATAAATGAGGGCGATTATACACGCCAAAACAAACGGCTGTGAAGTGTTATTAAATGAAGGTGAATGAGACACTTACTGGACAATGAATAAATATTGAATAACAATTTCTGACAAAATCGTAATAATAATAATGAGGACTTGTTTGGGCAAAAACAACAAACAATACATTTGGTAAAGCTGCCCATGAATTAAAGGGTGGTGACATTCAACACGGAATATTTAAAAAGTATTACTTCATAATAGACATGTTGTACATAAGAATGAAAAGCTTGGTGGTATAATATACATCATTCTTGACATAGATGGAAACGCACATGTAGTGACATAGAAAAATAAATGCCACGAACACATTCACTGAATACATAACAACAAAAGTACGTCTTGGGTGAACCGATCCAGATGTCAATAAAAAAAAAGTACATTTATGCATTTATGAAAAGAGAAGTAAAAAAATAATTCCCATCAGAAAAAAGGCAAAGACAAAGAACTAAAACAATAAAAAAACATTCCATGAAAAACGATTGAAGGTAAAAAAAACAGGGCACCTAAAAAATGGTAATTTTTCGTAAATTTCACGTAAAAAGGAACTATGAACGTGCAAATAGTTCCCAGCCATACTTTAAGACATTCAAAGAAAAAGGCCTTGCGGGTATCCTGAGCTTTGATTTGTGGTGGAAAATGTACGTGAATATAGCAGGGATTCAATTATTTTACAGGTCACTCCAATGACAGCAGTGATAGTAGCAGGGGCAGACAAAAAAAACATTTCACTCGAAGACCTCGACACAGCCACAAATCAGAATACCCCAAGGCCACTGAAACTAAAGCTTTCACTTTCAAAAGGTGCATGCATGAATAAATAAAAAGCAATTAGACCATGAGCAATACTTTTGTTGAGTATTGCATGGCTCACCCTGTAGGTCTGATCTCACCTTTTGTAGGAGCTTTAGCTCCAAACTTAGGCACCTTTTCTTGCACGGCTAAATGGTTATCAAAAATTGTCAAAAAATATTAATTGAAAATCAATATTACATTTGTTGTAATATTATTGTATTACATTTTTATAAAATGTAATTTTTTGTATATAAAATGCGATATAAAAAAAAGATGATGGGGTAGATTTGGCACATATAGGAGAAAAAAAATGGTTTAAATGAACTAACATGAACAGAAAAAAATATTTCACGTAAAAATATAATGTAAATGTTTAAATTCATTTCACCGGTGATGTTCAAAAACATATGAAGTATGCTCAGAAATGGCAGGCAATAATTTACAAAAGACTATGATTCTTGTTGCAAATTCGATCATAATTCAATATGAAGTCAACCACATCGTTCTGTACCTTCTTTCTTTGCAGGAACTTTGTCTTTGAGGGGTACAGGCACCTTCTTGGACACTTCAGGTTCTAAAATAGGAAGAATTATACAGCCGTTTTAACGTCACACTCAACTACAGAGCCTTTTTTATGAATACAAGGTCAAGGCTATGCCGTAACATTTAACAATGGAAACACATCGAAATGACGGCGATGATTTAATGAAACCATCGCCTTGTTGACAGAGAATATCATATTACTGTATTTTTTTTAACGACCACCCATTATTAACACATTCACAAAAGTAAGGGTCAAGGTCCATTTGCTCCCTGCCTCACACCACGACTGATGAAAAGGGCTTCCACAAGAGGGGGGGGGAGGCCCGAGAGGAAATCCTGCCCTAATCTTTCATTCACTTTAACGGTACCTTTTATTCTATGATAGTGCCTGAAAGATACCATTCAAAATAAGCCTAAAATAATTTTCAGAGTTCACCGTTTTAAATATGTAACACTCGAAATTGTCTGACCATGTCTTGGACAACTTTAGAAACTTTCAGAAAGAGGATAGCATAGTTTTAAGTAGAGACGCTGAATTTATGTACAAAACTTGCATGTAAAATAAAAGCTCCTGTGAGGCACAAATACCAATTAAAACAGCGCTTTTAAATGTTTGCACATTGCAAGTAAGCAATGGAAAAATTACTAAGCAACATATAAAAGAAAGAATGAATGATGAGATGAAGAGCTGCACAAATATACCCCACTTACAAAACATATTAAACAATATTTACAAGTCTTCAGATTTTTTAGGTTTTTTTTAAATAAAATACAAAGCAATAATTGTACACAATAGAGTTTGTTATCAACCTGCTGATAACGCTGAGCAATTCAATTGGCACATGTGATTCATTATTCATGCATTTCCTGATGCACACCATGGGGCCATTAACCCCACTACAAGATATGGGCTTGTGTTGGAAGAGAAATACCAACAAAAAACTCATATCTGCAATACCTACCTTCTGGCTTTGCCTTTGGTGCAACCTTTTTAAGCTCAATCTTCTCTTTCTCAGGTTCTAGAAGAATGATCCGATTGAACTTGATCAGATTGATGGCTTTAAGCACCAAATGTGATGGAATTCTTTTTTTTTTATAATGTAACAGAAGCTGTGTGTGTTTAACCCAAGACAAGATATGGCGTTGCAATGGAAAGTCAATCCATAAACAAGCCCCATATCCACAACCCTCACCTCCTGGTTTAGCCTTTGCAGGAACCTTCGTGGGTGCAACTTTGTCCTTCTCAGGTTCTGACAATCAAACCAAACCAGATAATAATCATTGTATTGAGAGCAGAATCACACGTATACATATACCCAGTTTGCTTCTAGTATGTTAAAATTTAGACGGACCACGCAATTGGATCATTCATGTCGCATTTATATGCAAACATGACGGTTGAATGAAAAAAAAGTTTCATCCAATAAAGAGCAATTCCCATCGCTTGTGGGCTTTGATTCCAAGCCATGCAAAAAAATTACCATGTGCAAATTTCCTCCGAGCAAATCTGCTCGATGCCCCATTGTTATTCACCCCATACCTGCAGGTTTGGCTTTAGGAGGAACCTTCTGGAGATCCACTTTCTCCTGAACTGGTTCTAATAAAAACAAGGCAAGAATGGTCATTTGCATCTAGCTACAGAAGATCACCATCGCCAGCTCCTTATATGGATACAAAGCGCAAGGACCTCCACGACTGTAAAAAAAGCATTCGATGGGAAAAGAAGAATGATTGAACCTGTAGACGTGAACACAAATATATGTTTGGGTATAGTAGTAAGCGCACAAGATAAGAATGTTTATTTCCAAAATACGGAAATTCTAAATGATGTCAGGTTTAAAATGAGATTATGATGGAAAAAGCCACCGTAACCCCACAAAAATGATCATTCAAATAATTTGGATTAAAAGTATTGAACAATAACAAATACACGAAACATAATATACACGACAAATTATCTGCAATGTGCACTCCAGGAATGGAAACCTACAACTCTTATGAACTTCACCAACATTACAAGGCACTGTTGATGATTGATTACAGAGCATGTAACATATGCTTGTGTTAGACAAAGACTCCAACACAAACACCATTTGAACGTCTGACTTGTATTCAGCTTTGATGGGCACTTTTCATGAATAGGATATATGTTAATCTCCAAGAAGAGATTCTAATATTAATTCAATGATATGAGTATAATATGGGTTTGCATTGTAAATCAGCAATGCAGGACCCATATCTAAACCCTCACCTTCCAGCTTAGGTTTGTCAGGAACAATAAGGTGTTCGATTGTGTCTTTAGCAGGTTCTAGCAACAAAAATAACATGAAAACAATTTGCTAGCTTTTACAAAGACAACGGCCAGAGAAGAACTCTCTCCAAAGAACACACAGACATTTAGGTGATTGAATAAAAATGCGGATACAAAGTGTACACAATTGCACAAGAGATATTTCATAGGCCGCTTGATAGGCCTAACAAAGTAAGAACCCAGCACCGAACGAGCATAAGCATCCAATAATGACCCAAATGAATGAAATAAAGAGACACGTTGAAATACATTGAATGGCAATCGGAATCTGCCTTACATGTCGAGAGATGCCACTTTAGAATTGAGTGACAACGAACAATGACGATTAGTTCACAAATGTATAAAATGAATGCAATGCTGAAGGTAGATAGGTTCAAATAAAATAACAAAAAACTACGACGTTTCGATCGCATTGACGTATCACCAAATATAATCAGTATTAGTTAAAATGTAATCTTATGTAAGCTTTGATGCGTCTCTTCAAATTTCTAAAAACCAAAAGCAGCAAGGTCTTGTCGATCAGTCTATGTGTGGTTAAGACACTACACTTTCTGAAACACGCGATTACATTGAGTATAAACACACCAGTGCTTAATCCAATACACAGGGCATGTATTGGCAATCAACACACCAACCTTTTTCTCGTCAGGTTCTAGCAAACAGATATAATCTGTATATTAACACACATCCAAATTTAAGTATAGTTCCAAACCACACCGTGCCTAAGGGTAGATACGATTGCTAAACGTTTGAATGCACACCAATCAGTTGAGCGCAGATAAACTAGTGCTCAATCCAATACACACAAGAAGTGTATTGACCAAAAACATCACGATAAAAATAAAAACACCAACTCAATATCATGGGCCCTCTCACCTTCAGGCTTTGGCTTAGAAGGAACCTTTTCTATCTCAATCTTTTTCTTTTCTGGTTCTAGCAAAAATATATGTTCTGCACATTAATGTCCGTTTTGTCCAAATGCATAATTAAAGATAAGTGCAGCATGTTGGATTAAAAATAAACACTCATACGTGACTTATGACCATCACGATTGATTGCAAACACGCTCAGAAAATATTAAAATAGCCACACCATGTCTAAGTGTAGACAAAATAACTACACTTTCCAAAGCGAATCATACATGCATGATGGAGCATGCTGGATTCAAATGAAATGATTTAATTCTGCTACGCTTAGGCCGAGTTAAAACTGTAACCTTAAAAATACTGCACTCTTTCCAAAATGCCTCTTAAAACGCACAAAATCAACTGAACCACAGAGCAAAGTATTCCAATCACACAATGTCTAAGTGTAGTTCCAGTCACTACACTTTCCAAGAAACACTCTATCATTGAGCATACAACAACCTGTGCTCAATTCAATGCAGAGGGCTTGCATTGACAAAACTACACAACTAACATCAACACACCAACTAACATCATTATCTCTCTTACCTTCAAGCTTAGGTTTAGGAGAAACCTTGTCTATCTCAGCTTTTTTCTTTTCTGGTTCTAGCAAAAAAATATATATATATATATTCTACACGTTAACGTCTGCTTTGTCCAACTAAATAATGAGATGTGTATACATCATGCAAAATTTTTAATGCAAATGAACTATCAATAAATGTCATCCTGTATATGCTGTTTTTTTTGTCGTGAACATGCTCATATAAAAAGAAGAGAAAACTGAACCACCAAGTCTAATATTCAAGCAACCAAAGGATGCCTTTGTGTAGTCACAGGCACTACACTTTCAAAGCACACTGCTAAATTGAGCAAAAATACGCCAGTGCTCAAACCAATACACAGGGCCATGTATTGACAACAACTATCAGAACACCAATTGAACGTCAATTTTCTCTCTAACCTTCATGCTTAGGCTTCGACGGAACCTTTTCTAGCTCAACTTTTTTCTTTTCTGATTCTAGCAAACACATATATTCTGTAAATTGACAATTCATTTTGGCCAAATCGATAATAAATATGAATACATCATGCAGCATCAAAAATTGAGTGTCAAACCCAACCCAACCATATCTCAGTTTAGGACCAATTCTTAAACTTTCGAGAGCACACCATCGTATTGAGCGCAGATAAACGTGTGCTCAATCCAATACACACAAGAAGTGTATTGACCAAAAACATCACGATAAAAATAAAAATACCAACTCAATATCATGGGCCCTCTCACCTTCAGGCTTTGGTTTAGGAGGAACCTTTTCTATCACAATCTTTTTCTTTTCTGGTTCTAGCAAAAATATATATTACGTAAATTAACATAAATGTGGGCCAATTCGATCATATTAATACATAATGCAGCATCATGAACTAAATGCCAAACCCAAACCAACCGTATTTAAGTTCAGATATGATTCTTAAACTTCGAGAGCACACCATCGTATTGAGCGCAGAAAAACTCGTGCTCAATCCAATACGCATAAGCAGTGTATTGACAAAAAAAAATCACGATAAAAATGAAAACACCAACACAATATCATGAGCTCTCACCTTCAGGCTTTGGCTTAGCAGTAACCTTCTCTAGCTCAACCTTTTTCTTTTCTGGTTCTAGCAGAAAGATATATTCTGCACTTTAATGTCTGCTTTGTCCAAATGTGTAATTAAAACATATATACAACCGTGCAGCATGTTAGAATAAAAATAACCACTCGTGCAAATCTTCTTACGATCATGATTGATCACAAACGGTGCTCTATTCAATGGTTCTCTCTCAAATATGGTTCTTAGAAAACCACAATCCACTCAAGTCAAAATAAAAAAAAATCCAGAGCATATGTTAGCAAAGTCACAACAACTACACTATCGAAAACACATCATTAAAATTGTCAAAATGATGCTCGTCATAAAATTTACCCATAAATGCAACCTTAAAAATACTGCACTCTTCTCAAAATATCTCTCAAAACACATGTAACTGAACCACGAAGCATAATTTTCTAACAAGCACACGTCTAACTGCAGCTGCAGTCACTGCACTTTCCAAAACGCGCACTTTAATTGAGCATATATACATACCAGAGCTCAATTCAATACACATAATATGTATTGACAACAACCGTTACGTATAAAAAAAAGCAACACGCCGACTGAATGTCAACATCAATTAACGCAAAAGAATATTTCATATTCTTTGGGTCTTTCGGTAAAGTCACATAGATAGGTTAAAAATATGTATAAAAAAACTACGTCGTAGTTTTTTATAAGTCACAAGATTATTTCTCACCTGCAGGTTTAGGCTTCGGAGGCATTTTCTCTGGCTCGACCTTTTTCTTTTCTGGTTCTAACAAATACAGATCATTTCTATGATGACCCATTCTATTCCACCTCGGTATTCATTAACGTTTAATATGATGCATAGTGACCCTCACCAGGATAAGCGGACTGAGGAATGAGCAAACGATAATGTTTCGCACATTCCAAAATCGTTGCTATACTGCACGAGATGAACAAATCTCAACGCGATAATCATTTTGGGCTCAGGTTTGAAAGCCAGTTTTATCCAGCTATACATTTTCTCGTTCTGAGTGAACTATAAAATTACAATGTATTTAACGATAACAATAGAAACGTGAAGCTACCGCTGTCAATGTGTCAATGTTGACATTTCACGAGTGTTTGACATATGAACTTGTGTTGGGGAAAAATCCAACACAGAATTCATACGCACGACCCTCACCTTGAGGTTTAGGTTTCTCAGGAGCGATGCGCGGCTCTACTTTGTCTCTAGCAGGTTCTATCGGTAACAAAAGTATGTGGCAATTACCAAAGATGTATAAATAATCAGATTGAATTTCCATTACCGTTTTTATTTTACATTCATGCTGCCGACATAGCTTTTACGTGGTAAATATAATTACGTTTCAGGACATAAATACGTCGGAATCTAGATCTCAGAGAACACAAACACCTTATTGATCAACCCCAATATTGATTGATCTCAGAGTTGACCACTCTCTATTAGTTCTAATTGTAATGCTGTATATATAAACTCTTAAAATACCTAGCCATAGCAATAAGAACGACAGTAAACATCTTACTCACATGGTAATGTTCTAAAATACCAATCCAATCCAAGAAACTGCATTATTATATTTAAGGCACACACTAATACATTGAGCAAAAATAACCTTTGCCCAACTGAATACACAAAATTAATTTTTATTTACAGAAAATGTAAAAAGTTTAAATGCCAATTTCATATTAGCTCCTCTCACCTTCATACGACTTAGGTGGTACTTTGTCTATTTCAACCTTTTCTAGTTCTACGAGAAAAATTATGTTTTTTGTTACAACTGAAGCAATTAAACTTTACATATACTTGACATTGCACTGTGAGTAGGAATATGCATATTATATTCCTGACCTAATCTAAGTATCTATGTTACTGATCCTCCCCCTTTGAGTTTTTGTCTCACATATTTCATCAGGTTGGTACGAAATCTCTCTCAGGATTTAAATATATTTTTTATTTTACATTATAATTAGTCATGGCTCGTCCATGTGGTTTACTGGCTCGTTAATGTGGATTACCAGCTCGTTAATGTGGATTACCAGCTCGTTAATGTGGAAAATATTTTCGTGCATGGCTTGACTCTGACTCTCGACCTCTGACATGACTCAGCAGCTCAGACACGAGCCATTTGGTTTTTTCTAACGACACGAGTCAGCGACTCAGCGATGGCTTGGGTCAAGCTCAGCCTGCAGAAGTCCTGGCCATGGTACTAGCCAGTTAAGCTTGGCTTTGAGCCATGTGGCTCATTTGAGCCAGAGCCAAGCCTGAGCCGAGCTGTGACTAGGAAAATGGGTCTAAGTGCTAAACATGTCTCAGTGTAGATATCGCATACACACAGGTACAAGTTCGGTTTGCGACAGAGCACGACAGCACACTTGCACGAGTCTCAACTTCCAGTTTGGGTTTTTCACAAGAGATGTGTAAGTAAGAAGTACATTACAAGAGTAAAACAAAAAAAACTTGCGTATAAAATATTGATTTTAAACAAAATATCTCACGATGTTCTCTGTAGCCTGGACAAGATTCTGAGGCCATGGGGTGTCACTGGAGCAATAGCAAACGTGGGATTTTGGCCAGAGCAATGCAAAATCGCCTTCGGTAAGTCCTCGTTTAACGCGTGTGCACGCTATAACGCGTTTTCGCTACAACGCGGTTCTTCCATTAGGGAACACTTTTCACATAACGTGGTAGGTGCACCATTATAACGTGGAATGCTCCCCTTCTGAGCGGTCGGCAACGACCTACCTTCTTGAGCTGCATGGCTGAGAGGTAAGATACAGTACATGGAATGATACAGTAATGCGGCGGTGTACCCTCTGTTATTTGTCCCGCCATCTTACTGTGTGGTGCGCGTACATCGTATCTCGCCAAATGGTATCGTTACATTATTTATGGGGAATTTGTTTTCGCTTCATGCGTTTTTTGCTTAACGCTTAACTTTTTAGGAACGCATCCACCGCGTTACACGAGGACTTTACTGTATTTCTCTAGTGCCGAAGGTACCTTTTAACCTCTTTATCTCAACTTCAGTTGAGGTCACCTGTTATCTACGGTTACAACTTAAATTCATGGTTGTTGCGACTGCCTCGGATTCTTATATCCCATATATCACATCAATAGCATTAACTTAGTAGTAGTAATAGGTTTTTACCCTTTTATCTGGCACCAAAACTGACACCTTTATACAAGGGATCATGTTTGCAATAACCACAACACAAGCAGTCAAAATGCAAACAAAAAAAGACAACTCTGATAATGAAATGCACTGTCCTTGAAATTAATTGGTCCACACCCGAGAGGGCTTTTCTTAGAGCCTAGTCTCCACTGGTGTTGGACCAGATGACGCCAAAAGGCATTCACTTAATTAGAACAAATGTAAATAAATCACCACACCAAGACAATGACAACAAACCATTTCGACAATGGTTTTTCAAAAGGATAACCACAATAAAAAAGCCAAATGGTTCAAGACCTTCATGATCCTTTTCTAAACACACATCCATTGAGCAAAAAATGCATCATTGCTCAACCCAATACAGAGTGCTCGTGTATTGAATGAAAACGGAAATCGTCAACCGCATCAGCATCTCTCACCTTTCATCGGAGGTTTAGGAACCTTTTCTAATTCAACCTTTTTCTTTTCTGGTTCTATCAAAGAGACAACCTTCACATTAGCCAGCTGCATTTACGACTACCGGTACTATTACTATATCATTGATATTAAAATGTAATTTTGTAGAAATGAGATTTTAGCCAAGTAAAACCATTTCTTATATCCCACCTTCAGGCTTAGGTTTCAAAGGAACTTTAGGAATCTGTACTTTTTCCTTTTCTGGTTCTAAAAGGAACAAAAACAAACACTTAAATTTTCATCCAGCTTTTAATGAAATTCCAGATGCAAATGCAGCAATGCCAACTCAGTTGAAGCGTGGGCTTGCATAGGAAGACCTCAAGAAAGAGTCTGTATGCACAACCCTCACCTTGAGGCTTTGGTTTTTCAGGAATCTTACGCTGCTGCTCTGGTTTTTCTTTCGTAGGTTCTAACAACAAAGCATTGTCAGTGCTGTGAGAAGCAGCTCAAAGTCTGTGTTTGTTTTCCCGCAATCTTATTGAGTGTCCACAAATGTGTTTCAGATCTCCGATGTGTTTTCGGGTTGTTCCGCGCGACATTCGGCATGATGTCCGGTGTTTCACTCTACGTGCCAGGAGCTTCTTTAGGAAAATGTATTCAGTTTCTGAATTGTGTTTTTGTTATATTGATTTCGGTTTGTGGGGGGAAAAAACTCCCAGCGTGTGGAGAAAAATATCAGACATCATGGCGAACCACACGCAGTACAATCCGAAATAACTAAAAACACTGAACTCAATCAACACGACCACGGACACCTACACAGCAGTGTGAAATGTGTAATGATATATTGCTTCAATACAGTAAAAAAAGGCGCATCATATAAACCAACACAAATTAAATAAATACGATAAAATCAAAATACCGATTTTCATGCGATCTTGTCGACCAACACACAAATCAACATATCGCTTGACCGTTAGAAAAGCCACTTTCAATTTTCACTGATTTGTCAAGCAACGGCTAGTAAAGAACACCCATCGATGGCATACATTGCACATCAAATCGTCATGCCAATTTAAACATGACTGCCAAACCATTAAAGCAATGGTTCCATTAAAAGGATAACCATCCATCCAAAAATAAATGGAAATGGTTAGTGATTTCCAGCTCCTTTTTTTCCCACACACCGAGCAAAAAAAAAAACACCGTTTGCTCAATGCAATACACAGTGCTGTGTATTGACCAAACGTTGGCACACAGAAAAAACTGCCCAACAGAAGTGCTCACCTTCTGGTTTTAGCTTAGGGCGAACTTTTTCAAGTTCAACCTTTTTCTTTTGCAGTTCTATCAGAAGGAACACACATGATAAACACCTGCTCTCCTTTTGGGCCATTCTATGAATGCGAAGGAATTGTAAAACTGTATGAAAACAAACCCAAATCTAATATTCCTACCTGCAGGTTCGGGTATGAAAGGCACTCTTTCTTTCTCCGGCTCTACACAAACAAAACCCCCCCCACCATTCACATTTCGGATTAAAAACCCGGAAAAAAACATTTTCTGTGAGATGCATGTACACTTGCACAGAATTCCACGATGGAAATTTCAAAAACACAGCACCTCCACTGCACCTCCATTGCAGGACCCTCCTGAAAAAAAGTCATCAGTCTCGGCGGGAATTTCCGAGTAAAATAAATGGGTTTAAAATTAGAACGGGATATCGTTATGCACATCCCTTGGATTTTTTGTTTGAATATTTTTTCAAGAACTGTCAAGACCATGATCTACTTTGCGTTCCGTACGTTTTACGATAGCAGAAAGCCATCCAACTGTCGTAACCTCATTAAATTCAAATGCCGATTACATCACACAGTACGTGTTTTTACTTCAAGGAATGGTGATGTGACCAGTTTTTATTTACTGCCATCACTGAGTGTTTAATATAAATATGTTATTGTTAAATCTAGTTTATATTATTCCCTTACAAGAAAGAAGCTCTGCATACATTTCTGTTGTTATAAATATTGGTCGTTAAAATGATAAAAAACTGTACCTACTTCATGCTAGTGCTTAAAATGTAGCAGTCAGGATATAAATAACAATGCAGGGAAATTTCTCCTACGTTATGCGATGAGATGTGCATTCATTTGTTATCTTCCAGCACAAGCTTTCATCATACATACCATGAGTTTTCAAGTGGGCAGCAGAGGGCAGTGCCAAACAATCCATCGTTGTTCTGTACTCTCTCACTAATCTTCGCTAACCCACACTGACCGGCGTATTGAAGTGTGGTAAATTATCCATCATGGCCTGCAAGATGTGGGGTGGCCCTCATCCAGCAGTAGATTGACAAAAATTGGCTCTACATACACCGTGAAACGGCATCATGAAGTGAAAACTTACCTGGACACGTGTACACTATTTAACAGGTAAATATGTAGTGAAGAACGCATGTAGTGAAGAACACGTAATTATTGAAGTGTATTTTTTTAGATCTAAATTTGAATACAACTGGTGAGTCTAACGCAGCGCACAGTATCGTTTGCATTCCAGCACCAAAATTCAAATATTCACCTTTGTTTGCCATGCCTTTTAAAAGAGTTACCAGAATTATAGTTCGAGGTCCATTCAAAAAGTTTTCAGAATTATTGTATTACAATTGACGGGATGCTCATGATTCAGGGCACTTTCAGAAAGCAAATTAACCTAATCTCAGTCTCGCTGCCTCCCAGATGCTGTGTACACTGTTACGAGGTTGAGCAGGCCGATCACAGAGCAGGCCCTGTCAGTACAAGTTCAGCCCCTGTTGAGTTGTTGTCGAAGAAAGAGCAATAATGGCAGATCTAATTCTGTGTAAAATTTGTTGTCGCCCTGGAAAACCATCACATTGTTACAACAGACCTACGTGGAGAATGCGTTGCTTTAAAAACACTTTGAGAGCGACCTGTTTTGAAGATACTGAGGCCGTTGGGGCAAATGTGATGAGACATTGCTCCAATGAGATCAACTGGCAAAATCTATATCGGTGGATATCTTGAAGCAGACTACTTTGAAAAGGGCCAAGATTCGGGAAGTAATAAATTAATTCTGTAAAGTTTTTTTACTGAACCTCTTTCTTATATATTCTTTGGAAGTATGCCTCACAGAACCAAACCATTGAACAAATGGTTTCTTCAAAAGGATAATCGTAACATCAAAAGATGGAAACGGATTCACTCGTCCTTTTCAAAACACACCATTTTAGTGCAAAGCAGCACTTTGCAACTCAATACACAGTGTGTGCGTGTATTAAAAAAAACAACCCATCAATCATGAACTGCATAACAACAGTGCTCACCTTCAGATTTTGGCTTAGATATAATTATCCCAAGTTCAACTCTTTCCCGTGTTGGTTCTAGAAGGAATAAACCATTCCCACGAATATCAATCGTAACCATTCAATTTATTTCGTCAATAAAATAGCCCTAATTGCAAAAAAGCATTTCTCTGGTTATCCACGAACGTACCTTTAATTAGGCTTCAATATGAAATTAAACTGCTCTTTTTGCATCTCCTACAGGTGCAGGCAGATAATGAAATATGGCAATCTGATGGGATTTGCCACTGTGATGAATGCACTTCCACTGAGTTAACCTCCTACCCAACCTCAGCAGCATTAAGGGGAAAAAGGGTTCCGGTGAAAACATTCATGAGGTCATTATGTCACCGGGTGCCCACAACAAAGCACACATTTATGTACACGAAAATTGACGACAGACACAAATGTTACAGAACATGAAAAGTGCACTAAGCAACATTCACGGGTGCTGCTCGCAAACAGCGCTTGCCCCAACGGTCATTTAAGGCTGCAAGGGGGATCTTTGTCTTTGTACTGCATGGTGTATTCTGGACCGCGTGGTGTTTTGGGTACTGTGTGTGCTGTATTGTGGAAGGTGCTGTTTAGTGTTTTGTAAGACTTACTACATCAGCTGTGTACAAGTATTGTGTACAACTGTATGTACGGTACTGTGATGTGTGATGTTGTATGCACCGTGTGGTGTATTCTGTACTATGTGTGCTGTATAGTGTAAAGTTCCCTCTGTGTGTCCATGATTGAATAAGTCAGCTGTGTATTGTGGACTCCTGTGTGTACTCATGTCTTTAAAATTGCCTTTAGTGTTTAGTTTATTGTCCTTCCCCCGCACCTCTGATAAGCACGGTTGGCTACGTACGGTGCAAATGAAGTTCAACATACGTACATACATACATGACAAAGGAATAAACTGGAAGAAGCGAACAGACAAGAAGAAAATACATCACTGGAAAACGAAACAAAATTCTTAAGAAGATAAGTGTACAGCCCAAAAAAATGGAACTCGCCGGAAAGAATGAAGATAAAAAAAATGACAGTGGGTCGACAAAAATAGTGGAAAAAAATGAGGCAAGGGGTGCCACACGTGCATAAGAGAACGACCAACGATGGCAATTCCAGAAGGCATGCGATGGTGAACAGCGAGTTCAGCTGTGGAGGCCCATGGACAGAGACATCCACACAAAGGAGACCTCGATTCAGCTGTACATTGATCACGACTATTGTGTGTCTACGATTATCACAGTAAGCCAGCACAGAGGAAACGGGAGAGATATTTCGCGATGACAACAGTGATGAAACTATGAATTGAAATATCCAAACTATGTACGTCAGAGCAACGCCACACAATCCGATGCAACATGAATCAAACTTGATTTGAAGCTTTCGTGACTGCAGGAATCCATACTCTTTGGTTCTTTCGGTAAAGTTACGTAGGCAGAAAATTAATAGATCACGACGTTTCGATCGCAGCACAAGCAACCGTCTTCAGGTGAAAGAGAGAAAGCAGCCTTCGAAACGTCGTGATCTATTAATTTTCTCTCTACGTGACTTTACCGAAAGAACCAAAGAGTATAAAGCAAACTCCGTACCCTGTGCTTCATCGTGCTGCTAAACACTCAAAATAAAATCTAAGTCTTCACTTTGATTGCTCATGCTATGAAAAGAACGCCCCTCAATTACACCTTAATTACATATATGGTGTTAGAATGAATGCATCCCGACACGATATAAAGAAGATGGCATGTTAAAATGAGAAATGGATATAACGCAGGCAAAACTCCGAGAGATGGAAATGGTTGAGGAGCGAATGATCCCATTCCAAACACAATGTAATTGAGCAAATAAGCCATTGCTCAACCCAATACACAATGAGCATGTATTGATAATTACAGGGGAAAAAACCAATTCCATACTCATGACTCTCACCTTCGGGCTTAGCCTTTGGAGGAACTTTCTCAAGCTCAACCTTTTCCAATGCTGGTTCTAGCGGAAATACATAACAACTATAAATTACCGTTCTGCCCCATTCACTTATTTTTGTATCCGAAATTAGACTTTAAAATACGGAAGTTTTGTTACATTTTTATCGAGCACGTGGCCTCGAATGTCACTGAATGCCACGTCCGTTGACTATGCTTATACGCAAAATCTCCGAAGCCGACCTTTAACATTTTTTTTAACAAGTTGTACCAAAGGAAAAAAAAAGATGTGTGGTTTTGTTACTCAAAAAACGAAGTAAAATATTTTAAGCATATTCAAATCCACAAAAGAGGTACAATGTTCCCTGTAGAATGTGGCCTATATAACACCAAGGCGGTGGTCATTATTCACCAAAAACGCAATCAACCAACCAACAACAATGCGTCTGCAACCTAGCTCCTCACCTTCATGGGGCTCTGGGATTGAGTGGAACTTGTCGATTTCAATATATTCTTGAGTACGCACTACCAAACAAAACCAACTGCATGAAAATCACTGGCAAAACACGACGGAAATATAAACAATATTTCAAATACCCGTGGTAACAGCAGTGCCGATAGATGGTATAGTAATGCGTTAAAAAGAAATCGTGTACTCCTCACCTTCATATTTATGTACAAAAGTTTCGTACTCTACACCTTCCATAGCCAGCTCTGACAAAGGCAACATGCAAATCTTTGATGAGACAGCACTAACCAATCACTCAACATTTGTTATATATATATAAAATTAACTATGCAATGTGGAATGACATACAGTAATTTCAAACTAACCATGACAGCTTTATGAAATAATGAAGAAAAAGCACGTGGAATTACAATTCTATTAAAAAAACTATTTTTTATTTTACCAGGTAAGGCCCACTGAGCTATTTCGCTCTTTTTCAGAAGCAACCTGGCCACAAATGATCGCTCAACAAAGTGGCTTATTACGTGGAAATGTAAAGCAACCAAATACTCTAAACGTGTGTTTCTAAATGTGGGGGAAAAACCCGGAGAACCCTGAGAAAAATCCACGCTACCACGGAGAGAACATGCAAACTCCAAATATGCATTTGTCAGGGTTAGGATCGAACCGACAACCTCGTGTATTCGAGGCGAGGTAGTAAACATATCGCCACCGCTTAAGAGTTTTATAGAATTACTGTGTTAACAAAAAAAGTTAATGAAATGGGATAAAGAATGGAATCCTCTCAATGTTCACTTGCAGACACATGATATATGCAATTGTGTTGACAAAGGCACCCAAAGCACACAATTTGCATTATCTGCAGGGCCTCACCTTCAGATTCGGGCTCAACAGAAACCTTCTGAGGTTCAACCTTTTTGAGAGCTTCCTCTGAAAAGATCAATTCAATTTTAGCCTCGGCATGTTGTTGAACATGTATATGTGTATGCGTGTATGTGGTATGGAAATAATACAATTAATTTTTTTTAAAACAAGCCAAAAATCTTAAAGCTTTCAAAAACAATGAGTGAGCGAATAATGGTTATAATAATGATAATGGTTATTTTATGGACTTAAGCATTGTTTTAGTTTGGGGACAAGCACAATTATCTGTATGTGTAAAATGGAAAAAAATCTCACGATGAAACTAAATTACATGAAAGGTTAAAAAAAATGTTAAATGGCTATAACACACACGGTGTCTAAATCAGAGATGGTCACATATTATGCAGTCTTTGAGCAATGTGACTGCCAAGACTATTGCAGAATACGTGGTGGTGGTGGTGTTAGAACATGGCACCTCATAGAGCATTCCATACTCCTCACCTTCTGGTTTAGGCTTTGGAGTAACCTTTTCAAGGATGATTTTTTCTACATCAGCTTCTGACAAAATGAATTCGCTAAGTCAATAACTTTAATTAAGAGGGCATGTTCACAAACATCGCATTGCATGTTACACTGCATTTTATAAATGGATAACTCCAGCGACTGAGCCGAGTGAATGGCAATTTCAAATCGTGGTAAAAAAAACTTACAAAAACAGTAAAGCAATGGCCAGTTATCGACAAAAAAATTGAAAGTATGCCCTCTGCAGTAAGTCTAGGTAATATTATAATTTTTATGTACAATAAGTAAACTTTTGAGAGTTCTGACAGGCATCACAACAGACAGGAATACAAAACATGTTTCCAGATGCCTAACATTACAAAACAGACTATCAGAACACAAAAAAAATGTCTTGCCAACAATTTGCAACAAAAAATGACAAGCAACAATGCACTCGTGCACGTGATAGGAAGGGTGACTTCAGACAGACATTGCCTTGTGTTGGATCTCTTACCAAACACAAGTATGTCTAGGAGCCAACCCACCTTTTGGTTTTGCCTTTGGTGGAACTCTTTTTAACTCCACTTTTTCTTTTATAGGTTCTATTATAAAAATGGGGATTTTTTTTCAAAATAAAGTATAAAATGTATTGATCATTTAAGCTACAAGGCATATACATTTCACTGGAAAAAAATATATATCACTCTTTAAAAAAAAGATGAACACAAAGGGTGGAGATGATCAATGGTGCAGTGAGAAATGATGCCGCGTGGCTTACAAGCCAACTTCTTTTTCCAAAAAATACCGACACGTTTACGTGTCGAGCTACATATCTGGGTTAAGGTTTCAGTGCAAACCTTCTAATGACCAACTCCTTTCCGAATAGGACCTCATTGATTGCTATAGTACAGCATTCTGGGTAACACATTGAAAAAAATCACCTCCTGATCCATATTTCGACGTCAACAATACGCATCTTTTTCTCGTATAACCGACTTCATGTTTTACAATGTTGTTTTTTTTTACAGAAACAACCCATCATTTAGAGAAGAGAATGCTATTAAAATCGGATAAAGAAGTATTCTTTATCAAGTTTGACTGCTGATGAGTCCGCAAAAAGTGAAACTGGTTTCAAGTTTAGATATGTACAAACATGCTGCTGGTTTTGCAGAAGTCTTGAAGGCCAATATGCCAACACTTGAAGATACATTTTTTTTTGATACAGGCATATGGAATGTAAGAGAATTCATTACATTCCTTGCCTCATCGGCCCCTGGCAGACAAAGCTGGTGAAATGAGTAAATCACATCGAAGGATGACCCCCACAAGATGCACACCGCCAGTACCTTTTAACTGAGCACGATTAAAATATTTCAGAAGACACAGACATTTCGCACCCAAATGTAGATGCGTGTAACAAAAAACTGAAAGTTACACCCGTGACCTGTTGTTAATCCAGTGTCGTCAAGCCCAGTGGCATGAGATGCACAGTGGAATGAAATGCTAGAATGAATACTCTTTGGTTCTTTCGGTAAAGTCACGTAGGTGAAAATAAAATTAAAATAACTAAATCACGACGTTTCGGAGGCAACACAAGCTTTCGTCATCAGGTGGAACAACCACAGCAACAAATATTTACTGTAGTGATTTTTATTCTTATATTCACGTACGTGACTTTACCGAAACAACCAAAGAGTATGGATCCTTGCAGTCACGAAAACTTCAAATGCAAGAATGAAAGTAAATCCGAAGCTATGTTACTCCGGTAAGCCAGGGCAATGATCTCCATGGGGCTAAAAACGACCCAAAATATGCATTTGCATTAGATAAGACAATCTAATACAAATGTCATATCTGTACTCCTTACCTTCAGGTTTAGGTTTAGCCTTGGATGGAACTTTACTAGGCACCTTCTGTGGCTCTACCACTTCCTTAGGGGGCTCTGACATACAAAGTGCAATGAGGGTATTTAGAGTCCATAAGCTCAGCTAATAATAATAATACAAACAAAATATATTTCAGCCATTCTCAATCCACCAAGGGACGAAGGCTTGCCCACACCATGTTGCGAGTTTTATTATTTGGAAATGATGTGCGTTTGTGCAGTGTGTTCGTTTTCTCATGTGAGACTGTTGTTTTTGTTCTGGTTTCTATATTTTTCATAGCTGTCCGGCACTTTGCTATTTCACTTGTTTTGCTTTAGCCGTTAATGCGACCCAGGCCACTGTTGCGAATGAGACTTTGCCTGGTCTCTCAATTTATTTCCTGGCTAAACAAAATAAACGTGGAACTGGGTGATTTTTTTATAATCGCCTCACGTCACCACATTATCTTCTTGGTTCTTTCGGTAAAGTCACGTAGAAGGGAAATAATAAAATAATAAAAATAAAACATAATAAAATAATTCTCACGACGTTTCGGCCACAACACAAGCAGCCGGGTTCAGGTGAAGAACAGGGCTGTCGGAAAGACAGCGTCTGAATGAGCTGAATGAGCTCAATCAGACGCTGTCTTTCCGACAGGCCGAAACGTCGTGAGAATTATTTTATTATGTTTGATTTTTATTATTTTATTATTTCCCTTCTACGTGACTTTACCGAAAGAACCAAGAAGATGAATCCCTGCAGTCACGAAAGCTTTAAATCGAAATTCAGCACATTAGTTAAGAGTGGATTGATGAAGAGGGGCCAGGACCGGTCCAGATTTCACTTGGCACCGATATTTGCCGTGGTGGGTATTCTAACTCGTGCAGCACGCTAACCACTCTACCACCGCTCTACCCAACCGCTTGTAGGAGATGTATAATACTAGAGTGCATCGATTAGAAGAAGTTAAAACAATATAGCAAGGAATTGTATTTTACGTACACCCTTATAAAGTATTAATCCAATTCATGGATAAATATATATAACGAAGTAATGAATGAACCCACACTAAGAGGTAGCTGCTTTCTCCCAACACAAGACAGGCATTTGTAACGCAATATTTTTTTTCCCCATCTGGAGGTTTGGCTTTTGTAGGAACATTTTCAAGCACTGTTGCTTTCCTGCCAGGCTATATTAAAATAAATATATATTCATATTTAACTGAACTAAAACCTTTTATTGCTATGTTCATCAAACTACAGTGCAAGTAAACATCTGGTATTAGACTAATAATATGGGTTATCTAAACCAGTAAGACAACTGCCACTCTTTGACCAAGGCTATGTCTTTCACGTCAATGGAATCTGTATGTTTAATAACGTATAAGTATAGTATAACATGGCACGTAACAATCACCACTTAAATTCGAAAAAATATTCATTAGACAAGTGGAAATTCATCATCATAATCATCATCATTATAAGCATCAGTCATTGTCTATCCAATGTGGATGAAGGCCTTCTCACGCCATTGCCATCCGTCACAGTCATGCGACGCCACAATCCATCTCACTCCTGTACAATAACTCATCCAGTCGCTCCACCCCTGGCGTGGCCAATTGACAAGAGAGGTGATGGAATGGCAGCCAAACGAGAGAATGCACATCCACCGTGGAGATAGAGCGATGAAATCAGTTCACGTGCAGGATTGAGATCGACTTTTACAGGATTATTCGGGGTGGTGATAGGGAGGCCTTCATCCAGCAGTGGATAAACATGGTTGATACCTACGATGTCGCATTAAATTAAGCACCCAGCCGACTTGTGTTACAGATTATTCTGCATTCGTCATCTAAGACACAAGTGAGGGTAGCATTCTGAAAACTTGCTTCGGCAATTAGAGACAAAGAGTTGTGAATTATAGACACATCTACTTCCATCTTTAGAATAATCGACTTTATCCCCAAATAGTGATTATGATAATTCTAATAATAAAAAAGCACCTTTGCATTCATATTCAACACAAAGACCGTATCAAGAACCTTACTTTTGGGCATTTTGAATGAACATTATGAAGTTCAACGTTTTGTCCTTTTTGCTAAACTAAACAAACCTATTACATTATCTCTCTACGTGACAATTTTGTTTTAAGAACTGTGTTTCATTTAATAAATGAGGATATCTGATAAAGAAATATTCAATCTTGAAGAAAATATCGCTTTGTTTGGGAAAATACACCCCAAAACAAATGCAATATTCATATCCCTCACCTAAGGGCTCTGGTTTTGCAGATATTCTCTCAAGTTCAGCTTTTTTTCTAGCAGGCTCTGGTGAGACAATTTATTAAGAAATTTACAAGAAGGTCAAAAGTACCTCAATTGATCTCTTTGTATATATATATATTCATATATAACATAGTTAATCACCTCGTAATTGTATATCATGTGCATTATTTTAAAACAGACATTAAATACGCAAATGCGAGAATGTCTCAATGTCACCATGAACATGTGTATTTGTGTTGTGTAAAAACAACAACACAAAACATATGTTAACCCTCACCTTCAGCCTTAGTTTTTGGAGGAACTTTGGCGGGTTCCACTTTATCCTCAGCGAGCACTGTGAGAAGGTTTGGGCACGATTATATTATAGAAGACTATTTGTGGGAAAAATAAGACTGAGGTGAGTAAAAAATGCGTCGATAAATTAGTAAAAAATTATCACTTATTTAAGCCTCACAATACATGGATGAAATCATACATATTAAAATGCATTATTTAAAGATTATGAAAATTAATTATTTCTTTGTTATATTTGGGCTTAATGGAGTAAACAAAATGACAAATGAGAAAGAAAGAAATTAGAAATCATACAAATGAGATGTGTTTTTTTTATACAAGTAATAATAATGGGTTATTGAATAGAATCATAAACCTGAGCCATGACAATTAATACCATCATTACATGCCTACTTCACAGCGAGCTAGATGGCCCGAATGGCCCCCTCACATTAATAACACTGGTCAACAACAAAAAAACATGTTTTTCTGGCCTGGACTTTTGCAGCTGTTTTAGACTAATTTCAGGGTGCTGATTGCAAATATGATCTCAGATTTGCTCTATCACATCTCATTTTTATGCTATCGGCATACCCCATTTTCATTTATTTTACCCGAAATTAACTCTGTCACTTATGATTGCAAGTTGTTGCGAGTCAGTGACTGCTTTAGTGTTAAAATATGGTGCTGTATTTTTAGGATAGTGTATTTATAATATCATTTTATGCAGATATCCACATTTATTTAATATTTTTCTTCTGAAGTTTTTATTGAAAATGTAATATTTGATATCTCAAAAACCTGATGTGATAGACAAAAACTGATGCCAGATTTGGAATCAGCACCCAAAAATTACCTTAAAACCGTTGGAATACCTTATGCCAGAAAAAGTGTGTTGACCAGTGTAATCTTTCTTTTGCTCTTATTATGTATTTATATTTCTAATAATATCTCACACTTGTGGACAACTTGGCTAAAACCCAATACGTGATGAATTTCAGGTGATTAAAATGTAATTTGTGTTCATTTGTGATTGTGTGCTGAGAACAAGATTGCGCACAATTTCAGATTTACATAGACACCAACTGTAAAAACACGCGTGTGTTTTACTACGCAAGTAAAATACA
The DNA here is from genome assembly GCF_965212315.1 of Lampetra planeri. Classification (NCBI taxonomy): domain Eukaryota; kingdom Metazoa; phylum Chordata; class Hyperoartia; order Petromyzontiformes; family Petromyzontidae; genus Lampetra; species Lampetra planeri. Next base: position 9,329,254 of record NC_136127.1, on the reverse strand, counting down.
TGTATAATATTCATATATACCATGAGAACATATATAGAATATTAATACACACACACAGAAACTTGTGTGTGTGTGTGTGTGCGCACATTAGCACGCTCAGAAATTTCAGACTTAAAATATACGTAACAGTAATTATTTCGATAATATCGTGATAAGCGATTAAAAGGTAATCAATCAAATGATGAATGAAGTTAAGTGAAGTTTCAGTGCTAATGGGATGATATGTCCAAAGGTTTGCGACACTCATTACACACTTGGTATATTTCTGTTGGGTACATTGTCGGCTTCTTTTACCCAACGCAAAGATATGTCTTTGTGTTTGAAACTATGGTATAGTTTTTTCAACACAAACAACATATCAACCCTCACCTTCTGTTTTAGGCTTTGGTGGAACCTGATCAAGTTGCACTCTTTCAACCTCTGGTTCTGCTAAATAAAACATTGAGACCAGTAGCTACTATTGTCACCAGCAATGGTGTGTTTCATCAATGATAAATGTGTTGTTTAATTCCAATTGATCACACATTGTGTTAGAAAACAAATTCTAGCAAGTGTGTTCGGTGTACCTTCTGTTCTCAATTTAACCGGAACCTTCTTAAGTTCAACCTTTTCAGCAGGGAGTTCTGATGGAGGAAATTGGCCAAATGACCAATTAATATACGTACAAAGTACTGTAATGTATCTGGATACCAAAGTCACGTGGTACACAGAGCCCTATATCGTAAAAAAAAAGTGTGAATTAACTTACTACACGATCCATTTATAGATACCCCACTTATTTATAACAACCATAAAATCTAATGACCTCGGCTTATGCATTATTGACTTTTGCATGCAACTCACACTGGCTATGTTGGACAAAAGTTGTCACGGAGAAGGTTAAGAATAAGTGTTTTGAGATTTATGGGGCGACATGAAAAAAAGTATGTATTCTATAATTATCCTACATCATTTAAGTAGGGTATCTGAATATGGATCATTCTATATTTCATATAAAAAAGTAAAGAAAAACTGTGATTAAACGGACATTTCTTTCCCATGTAATGCTCACTGTACTGCATGAAATCGGACTAGTTATAGTGCAAGTTGATTACTGCTGTGGTTTCATTTCTTGAGAAGGTTGACGAAAAATGGCGAGTACAGCATATTTGGTATCCTCCACAGCTTTAAACTGAATTCTTACAATGAAGCAATGCAGCCAACACATGATTTCTGCAGCTAAATGCGGGACACTGACGCATATCAAACGTGTATTCTTAAGGAACCCACAAATAAGATATGTGTTTGTTTGAAAAATAATTCCAAAGACAAACAGCATATCTGCAGCCCTCACCTTCCGGTCTAGCCTTTGCAGGGACCTTCTTAAGTTCTGGTTTTTCTTCAGCAGGTTCTAACGAACAAATAAAGACGTGAAAAAATTTCTCTCCCATTAAAATAAAAATACTCACAGTGGTCGTACTTAGACAAAAGGTAAGTTTGGTATTTTTTTAGTTGTCTGTCCCATGCAAAATTATTATATTCGAGCACGTTCCGATAGATTGTATTGCTTATCAGAGGTTTAGTTGGAGAAAATGGAACAAGCTCGTAACTTTTTTATACAAAATAAACACGCGCTGAGAATGTATTCTTACAATTTGATAATGACACGTTAACCTCAGCGCAGGTATCCATGACAACAGAATTTATGAATTATTTAACATTTTTATTTTCACTCATTGTAAAATATTGCATTGCATTTGTAAAGCATTACAAACACAAACACAATATCTGGAAATCTTTACCTTCTTTTTTAGCCTTGGGAGGAACCTTCTTAATTTGCACTTTTTCTTCAGCAGGTTCTAATAAAGCAAATAATTAGGGGTTACTTCTATCCAACTTGCTGCAGAGAAGAAAAATCATGTAGATGCTATTAAATATATTTCAATTAAAATGGTATTATATAAATAGAGAGCGAGAGCTATTTCCATTGGATGACAATGAGAAATGTATCACTTTGATGATATATTATAGGTGTCACATCCTTGGCCTAACTAAAATTATAATTGCATAAATCATACAAAAATAAAAGTTCACATTGTCACCAATATTAATGGCCAACGATAACCAATGTTCATGCCTGCCGTGTCATCATTCAATGTTTCACATCTCCTACGTACATTCAGAAATGTTGCCCACTAAAACAAGTACAATTGTAAAAATTAACACACGTAGGATATGTGTTTGGTTTGAACTTTATTTCAAACACAAACTCCATATCTTAGCTCTTCACCTTCTGCTCTCGCCTTGGGAGGGACCTTCTTAAGGTCAACTTTCTCTTCAGCAGGTTCTAATGGGCAAGATCGTTTTTTTTTCTTCAGAAAATGTAATTGTAAAGTAAAAAAAATGCTACGTGGATTTATAACTATAATTAAAGCTATACGTGAAGGCAGTGTGAAAGCAAACGGCATGAATATCCAAATGCATTTCTCAACGTTCAGTGTATCCAAGTGCTAAACACAATGGTTACAAATAAATTCTGAGTTGAGCTGGGGAATTGAACCAGTGTCGTCCTCAGGTGAAGAACAGGGTTGTCGGAAAGACAGCGTCCGACAGCCCTGTTGCGTTGTGGCCGAAACGTCGTGAGAATTGTATTTTATTGTTTTATTTTTATTATTTTATTATTTCCCTTCTACGTGACTTTACCGAAAGAACCAAGAAGATGAATCCCTGCAGTCACGAAAGCTTTAAATCGAAAAATTGAACCAGTGTCATTTGCACGTAAATTGAGGTTGCTTGGTGAGGTGTAATTCCCTTCTTGGCTACTGCTCCTCCACAGAATATATGCAAAAAAATATCCCAACTTAAAGGGACCACGGTGTCATGGAATCAGGTTGTAATTTGTAAAATGGTGGCACCATACTGACATCGCATTATCACTGAAAAATGGTGTTTTAAAGCACCCGTTATTTCAAGATACGTGTTTGCATTGAAGGTTACTCCAAACACAAACTTCATATCTTCTCACCTTCTGGTCTAGCCTTGGAAGGAACCTTCTTGAGTTCTACTCTTTCCTCACGAGGTTCTAATAAGTAAAATTGAAATACAGCTATAACAATTTGCTTCACGAAGCCCTCGTAAATCTATACACAAGACGCATGATTTCCTTTCAATCATTGTTCCCAAACAACTAAACGATTGCTGATTTGTAAACCACCTCTTCTAATTAACGGTGACTAAACAAAGCAACATTTAATGAAATTAAAGTCGCCTATAAAAGTAGTTTTGAGTCACCCACAATAAGATATGAGCTTGTTTTGAAAGTTACTTCAAACACAAAGTTATTTCAAACCCCAACTCCGTATCTGAAGTGTGCACTTTTCTGGTCTAGCCTCGTTATTTTTTCTCTTCAGTTGGTCGTAGTAAGCATAATCTTTGTTCCACAGAAATATTTTTTTAAATAATATCTATTTTCCAAAAATACGAATGTATTTGAATTGATGTGCTATCAATATCATACTTTGTTTTCACAATGAAATATGATGACACATTGTAGAGTTTCATAGCAAATACCGTGATCCATATTTGTTTTTCCGGATATGCCACGTGGTAGCTTCATGCCAAAATTCTTGTCATTAATCCCCCACCACCCAATCACATTGTCACATTTACAAAGGTATTATTTACACGTGCTAATGTATCGATCATATTTTCTGGCCAATAAAGCTCTGCACCGGTGCATTAAGACTTGTTATGACTGAATGTAACATCAACATATTACGTTTTTCTCAAACTGCTTTAAGTACTAAACTTGATCACCAAGAAAGTTCACAGCTGTACTTACATATTAACAAAGGGTAAAGGCACTGAACCTAATTTCTATCAACCTTTTCTCCAGCATTGCAGTATACCTTGTAACAGATCATCTACACATCACAGTTTACAAATCATATTGTAATTCACTCAAGATAAGATACAAGTTTGTTTTGATAAGTAAATCAAACACAAACTCCATATCTGAAACTCTCACCTTCTGCTCTCGCCTTGGGAGGAACCTTCTTAGGTGCTACTTTTTCTTCGGCAGGTTCTAACACGCAACAATTTGGGGTCGAAATGTCTTTTACTGCTAAATCATAATAACGTGTGCAGCCTTGGCATATGTAAAATAGTATTATACTCCAAAATGCATGTTCAAAGGGACGTGGCATATTTTTTAAAGTATAATATCCACACATTATCAACATGTCTGACAGATTTCCCAACGTCAACAATGTAAACTTAAAGCAAAGTTGAATACGTATATTCAATCACTATACAGTACATGCAGAAATTCTTAAAGGCTAAGGCATGCATAGCCAAAACTCAGTCAGCCGATAAGCTACGAAAATGATGTGACGTAACTATTGTACATAAGCACCCATTTCAAGATATGCGTTTGTTTTGAAGGTTACTCCAAAATACAAACTCCATATCCAACCTACTCACCTTCTGGTCTAGCCTTCGCAGGAACCTTTTTAAGTTCTGGTTTTTCTTCAGCAGGTTCTATTGAGCAAAAAAATTGCAGGATAGAATTGATTTTAGTTTTTCGTCCTTTTTTTTCTTATGAGATATATTTAAAAGACAGTTTGTGGGTACAATTCACACGTCAGCAGAATGCCACTTAAACCTCGTGGAATATTCTCGTCCGCATATTAATGCTTTCGAACAAAGATTGAAAGCATTCATCCATGAACTCTGTTCGTTCGAGTTTGTAGCATGGGTTCATGATAACTGTGATAAAAACGACCCAGTACGAATAACACTTTTAGTCTAAAGTTGTGTTACGATTCAGGTCTTCCCCTTTGAAAAATCAAACAAATTGATTCAAAGGTGGGCCAAAACTGTGCAGCAAAAAAAAAGAAATCAGCAATAATGGGTAAGGCTTTTTAGCGAAAGCGATGACGTTACACGGCATGCAAGTGATGTTCTCCCTATGATGCCATGACGTTACAATGTCATCTCGCAACGTCACACATCTTGCACTCTGTGACGTCATCTAATTTTGCGACTCAGATGGTAAAGTTAATATTGATAGTTAAACGCTGTACCTTTGAGGACAAGGCAAATGCATGCTTTTTCTTCCTCGTTTCCATTATGATCTGCCAGGTTTCAGTGGCCCGCAGCCAACATTCGAACTGTGTTTTTACAGAATCATTAATTGATGTGACGTCGGCGTATTTCACAGCGGCTATTCCCCGCGGTGTCACCGAACGACAAACTCACTTGGATTTGAACAAATGAAGTGGAATGACCTTTTTAAATCCTTTATATTAAGTTCGCTTGCTTGCTTAGGACCGTGCAAATCTTTCGGTCGTTTTTTAACCCACTTCCCGTGATCCAATCGAGCTGAAATTTTGCACACAGACTCGTTGTGCGTGACAAAATTTTACACTGTTTAGGGAAAAATGTTTAAATATTTAATTACCAATTGTTTAATGCTGCCAGACAATCATCTGACCCATAGGTGGCAGCCATCTCAAGCCAGAGGACGAGAGGACTCTAGCCACCCCGATGCCACGCATATAAAGGATTTATAGTGAAAAACTTTGTTTTTACGGGTTTACTTGTTCTCAGTGATACTTTCAGTATCACATTTGTATGTGTGTGTGTGTTGAACTTCTTTCGCACCGTACGTAGCCAACCATGCTATCGGAGGTGCCAATTTAGGAATGAGCAATTTCCTAAATGGCATAAAAGATGCTGTATTATCGGGCAAGTCACCTTAATATGAAAACCAAATGTCGTAATTTTAGAAATGAAAATGGAATTAAACAATTGTTAAATCCACGCAACTCTAAGATATGGATTGCTTTATGGAAGATATTCCAAAACAATATCATATCTGTGAGAGCCACCTTCTGGTTTTGGCTTGGTAGGAACCTTCTGAAGTTGTACTTTCTCTTCTGGTATTTCTAATGAGCAAAATTGACATCAATATGCTTCCCCTTCATAGCAATAGCAACCATTAATAAATGATTTTAGGAAAAATCGTTCATCAAAACAGATGGCAGTCTTGTTGGAAGTAAAAAAAATATACAATATTGTCGAATTATGACCGTACGAACATATTTGCAAGTCACGCCATTGCAACTCTGCTACTCCTGATGCTATGAGCTGGCTCAACCACTTCAATGTAAAACTATAGTCGTTGCTCTGCATCAACATCAGCCACGTGAAGAAAAAGAGTCCATTGCGAATGTTAACCCTGACCAAATAAAGTGTTGTTAAAAAATAACATTCTCGTTAAAATATTTGAATAGCCTACGTGTTAAACGAACAGTTGAATACTCAAGCATGCTCAATATGTGACCATACATCACCGGTCCTACGTCATTGAGATATTTGATCTATGTCGCCCTACCAGGAACTTTAGCTGAAACACAATCAGATATTGATTGCACCCACTGTAAGATATGTGTTTGTATTAAACTAATCAGATGGCTTACCATAATCACATTAAAATATCATATTTCACTGTATTAAGATACTCAGGACTTTCTATGATAACATCAAGACTGAAGGAGATAAAGTAGGTCAATAGAAGCCTCGTGTTTCCCATTAAACATTACTTGAAGCATAATCGTGAACACAATAAAGTAGGATACACCATTAAGATGTACTAATATTCACATACACGTAAAACCCCACCAATGTATATATGTGTTTGTTTTGAAAGTCACTTCAAACACAACCCACATATCTGAACTCTTTACCTTCTGGTTTAGGTTTGGAGGGAACCTTTTTGAATCCTACTTTTTCTTCAACAGGTTCTAACCAATGAAATTGAATGGAAGATGTTGCTTTTATTCTCAGACTGCCAGTCATAGTGCTATTGTGTTATCTTACACATACCATCCTGTGACAAGTTGTCTCGAAAACAATTTGACATTGAATATAAGGTGGTTTATTAACGTGAATGGAAGGTGGGCGCGGTGGTGCAGTGGTTAGCGCACTGAACCCAGCAAACCCGAGTCCAATTTCCTCCCATGGTCAGCACAATTGGCTCGTGATATCTCCACTGGTCCTGGGCCTCCACTTTATCCACCCACAGTGACCAACGTGGTGAAATATGGTTAAAACAACTCCCAGGAACAAACAGTTCATGAAATCCTTCATTTAGCAGCATGTTGACAAAAGGCCGCACATCATTAAGATGAACTTGCTGGATGTATATTAGGACTCTTTCCCGGTACAATATTGACGTTAACATGAAACAGAAAAAGTTGGCGATCAAATATTATATACAGTGCTGACATCCTATCGAATTGAATGCGGCTAAAATCGTATGAAATCTGACTTTTAGTTAAAATAATTACATTTTGATTCACTCATTGAAAGATATGGATTGCTGCATGGATGTAATTGCAAGGACAACTCCATATCTGCAATGTTCACCTTCTGGCTTAGGCTTGAGAGGAGCTTTCTTAAATTGTACTTTCTCTTCACGGGGTTCTAAACAAAAACTTTTTTATTCCAGTGCAATGACTACCAAATTTAGCATTGCAAAAAACCTTACATAAGAGTACACTTTGCATGACAGACAACACGAAAAAAGAATGTCAGCAGTTATCCCAAAGGCTTCAGTAGGAAAGGACAGGTTGGAATATATAGCTGCGATTTTGACCGATGAAAAGCTGATGTACATTGTAAACTTGACGCAGAGTTACTCTTTGGTGAACAACCACTTACCTTGTGGCTACTCCGTGCATCGTTCACATTGTTTCTCCACAACATGATAAACTACGTTAATGTGTATTGATTTTTGTAATTTCGGTCATCGACGTTACTCTCGCAAACGAGACTATGTTGTGGTCTCTTGAGTTATCACCTGGTTTAAAAAAAAGGAAACTTGAAGGTACTTTGGAACTTTTAAAAAACAACTGCATATTGGATGGCCCTACTGGAAAACGGGATTTTGATTTTAATGTGCCTCCAAACACCCGCCTCTTACCTTCTGCTTTAGGCTTGGCAGGCAACTTCTTAAGACCAACCTTTTCTTCAGCATGTTCTGAAGAACAACATTTGGAAGGTCATTTTTTTTTATTCAAAACATACTCACAAGCAGGTATAACGTTTTTTTTTGCATGTGGCGTCTTACATTTCAACGTATATCCTTGCAGTTGTAAAAACAATTCATAATTGATTTAGTCCACTTTTATATTGACAGAATAACTGCTAAAAATAGTTTGTTGAATTTAAAATAGCATTTATTTGCAATAAAAACGTATATTTTGTGAAAAGTAGTTCACAATTCACCCAATAAAAGATATGGTTTGGTTTGTGAAAGTTATTCCAAACTCAAAATCCATATCTGCAATGATCACCTTCAGGTTTAGCCTTAGGAGGAGCCTTCTTAAATGGTACTTTTTCTTCAGTGGGTTCTAAAGAAAATACCACAATTGGTTAATCATTGATACCTTCATCATATTATTATGAATCATAAGTTTGTATAATTTGTTACACGGATGATCCCATTTAGCAAGGTACCTGCCTATTTTACAAGGCAGACCCCATGGTGTGTGAGCACAGTAATAACAAAACAAAGACATCATATAAGAATAGGTTTTCCCCTTTTTTTCTGGTAACAAAACAGGTGTTAAGATGTTAAAACACCAAACTGAAACCTTTTGCAAGGAATCATGTCTGCATTAACCACAATACTTGTGGTTGCCAGAAAAAAGAGGAAAACCTATTCTTATATTTTGACACTGGCAAAGGAGGTCCCAAGACATCAATATACCAATATAGCTGAGAACGAGTACAAACAAGGAATTCATCAGCCATAAACAAAACACGTACATCAAAAGCAATTAAAATAGTCATATTCTGGTCAATTAACACCTGTTTTCTGAAAAAGTGGAGGTCATTGAATGTACACGTCACTTGTTTGCTTTTATCAAGACACTTTGGCATAAACTATTTGATTCATAACTTCACCGCATCCCAAATATAACTCATGACAAGATATGCGTTTGATTTGAAGGCCACACTTCAAACGCAAACTCCATATCTCACAGAGCCTCACCTTCTGCTCTAGCTTTGGCAGGTACTTTCTTCCGGTCTACTTTTTCTTCAGCAGGTTCTAATTGTGCAAAATAGCAAAAAAATATATATAGGTGTATATTCTAAAAAAAATTACGAGTAAATGTGTTTCAATATCTAACCGAAAATTACGAGGCTATCGTGAAAAAGAGAATTAGTAGAACGTTTCAGAGATGCTGGTACCGGTGAAGCAAAAACTGTCCTGCCCCTCCATAGATAATCACTCATTATGTATAAACAATTATGTAGTTATAATAAAGATGTTAAATAATGCCATGCCATATGTTTTAAAACAACAGGAGCATGAAATTAGAATAATTCGACCATTAAACGTGTGTCATGTGATCTCCTCATGTCCACCAATGAAAGTGCTACCCTTGAATTTACATGCATTTTTATACATGCAATCGACGCTGTATAAACAGTATGTAATTGTTCAAAGGTTACTGATGAAATGCACATTTACACTCGTGGTAAAACTTCTTGCAGGATATGGATTTGTTAATGGAATTCATTCCAGAACAGGATATGGATTTGTTAATGGAATTCATTCCAGAACAGGATATGGATTTGTTAATGGAATTCATTCCAGAACAGGATATGGATTTGTTAATGGAATTCATTCCAGAACAGGATATGGATTTGTTCATGGAATTCATTCCAGAACAGGATATGGATTTGTTCATGGAATTAATTCCAAAATGCAAAGTCCACATCAGAAGTGTTCACCTTCTGATTTAGATTTGGGAGGAACCTTCTTAAGTTGTACTTTTTCCTCGGGGGGTTCTAACGAACAAAATGTATTCATTAAAGTGTTTTCCTTTTATTAGCTTGCCATACACATATAATACTCCCAATTTTGTGTGTTTTGCAATACCTAACATCTCGTGTTTTAATTCCACAAAAATCTCAAATTGACAAATTTTGCATTTCCACCCCCCCCCCTCATAAAACAACATTAATTTTGACTTGTCCCATATTTGAAAATGAATGCACAAAAAGCTAAAATATGTGTTGTTTTGACAGTTACGTCAACAACAGACTTCATATTTTAGATGTTCACCTTCTGGCCTAGCTTTTGGAGGAGCCTTCTTAAGCTCAACTTTTTCTTCATGAGGTTCTAACAAGAATAAAATAATACAAGTTAATTGATTCCCAAACCATACAATATGAATAACTAGTATACATATGTACGTTTGGTTCCTTCTAGAGATAGACATCATCACACTCTGGGAGGCAATTGTAAATAAAACAGCAGACAAAACTTAATTCACACATTGTTAGATATTGGCATAGTTTTGGAAATAATTCCAAACCCAAATTCCATATCTTAACATATCACCTTCTGCTCTAGGCTTAGGAGAAACTTTCTTGATTTCCACTTTTTCTTCAAAGGTTTCTAACAATGAAATGTTAAAACATGAATAAGCTCATATTTCAAACTAATGTATTATAATTGTGTATCACAGTTGTTTAAATTAAAGTAATATTACAAATGTATATTATGGTCTAAATGATCATAATATTCAATTTCAAACCTTTTAAAACAGTCTGCCTCAGCAGCAGACCATGCTTTCCCACCTGATGATGGACGCTTGTGTTGCGCCCAAAACGTCGTGATTTACTTTATATTATAGCTACGTGACTTTACCGAAAGAACCAAAGAGTATGCATATCTAAACTTCTAACCTTCTGGCTTAGGCTTAGAAGGAACCTTCTAAATATAAATTTGAACTCGATCTTCAAATAATTTTAACAATCAAGGGTAAATCAATATATGAATACAAACACAAATCCCACGTGTATATGAAATTACATGAAAACATATTTTAGATAAGTGAACCTTTAATACTGGTAGGAACCTCCTGGTTACACCAGCCCACAGGGGATTATTGTGTCCATCCGTCCGTCGTGCATCCAAAAATGGGAGGGGTGGGGCTGGGTGGGGAGGGTGGGGCCGGGTGGGGGGTGGGAGGGGTGGGGCTGGGTAGGGAGGGGCTGCTCACTCCGTGGTGCCCTTATAAAACTCAACGTTTAACCTACTCACGCCGGCTTGTGCCCGCCCTCACAGTCGGGCATATTTGCGGAATACACCACGCCGCCGTTGACCCTGGCCATTGACCGAGCAACTCAACGTTCCTACCAGCTCCCTCCGCAGGAATGTGTTAAATGCAACTGAGGAGATATCCTGTGTGATGTCTTGCCTGCTGTGGTGCTCGTTGTAATGTGTATACAATGACCACGTGACCTATGTTATATTAAAAACCTTAAATTTACAATCAACTACTTTTGGGAGGTATATTACTCAGGCCCCCTTAAACATGACAGCTGCCCCACATCCTGTCTCCTGAATGTGAGAAATACCCTCTATGCCACGCCCACAAATATGTGGCTATTTTCATATGATCTGATTAGCCAAATAATCGAACCACCAATGAGTAGAGTAATTGATTACCTAAATAATTATCAGAGAGCCCAGCCTAAAGTGAACACTCACTTTATAATGGACACCTCTTCTATAGGTCTGAGTAAAATTATATTGACTACATTTATTTGATCGCCAATTTTAAACAATCTGTTCGACAACAAATGCATGTTTTCGGTTATCTTACCTTCGGCTTTTCCTCTTGCAGGAACCTTCTTAATCTCCACAAATTCTTCATACGTTTCTAAATGAAAAATAATCAACACATTAAGCAGTGTTCCAAATGGATATACTCATGTTATAACGAATGCAGTAAGCGCTGATCAAGATATGGGTTTGTTTTGAAAGCCGTTCCAAACACAAGTACCATATCTGACAAGCTAACCTTCTCGTTTAGCTTTGGGAGGCACCTTCTTAACTTCCACATATTCTTCATAATGTTCTAAAGAGTAATAGAATGTATTTTACAACACGAAGGTTTACATTGAAATAATAAACAAATTAAGTGCCACCTTTTTATTAGACGATAAGACAATATTTCACGTATTCTTTGACCCAAAGAATATTAATTCCTGCAGTCACGAAAGCTTTAAGTCAAGATTTAATATTTCAAGTGTTAAATTATTTCACAGCCTTTCTTTGTAAGTGGACCAACACTGAATAAGTTAAGGTATGTCTTCAACATATCTGGGTCTCGTTACATGAACACCTTGAATTTTACTTTAACCTGGGTACAAGTGGCACAACCCTGCAAATGCTTGCTCGCATCACTGCTGGCAGAAGGGCCTCCACTAGAGGGAGCTCGACATAGTCTCTCTGGAGCGTACTTTGGTCTACTCTTCCATGCTGGCCAAACATCTCGGAAGAAGTGAGAGTACCAAACACTTTGCACCACTACACGCAACCTGCCAATATACAGAATGTGATGCCGCTATTTATTCTGGCATGTCCATTTACTTTAACCTATATTGATCTAAACGTAAAAATAAAGGTAAGTTATGTCTTTTTTTTTTACAAGTGCCCATTAATGTAATGCTCATTAATTTGTCAAAAAACAGCAATGCCCCTGACTGTACTAATTGGAAAGCTTACTGAGCTAATGCAGACTTCAATCAAATTGGCCTTCCAGGATAATCTCATGTAGTTGGAAATGTAAACAATGAGCACACGCAAGAAACACAATACTTTGAAAGATATGCGTTTGTTTTGAAAGTTGCACCAAAGACAAACAACATATCTGAATTCCTGACCTTCAGTTTTAGCCTGGGTAGTAACTTTCCTTATCTCCACTTCTTCGTAAAATTCTAACAAAAAAGTCAGCGTATTAGAGGACTAACCCATAAACAGAAACATTCAAAATATTTGGTGATTGTAAGTTCTAAGTTGTTTTAATTATGAAAATGAGATACAATTTTAACAGTTGAATGAAGAAGTTGCAAATTTCATGGGAATGTTGAAGAAGATATGGGTTTGGTTCGGAAGCTTTTCCAAACACAAGCACCATATCTCACACGCTAACCTTCTCGTTTAGCTTTGGGAGGAACTTTCTTAATCTCCACAGTTTCTTCATAATGTTCTAAAAATTAACACGGCAAGATTTTTTTACAACTAGAAACACGTGAGATGTCTAAAAGTATTTGCATGAAAAGACAATATATTGCTGTGATAAAGTACACGAAGGTGTTTCGATAATAGCATCAAGACTGAAGGCGACTAGGTAGGTTAATAGAAGGCATCATTCATTGTCCATTAAATATAACTTAGAGCATAATTATGAATACGAACACAATAAGGATGGGTACACCGTAAAGATTGACAAACTGTTATATATGGAAAGAAACCCAACAATTATATGATATGTGCTTGTTTTGAAAGTCCCTTCAAACACAAACCACATATTTGAATTTCTAACCTTCTGGCTTAGGCTTGGCAGGGACTTTCCTTATCTCCAATTTTTCTTCGTGAATTTCTAACAATAAAATCAAATGTTCGATTATTATCCATTAAAATATTAATCAAATGTGCTAAATGTATAAAATTACGTAAATAAACATGTACATCAGATATAAAAAGACAGGAATTTGCAATTGCATGGCAATCATTTGCGAAGATATGGGTTTGGTTTGAAAGCCTTTCCAAGCACAAGCACCATATCTCACACGCTAACCTTCTCGTTTAACTTTGGGAGGAACTTTCTTAATCTCCACAGTTTCTTCATAATGTTCTAAAAATATGAATAACGGGATTTTTTACAACTGTAAACTCATTTGATTCCTTACCATAACAACATTAAAAGATAACATTTCACTGTATTAAGATACGAAGATAAGGTAGGTCTATGGAGACCTCGTGTGTTTCCCAGGAAACATAACTTAGAGAATAATCATGAACACAATAAAGTAAGATACACCATGATCATTGGCTAACATTCACATAGACCTGAAATCCCATAAATTTAATGATATGTGTTTGGTTTGAAAATCCCTTCAAACACAAAACACATATATGAATTCCTAACCTTCTGGTCTAGGCTTGGCAGGAACTTTCCTTATCTCCACTTTTTCTTCATAAAGTTCTAACAATAAAATCAACATATTAGACGACTACGAATATCCATTGCAGTATTATTAATACGTGATAAATGTATCAGTTTAGGTAAATAAGCATGAGCATGAGATTTAAGAGCTAAACCACAATGATTAGAAGATAGGAATTTGGAATTTCATGTCAATATTCACAGAGATATGGGTGTGTTTCTAAAGCTTTTCCAAACGCAAGCCCCACATCTCACACTCTAACCTCGTTGGGGAGAACTTTTATAGTCGCCACTTTTATTGTAATATTCTAACAGATAATACAAGTCTTTTTTTTACAAAAAAAATCCCATCAGATGCCTTTCCATCATTGTTAAACAAGCTATTTCATCTTTCAACCTGGCAAAGTGTTTCCATGCGAGGATCAACACGGAATAAGATTAGTCAGGTTTTGTAGAAGGCCTCACGAATTGTCAATTCAACATAACTTGGAGCCAGTCATACGCATAAAAACAATGAGGTTTGGTATACCATAAATAGTGCACTTCACTTATAAGTAACACACCAGAGTTCAAACACTTATTGCGCTAATGTAGTCTTCTTAATTTATTGTTATCCCTTAATCAAGCAATGATATTGTTATTATTATTTTTTATTTCATTATTTCTATCTACGTGGCTTTACTGAAAGACACAAAGAATATGAACAATGAAATACACTTTTCATTTCTAATCAGGTGAGAACCCATTGTGACTGAGTCTCTTTTTTAAAGATAAATATGGACCACAGAATAAATTGCGGTAATAATAATTATTAAAATATCAAATCTGCACAGACAAATAAAGAATTGTGTTGAAACCATAACAGCACCAAGCAGAGATACATTTATCAAAACAGATAAAAACATTACGATGTATATAATATCATGTATTGATACATATTAACTGCGATAATGTGTAAACATAACTTAGAAAATAATAAAAATAAATACCATGCAGAAGCATATAACATGATACGTTGTTAGTGAACATATACAAGGCATTAAAAGCCAATCAATCCTAAGATATGGGTTTTGTTTGAAAGCCTTTCCAAACACAAGAACCATATTTCACTTGCTAACCTTCTAGTTTAGCTTTGGGGGGAACTTTCTTAATCTCCACAGTTTCTTCGTAATGTTCTAAAAAGAATATATAACAAGATGCTTTCACAACTAGAACTCATCAGATGCCTTGTCATAATTGCATGAAAAGAATATTATTTCACTGAATTAAGAAATTCGAAGGTGTTTCTATTATAACATAAAGACTGAAGGAGATAAGGTAGGCCTATAGAAGACTCGTGTGTTTCCTATTAAACTTAACACGAAGCATAATCATGAACATAATAAGGTAGGATAAACCATGAAGATTGGCAAACCTTCACATAGACCTGAAACCCATGAATTATATGATATGTGTTTGGTTTGAAAATCACTTCAAACACAAACAGATATATGAATTCCTAACCTTCTGGCTTAGGCTTGGCAGGAACTTTTCTTATCTCCACTTTTTCTTCATAAAGTTCTAACAATAGAATCAGCACGTTAGATGACTATCCATTAAAGCGTTACTAATATGTGCTAAATGTATCAGTTCAGCATGAACATGGGATTTAACAGCTAAACCACAATGATTCGAAGATTGGAATTTGGAATTTCATGTCAATGTTCACAAAGATATGAGTGTGTTTTTAAAGCATTTCCAAATGCAAGCCCCACATCCCACAAGCTAACCTTCTCATTTAGCTTTGGGAGGAACCTTTTTAATCTACACTTTTTGTTTGTAATGTTCTAATAAATAAAAACAGTTGTTTATATTTTGTTATCATAGAATCACACCAGATGCCTTGCCATCATTGTGTTAAACAAGGTATTTCACCTGTTAAATAAATATTTTAACCTGACTAAGTGTTTCCATGAGAGGATCAAACACGGAATAAGATTAGTCAGGTCTTGTAGAAGGCCTCAGGCCTTGTCAATTCAACTTAACTTGCAGCGAATCATAAGCATAAAAACTACGAGGGAGGGTTTACCATTACCAGTGCGCTTAACTCAGAAGCAATACACCAGAGTTCAAACATTCATTGAGTAGCTAACTGCGTTGTATATAGACTTCTTAATTTATTGTTAGCCCTACATTCAGCAATATAATAAACGTTTCATTTCTAATCAGGTGCGAGCGCATTGTGATTGAGGGCTGTTGAAAAGATAAATATGAGCCAAAGAAAAAAATACAACAGAAAAAAAGTGCAGTACAAAAAAATAAAAGATACACAGAAAAACTAAAAAAATTGTTAAAACCATAACAACACCAAGCAGAGACTAATTGTTCGAAACAGATTAAAAAAGAACATTATGATGTATAATATGATGCAGTGATACATATTAACCGGTACAATGTGTAAGCATAATCAAATACACAAACGCCATGTGGAAGGTTGAAACCATGATGGATTAATTAACATATAAATAGAAGTAAAAGCCAATCAATCCTAAGATATGGGTTTGGTTCGGAAGGCTTTCCCAACACAAGCACCATATCTCACAAGCTAACCTTCTCGTTTAGCTTTGGGAGGAACTTTCTTAATCTCCACAGTTTCTTCATAATGTTCTAAAAAGTACATATAACAAGCTGTTTTTAACAACTATAAACTCATCAGATGCCTTACCATATTTGCATTGAAATATAATATTTCACTGTATTAAGATACTCAAAGTTGTTTCTATGATAACATCACGACTGAAGGAGATAAGGTAGGTCGATAGAGGCCTCGCGTGTTTCTCAGGAAACATAACTTAGAGCATAATCATGAACACAATAAGGTAGGATACAGCATAAAGATTGACTAACTTTCACATACACGTGAAACCACACCAATTATATGATAATGGTTTGTTTTGAAAGTAATTTCAAACACAAACCAAATATCTGAATTCCTAACCTTGTGGCTTAGGCTTGGCAGGAACTTTCCTTATCTCCACTTTTTCTTCATAAAGTTCTAACAATAAAATCAACACATTAGACGACTATCCATGACAGCATTATTCATGTGCTAAATGTACAAGATTACATAATTAATAATTTACATGGGATTCAACAGCTAAACCACTGTTTAGAAGATAGGAATTTGGAATTTCAATTTTTACAAACATGGGTTTGTTTAGAAAGTATTTCCAAACGAAAACCCCACATCTCACACGCTAACCTTCTCCCTTAACTTTGGGAGGAACTTTCTTAATCTCTACAGTTTCTTCATAATGTTCTAAAAATACATATAACAAGCTATTTTAACAACTATAAACGCATCAGATGCCTTACCATAGTTGAATTAAAGATAATATTATCACTGTATTAAAATACTCAAAGGTCTTTCTATGATAACATGAAGACTGAAGGAGATAAAGTAGGTCTAAAGTGGCCTCGTGTGTTTCCCATTGAACATAACTTAGAGCATAATCATGAACACAATGAAGTAAGATACACCATAAAGATTGACTAACATTTACATAGATCTGAAATCCACAAAAATGTATTATATGTGATTGGTTTGAAAATCACTTCAAACACAAAACACATATACTGTATGGATTCCTAACCTTCTGGTTTAGGCTTGGCAGGAACTTTCCTTATCTCCACTTTTTCTTCATAAAGTTCTAACAATAAAATCAACACGTTAGACGACTATCCATTGCAGCATTATTATTAAGATGTGTTAATGTAACAGTTGAGGTAATCAAGCATGAACATGGGATTTTAACAGCTAAACCACAATGATTAGAAGACAAGAATTTGGAATTTCATTCTAGATTTGGAATTTCATGTTAATCTTCACAACGATATGGGTGTGTTTCAAAAGTCTTTCCAAACGCAAGTCCCCGCATCTCACACGTTAACTTTCTCGTTTAGCTTTGGGGATAACTTTTTTAATCTCCACTTTTTCTTCATAATATTCAAAAAAATAATACAAGTGTTTATTTAAAAATGTACAAATAAAAGCCCATCAGATGCCTTTCAATCTTCGTGTTTCACAACCTATTTCACCAGTTAAATAAATATTTAAACCTGACTAAGTGTTTCTATGAGAGGATCAACACGGAATAAGATGAGTCAAGCCTTGTAGAAGGCCTCAGGCATTGTCCATTCAGCATATCTTGTAGCTAACCATGAGTATAAACACAATGATGTTTGGCATGTCATTAATAGTACGCTTAACTCATAAACAATATACCAGAGTTCAAATACTCATTGGGTAGCTAACTGCGCTAATGTGGTCTTCTTAATTTATTTGCTAGCTGTACATCGATAAAGTGACGACGGCCGCTTGTGTTACGATCAAAACGTCGTGATATTTTTATTCACTTCGTTATTATTTTGTCTATCTACGTGACTTTACCAAAAGAACCAAAAAATAATAATTCCTGCAAGTCATGAAAGTTTTGAGTCATAATTTCATTTCTAATCAGGTGAGAGCCTATTGTGACTGAGTCTTTTTTTTTAAACAGAGATACGGACGACAAAAAAACACGGTGATAAAATAATACTGTAAAAAATTAACTAGATAAAATATGAAATTTACAGACAAAAAAATCTGTTAAAACCATATCAACACCAAGCAGAGAATAGTTCTCCAAAATAGATATGAAAAACCATATGATGTATAATATTATGTATATAAAAATATTAACCGCTACGATGTGTAAACAGAACTTAGAGCATAATCGTATAAATAAATACCATGTGGAAGCATGTAATATGATGCATTGTTCACGAACATTTAAATGGAAGACAAAGCCAATCAAGCCAAAGATATGGGTTTGGTTTGGAAGACTTTCCAAACACAAGCACCATATCTCACACGCTAACCTTCTCGTTTAACTTTGGCAGGAACCTTCTTAATCTCCACAGTTTCTTCATAATGTTCTGAAAATACATATAACAGGATGTTTTTACACCGATAAACTAATCAGATGCATTACCATAATTGCATTAAGAGATAATATTTCACTGTATTAAGATATTCAAAGGTGTTTCTATGATAACATGAAGACTGAAGGAGATAAGGCAGGTCTATAGAGACCTCGAGTGTTTCCCAGGAAACATAACATAGAGCATAATCATGAACAAAATAAGGTATGATACACCATAAACATTGACTAACCTTCACATACACGTGAAACCACACCAATGATATGATATGTGTTTGTTTTGAAAGTTACTTCAAACACAAACCACATATCTGAATTCCTAACCTTCTGGCTGAGGCTTGGCAGGAACTTTCCTTATCTCCACTTTTTCTTCATAAAGTTCTAACAATAAAATCAACACGTTAGACGACTATCCATTACAGCATTATTAATACGTGCTAAATGTATCAGATTACGTAATTAAGAATGTATATGGGATTTACCAGCTAAACCACATAGATTCGAAAATAGGAATTTGGAATTGCATGTTAATGTTCACAACGATATGGGTTTGTTTCGAAAGCCGTTCCAAACAAAAGCCCCACATCTCACACGCTAACCTTCTCGTTTAGTTTTGGGAGGAACCTTTTTAATCTCCACTTTTTCTTCATAATGTTCTAACAAATAAAACAAGTTGTTTATATTTTTTACAAATAGAATCACACCAGGGTCTACCATTAATAGTGCTCTTAACTGATAAGTAACACACCGCTGTTCAAACACTCACTAGCTACCAGCGCTAATGTAGTCTTCTTAATGTATTGTTAGCCCCACATCAAGCCATGAAAGCCACTTTTCATTTCTCATCAGGTGAGAGCCCATTGTGACTGAGTCTCTTTTTTAAAGAGAAATATCGACCACAGAATAAAATACAACAGCGAAACAATGCAAGAAAAAAACAATAATAATAAAAATATAAAATCTATACAGACGAATAAAATAATTGTGTTGAAACCATAACAACACCAAGCAGGGAATAATTTTTCAAAACAAATGAAAGAAATATTACGATGTATAATATTACGTAGTGATACAAATTAACCACGATAATGTGTAAACATGAATTAGATCATGATCATATAAATAAACACCATGCGGAATGATATTATATGATGATTTGTTAATGAACATGTACATGGCAGTACCTAAGATATGGGTTTAGTTTGAACGCCTTTCCAAACACAAGAACCATATGTCACTCGCTAACCTTCTCGTTTAGCTTTGGTAGGTACTTTCTTAATCTCAATAGTTTCTTCATAAAGTTCTAAAACAATATATAACAAGATTTTTTTTACAAATAGAAACTAATCAGATGGCTTACCATAATCACATTACAATATAATATTTCACTGTATTAAGATACTCAGGTATTTCTATGATAACATCAAGACTGAAGGAGATAAAGCAGGTCAATAGAGGCCTCGAGTTTCCCATTAAACATTACTTGGAGAATAATCATGAACACAACAAGGTAGGATACACCATAAAAATTAACTAATCTTGACATACACGTGAAACCCCACCAAATTATATAATATGTGTTTGTTTTGAAAGTCACTTCAAACACAAACCACATATCTGAATTCCGAACCTTCTGGCTTAGGCTTGGCAGGAACTTTCCTTATCTCCACTTTTTCTTCATAAAGTTCTAACGATAAAAGCAACGCATTAGACGACTATCCATGAAAGTGTTATTAATAAATACTAAATGTATCAGATTACGTAATTCAGCATGAACATAATATTTTTTAAAGAGCCAAACCGCAATGCTTATAAGACAAGAATTTGGGATTGTATGGCATTTTTTGCGAAGATATGGGTTTGGTTTGAAAGCCTTTCCAAATGCAAGCCCCACATCTCTCACGCTAACCTTCTCGTTTAGCTTTGGGAGGAACCTTTTTAATCTCCACTTTTTCTTCAAAATGTTCTAACAAATAAAACAAGTTGTTTATATTTTTGTTACAAATAGAATCACACAAGATGCCTTGCCATCATTGTGTTAAACGAGGTATTTCACCTGTTAAAGAAATATTTCAATCTGACAAAGTGTTTCCATGAGAGGATCAACACGGAATAAGATTAGTCCGGTTTTGTAGAAGGCATCAGGCCTTGTCAATTCAACTTAACTTGCAGCGAATCATAAGCATACAACTACGAGGGAGGATAAACCATTAATAGTGTGCTGAACTCAGAGGCAATATACCAGAGTTGAAACATTCATTGAGTAGCTAACTGCGTTGTATATAGTCTTCTTAATTTATAGTTAGCCCTACATTCAGCAATATAATAAACGTTTCATTTCTAATCAGGTGCGAGCGCATTGTGACTGAGTGTCTTTTGAATAGAAAAATACGGGCCACAGAATAAAATACAACAGCAAAAAATGCAGTACAAAAAAAATCTAAGATACACAGACACCACTAGGACATTTGTTAGAACCATAACAACACCAAGCAGAGACTAATTATCCTAAATATATATTAAAAGATCATGATGTATAATAGTATGTATTGATACATCATAACCGCTATAGTGTGTCAATACAACTTAGAGCATAATCGTACACGTAAACACTGTGCAGTAGGATATAACATGATTATTTTCTAATGAACATATAAAGGTAGGTGAAAGCCAATCGATCCGATGATATGGGTTTGTTTTAGAAGACTTTCCAAACACAAGCACCATATCTCGCACGCTAACCTTCTCGTTTCGTTTTAGGAAGAACTTTCTTAATCTCCACAGTTTCTTCGTAATGTTCTGAAAATATAAATAGCAAGTTTTTTCACAACTAGAAGCACCATAATTACATTAAATATATTTCCCTGTAGTAAGATAGTCGAAGATATTTGTATAATAACAAAGGAGGTTAGGTTTGTCGAAAGTGGCCTCATGTGTTTCCCCTTAAACATAACTTAGAGCATAATCATGACCACATTAAGGCAGCATACACCATAAAGATTGGCGAACCTTCACATACACGTGAAACCCCACCAATGCTATGATATGTGTTTGTTTTGAAAGTCACTTCAAACACAAACCACATATCTGAATTCCTAACCTTCTGGCTTAGGCTTGGCAGGAACTTTCCTCATCTCCACTTTTTCTTCATAAAGTTCTAACAATAAGAGCAACACATTAGACGACTATCTATGAAAGTGCCATTAATAAATACTAAATGTATCAGATTACGTAACTCAGCAAGAACATAATATAAAAAATCCAAACTGCAATGCTTATAAGACATGAATTTGGGATTATATGGTGATATTTTGCAAAGATATGGGTTTGGTTTGAAAGTCTTTCCAAACGCAAGCCCCACATCTCTCACGCTAACCTTCTCGTTTAGCTTTGGGAGGAACCTTTTTAATCTCCACTTTTTCTTCAAAATGTTCTAACAAATAAAACAAGTTGTTTATATTTTTGTTACAAATAGAATCACACAAGATGCCTTGCCATCATTGTGTTAAACGAGGTATTTCACCTGTTAAAGAAATATTTCAATCTGACAAAGTGTTTCCATGAGAGGATCAACACGGAATAAGATTAGTCCGGTCTTGTAGAAGGCCTCAGGCCTTGTCAATTCAACTTAACTTGCAGCGAATCATAAGCATGAAACTATGAGGGAGGATATACCAATAATAGTGTGCTTAACTCAGAGGCAATATACCAGAGTTCAAACATTCATTGAGTAGCTAACTGCGTTGTATATAGTCTTCTTAATTTATTGTTAGCCCTATAATTCAGAAGTATAGTAAACGTTTCATTTCTAATCAGGTGAGAGCCCATTGTGACTGAGTGTCTTTTGAAAAGAAAAATACGGGCCACAGAATAAAATACAACAGCAAAAAATGCAGTACAAAAAAAAATCAAAGATACACAGACAATAATAAAAATAAAACATAATAAAATAAAATAATACATAGTGTTATATTAAAATGTATAAGGTATAGGGTGGTTTATAGCAATACAGTATATAATTTAATGTTGGGTTCATCTATGGCAGTATATAGTACGGTGTATGCTCGTGTGATGTAAGAGAATAAAGTTTAGATGGAAGCATATTATATAATTTTTACGACGTAGAATTGTAATGTATTACTTGCTGTTAGTAACTCAGCTTATTGTAGAGTATAGTAAGTATACTGATGGTGCTATGCAGTTTATACTTTAGTTTTTTATGTAGTTTATACTTTAGTTTTCTACGTGGTTGTTTAGTAACTGCAGCTACATATCATTAACATTCCTTTCCATTGTTAATGCTACTCCCTGCACCCCCCCTTGGTGCTGCTGATCCTGCATAATGCATGGGCATAATATGACTTTGAAAGCCCCCCACCCACCTCCTACGCATTTACCATGAATATGCTAAATTCCTCTTCATATGCACATTCTTTTTGTTAAGGCGCTCTTCCACCTCCAACCCAGCTTATATATAAGCTCCTAGCTTGGTAGTGTCTCATTCTTCACCTGAAGACGGCTGCTTGCGTTGTAGCCGAAACCTCGTGAGAATTATTTTATTTTATTATGTTTTATTTTTATTATTTTTTCATATTTTATTACTTCCCTTCTACGTGACTTTATCGAAAGAACCAAGAAGATGAATCCCTGCAGTCACGAAAGCTTTAAATCGAAATTTATACACAGACAAACTAAGACATTTGTTAGAACCATAACAACACCAAGCAGAGACTAATTATCCGAAATAGATATTAAAACATTATGATGTATAATAGTATGTATTGATACATCATAACCGCTATAGTGTGTCAATACAACTTAGAACATAATCGTACACGTAAACACTGTGCAGTAGGATATAACATGATTATTTTCGAATGAACATATAAAGGTAGGTGAAAGCCAATCGATCCGATGATATGGGTTTGGTTTAGAAGACTTTCCAAACACAAGCACCATATCTCGCACGCTAACCTTCTCGTTTCGTTTTAGGAGGAACTTTCTTAATCTCCACAGTTTCTTCATAATGTTCTGAAAATATAAATGGCAACTTTTTCACAAATAGAAACACCATAATTACATTAAATATTTTTCCCTGTAGCAAGATAGTCGAAGATATTTTTAGAATAACATCAAGACCAAAGGAGGTTAGGTTTGTCGAAAGTGGCCTCATGTGTTTCCCCTTAAACATAGCATAATCATGACCACATTAAGGCAGCATACACCATAAAGATTGGCGAACCTTCACATACACGTGAAACCCCACCAATGCAATGATATGTGTTTGTTTTGAAAGTCACTTCAAACACAAACCACATATATTAATTCCTAACCTTCTGGCTTAGGTTTGGCAGGAGCTTTCCTTATTTCTACTTTTTCTTCATAAAGTTCTAACAATAAAAGCAAGCATTAGACGACTATCCATGAAAGTGTTATTAATAAATACTAAATGTATCAGATTACGTAACTCAGCATGAACATAATATAAAAAAGCCAAACTGCAATGCTTATAAGACGTGAATTTGGGATTATATGGCGATATTTAGCAAAGATATGGGTTTGGTTTGAAAGCCTTTCCAAATGCAAGCCCCACATCTCTCACGCTAACCTTCTCGTTTAGCTTTGGGAGGAACCTTTTTAATCTCCACTTTTTCTTCAAAATGTTCTAACAAATAAAACAAGTTGTTTATATTTTTGTTACAAATAGAATCACACAAGATGCCTTGCCATCATTGTGTTAAACAAGGTATTTCACCTGTTAAAGAAATATTTCAATCTGACAAAGTGTTTCCATGAGAGGATCAACACGGAATAAGATTAGTCCGGTCTTGTAGAAGGCCTCAGGCCTTGTCAATTCAACTTAACTTGCAGCGAATCATAAGCATACAACTACGAGGGAGGATCTACCATTAATAGTGTGCTTAACTCAGAGGCAATATACCAGAGTTCAAACATTCATTGAGTAGCTAACTGCGTTGTATATAGTCTTCTTAATTTATTGTTAGCCCTACATTCAGCAATATAATAAACGTTTCATTTCTAACCAGGTGAGAGTCCATTGTGACTGAGTGTCTTTTGAATAGAAAAATACGGTCCACAGAATAAAATACAACAGCAAAAACTGCAGTACAAAAAAAATCAAAGATACACAGACAAACTAAAACATTTGTTAGAACCATAACAACACCAAGCAGAGACTAATTATCCGAAATAGATATTAAAACATTATGATGTATAATAGTATGTATTGATACATCATAACCGCTATAGTGTGTCAATACAACTTAGAGCATAATCGTACACGTAAACACTGTGCAGTAGGATATAACATGATTATTTTCGAATGAACATATAAAGGTAGGTGAAAGCCAATCGATCCGACGATATGGGTTTGGTTTAGAAGACTTTCCAAACACAAGCACCATATCTCGCACGCTAACCTTCTCGTTTCGTTTTAGGAAGAACTTTCTTAATCTCCACAGTTTCTTCATAATGTTCTGAAAATATAAATGGCAACTTTTTCACAAATAGAAACACCATAATTACATTAAATATATTTCCCTGTAGTAAAATAGTCGAAGATGGTCTTATGTGTTTCCCCTTAAACATAACTTAGAGCATAATCATGACCACATCAAGGCAGCATACACCATAAAGATTGGCGAACCTTCACATACATGTGAAATCCCACCAATGCTATGATATGTGTTTGTTTTGAAAGTCACTTCAAACACAAACCACATATCTGAATTTCTAACCTTCTGGCTTAGGCTTGGCAGGAACTTTCCTTATTTCTACTTTTTCTTCATAAAGTTCTAACAATAAAATCAACACATTAGACGACTATCCATTACAGCGTTAGTAATATGTGCTAAATGTATCAATTCAGCATGAACATGGGATTTAACAGCTAAACCACAATAATTAGAAGATATGAATTTGGAATTTCATGTTAATGTCGACAAAGATATGGGTTTGTTTTGAAAGCTTTTCCAAACGCAAGCCCCACATCTCACACGCTAACCTTCTCGTTTAGCTTTCGGAGGAACCCTTTTAACCTCCACTTTTTCTTCGTAATGTTCTAATCAACAATATAGATTTTAAAAAAAATAGCCTCATAAACAAGAACAAATGATAAGCACTACTTTCTGATACAAACATACTGATAGTGAAATGTTATTAATGTAGTTGGACATTTGAAATTCGGTATCTAAACAAAGTACCAGTCTCACATTTAAATAATGCAATGAAATACATCACAATCACCACACAGAGTAAAAATATTGGCTTGTTTTGAAAGTCGATCCAAACACAAGCACCATATTTCGCACGCTAACCTTCGTGTTTAACTTTTGTTGGAACCGTTTTAACCTCCACTACTTCTTCGTAATGTTCTGAGAAGCAACACAAGTTTTATACGTATAAATAATCTTTGTAATTGAAACACAAACCTCACACATTGGTGTTAAAACTAAATTTCACATTACAGTATAAATTATATATATACTGATTCAAAGCCATAACAGCATCACGCTGGATGGGAAAGAGGTCAGTGTAATGCCCAATGTCTTGCACCCATGAGTACATTGTGCAATGATCACCAATTATGGTAAACACTAAACACCTAATGAGTAGTTAATCTAGTGTAGCCTTTGATTTAAATTTGACTAGCAATAATGAAGTTTGGCTTGCAGTACTTACAATAAATGAGAAAACCTATCTCATGTAAAATATTACGTTGACAAAACCCAGAATGTCAATACCAGTCCAGAATATACTTGCTTAAAAAATACTGCCGGATAATATTGCTTTGGAAAGCTATTAGGCAGTTGGATTAAACATATTGTTATTTGGAGGTTCAGAACATTGTTATGATTATACTGTACATGTATTCGTAGATATGTGTTTGCTTTGAAAGTCGCTTCAAACACAAACCACATATCTGAATTCCCTAACCTTCTGCCTTAGGCTTGACAGGAAATTTCCTGATCTCCACTTTTTCTTCATACATTTCTAACAATAAAATCGAAGCATTAGATGACTATCCATTACAACATGTCTACATTTTTTCATGAAAATTGTCGTTTTTAATAAGACAGCCTAAAAGTTTAAACAATGTCATGGCAATTTTGGAGTATATTTTACAGAGGTATGGGTTTGTTTTTGAAAGTCTTTCCAAACACAACCCCATATCTCAGACGCTAACCTTCTCGTTTAGCTTTGGGAGGAAGCTTTTTAATCTCCACTTTTTCTTCAGAATGTTCTAAGAAACAATACGAATTGCAATCAATTGTAAATAATACCATCAGAATTGAGACAAATCGGGCACTGCCATTCAGATTTTAACAAAGATGATATTTACACGACAAATCAAATACCCTAGCAGATGTCTTGTGCTCAGAGATGCAGTTTATTAATATAGTTTAATGTTTAAGGTCACTACCTACGAAATATGCATTTTACTTGCAAAGTTATTCCAAACACAAATATGCCTAGCCTTGGCAGGCACCTTCATAATTGATACTTTCATTTCTGAAGGCTCCAAGAACCAAACATTTAAGATTTAAGTTGCGTTCATCATCATCATCATCATCAGTCATGTTCTTTCCACTGCTGGATGAAGGCTTCATTTACTTTTAAATAAAATGCAAACATATCTATTGGGATCCTTCTGCCAGTATCGAGATTTAAAATCTTTGCATTTTCTTCCCACAAGCATGTGTGGTTGATCTAGACTCGATGCCTCGTATTTGGTGTTTAAACATCGTAACACCTGTTTGTATCATTCAAGAAAGGGGAAAGCCTTTTTATCATTCAAAATGCTATAATTTTTCTTGATTAAATTGCATTCGGATGACTTCAAAAACACTATAAAGAATATATCCCATTCAATTGTGCATTCAAAACACATGAGCAACCAATTGTACATTCGAACAATGTTCCATTAAATCATATAACTTAGTAACATTACTGAAAGTATTGCTTCTGCAAACGATTCCATCAATAAAGGTGCAAATCATGAAGCTGATTATCTGTGATGATGTTACACTCTTCGGTGAGGGAATGCATAGTCAACTGTTTCCCACAAGCTCATTGTAGAATATATCACCGAAATTTTTTATTCTAAATCCCAAACAAACACTAAAATATGCACAATGTGTTTTGAAAGTGACCCCAAACACAAATTACATATTTCGCTCACCTTCTGGTTTACCCTTTGCAGAAACCTTTCTCACTCCCACTTTTTCTTCAGCTGGTTCTGAAACAAAGTCAGATTAGAAGATGTTACTGATGACATGTTTTGTCGATGCATAAACGGGCACAGTATACCTGCTGTCAATATGAAGAGCAGAGTTAAGTTGTGCTTTGCAGCTTCTTGGCAAAATTGACACAATTGCAAAACGCAAAGAGATTGTCGAGATACGTGTTTGTTTTGAAATGCGATCCAAACACAAACACCGTTATCTGAAATCCTAACCTTCTCGTCTAGTTTTAGGGGGCACCTTCTTAATTTCTACTCTTTCTTGAGCCGATTCTAATGGGGACAAATGTAAGGGGTTCACTTTTATTTCCCACGCAAACCACTGGAACACAGTGTTCACATTGACACACCTGTGAAAACACTTTACACAAAAGTAATTACTTGATGTCGTGTTCATTAAAACACAATTATAATGCTCAAATCACGAGAGTTCAGCTTTGTGAGTTCAGCCCAGATAATGCATTCCAACATGCGTTGCGTTCACTTTGTTTGCTCATAGGTATATTAATGTTGACACGTTGGTTTTTTTTCTTCATAAATCAGGGCAATGACTATTTTTTTGTTGGAATAGTTTGAAATAAACTCGACAGATTACTGTAAAAAGGCACATTCGACATTCATAATGAATCACTGACCACACGATGGCAAGTTTAAAGGAAACATGATACAACCACGCATAAATAACAATCGTACCATGTAGCTTGGCAAATTGCAAATGGTTAATAAACCAAACAGTCAACATAGCGCCATATATGGATTCCTTACCTGGTTTACCCTTGGAAATTGTCTTCCTAATTTCCACTCTTTCTTCATGCGGTTCTAATTACAGAGGCAATATAACTATATTAGATACATGTATTATTATCCAAAATGTAAATGTGCTAAATGGCACATTAATGTTTGTATGCACACTTTATAACGTAAATACATTGCGTAAAGTTACATCATTATCAAACAATGTCAAACATACACTGACTACTGGCGATCTCTACTGACATCTGTGAAGGAGAGCGTCACATCTCACCAGATTTCTCCACGATCAATAAAAATTCTGATTTTCACAAAGGGTGATCAGATCAGGTTCAAAATCGATGTCGTTGCCTGATGGTTGATGTAAATCAATACTTATTTAATGTACTTGCTTTCCAATTTCACGGAACTGAACCTTAAACTCAAAATGCAACATTTATACAAGGGATTTGAAGCTTTCGTGACTGCAGGAATCCATACTCTTTGGTTCTTTCGGTAAAGTCACGTAGGTCTAAAATAAAATAAATCACGACGTTTCGGGCGCAACACAAGCGTCCATCATCAGGTGGGAAAGCATGGTCTGCTGCTGAGGCAGACTGTTTTAAAAGGTTTGAAATGGGTGTAGCCCAAGGGTCATAAAGAAGTGGCCGGGGCTAGTGATTAGGGATTAGCATGATGTTAACACACATTAACACAGCCACTTCCGTGCCCTAGTCGAGGAGGCCGCTCTCCTATCTTACAGTTACAAGCTAATTTCTCACATTAACATCACTAGCTACAGCCACTTCTTTATGACCCTTGAGCTACACCCATTCCAAACCTTTTAAAACAGTCTGCCTCAGAAGCAGACCATGCTTTCCCACCCGATGATGGACGCTTGTGTTGCGCCCGAAACGTCGTGATTTATTTTATTTTATAACCTACGTGACTTTACTGAAAGAACCAAAGAGTAATTATACAAGGGCATCACTAAATATTTAGGAGTACCTGAGAAAAATCTGTCATAATCCTGCAACACAGCTTTAAAATGCATTTGAGCCACAACACAACCACGTTACGAGAATGAATAGCGGCTAAACACCCGAGGCATTCGTGCCCTACGCTCGAAACTCCCTGAGAATGACACCGATAAATACGTGCACATTTTGAGACGCCGTGATAAGTGTAAAAAAAAAAGTCACTAAAATGAAACAGCCTTCCCTTTATGACAACGGCTCGGCTTATATAGTATTGTACGCCATGGGGTGATGAGAGGCATGTTCACGGCATTTCCAGATTTCCCTCCAAATAAATTTTTTTACAAAAATATATTGATTTAATATAGCATCTTAAAATACACCACTTCCTGCTCATTAAAACAGGAGGCTCTTCTTGTATATCAATACTTCAAATGTAATGTCACATCTTGGCATATTTGGAAAGGTTCGCAAGTATTGATTCAACACACAGATTACTGGTATATGTGTTTGCGCTCAGAACGCAAGACACATATAGCCATGTCTCACCTTCATCTTTAGTTACGATGCGAACTGTTTTTACTTCTACGACTCTCTGCACGTATTCTGATGGATGAAATATACCATATCAGCACATGCACTGCCCTGCCCTGCCGGGTTTAAAGCCCCAGTTAACAGGGCTGGTCCGTCTGAACTCACAAACGACGTATGCTGCAGACGAAAGTCGAGGTTGATTGGCTGCTGTGAGCGTGAGGGAACTCATTTGGCTCTTTCACAAGTACGTCACGTTTGAATAAACGTATTTTCAAGCAATGTTAATGTGTCACTTTTTTTATTACACACTTTTGCATTAACTTAGATTTTTCTGAGGTATTTTTAATTATTTTTTCTAGATTTGAAGCTTTCGTGACTGCAAGGATTCATATTCTTAGGTTTTTTGGGTAAAGTCACGTAGGTAAAAAACTTAAAATTAAAGTGTGTTGCCTCCGAAACGTCGTGATTTTTATTTGATTTTTATTTTACTTTTATTAATTTTAATTAAAAAATTTTACCTACGTGACTTTACTGAAAAAAACTAAGAATAAGTATATATTTTTCTCAGTGAGAAAGATCATTTTCACCAGATGGTGGACGGTATGCCTTGGCTCGACCTTTATATTTCACTCGCTACGTATCACAATAGAGATAGGTAGATTTGACAACCAAAAAGTCCACTTTTTTCAGACACAGGCTCGCAACACTAAAGCACCCCACCATCTTCTCTAAGTGTAAGAATAGTGGTCATCATCATCATCATGCATATACATTGTATACACTGGGGATATGTGAACAATTATTGTGGTAAGAAGCAATAACATTGATAGCCAAACAACCAATCACCCACCGAACCGAACCTCATTGTTACCCTATTTAAACCCGAGAAGATTGCAAGAGACGTTTGATTATGATATCCTTTTTGTCATTAACCTCTCGCAAATGTTAAATAAAAGGCTCCCATGTGTCTTAAAAGATTAATCTAACATAAACAAATTAGGAAAAACGATACATACGCATGAATTCTGTAATGCTGTCCATTATGCAGACTTTCTCTTTAGACATTATTTATTTCACAATATGGAAGCCAAAAAGTATCTCTCAGTGCATTTGATAGTTGCATATTGTACTTCTTTTCTCAGGTTTACCTCTCCACGTTTTGGGAAACCCTTTCAACAATTTGGCCAGTCATGAAACAGAACAACTTCAGACTAAAGCTGCGTTCGTATCAGATCATCTAAACGAGAGTTATAGTGCCCTCCAGTTACAAACAGACATGGCTAATGCATGAACGCGTTCAACGTTAGTTGGACAGCATTACAAAAATAA
This sequence comes from Lampetra planeri, assembly GCF_965212315.1. NCBI lineage: Eukaryota > Metazoa > Chordata > Hyperoartia > Petromyzontiformes > Petromyzontidae > Lampetra > Lampetra planeri. The sequence continues at coordinate 9,297,444 of NC_136127.1, read as the reverse complement.
AAAGCCACGAATGAGATTTAAGATCTCTAACCTTGATTTGAAGTTTTCGTGATTGCAGGAATCCATACTTTTTGGTTCTTTCGGTAAAGTCAAGTAGGTAGAAAAATACCCACGTGACTTTACCGAAAGAACCAAAGAGTTCAGATCTATAATCAAGTAAGTCGATTCTTACCTCCTTCCTCGTCGTCAGGTTCACCCTTTGCCGGGACTCTTCCTTCGACAGCATCGGCTGTAGAAAGTGAATTTAAGGAGATGCATTCAATCGTTTAATCACACGATCCTCTTTTGATTTCCACATTGCCTGTACAATCACAAGGTCACCATACATATTTTCCAAAAAGAGTGCACACACATATCCATTTGGCATATTCTGCGGGTCACTTTCAAATCCTGTTTTGGGAACACAACAACACCGGGGAAAAAAAAAATATATACAACCCAGCATGTAACCTATTATAAAAACACAATTTGCACGAACAATTGCTTGAAAACAATCGCAAAATGCAGAGGTCATAATCCAGTTTTCACCGCTGGAAAGAAAATGACAATACTGTACAATACAGCGTCGCATATCCGACAGTCACATATCCACCATAATTAATTAAACAGCCCATATCCAAGTTAGTATTTGAGCACGGTGTATGGTCATTTTCTATCAATGTTTACAAATATGACCTTTATCACACGTGGTAAACCGTGTACATATCGCGTACTTTCACTTTCCGTGTTCAAAGAGGCTTGTGCTTTATTTCATTTCAATAACTTGTGTGCGGTATAACTGTCATTTTCTATTTTTTTTATTTGATGTCCATGTATCTGCCTACGCCTCAACCCCCAGCAAAATCGGATATGCGATGAAGTACTGTACACAAACATCACGGGGCAATTTCAACCTCACCTTCTTGCACAATTTTAGGAAAAACTCTCTTCACCTCAACAGTGTCTGTGACAGGCTCTGGAAATATTCGTTACGTGCATTCAGAGACAATTTTACACAGATAGATATACACCATACATGGAGCACTTGTCAGCAAATATCACCAAATAACTGCAAACAGTGAAACTTACACCAAAAGTGCAAACACTGAAAGTGCATTAACTTTTTACCAACACGCTCCTAAGAAAAACTGGGTTTGCATTTGTAAATGAAACCAAAGTTTTATTTTTGTTTAATTTCACTTGAAACAAAAAAGACCAAGATGAAACAATATTAGTGAACACCTGCAAGATTACTAAATTGGAACAGTTATGGATAAGGGCTTGCTAGTATTCATTTTTTTTATTTGATGAATTTTGTTTTGCTGACATTTTTACTAATCGGTAAAACGTATGTATGTATAGGTTAATCATGATTTTAATATTGTGGGATAAGTGATTTCAATGTTGTTGCTTTTTTTTTCTTTCTATGGGGCCTACTTAAAAAAAAAGCCTAGAGCAGTAGAACCCTGGCAAGCCAATTAAACAAATGAGACAGAATCATAATACATGTGCAATAAAAACACACGAATCTCAAAAACGCACAGGCGGTGAATCAGTATCATTGTAGTGATGTGAAAAATATATATTTTACTGGTAAAACACCCACCTCATTGAACGTTTGATTTAAAAATGGTTGAGAAATACAGGCATACCTGCTTATCTGGAAGTACATTTGCTTGAAGTACAATTTTTTTCAACCGCTTATTCAAGGGAGGTGATGTTTTACGCTGGTAAAAATGTGTTTTTATTATCACAAAAAATACCATTTTCACATCAATACATACCACATTCAAGTCGTCGCAAATTCACGCGACCAAAATTTAACCACACGTATTTCATAATCACACTTCATTTTTTAAACACAAACCTTGTGATCATTTGTATTATGTTTTCCAAAAGTGGGAAACCAAACTTTATTCTTCGTGGAACCATTTACCATTGATAAATCAAATATATATTTTTTCAATAATGTATATGCTATAAATATGTTTTAGCAAGGTAATTTTAAACCGATTTAGATGTGTACTCTTAAAACACTAATTAAGTACGTAATTACATTTGGAATAACAACGTTAAATAGTTCCAGACGTTATCCTCACCTGCCACAACAGGTTTAAACCTAGTGGGCCACTCTTCTTCCTCATAATCTGTGTAATATATTATTTTCAGAAAATAAACGAATACGTACGTTAATTTAAAAAATCACGAATTGCATTTTATTTTCATTTAAGTTAAGTTTACAGTACACGAGCAACTTTACTGTTCGTGCTTATAGTTTTTTGCACATCTGACAACACTGCCAGAGAATTCCAGCATTGTGTCTCATATTAAATATACATTACTAAAACTGTTTATTTTTTTATAATTAGGATGAGAATATATTCTAATTAAATGCCTCAACTACTCAAAACCACCTTACATCACATCACATCTCAGCCATTCCAATGCCCCACTGTATAGTCGAACCAAGGGCACCCCAGGTGACAGCTGTCCCTGTGAGGAACAAGGCAAGCCACAGCACTGGCCTGCAAGTGGACATTAGCCTGCCATTATGATGAAATGGCCATTGTTAAAATTACGTTCATCCCTCTCGGCTGCAGCATTGTTTCCAATAAATGCAACGTTGAGTCCCAATACCTGTAAAGTCCAAACGTTAGCATGGTTCATCAGGTCACCCCGCCCCCCCCCCCCCCCGATATTGCGGACATACACAAGTACACTACAACTACAACAACAACAGACCATCACAATTACACAGGAATGTGGTAAAAAAACGGACCTCTGCTGCTGTAAACACAGTTCAAAAGCAGACTCTGACACCCAACTCATGCAATTGTATTAGAACTTTCTAACACAATATACATGCTGCAATCTCACCTCCTCCCCTGTATCGCGGTACGGCCTTCTTGACCTCAACTTCCTCTGTCACATGCTCTGATGAAGAAAAAGAGGCCATTTACCATAGCGTACCTATGAGTGGCATTAAAAAAATAACCCGCAAAGAATATACTTACATATTCTTAGGTTTGTTCGGTAAAGTCACGTAGGTAAAACATCAAAATTAATGAAAATAAAATAAAATAAAAACAAAAATCACGACGTTTCGGAGGCAACACAAGTCTCCGTCATCAGGTGGGACCGTCACAGCCGAATTAGATGCAGCTAATTCGGCTGTGACGGTCCCACCTGATGACGGAGACTTGTGTTGCCTCCGAAACGTCGAATTAGATGCAGCTAATTCGGCTGTGACGGTCCCACCTGATGACGGAGACTTGTGTTGCCTCCGAAACGTCGTGATTTTTGTTTTTATTTTATTTTATTTTCATTAATTTTGATGTTTTACCTACGTGACTTTACCGAAAAAACCTAAGAATATGATTCCTTGCAGTCACGAAAGCTTCAAATCTAGAATTAATATACTTACAACCAAATGTGTGTTGTCACAATTGGAATGTTTATGCACGTGTATGTACATTTATATTTATGATAAAAAAATGTGTGACGCTCTCACCTGCAGCTTTGAATTTTGGTTTAACTTTCCTGACTTCAAATTCTTCTGCCAAATATTCTACCAAAATAATTAAATGTACCTTTAGTGACGACGTCAATACTTCGTTCACACAAACTAATTATTTATTGAGCCATTAATTGAAACTACTGTGTATTAAATTACTGTGTATTGAAATAATGTGATTGTAACAGGCTAATAAAAGTTTAAGCGCACATTAAAAGCAACGCGAATATTTCAAACGAAATATTGCAAAGTCCATTCCAGTCATTTGTGCTTCAAGTTACGCAAATGAGGAATAATCCTGACCTTCGAATGCTAGTTTCGGAGAGACTTGGATGACCTCCGCCGTTTCGGTTATCATTTCTAACGAAGAGATTGACTCGTTGAAATAAAAATGTAAAAAAACTAAACACATTCGTCAATAACGCGGTCGCCTTAAAAGGGAAACATGGAATAGGTGACGTTTTGGGCTATGGCCCTTCTTCATAGCACATTAAAATACACGTGACGAATGAGTTTAATTTTTATTGTTGCTGGTTGTACTTGTGCACACCATCACCAGATGTCATGAGTGCATTTAACGCAAATGAGTCAACGAGAGCAGTGCACAAACAGTACTCTGGATTCCACATTAAATGATACTCATAATTTACAGAAATATAGAACATGTGCAGTTATAAAAATGTTTAATATTTAAAATAATGTTTTTTTAAGTCACTATATTTGATATTTTTCTTTACTATGTATTAATGTATTCAACTATGTAATGCAACAACAACATCACCCGATGTTCACATGCAGTTTGTATTAGATGCCTCTATGACAAGCAGCATGGATGTTTATGTTGTTCTCACCTTCGCGTGTATATTTGGGTGAGATTGGTTTTGGTTCCGGCTCTTCAAATATAAGTTCTAATAAAGAAAAATAGGTCTCGTAATCTAATCGCACGAGTATAGTTGTGCATGTAAGTTCCTCAAATACAGACGTGCACAAACACGATGACGATCGTGTCGATGTAAATCGGAAAAACTTCATGATTGTGTATTTTTGACAAATACACTCATGCCACAAAAGTATTTCCACACACTGGAATTTGCAAATAACTACGTTACTTGCAAATGTGTAAATTACTCCAAACAAAAACATATATACATTTGTTTACGTAATACACGGGTTAAAGACGTAATTATATTTTTTTATGAATAGCAAGAGGGTTTCGCTAAGACTTGAAAGAATGTTGGCGTGTGATGAAGAATAATAATGGAGTTGCAACCGAGTAATGGGAGGCGTCTGATAGTACGGCTACCGTGGAGATGGAATTAAAAACTCAGTTTGTGTGCAGGTACTGGGTGGTTCATTATATCGAAGGACCGTAAGAGATGGCAGCAGCTTGGATTGACCATGGCTGACGATGATGAACGCCGGTGAAAGCCAACTCGTGACTTGTGTGAAAGTTGAACGCACATTTTTAAAGGTCATTTTGCAACAGAGTCAAAACATTAAAACAAAAAACCCCGATAAATAATTATACCGTAATAATTGATGACACTGCAGATTACACAATCACCACACTCTATAGTAGCCTCCTTCTGCTTTTCAATGGAAAAGAGAGGACAGTTGGATTCCACTCTGAGACCAAGTTTCTGCAAAGTTGAAAATCCAACTAGTTTTAATCACTCGTTAAAATTGATTACTTTATGATGCCCTTACCTTCTGTTTTGTGTGTGTATATTACATCTCTGACTTCAAGCTCCTCGATTGTGCATTCTGACAAGTAAAAGTTCACGCTGCTGTTTAAATCGATATTCTGCAGGGACTACTATTTCGGTAAAAAAAAATGTGGGTCAATGTATGACGCAAAAGCAGTGGTGGACGCAACACACATAAACACATTGTTAAAATGCATTGGCTTTACGGACAATGCATTTTAAATTAAGGCATCGAGCCTCTTCTCACCTTCGTGTACATCTGGTTCAGGTTTACGTGGCACCACGGCTACTTTCTCACCCACTGTGACGGACAAAACAGCTGATTTAGCCGAGCCTTGTTTACAGAATTCCGAGTTTATACATAACAGAGGCACTATTTAGTATAGCTGCAAATGTTAAGTCAACTTTGCCCAACAGAGCACGTTAAAATAAGTTGACTGATATTGGTAAAATAAAAAAACTTAATTACTCTAGGCTTCTATTGTATATATTTATACACACATGTGCAATGCATTTTCATCGGTGAAAATACATAGTCTTATTTACCACGCCTGACCGCTTCATCTTTCTTTACGGTAATCTCCACTGTGGGCTCTTTAGTTTTCACAACCACAGCTGTTGAATGAGCATTGCAAATCAGCGTATGGAGTTTGTCAATTAAAAAAAAACGAAAACAAAATGAAACAATAACAGTGAGCAACAACGAACAACAATTACGTATCTTACAGGGCCTTAATTGCAGCAAAAAAACACAGGAGCGTGGTTATTTTTAAATCGTGTACGACACAAGCGAGGCAATACGTCCAGCAGACTACCCCCATCGTATTCGGGTCACACAAGGGAGACACGTGTTTGTGTGTTAGAGAGGTTCTAACACACACACGTGCATTGTCTCTCTACCTTTGCCGATTTTAGGCTTTTGTGATGGTTCTGTCTTAATATCAGTTGTTTCTGATAAATACATGACCATTGTCACAACATTCCCCATTTAATAGTAAAGGTTTTTCGGTTAGATCGCGTTATTTATAAATGTTTCGGAACCCTCCACCACCAGACACGGCCAATCAGTAAAAAATGTGTCACGTTGACAAAAGACAAATAGTTCACTACTTTAGCCCACCGGTGTTTAGAAGAGTTAATGCACAACATTTACAATTTTACGACGTTTCGCTGGTAATTACATCCAGCATCATCGAGAAATTTGCTACAATAGTGAAGCCCTCCACCTGCTCCCGGTCTTAAAAAGAGCAGCAGGGTGACGTCATCATTTAACCCAACCCATTTGCCGAGTTGTACTAGTTGGCATGAATACAAGAAACAATGGTACGTGTTTCTGTAATTTGTTCTATAAATATGTGCATGAGATAATGAGTTCTTCTAAGACAAATGTTTGCCATCTACATTTAAGCTTTGGAGGCTTTATTTTTATTTTAACCTCTGTTTTGTCCCAAGTTATTTCTGATAAATACAAACCACGGTCACAAATTGCCCATTGCATAATCGTACTTGGGAGTGGATATAAAACGATAATGTGAGTGTATGTGGAGTGCGTTTTAAATGCATATGCATTTTAGGCTCTAGTTTGGAGGTTTCCCTTCTAATATGAACTTCTGTTTTCTCCTGAGCGATGTCTGATAAATACACACCACGGATATATTTTTCCCATTCTCCCCATCGATAAACTTTTGTATGGCTGTAAAATTGGAATTTGTGTCGATGCAATTTGTTCGAGACACATGTTTGCATTTGAGAATGGGTTCCAACACAAACATGTTGCCATCTACCTTTAGGCTTTGGTTTTGGAGGCTCTCTCTTAATCTCAACTTCTGTTTTCTCCCAAATAGCTTCTGATAAATATAAACCACGGTAACAAATTGTACATTGGCTAATCATTCACTTTGGTGTGGATATAAAACCATAATGTGAGTTTGTATATGAAATGTGTTTTAAATACAGATGTAACACACAGACACAGAAGTCAATTCGGCACATGGAAATGTAACTTTAAGTATATTTTGGCAGATGTCTGTTTGTATTAGAAAACAGTCTCTAACACAAACAGATCTGTCATCTACCTTTCGGCTGCGGCGTTGGTGGCTCCCTTTTAATTTCAACCTCTGTTTTCTCCCAAGCGATTTCTAAATAAAATAAACATCACGTTCACAATCTTTGTTGCCACTGTAAATCACACAAGTTGGTGTGAATCCAACATAATTTGTACTTTTTGTTCTAGAGCCGGGATTAGAAAACGTTTTTCTTCTTCACGAGGGCCAAATAAGACTCACCAAAAAAACTTAAGGGGGGGGGGGGGGTGTTCAACACCTTAAGACACCTCAGTCACTTAAATTAGAAACACGCTGCTGTTGCTAGGTCAATAATATTCGGTTTGCGTGGATGCCAAAAACTGTAATTTGTTGGCCATTTCCAAGCGGGATTTTTTATGTGACCGCTGGCCATCTACAATTAAGTCGTGGGCCAGATATGTATGGCCTCTGCATGCTTGGCCTCCCAACCTTGTTCTACAGACATGAACACATTATCTGGAGATACTGCGTTGGCAGTTGTGCACAAGCACAAATAACGAAACAATCAATGTATGTATCAATACAACAGCTATAAAATGATATATATGTAAAACAGGTTAAGTGTTGCGTAATGTCGCTTCTTCACGTATTTGCTATGAAGAAGGGCTATTGCTCATAATGTCTCCTATTACACGTATGTTTTCGTCGAAGGCAGTGTTATTAATGAACGTGTTGAGTTTTTTGTTCTGCAGACATGTTTGTATCAGAGATTGGGATCTCACACAAACATTCTTGCCTTCTACCTTTAGGCGTTGGTTTTGGAGGCTCTCTCTTAATCTCAACTTCTGTTTTCTCCCAGAGAGTTTCTGATAAACGCAATCCACGGTCACAAATGCCCCATGTTGCAAATCGTTCACTTTGTTGTGGGTATAAAATGATAATGCGTGTGTACTATATGGATTGCGTTTCTAACAAATATGTAATGCACTCACAGGATGTCAAATTATGCATGTTTGAGGTTTTTTTTAGACATCTGTTTATATTAGAAAATAGTCTCGAATACAAACAAGACTGCCATCTACCTGTAGGCTCTGATTTGAGAGGTCCTCTTCTAATATGAACTTCTGTTTTCTCTTGAGTGATTTCTAATAAATACATACCACGGATATAATTTTCCCATGTTTACCCAATCGATACATTTTGGTATGGCTATAACATTGGAATCTGCGTTGATACAATTTGTTTGAGACACATGTTTGCATTTGAGAATGAGTTCCAACACAAACATGTTGCCATCTACCTTTAGGCTTTGGTTTTGGAGGCTCTCTCTTAATCTCAACTTCTGTTTTCTCCCAAATAGCTTCTGATAAATACAAACCACGGTCACACATTCCCCATGTTCCCAATCATTAACTTTGGTGTGGATATAAAATTATGCGTGTGCACGATATGGAACTTGTTCTAAAAATATGTGTAAAATACACACAAGTCAATTTACGTACAAAAAAAACGTATTTTTAAACAGACATTTGTTTGTATTAGAGAATGAGTTCTAACACAAACATGTTTGCCATCTACCTTGAGGCTCTGGTTTTGGTGGCTCCCTTATAATTTCAACTTCTGTTTTCTGGCGGGCGGTTTCTGATAAATACAAACCACGGTCACAAGTGCACCGTTTTGCTGAACGTTCACTTAGGTGTGGATATAATAACATAATTTGGTGGTGTGCAACTTATTCCAGACACATTGTGGGGATGGAAGAACATGTTGTAAAACATGGCCATTATATACCTTGCTTGACTTTAGGCTTTCGTTGTGCTCTATCAATTCCAACTTCTCTTTTCTCCCAAGTTTCTGATGAATACAAAACACATTCAGGATGTTCACCACTTGCATATCATTCACTATGATATGGATATGAAGTGAGAAATTGTTAATTGTTCCAGAAATGCATTTTCGTTGTTCAGCAGTAAAACATTAATTTTGTCATTGGCTACATTATCTTACCTTCTACGTAATGTCTTTCTTCCACTGAAATTGACAAAAAAAAATGCAGACATGTTTAGAATTTATCCATGAAGTTAACAAACGCATTATTAACAATTATGTGAAAAAAAGCATTTTCCAATTAATGATGTAAGTTTTTTTAACAAAACTAAACATTTAATATAATTTCATAGTTATCATCCCACATATATAAAAGTCTTGTTGCATAGATGGCTACAAGTGGCTGCACATACGACGAGTGTTGTTCAAGGCATAACATGAGAACAAGTTCAACAAATGTGAACATAGTTTCAAAGGAAACATAATTAAACGTAAGCACATTTTGCAATTTGATATACTTCAATTGCTTAAAATATATTCACCCTAACTAGGGTTAAATGTACCAAAATATTCTTAGTTTGAGGAATACACACAACATAATCTAAAGCCTAAATGAACATACTGTTATCATTATTAATGACATATTTTAGTTTGTTTTACATTTCATCACAACTCCCCAATATAAATCCAAAATGTATTGTACTTTATACAATACCTTGCTAATCTCGTCAAAGAGCATAAACCATCACGCAAACTCACTGCATAATGCGCTTTCAGATACCCTTCTGCGGCCGTCTGGAATGCTCTTCCTTCCGATATTAGGAAGCCACTGGTGCTATGCACTTTCAAATCATCTAGATTGAAATCAAATGTATTTACAACTGCTTTTTGTACTTAGTTTGTGTTCCTTCCCCCACACCTCCAATTAGCACAATTGGATAAGTACGGTGTGAAAGAAGTTCAACATACATATATACAATGAGCCAAATGGAACAACACATTGATTTTTTTTTCTGAATAAAAAGTAGCATCTGACCGATTTCCCCTTCTTCTTCCTCCTCCTCCTCTTCCTCTTCAGCTCCAGGCTTTTCACCTAAAATAGGTGACAATTATAATAAAACACCACGGAAAATATTGTAAATTGCAGTGAAAACTATAATATACAGATAAGGTGTTTGCGAGTAATAATTTTTCACATTGCCATCCGTGGATGGAGAAGCTTTAATGAAATGTACCTTTGCGATAATCTCGTCTACCTGTACGCAAAAAATCAACAACACAAAGACAAAAGCATACATTAGTGCACCACAAAATATACGAAGATTGTCTAAAAAGTTCACGGAATGCCAGATAGTTAAAGTGTTGTATAAAGCACAACAGAAGATACATTCCTAAAACCATACATACCTCTGCCCTCCATAGCACGATCCTTCTTTGAGATAAAAGCTTGTTCGTCAACTGGCTTGCGTTTCTTGGGCACTGCACAAGACACATTTCACTTAAGTTTAACACAGATTCAACATTCCAAATACATTTTCTGATTGTCCTACTAGCATCACGCAAAGAGAACGGTTCACGGAAGCAGATATTACAGAGCTACCTCTGACATACTTTCAAGTGACGTTTGGCTCACGCTTTCAAGGGGATCACTTTCCCACTCACTCTGCCAAACAGAGTAGTCTTAATAACATGACAGAGCCGGTCTATTGCCGTATTATGCGAAGAACCAAATTTCACATGTTTTTTATTGTGCAGTTTGCTTGCGATCATGCTGAAACCATCAATCCATGATACTTGAGGACCGAGTTTAATCAGTTTCACGCTTTGATTCAAAACCAGTATTTTCAGCCATGCCAGCTTGAGCACACTGAGCTCTGAATAACAATGTGTTAGTCATGAGATCTATATCCCCATACCTTCAGGCGTGAGGAATAGATCGGCAAAGCTTTTGACCTCTCCTCTATCTTCTTTGCGTGCAATAACAGCATAAGATCCTGGAAATACATTACAAAAAACTTCAAACGACTCTATCTTAAAACAATGAGATTTGATTACAGTGTATCCTCGTTATTTACGAACTTTCTATTCACGATGTTGGCTTTCCGCGAATAGCATCTGGAACTCTACAACGACTGCATCGAGAGAGAAAGAAATTGATGAGATAAATTGATTAGATAAAGTTATGAGATAAATTGATGAGATAAATTAATGAGATAAATTGTTCAGATACATTTATGAGATAAATTGATGAGATAAATCGATGAGATAAATCGATGAGATAAATTGATGAGATAAATTGATGAGATACATTGATGAGATAAATCGATGAGATAAATCGATGAGATAAATTGTTGAGATACATTTATGAGATAAATTGATGAGATAAATCGATGAGATAAATCGATGAGATAAATTGATGAGATAAATTGATGAGATAAATCGATGAGATAAATTGTTGAGATACATTTATGAGATAAATTGATGAGATAAATCGATGAGATAAATTGATGAGATAAATTGATGAGATAAATTGATGAGATACATTGATGAGATAAATTGATGAGATACATTGATGAGATAAATTGATGAGATAAATCGATGAGATAAATCGATGAGATAAATTGATGAGATAAATTGTTGAGATACATTTATGAGATAAATTGATGAGATAAATCGATGCGATAAATCGATGAGATACATTTATGAGATAAATTGATGAGATCAATTGATGAGATAAATTGTTGAGATACATTTATGAGATAAATCGATGAGATAAATTGATGAGATAAATTGATGAGATAAATCGATGAGATAAATCGATGAGATAAATTGAACAGATAAATTGATGAGATAAATTAATGAGATAAATTGTTGAGATACATTTATGAGATAAATTGATGAGATAAATCGATGAGATAAATTGATGAGATACATTGATGAGATAAATTGATGAGATAAATTGAAGAGATAAATTGATTAGATAAATTAATGAGATAAATTGAAGAGATAAATTGATGAGATAAATTAATAAGATTTATTATCTTATATATTTATTTAAGGTAATTCATTAAAAATAAAGGGTTTCATAGGCCAATATCATTATACCGCGAAATTTGCTCTTCACGAGCTTCTCCGGAACGTATCCCTCTCGAGTAACGAGGGATTACTGTACACGTGATATCATGACCATTATGCCTGCAAGGGGAGTTAAATATTTACCCTATGAGGAAAGTGACAGAACAACACCATTCTATCATCCCATGTACGAATGACAACTTTGCAATTCAACCACTCGTGGCAAAAAAAGCATAACTAGAGAACACCTACAGCTGCATTTGCATTTGTTTCAGTGCTTTATGTAACAAATGTCAATCATGCAAATACCTATGACTATAAATGCCCTTAAATTTTCCCATGAAAACCTAAATTGAGTCTCAAAATACATTGTGCAGTTTGTAAAATGCCATTAATGAGTGTCTGGCGTGTAGGAGGAAACCAGAGTACCCAGGGAGAACCAATGCTGAGCTGACGACCTCTGGCTAACCTTGCAGCCCAAGCCTACAACAGCTGGTATTCAGTGGATGTCTGCCATCCACTGACCAAAGTCAACCCTGCTTAGCTTCCAAGAACCGACGAGATAGGGCACGTTCACAGTGATAAATTTACGATATTTTTTGTTTGTTGTCCTTCCCCCGCACCTCCGATTCGCACGGTTGGCTACGTACTGTGCGACAGAAGTTCAACATACATGCATATAAATGAATGATTAATTAACAACCAATTGATAATTGTTTTTTTTACCCTTCTATCTGGCACCAAAACTGACACCTTTTTACAAGGAGTCATGTTTGCATAGACCACAATACCTGCAGTCATAATGCAAACAAAAAACACAACTCTGATAATGTGCACTGTCCTTGAAGTTGATTGGTCCACACCAATTATCATATTTTTATTGGCAAATGAGGTTCCCATGGTAACAACCAATTTTCTGACTTCTGAACACACCTTCGTCTTCAGGGGTGACGTCCTTGATGGTGAGGTAGTGTGCACACCCTTCGCTCGACAAGCTGTATTTGGGCCCTTCCTGCAGCTCTTCGTCGTTTTTGTACCAGGAGACATCTGCATCATCGAAGGTCACCTCGCACTCCAGTGTGTGAGTCTCATTCTCACGCACCTCCTCCGTCTGGATGACCTTGGTGAACTCCAGTGGCTTTGCTGCATAGGCAATGCAACAAATAAACATTAGACTCGCGGTTCGATATAAAAAACAAAAAGCTCAATTATAAAATAAACAAAATTATGGGTGGCCAGTGTTCAGGGCGCTGAGGTGGCACCAAAGAGATTGTGGGTTCGATCCAGGTGAGAGGGATTGGGGTTTGCATATTGTCAAATTGGACAGCGTAGTGATGGAAGCTCTATATTAAAGAACATTTGGGGGAAAGGCCAAGAGGAATGAAGTTCGTTCTCTGAAATAAAAAGGCCCACGATCAGAGATGGAATTAACTTGTCCAGTAAACCTGCTCTTAGGCGAAGAACTCGAGATACTCAAGCAGGACAACTGGATGCCGTTTGGTGGCAAATGTATGTTGTTACATATATAATCAAAGCCAAAAGGTATGTGCGTGCACCATCAGCAGCAACTTGGCAGGCCATGCATACCTTCAACAGTGAGTTCGGCAGGTGCCTCAATGTCCTCGTAGTGGCAGGTGTATTGCCCGGCGTCTTCGAGGTTGGTGTTGTGAATGACGAGGCGGTGTTGCTTTTCAGAGACCTCCAACGTGTACTTCTGGGACGGCTGGATGAGCTTGCTGTCGCGGAACCACTGAACGGTGAGGTTAGGCACTGAGAACGTACACGTCAGCTCCACCGTCTCTCCCTCGGTCGTTTGTTTATCCTCCAGGGACTGGTCCAAGCGCAGTTCTGAAAGGGATAAGCAGACAGTTGGCATCGTTTAGCTCTTCTTTCACAGACAACTTTGTCTTTTCACCCCAATCCATTCGGAACTCTTGCAGAGCAGCGTAATCCTGTGCATTACAGTTGGCCCGCAGATGGTGATTTCACGTAACTATCTCGGAGATCCCTTAAAAGTCATGTTTTTTTTTTATCTGTACACCAGGGGTGCACTATCCCACCTTGCCCACTGTGGGAAATTGTTGTTGCATGGCAGGCTGGTTATTTTAATCCACACACCTGGAGTTTAGCTGAATTGCGGTAAAACACTAATTCAACGTGACAGGGTTTTTTGTGCTGTCATTGGTAATCAGGCTGAAACCATCAACTTGAGAACCTGGTTTAATGACCGGTGGTTTGCACCCCCTGACAACGATCCCAGGATTTCAGCAATGCAGGATCAGGAGGTACCCGGCCATCTCAATATCGTCAGATCTCAACACTCACCGTAAACTTCCAGCTTGGCGCTGGAAATGTGAGGGCCACAGACCACGCGGTAGTTGCCGCGATCCTGCAGAGTGCAGTTGGTGACGACTAGACGGTGGAGGTCGCCCTCCTGGAAAATGTTGTACTTGTTGGAGGACTCCAATTTCTGCGTGCCGCGGTACCAGGACAGCTTGATCTCGGGGTAGTTGATCTTAACCTCGACCTCAAAGGTGACGTCGTTGCCCACCAGAGCCTGTCGGTCTTCAACACTTTTCACCAGTGTTATCGGCTGCAGTGAGTCGTTATAGAAAGAAAACAAGTTAGAACTTTGTATGTATGTGTGTTGAACTTCTTTCGCACTATACGTAGCCAACTTTGAGAGTGAACAACATGAGTCATGTACGAGTAGGGGTGCAACAATTTGCCTCCCTCATAATTCAAATAATTTTGATGACTCGGGGTCATGGTTTGATTAAATGGGTGGGGGGGGGGGTGTGACAATGTGGCGAAAGCATTGTAAAAATTATGCATAATTTTAACTTGTAACCCGTCGCACAGTATTCCTTTAGTCTCACAGAGAGAGACCGACTCAGAGGTGCGAGGAACCACAGACAAGCATGAAGGCAGCATAGTGAGCCGGGGCCCACAAATGTCCAAGCTCTGTGGTTCTCTATCTATGAATGTGTTCACGGTAAATTAGTCAGTGTGTATTGCTCCGAGTGGTTACTGAGCCCACATAAACCAATTACACGCGAAATATATGTGGGAAACAAACTATATTTTTACGTGCTTCGTTCGACGTCTTTAAACACAACAATCTATTTTAAATCACTTAATCGATGCATATTTACATGCTCGTCTGTTACATTATGGGAAAAAAACTGGCAGAAATGAACTTAATTAGGATAATAAAAACTGAAATTGACATAGACTTTAAACGTGGTATGTGCTTCGTTTTTCCCCCCAATGGGAATGCACAGCAACCTCACAACGAAAAGAGTATTCCCGCATACCTCAACATGTGCCAGTCTCGCTTGAATCAACTGCATCATCTCCTCATATTCCTTTTCCTCGGCAGTGGGTTCAGCACCTTCTTCCAATTCCTTAAGATACAAAAACAAAAGGAATAATCACTGAATTCAAAATGTCCAGTATGTGGTTTATTTATGGATAACTCCACATGGAAATTTCCGGCCGGTGGTGGAAAATGGCGCACTACTGTACACTCTTTGGCATGTTGGCTGGGTACTTTTATCAGTAGACTAACCAATCGCACACACACATATAGTACCCCATCGATGTATCTAAATAAGCTGAAGCCTCCCACCCCCCACTGAATTCCTCCCTTCTCGCCGCCCGCTGCGAAAACAGACGCTGCTCCATGGAGCAGCGTCGAGGCCCTTACGTAGCCTCTTCCTCCCGATCCTCAAACCTTCTGACCATTTGGCTCTCTGTATCCGTTCCTTTTTATCATCTTTCTCTTATTTCCCATTCTGTCTCTTCTCTCCTCCCTTTCCCATTCTTTCATCTTTTATTTTCCATACGTTAAATCCTTGACACTACTCCCTTTCTCCGTGGTGTTCCACTCGTTAAAAAAAGTTGCGAGTACACATGACGCGGTGAATCAATTGAAAGGCACAACATGAACATGTTTTTTTGGAGCCACGCACCATGCCCTCGGCCTCCTCTTGCTTGGCAGCCTTCAGCAACTCCAAAGCCTGCAGGAGGCCTCGATAGTCTGTGATGCCGTAGAGGCGAGCATATTTCTCATATTCCTTCGGATCCACGTTCTTCAACAGCTCCAGGATATCGACCTCCTCTTCCTTCTCCTTCTCCTTAGTGGGAGCTCTGAAATTTAAGGAGGCGAACATTTAAGAAAGAGCACATTTACATTTGTAAAAATGCATTTACTTTGCTGGCAGATATCAGATGTAAAGCCGCTCATGACTACTGCGATTTGAATATCAGATCAATATGTCACCATGGCCAAAGCGACTGATGCCATCGAATATTAATTGCCCAAATGTTTTAACGATACAATTCGCATATCTGATTCGCTGGATTGTGAAGTGTAGACAGATAAGTGAAAAGGTTGGATATGTGGACATTTATAGAAAATGACAGTTACACCTTGCACAAAGAGGTCATTGGATAAAAATAAATGACAAATTGTACGAAACATTGTGATATATATGTATGTATGTTGATCTTCTTTCGCACCGTACGTAGCCAACCATGCTAATCAGAGGTGCGGGGGAAGGACATAAAACTAAACACAAAAAGCAGTTCTAAAGAAAAGAGCTCTAAATCTAGATTTAAAAGTTCACAGCTCTAGTGATGTTTGGAAGCGAATATAAGCGACATTAAGAATAACGCATAGTACACTACTGCATGCGAAAAGTTCAAATTTGTGAAAATCTAAAAAAAATGACATTTACACTCTGGCGAATTGCTCAGGGCGGATATGTAATGGTCACTTATGTGACGTTGTATTGTATATTCTATGACGAAGAGATACATCAACAGAAGGATGGATGGAAGCATAATCGTACGAATGAAAAAGTTTTTAAAAGCAAAAAAGCTCACTTCTTGAGTTTGGCCCTGAAGCCTTCCTCCTCAACGGCAGGCGCCTTCTTCTCTTCCACGTCCAGGGAGACGCCGGACTCGATTTCGCCGTGCCTGTTGTTGGCGACGCAGCGGTACGGGCCAGCGTCGGTCTTCGTTGCCTCGCGGATTTCCAGGAGAGCATCGGCGCCCTTCTGCTGGACCGTGAGGCGCCCTCCGTGGTTCAGCTGCCGCCACTTGCCCTTGATCCACTTCACCGTCGGGATGGGTTCTCCGGCCACCTTGGCCGTGAATTTCACCGTGCCCTCTGCAAGTGACCACGGGATGAAGAGGTTGCAAATGAGCCGCGATTGCTTTGATATTTTTAGGGTAATATTTAGAGAGGTGTTTAAATGTCCAAGCAACTCAAGGTGCCATTGCAATGCCCTACTATATTCTAGCCACATATTCTGGCCAAGGGAACCCCCCCCACCCTTCCCCTCGGTGGCAGCTGTCCCTAAGCGGCACTGGTCTGCCATTAGGGGACAACGTTGTTATATGTGGCTGGTTTTTCTCATGAAAGCAATTTGCACGTTAATAATCAAAGATGGTACATTTGGGTCGTGACGATGGCACACGTGGCCTGCTATTTTTTGCACAAACAACATCACGTGGATGGCTGAACAAAATCAAACACGTATTTGAGTCACTTTATTTTTTTCACACCCTACTGGAATGACTTACTCTCTTCAACTTTAGCATTCTTTGGCTCTTCGACGAAGAAAATCTTTCCGTCGACAACAACTGGAGCAGGAGCGGCAGTCGGGGCAGCCACTGGGGCCGCAGGTTTCCTGACTGGTTTTCCCGCTTCAGGAGCTGCAGAAGAAGAATACAAAGAAAATACAGTGATCCATTTATAGACACCCCAATAACACAAGAGGGAAAATGACAGAGAAAAGCACATTGTCTGTCAAAGCCTTAACACGTCCCCCACTAATATCAACGCACATGCTAGATCATCAAACACTTTCCCCTGTAAGATACGGAGGCATTGCTTTCCATAATATTCGATTGGCTGTTGAGAAAAGGGTAGGAGAGTCACTAGAAATCAATGGGGTTATCTACAAATTAATTACCCTGTTTAAGTGTCTTATGGCATTCTAGATTTGAAGCTTTCATGACTGCAAGGATTCATACTCTTAGTTTTGTCGGTAAAAAATGAAATTATTTTTTATTAATTTTAATTATTTTTTTTTTCCTAAAAAAATGAAATTATTTTTTTATTAATTTTAATTTAATTTTTTTACCTACGTGACTTTACCCAAAAAACTAAGAGTATGTCTTATGACAACTGTTCACTTTACAGGCAGGATGAAAACACCAATTGTTTTCTCAGGAAAGCCTCACCGAGTTTCAGGATGATTTTTCGCAGGCATATCCCGCATCGGCAAATTAAGCCAATGCCATTAATGACTGTTTGGTTTCTCGTAGTATGAAAGTGGAGTATACGGGAAACATATCCATACCCATAAAAGGGTTATACTCAAGGCTGACTATGGCACAAGCCCATGCTTACAAGATCTGGTAAGTTCTGGTGGACATCCGTCCACGTACTATCCAGGCTAAACTCTGCTTAGATTATGAGAACTGAAGAGATTGGTCACGTTCATGGCAATTTGTTCACAGTACATAGCTCCCCAATGCAATAGCCTTGGAGTACAATGGGTGCCCTAGTTTAAGAGACTTGAAGATGGATGTTGCTTGACCACCTCCATATTTTTACATTAATCTCATGCCCTCTAATTCCCCCCCCCCCCCCAAGAAAATCATCCCATTTGTAATATCACAGCAGCAATCCGTCACGCTTGTTTGGCAGAGATGGATGACAAGACAATGGTGATCAATCACATCTGCACATGCATATTCTATTAACGAAACACCATCATCTGTAAAGACTGCTGGTATTTGTCACGATAATATATCAATTGATTTTTAAATATATGTAACGGTTTTGCAGTGGTGTAAAAGCACAAATACAGTAACAAAAACGTAACACGTCGTCAATAGCACCGCCCTAATTAGAAAATCACTTAATTGGGAAGTGCAAAGCGATTGGCACCACCCTACGACAAAAACTTGGCAGGACCCTCCTGAAAAAAAGTCTTGAGGCTCAGTGAGGCATTTCCTGGATAAACCAGCAGAGTAATAAGAGTAATACATTGCAATGGTCCGTCTGCTATAAAGGAGAGCCATTGCCCAAAACTTTGCCTATTATATAGTTTCCTTTTAGAGAATTGCTATTCATGAACATGTTGACGACCTTCTATCATTTAGATTTCTGTTCTGTTGCCCTGCGTTCTGATCAAATCCGCGCGGACGGAACGGCCATTATAATCACGACCAGGCCAACACAAAGTAGGCCGCCTTACCTTTCGTAGTAACTTTAACCTTGCTGACGTCCGAGCCGGCCTCATTGACGGCCTTGCAGGTGTACTCGCCGGCATCTGCCTTGGTGACCTGCGAAATCTCCAGCGTGCAGTCCCCTTCGCTGTAGGCGATGGACACCTTTCCGAAGGGCTGCACCTCCTTCCTGTCCTTCAGCCACATGATCTGCAGCGGCTCCGATCCGCTCACACGGCACGAGGCGGACAGCGTGTCGCCCTCCACTACGGTCAGCGACTGCACTTTCTTGTCGAAGTTTGGCGCGTGCTTGCGTTCTACCGAGGACAAAGAGGTGGCTTTTAAAACCCACCCGGTTAGCAACCCTGCGCCATGTAAACTCAAAAACAATCACTCGTTCGTTCGTTCGTCATTCGGACGCACAAAGTTTCACTGAATGGCTATTATGAATTAGGGTGCTCGTTTATTGTTGGGCCAAATGTATTCGCTAGATACAACGTTTTATTATATCACCGGATTGTGAGAGATGGTGGTGGATCGGGAGGCCTTAAGCCAGGCTGATGATGATGAAGTATTACAACATTTGTGACCCAGTTTTAACGAGTTTTTGTCAAACCTTTCTTGTTTTTTTGCATTTTAAAAGGAATATAAAAAAGGATTACGATATTCTCCAAATTATAAGACACTTCGTGAAGTAAGACACATCCCACACTTGTGACCGGTGTCTAGAAAGTTATGCAAATCTCATCAGAGACACACACACACCGACTGTATTATAAGACACACCTCCAACTTTTGCTGTAATATATAGCGGGGGGAGTGCACATTATAATCCAGAGAATACAGTCGAGCTGAAATTAATAACGTATATATATATAAGGAATAATGTATTAACATAATTGGCCCATGGTGCGAGTTGCATTTAAAGTGTGACAGGCAGTGTGGCATTTAAAGTGTGACGGTGTTCACAAGCAAGCTCAGCCCAACGCTCCGTGCTGCTGACGCCGCCGTTGTATTTGTAACCAGAATCCAGCACGAGGATCGGGCAACAACGAACCTTTGATGTTCAGAGTCACTTTGAAGGTGGCAGTGCCAGCCTCGTTCTCCGCCTTGCAGACGTAGAGGCCGCTGTCGCTCACTTTGGTGCTCTTAAGGCTCATAAGCGCAACGTTGTTCTTGAAGGAGAGCTCGCGGCCCGGGTGAGCGTGGAGGTCCTTGTCGTCCTTTGTCCAGGTGATGGCGATGGGCTGAGAGCCGGACACTCTGCAGTCCAGCTTCACGCCTTTGCCCTCCTCCTCGTCCATTATTTCCAGCGGCTTCTTGGTGAACATCGGCGCTACCTTGCGCTCTGCGATGGCGGTGTCGCGCGTGCAGGAGTTCAAAGAGGAAGAAAGGCATTGGAAGGAAGTATAACGAGCTCAAGAAAGAATCCCGTGTTGGGGGGGATTGTTTTGTGATGTGGAAAGTTTTTTTGTTACATTAAAGCGTCAGACCAGCTTTATGAAAGCTAAATTGGAGCCTTCACGATCAGTTGCCTCGTGTAGTTTGTTGGCCATATCTAATGAGGGAAATTTGTATTCCAAAGCTAGAGTACATTTAATACCGTTTTGAAAATGTAAAACGATAAAAAATAAACTTTGTCTTTACTTTCTCAGGAGTTTTTTTTTTTTACATCCTAATAAAATACAGCATACGATCATGTATCACCATCACCTCATATTTAAACCGTGCATTTCAAGGACTGCATCTATAGGTGCCCTGTGGCAGGGGACTCTCTGGCAGCAGCTGTCCCTGTGCTGCACAAGGTGAACGCAGGACCGGCCTGCTGGTTAGTCTACCAGTGGGCATGCTATGTTGCTCCATGGCTTCACAATTAATTTACAAGTAATTTATCAAATTGGGAAAATTTAGAAATGGCACAGATGGCACAAATGGCCTATAAGGTTGTTTTTTTCCAACAAAAATAACGTCATGAGATCTTTGACGTGAAGCAAAAAAGGGCGTATCTTATGGTGAACACACGTGCGCTATTTACCCGGGCAGTCGCTAGGATCGAACCAAAAACCTCCGCAATAATCGGCAAACGTAGTACCTCTCACTTGATACAGCTATCGTGCTGTGACGGTTCCACCTGAAGACGGAGGCTTGTGTTGCGCCTCCGAAACGTCGTGATTTTTATTTTTTTATTTTATTTTTATTTTACTTTTATTAATTTTAATTTTTTACCTACGTGACTTTACCGAAAAAAACTCTAAGAATATGAAAACGCAGTACCGTTTGAGCAACGTCACCCACCCTCGCTCTCATCTTGAAGCGTCGGGTATCGGATATGGCACGAGTTTACAATGGATTACAAAAGGGTGTCGCACCTTTAGCCGTCAGCTGCGTGCTGCACACGTCACTTCCGATGTCATTGAGCGCCTTGCACGTGTACTCCCCAGAGTCGCTCTTGTCCAGCTTGTAGAAAGTCAGGTGAGGTGTGTTGTCAAAGAAGGTCATCTTGCAGTTGGGACCAGGGCGGATGTCCTTCTTGTCCTTCATCCAGAAGATCTTGATGGGCAGTGAGCCGGTGAGGTGGCACTCCAGTTCGGCCGGGTCACCCACCACGGCCTCCACGGGCTCGAGCTTCTGGTCGAAGGTCGGTTTCGTTTTGCGCTCTGCGTCGGTGAATAGAGTGCAAGCAAAATTATCATGAGTGCAAAGCAGATAAGTGTTCTGTACCTCTATTGTATCAATATATGGCCTAGACTGGTATTACAAATGTAAAGTATTCGAGTAGTACTTGTACATTTTCGGCTTACGAACTGTAGGCGAAAAATATGAGGTTAACTGATGTAAATATCCATATATATAAAGTACTTAACATAAGCAAAAGCTGACATGCATAGGTTAGTCAGGCAATAACACGACGCAGACTTTATAATTTGATAACGTTCTACACTTGGCGAGGATGTATTCCACACATGCGGCTGAAGTCTTGACGACGTTTCTCAATGACAAGAATCATTCTCAGCAGAGACCGGCAAGTCAGTGATGTCTTGAGGCAAGCCACTTTTACAATGTGCCAACAAAAATAAAACTGAGGACAAATGATATACTCACTCGTGCATTCTTCCAGTGGAAGCAAAAAAAACTGAAGCAAGAAAGCACTTAATGAAACGTAGCATCGGGGCTGATTAAAAATGTTTGAACCTTCAAAGTCAGTGATGTCTTGAGGCAGCCACTTTTATAATGCGCCAAAAAAATTATCGAGGAGAAATGATTTACTCACTCATGCATTTTTCCCGTGGAAGCGAAGACAAACCAAAAGCAAGAAGGCATTCCACGAGACATAGCATTGGCCCTGATTAAAAATGTTTGAACATTCAAAGAGCATTGGTTAATTCTGTCGCATTATTTCATTTTTTACGAATGCAAACCAAATCTCATTTGAAGTCCCGCAAACATTTCTCTGCCTTTGAGCCAATGCAAAAGAGCGAAGCGGGAAAGCCAGCGGCACCTCCCCCTGCCACAAACCTGTCACGTCAAGTTTTGCCGAGCAGGCGATGGACCCATCCTCGTTCGTGACCTTGCAGGTGTATTCCCCTGCATCTGATACTTTCAGACTATAAATGCTGAGAGAAGCAATGTTGTCCTCAAAGGAGATGACGTGTTTATCGCTATAGGACAACTCGGAATCACCGAGGAACCAAGAGACTTGGAATGGCGGTGTGCCTGTAACACGAGTGTCGAATTTCGCGCAGTCCCCGATGACTTGCTGCAAATTCTTCAGCTTTCTTGAGAAACTAGGTGGGTGTTTGCGTTCTGTAACAAACGTTTGTTTGATTAAAAACATGTTATTCAACTGGATACAAATATTTTAGTTTTTTCCCCCCTCCTTGGAAATCAAGATTTTCAAGTCCTGCACACCTCAAACTCTTCGAGTCAAAAAATGCACACTCTATCTCTTAAAAGTCCATGGAGTACAACCACATGCTAAAATGTATATACCATGGTTCTATCAAAGCCATGTGAATCCGTAAAAAGTGTGCATATGAGGAGTAACACTAAAGGATATAAAAAAGCACGTTTGGTGATCGTTGGTATATCCCCATTTGCAAAAAAAGTAAATATTTTTGAACAAGGACACAAAATCCTGCATATGTTGGATACCATTACAGCCACAGAGCAGTTTCACATGGGAGGTCTACAGCATCTAGAGAAGCAGGAAAAAATATCCCTCACGTAAAGGTTTTCGCGGTTGTGCAGTAGGCTCTCCGATGTGTGTTTCGGCTTGTGCCGCGTGCTGCCCGGAGTGATGTCCGTTTCACGCGGAGAGGACATCTACAACCCGAAACCACATCGGAGAGCCATCGCGCGGCACGGTGCTCCGTTCGGCGCGTGTACCTTTTCCCGCGAGGGAAGCCGACGTTTTGGCACTTCCGAGGCTGTTCTCCGCCTCGCAGGAGTACGTTCCAACGTCGGTCTTCTCAAAGTTCTTCACCTCCAGCACCGCAGTGTTGTGCTGGAGCATGGTCTTGTACTTGGCACCGGAGAGCTTTTGACTCCCCTTGTACCACGTGACCCTGATCTCGGGGGCGCCGGCCACTTGGCACTCAAAGTACACGGAGGTTCCGAAGGTGCCTTCCAGAGGCTCCAAGGATTTCACAAAGTAAGGAGGATCTACGGAGTAAAATGTATCGCAGCGTTTAGTGAAAACGCAAAACACCAATACAGAGGAGGAAGGTAATCTGAGGATAGAAAGTAAATTGCAAAGTAAAGCATGTTATTGTTACGAATATAAAATGCTTTTTTTGCATTGTCAATGTTCAAACAGACAGCGGCGACAATGCAAACATTTCAATTCGGCAACACTGTAAATCAACTAACCTAGAACCTTCAACAAAGCAGTACAATTATCCTGTCCAGAGTCATTCTGGATTTTGCAAGTGTAGTTCCCGCTGTCGGAATTTTCGGTGGCGAGGATGTCCAGGGTGGACTGCCCCTCCACAGTCGTCACTTGGAACTTGTGGCCTGCGACAATCTGGTTATCTTCCTTGTACCAGTTGACCGCGATTTTCGGTGTGCCGACGAAGCTGCAGATGAAGCTTGTCGAGTCGCCTGCCTTGACGTCCAAGTCCGACGGCTTGGAGAAAAACTTTGCGGGTTCTGGGAGAAAGTTTTGTCGATAATCACAAGGGGAGCCAACTTAAAAAGAACACTACTTCAAGCATGCAATTGCTGTGCAAGAAGAAGAAGCAATTGCATGCCGCACGGTAAGTGTAGGTACAACGCAGTTGAGAATGAACCTCATGCAAAATGAACGTGGTATTCATTCACTTGCTTTGGTACACACCTTTGACAAACAAGCTGGCTGAGCAAGACGTCTTTCCAGCCGAATTAGAAACCTGACAAGAGTATTCGCCTGCAAACGCAAGCTGAACCTTCTCAACGATTAATAAGGCAACGGAATCTCGGAAGCTGATACTGTGGCTGATATCAGTTCTGAGTTCTTGGTTGCCCTTGTACCACTTGACCAAGAGTGGCTCTGTTCCTGATACAGCGCACTGAAACGTGGCCCGTGATCCCGATAGCACCTCCTGTGGCTCCATTTTCATTAGGAATGATGGGGGTTCTGCAAATGATTAGACAATGGGATTGAGGCAGTTAGTAACAAATGTACCATTCACAGTTCAGAATGTTCAAATGAGAATGAAAATGTGTGGAATAAAAACGACTCTGATTTTAAGTAGTGTTGTATTAGAGGACAGTTGTGGTCGTTTGTAACTTGGAACAGACATGAAAACATGTATATGACGTACATTTAGAGTAATTTGATTTGATATTACTGAAAGATGGATAAGGGCAAGTGTATGGACATCGAATTGCAAACGGGTTATACACAATGAAGGTTTTGTTTACACGATGCTTGTCAGACATAGAGTTCTTTGTTTTTTTTGCCAATGGCAGCATTTGACACGCGACAGGTGAATATGGTTAACTGCAGGCGACGTGGAAACGGTGGCTCCCGAGTTGGATTCGAGGGAAGAAAGGGCTGTCGAGCAATATAGCGAGAACAAATCTGAAGCAATCGCCTCAGCTTTATGACTGACGGGGATTTGCCCACATTTGTTTTGTCACCATTTGCTACTACGAACCGATGATGCTCAGCGTGGTGGAGCAGGAATCTTTTCCCGCGACATTCGTCGCTGTGCAGGTGTAGCTCCCGTCATCGGACTTGTCGACCTTCAGGATTTCCAAGCTCGCGGTGTTCTCCTCGAAGAGGCACCTGTACTTGTCGCCGTCGACAATTTCCACATCGTTCTTAAACCACGCGACCAGTATAGGCACTGTGCCAGCAACCCTGCAGTCCATCTGGGCTGTCGAGTGCAAGATGGCATCGGTTTTCTTCAGCTTTCGCACGAAGCTCGGAGGAACAGCTTGGTCTGCGCAAATGAAAAATGCAACAGGTGAGTCGCCGAGCTCGGTTACGCGTGCACGTTGTGTAAATTTATTCGGCGAAGACGAAAAACTGTTTGCGCCGATGTTTCCACTAATAAAAGCTGAAGTGTAATACCTTTCACCGTAATTTCCGTGCTGGTCACATCGCTACCGACATCGTTTGACGCTGCACAGGTATAAATCCCGCTGTCAAGCTTGCCTACTTTGAGAATTGTCAAGCGAGCTATGTTTTCCATGAATATCATTCTGTAATTGCCGGCGGCCCTGATCTCCCGGTTGTCCTTGGCCCACGTGACCTTGATGGGCACGGAGCCCGTCACGTGGCACTCAAGCTCGGCACGCTCGCCTGTCGTCACGTTGAGGCTCTCCAGCTTCTGGTCGAAGGTCGGCGCCACTCTGCGCTCTATAAAGAGGTAATTACACATTTTAGTAATGAGATTTTTTTTTTTACAAAAAATGTACACTTACATGTAAAGAATGTATTAACTGATTAATATCACAGGTGAATAAACACCGAAAGTGACAGTATGGCTACACAACGAACCTTTGACTTCTAGTTTGGCGCTACAGCTCACGCTACCGACTTCGTTGGCTGCCTTGCAGGTGTACGCTGCGCTGTCAGACAGCCGAGCGTCATGAATCTCCAGCGTGGCAACGTTGTCCACGAACGAGATGACAAAGTCTTCTCCACTGGCCAAGGGGACGTTGTTTTTCAACCACGTGGTGGAAAGTGGAGGTGACCCTTGCACACAGCATTCCAGCTTGACCATGAATTCTTCGGTGATCTCAATGTCTTTGAGCTTTTTGGTGAACAACGGCGGGATTTTGCGTTCTAAAAATAAAACAAATTTAATAATCATGACGAGTTTGGTAAATAGACGAACAACACAGAAATGTGTTTATAAAAGTACGTGTATATATTTCTGTAGTTGGAAAAATGTAAATTGAAGAAAAAAAATTCTGCCGTTTGTTATTTTTATACCTTTAACAGTGACTGGAGCACAAGAGGTGTCGTAGCCCGCTTCGTTCGCCGCTCTACACACGTACACACCGCTGTCTGTCTTGTCTGTTTTCAGAATGGTTAGGAGAGGAGTATTGTCGACAAAGGAAAACTTATAGTTGGTGCCGGGCCTGATTTCCTTATTGTCTTTAAGCCACGATATTTTGAAAGGTGGCGAGCCTGTCACGTGGCACCCAAGGTCGGCTGGTTCACCGGCCGTTACTGACGCGGGTGCCAGTTGCTGGTCGAACGATGGTGGGTTTTTACGTTCTAGGAGAGTGGAGGAACAAAGAAAAAAAATAACCCGACGCAAAAAAAGGTCAACCGATTTCATTTCACCTGCCACTGTCTCAAACATTAGCCCATCAGACTGTTTACTTCGGTTTCAAGTCGCTCCAAAAGGAGGCAAGATTAGCAGGGGAGTGCCGGTTCTTGGCAGTAAAGCCTGATTGACAATTTAACCTTATTCGGACAACAATCAAAATCGCCGTAGTGAATAACAACTTGCTGCAGTTCACTTTGCAATCAAACTAATGCCAAGAAGCCAAGCCGGCATCTTTAACAAAATCATTGCACCCAAGGATACAGCCTATGGGAGGTATTTTAATTATTAAAAAAACTAGGTAAAAAATAACGTTTATCAAAAGGGTAAAATGAAATGTTTATGTTTACGAGTGAAGGTGTCCACAAGGACAAACCTTTGACTTCAAGGCTGGCCGCGCATGAGATCTTCCCTACGTCGTTCGACACGGTGCACGAGTACTCCTCTTCGTCGTTTGTGGCGAGGTTTAAAATTTCGAGGAAAACCACATTTTCCTCGAAAGACATCCTGTACTTCTCTCCGGGCGTTATCTCCTTTCCGTGCTTGAACCAGGCCACCGCAAACGGCGGGGTGCCAGTTGCTCGGCAATCAAACATTGCCGCCCCTCCTTCTACACCCTGCACGTCTTTCAGCTTCCTCGTGAACACGGGGGGATTTTTCCTCTCTGTAAGATATAGTTCGCAGGTCAACAAATTCTCCTCCGGGATTGAAGAAAACTCGACTGTCAGATTTTGAGCTTAAAGAAATACTCTTCGAAAATATATATATGTGTATAGTAATGATAGACCAATAGCTATATATATTTTTTAATAACTCATGCAAGAAATCAGTTAGAGTAGGCCATGAATAGCATGCCATGGAAAATATTACCGTAACTAATGGAAAACTGTGCACATTACTAATGGCTTTGTGTTTTTGTTCTATCTGGTATTAAAATCATAAAGTGTCTAAAGAGAGCTTAAAATAGAGCCATGCAGTGGAAATAACATTTCCTGTATCGGTCTATCAATGAATGTAAACACTCTTATAATTATTATTGATATTCTACACTTGTTCAATATACAAAAGAAAAAGATGCCATCACCTGTCACTGTCAGCATGGCAACAGATGTTGCACTTCCAATGTCATTTTCCGCTTTGCATACGTATTCACCAGACTCTGAATACTGCACGTTTCTGAGTTCCAGAATGGCTAGATTAAGCTTTTGCACCGGTTTGCGGTTTAAGCCAGACGTTATGAGGACATCGTCCTTAAACCACGAAGTTTTAATCACTGGCGTGCCAGCAACTTCACACTCTAAACGAACCGATCCTCCAAACACGGCCTCCACTTGTCCCAGTTTCGTCACGAAATAAGGCGGTTCTAGAAGAAGAATAACGAAGACACATTAAAGAAAAATCTCCCGCCGCTGAAAGATAACATCTACATTTATTAAAAATATATAAAATTAAAGCTCACACTCAATTTTAAAATAAGGTAAAAAAAAATAATACTAACCCAGGACAGACAACGTGGCAACGCATTCATCGTGGCCGTACTGATTCAAGATTTTGCACGTGTACGATCCTGCGTCTCGTTTCTCTCCGGAGAGAACCTCCAGGGTGCAAGTGCTAGCCGTTTTCATGATCCTATACTTGTTGCTCGTTTCAATGGCGGCGTTGTCCTTAAACCACATGACGGTGATTTCAGGCGTGCCCAAGAAAGCACAGTAAAAGACCGCAGGTTCTCCAGCCTTGGGGTTTATGTCTCTTATTCTCTTTTTGAACTTAGCCGGTTCTGAAAATAAAAAAAATATTGGTAACATGTATTAAATCCACGTTTTCGATTTACGTTCTGTTTTATACAAAAAAAAAATGTATTTAAATATTGTGTTTGTGGCAAGCCGTCGTGAATTTTCTTCTCTGCGCGCACCTTTTACAAAGAGCTTGGCCGAGCACGTTTCTATCCCGGCGGCGTTGGCCACCTGGCACGTGAACTCGCCGGCCGACGCGGAGTCCACTTGGCTCAGCTCGAGCAGCGCCCTGTTACCCCGGAAACTGATGGAGCAATTGTCGGTGGGCTTGAGCTCCTTGCTGTCAGCGAACCACTTGACGGCGAGCGGCTCCGTTCCCGTGACGACGCTCTGGAAGCGAACGTACTCGCCGAGGAGCACCTCTTGGTATTCCAGCGTCTTGGAGAATCCCGGTGGCTCTACGATGGTCGATAAACAACGGGTTGCACGACAATTGGCACTCGTGCGTACGCCGGACAAAAGTGGCGCCTCCTTCTCGAGAATAGCTTCACGAGATTAAGAAAGCAAGCAAGCAAGGTGTCGTTCATTGTACACGGTGTCCATGAATGTATCGTCCGATGTTGTGGCATTATCATAAGATGGCAAGTCCCCGGTGTTCACGAGCATCGAGGCTAATGTGGATTCGAATTCTTCACTTAAGCGCCACAATTTAAACCGGACGGTTATTATGGACACCCTTGTACAAGCACGTCTTAAGCTTAAAGGAAATGTGAACACAAATACATGAGTATATATATAGTATGAATCAGCTTTACGACTGATCCAACATATATATGTATTTGTCTGATCACACCGTGCGATACTGACCGACCACCCTGAGGACTGCTGAACAGGACTCTTTTCCAGCAACGTTGTTC
This sequence comes from Lampetra planeri, assembly GCF_965212315.1. Taxonomy (NCBI): domain Eukaryota; kingdom Metazoa; phylum Chordata; class Hyperoartia; order Petromyzontiformes; family Petromyzontidae; genus Lampetra; species Lampetra planeri. The sequence continues at coordinate 9,267,658 of NC_136127.1, read as the reverse complement.
AGTTTGCAGGTGTAGTTCCCACCGTCGGCAATCCCCAGCTCAAGAATCTCCAGGTTGACAGTGTGGTCGCTGGTTGTGAGTTTGTACTTTTGGCTATCGAAGAGCTCCTCTTGTTCTTTGTACCAGGATACCGATATGGGCATCGTGCCGGAAATTTTGCACTCCAGTGAGACGGGGGCATTCAGTATGCCATCGGTCTCCTTCAGTCGCCGAACGAACGTCGGCGGAACTGCGTGATCTGCGCAAAAAAATGAATAAATCTCCGATCATGTCTAATTATGTAATAATTTTTAATTAATCTGGATTTAAAATATACATATATAAATCTGAAGTTTTAAATTAATCTAGATTCAGAGCACCCGGCAAACTAAACCGCTGCCCCTGGATTTTTATTAACTTAATTTTTTAAATCACTTTTCAAATACGCGTGAAATTAGTAAATGTGTGAATGCTCCATAGATATAATGGAATTTAAAATTATACCTTTCACTATGACCTGGGCGTTGGTACTGTCGCTCCCAGCATCGTTGGAGGCTTTACAGGAATAAACACCCGAGTAGGTTTTCTCTGCTGATAAAATTGCCAGCCGAGCCCTGCTGTCGGCGAAAGATATTTTGTAGATCCCTCCCGACCTGATCTCCCTGCCGTCTTTGAACCAGGAAATCTTTATCGGCAAAGAGCCCATGACGTGGCACTCAAGTTCGGTGTGATCTCCTGCGGTCACCTCCTGTGGCTGCAGCTTCTGGTCAAACGACGGTGGCAATCTACGTTCTACATGTGAACATCACAAGAGACACCGTCATTGTCACATCCACCTCATTCTGCACTCATTCAGAATATAAATTTACTGCGGATCTCTTAAGGTTAAAAAAGTACTACGATACGAATTATGTACGATTGTAAAATTGTATTGCATAGTTTACTTCCATATTGCGATTTCTCTTTCATAGACCCGGTTATTACAAACGTTTCCGTTCAATCTGTGACATGGTCCATCGATTGAAAGAAAACTAGCTTAATGGACAAACTTTTTTTTAAAGATGACGTCATTCCTAAAGGCGCTTCAACATTTTCTTGAACGCACCTTTCACGGTAACTTTGGCTTGGTTGCTGACACTGGCCACGGCATTTGAGACTGTGCATTTGTATTCGCCAGCATCAGCCACGGTGATGTTGGACAATTCGAGGCACACGACGTTGTCCTCAAAGGACGTGGAGAAGGTTTCCCCGGCAGAAATCGCCAAGCCATTGTGGAACCAGGTCACGTCAAAGGGCGGTGTGCCGGCTATCCGGCAATCCAGCTTGGTGGTGGACCCTTCGACTGCCTGGATATCGACTAACTTTCTCGTAAAGGACGGTGGAAGCTTTTGCTCTGGGGAGGGAAAAAACAACAGTCGTGTAAAATAATTGAACCTTCAGCTAAAATGTTTGTTATATTACACTGGTCAACAACAAAAAATTTTTTTTTCTGGCCTGGACTTTTGCAGCTGTTTTAGACTAATTTCAGGGTGCTGATTCCAAATCTAATCTCAGATTTGCTCTATCACATCTCATTTTATGCTCTCGCCATACCCCATCTTTATTGATTTTACCAGAAATTAACTCTGTCACTTATGATTGCAAGTTGTTGCGAGTCAGTGACTGCTTTAGTGTTAAAATACGGTGCTGTATTTTTAGGATAGTGTGTTTATAATATCATTTTATGTAGATATCCACATTTATTTAATATTTTTCTTCTGCAGTTTTTATTGAAAATGCAATATTTGATATCTCAAAAACCTGATTTGATAGACAAAGACTGATGCCAGGATTTGGAATCATCACCCCAAAATTACCTTAAAACCGTTGGAATACCTTATGCCGGAAAAAGTGTGTTGACCAGTGTTATTATACTATGGCAAGGTATTAAATTGGTTGAGGCGCATGGCAAAAAATGTTGCGATGATACCTTTCACGGTCGCTTGGGCACTGCACGTGTCACTTCCGACTTCGTTGACGGCCTTGCAAACGTACGCACCGCTGTCCTCTTTGCCCGCCTTCAGGACGGTGAGGCGAGCGGCGTTGTCATAGAAGAACAATTTGTAATTTCCCACCGACCTGATCTCCCTGTTGTTTTTGAGCCATGAGATTCTGATCGGACGGGAGCCGGCGATGAGGCACTCCAGCTCGAACGACTCGCCTGCGGTAACTTCAACTGGGTCGGGCTTCTTTTCAAACGATGGTGGCACTTTCTTGTCTAAGGAATAACACGTACCGTTGTTAATTATCCATGGCCGTAAGGTAATATGATTGTAATTTTGCGCTGTGTGCTGAAATGCATTAAAATTGCAAAGTCATTTGTGTAATTTTACTTTAGAATAATGTTTTATTATAAAAGCAATTTTGATTTTTAAAAAACCCTTCAGGAAATAAACGAACCTTTTGCTTCCAGTTTGGCGCTGCAAGAGGCACTGTCTACGTCATTGAAAACCCTGCAGGTGTATTCTCCAGCATGAGTCAGCTTGACGTTATGAATGTCTAAAGTTGCCACGTTTTCCTCAGCGGATATCACATAGTCTTCACCGCTGCTAATCTCCACCCCATGCTTGTACCAGATGAAAGAGAACGGAGGGGTTCCCGTGACGCGGCAGTCAAACGTCGCCGATGTGCCCTCGACAGCTTGCCAGTCTTTCAACTTCCTCGTGAAATACGGAGGGTTTTTGCGTTCTGAAAGATAATCGGTCATTTGGCATGTGCTGCTGACAACAGTGCGGCAAGGATGATGAAGAACAACGAAGCGCAAGCTATTGTCACAGTCTTAAGAAATATTGTGACAACTTTTAATGCTGTTAAAATGCGATGAAACCAAGCAAGAAGAGACCCGTGTAAAGAAAGTAAGAAAGAAAGGAAGGAAGGACGAAGAAGAATGAAAACAAAACGATTGTACAACTGCGGTCGTACAATGTTATTGTTTCCACCTGGCATGCACAGTTTACAGTTCACCTGAGACGGACAGAGACGCAAGTGAAGTTGCACTCCCAAAGTCGTTTTCCGCCTTGCACGAATAGTCTCCAGTGTCAGCTTTTGTGAGGCTCCTCAGCTCCAGCGTGGCGAGGTTGTTCTTGAACGCCATCTTGCACTTGTCACCTGACTTAAGCTTCTGGCTGCCTTTGTACCAAGACACCCTAATCTGCGGCGTCCCAGCCACTTGGCACTCCAGATGAACTGTGCTGCCCACTACAATTTCCGTGGGCTCCAGACCCTTGATGAAGTTTGGAGGTTCTAAAACAATTGACACATCCATTACAAATACTCTTCCAAAGTACTGCTTTGCTCTCCCCCCCCCCCCTAATTCTTCAACACCCTCAGAGACAGATACACATTCTTGAAGCCGACGACAAATTGCCTTTTTAAATGAGCCTGTTTATCTCACTGGCCAAGTTATACGAACAAACCCCCAGATTGGCCTTGATACAGTCTTGTTGGAATATTATCAAATACGCCAAATGTTCTCTGCAGGAGTTGTAGATGCTACCTTTTAAAATATGGAATAAGGATACAAGCCTGAGATCGAATGACTTGTATTCAAATAATTGCTTTTCAATTCATATAAGTTGTGAGTAATGGGTTTATGTGACTCCTGCAACCACTAGAGAAGCTTCAACCCACCACATGAAAATAATTAGTTAATTGTGAAAATAATATGAAGTTAGAAGTTTATCAGTGTGGTATAACAGTATCGGGGTAATGGTTCAATATCGCTTTTGTCTTCGCATAATTCGTCATATTTTTAGTATCTGTTGTGCTCATGTAAAAAGGCTGTTGCTGTAAACGTACCTTGGCAAACCTTAACGTTAATATATCAACACGTGTATTCAGTACATTTGCATCTATAAGCAACAAATATTACCTAAAATGAGCAAGTCAAACATTTGACACTCAAAAACATCCATCCAATGGTGTAATTCGTCAAAACGTTTTGTCCTTTGTTCACAATTTTATATATATACAGCACACTATCAGGCAATGTCATAAACTAGAGTATGTTTTAAATGTGTGAAGAATTCGATAAAAGTGTCATTGCCATGCACATAAATATGTTACCTTTGTGCGATGTCAACGCCTTGAACAGTTTGCTGTGTGATGAAGATCTAACAGTCAGTATGCTACCACTCGCGTACATTCCTATTTTAATTTAACAATATGCAAGGAAGACTCTACATACTGTTATTACATCTTTCCTGCCATGTGAAATAACAACAACAACATCAACATGTGCATGAGGTAGATTGAAGCAAAATCAGGCTACTTAGCCTCACCAACACACTACTCCTTAGAACGGAGGGCTAACGTTGAACCAATGGGTTCCAACCTCGTGCCAAACGTGGGCCTCAACGTTGGCATGTTTACCGGGGAAGTGCGCAGTGAACAGGAACACCGGTTGGGACGTGGGGAGGAGGGGGGGGGGGATTATTGTCACGTGTGATAAAATACCAACCTAGAGTTGCCAAGGTGGCCAGACATGAATCTTCTCCGGCTTCGTTCTGGATTTTGCAGGTGTATATTCCCTCATCGGACTTGTCGACGTTGAGCACCTCCATTGTGGACTCACCCTCTGAGATGGCTACCCTGTACTTATCGCTCTCCTCTATGAGGTTATTCTGCTTGTACCAAAACACCACGATTTCTGGCGTGCCGGAGAAACTCGTGCTAAAGACGGCCGTTTCGCCATTGGAAACTTGCGAGTCTTTTACCCTCCTACGGAAGTTTGCACGTTCTGTTAAAAAAAAAAAGATGTAAAAAAAACTCGTTAATAAAAAATTGTGTTTCCACGAGAACGATGAGGAAATTAAGCGAATCGTATTATGATTCACATTGCGCGCGAGAAAAGTAATTCGCTGTTTGCCGCAAAGTACCGAAATGATCTGCATCTGTTTTTTGCCCTACATTTGCAACACCGGTGGCCTGTACACACCTTTCACGGTTAAGTTGGCAGAGCAGGTCTCCGATGCGGCTGCATTGGAGACCTGGCACGAGTAAATTCCGGCAGATGCCGCATCCACATCGTCCAGCTTCAGCGTGGCGACGCCGTTCGAGAAGGTGATTTTGCAGCGCCTCCCGGACATCAGCTCATTGTCATCCCTGAACCACTTGACAGTGAGAGGCTCAGTGCCAGACACAGAGCTTTTGAATTCAACGGAGGCACCCGGCACCACGTGCTGTGATTCCACCGTCTTGGTGAACGACGGTGGCTCTGCACCAAGTAAGAAAGAAAACACAGATTTAACGGGGTCTGCACGTCACACGCCATCGATGACATCCATGCCACGTGTCCATGCATTGAAGAAGTGGAGTAAAAGTCAAGAAAAGCAAGTCCCTCGATGGGTAGATGGAGAAGAGTCAAGCAAGCAAGGTTTACGATTCATGCACGAGGATGACGTTTCTTATTAAAATCGATGTGGAAGTAAGTTGTTAATCGTATGTGCTTAAAATTAAGTGGCTGAATCGTATCATCGTATGTGTGTCAAAGTTGTAATCCAAAGTAACACCAGGGAGATGTTTTAAAGACAACATTAGCGTTCAAAGCAAAAAAAAAGTCTGCAAGATTTAGATGCAAAAATCTTCGCAGCGTTCTTTTTTTCCTCTCAAAGAACAATGCGACGTCATTATAGCTTCACGTGCCAATGCAATCACTTGAGCGCTACCCGAGATTGATGTAGCATGCAAAACATTTTCCAAGCAAGACCAGCGGGATGCCGGAATCGGGGTGTCAGTTTTAAACGCGGATGCACTGTTCTGGCTCTTGATCTCACACACAAGGGAGCCCCTACTGACCAATGACTTTAAGGTCCGCTGTGCTGGCTTCACTTCCAGAAACGTTGGTCGCCTTGCAAGTGTAGCTGAACGCGTCCGACACGACCACCTTGTGGATCTCCAGCGTCGCGACGTTTTCAACGAAGGTCATCTTGTGCCTCTCCCCCTGGGCGATCTCTTCGCTGCCCTTGAACCAGGCGACGGATATCGGCACAGAGCCGGACAACTTGCACTCCAAGTGAGCGGTGGACGAGAGGGCTACGTCTGTTGTCTTGAGTTTCCTCACAAATGATGGAGCAACGGGACGATCTAAATACAATAAATCGGGGGGGGGCGAGGGGGGGCATCGTTCATTGGCGTCAGTCGTATGTCCTCGAGTTATTTTCTTCCGTTCACATGTTTTTAATTGGATACCTCATCGAATGAGCTATGATGTGTACGATATTTGCCAATACAACAAAAAGTATATCCTGGTTAATGATGCCATTATTAAGTCTATTATTATGAAAACGCGATGCAATTTGCGAATAATTATTTCAAGGGGGCTACGCACGAGAGCGTGGGTGGTACGCATTTTTTTTGGCGAGCGGCGTCTAAAATTTGCGTGCTACGGGACGATTGTGTGTGTGTGCAGTTGAATGTTACCTTTCACAGACAAATCAGCTGTGCAAGCGGCTGAGCCAGCAGCGTTCGCTGCTTTGCACGTGTACGTCCCAATGTCCCCCTTGTCGGCTTTGAGAATCGTCAGGTGCGCCGTGTTGTCCAGGAACGTAAACTTGTAGTTTCCCCCAGACCTGATGTCCCGATTGTCTCTGGTCCATGTGACTCTGAAAGGTGCCGAGCCTGTGACGTGGCACTCAAAGTCTGCTGAGAGGCCAGCGGTGACTTCTAGGGACTCCAGCTTCTCATCAAAGTCCGGTGGAATTGTACGTTCTACAGAGGGAAGTAAAAAAGATATGTTTTACCTCTAAACTTGCAATATTCCAAGTACTTTCCATGTGTGGCCAATGAGTACGTGGGAAAGAGTTTGAATAATAAAAGTATCGGCATACTTTGCATGTTCAAGACTGAACAATACGAAAAAAAATACCTTTTAAAAATATATTTGATTATTTTCAACCTTGTGCTGCCATTGCAACACGTAACGTTATCGTCTATATAGCTCAACTAATTATCGTAATAAATTTAGACGGTGACTTGGTTCAGAGGATTCTGAAGTGAGTGTCCTGCAAAATTTAAACGGACCTTTAATTTGAAGCCTGGAACTGCATGAGATACTGCCCACTTCATTCGTGGCTGTGCAGGTGTATTCGCCAGCATCGGACAACTGGACGTTGCTGAGCTCTAGCACCATGACATTTTCCTCCACGTAGATGTTGTACTTCTCTCCGGAGACCACCTCAGTGCCATTGCAGCGCCACACAGTTTCAAACGGCGGCGAGCCGGCCACTTTGCAGTCAAGCCGAGCGCCATCTCCTTCAGTTGCCTGGAGATCCTTTGTCTTCCTGATGAATGACGGCGGGACCTTACGATCTATGGGGGATAGCAGTGTTTTGTTAACTTTGGCGGGCACGTTCTAGATTTGTGTTTGTGATACCACCGCTGCATTGGACATAACGTGGATATTTCGATAGGAAATCCAATTTTCAAGATGATTTTTTTTTGGGAAAGAAATGTCAAAAAACTATTGGTGCTATATTTAGCATTTCCGTCATATAATAGTTTTTTGTAGAGGTTTTAGCGACCAAAAAATGTATGTACTTGTTTTGCCAGTTACTAATTTAGAACATAAGACTTCATGATGTAAAGATGTTGTTATTAACGAAGCAGCGCTCGATAAAATTATTGTTTAAACTTGTAATTTCAAACACATTACCTTTCACTTCCAGTTGAGTGCTGCACTGATCACTGCCTGTCTCATTCGTGGCCTTACAAGTATAGACACCACCCTCGGACCGGTCTGTCTTCATGACGATGAGACGCGGCGTGTTATCAAGGAAAGTGATTCTGTAATTTCCGCCAGATCTAATCTCCTTGTTGTTCTTGGACCACGTGATTTTGATGGGCAAGGAGCCTGTCACGTGGCATTCAAACTCCGATGGGTCCCCGGCCGTGACTTCCACGGGCTGCAACTTCTGGTCGAAAGTTGGGGGCACTTTACGTTCTGAATGTTTTTGAAGAGAGGAAAACGGAGGTTAGTTGGTTTGTAAACTGGCTGCTGCCCATAAAAAGCAGCACTATTGGGAAAAGGATGTGCAGGGTTATTATTAAATAACATATAAAAGGGTGATGTTGAATTTCTTTTTTTTATGACTATGCATTGAACTAACCTTTCACGATAAGATTGGCATTGCAAGAGGATGTGCCCGCTTCGTTGGCTGCGGTGCACACGTACTCCCCTGCGTCCGATTGATTGAGCTTTGCTATCTCTAGGACGGCAACGTTGTCGTCGAAAGAAATCGCGTGGTTCTCGTCGCCGGTCAGCTCAACGCCATTGCGAGACCAAGAAATCTCGAATTGCGGAGTTCCGGCGACGCGGCAGTCAAACTTGACGGTTCCGTCTTCCGTCTCTTGCAGGTTCTTGAGTTTCCTCGTGAACGAAGGTGGGATTTTACGCTCTGAAAAATGGAACATTTAAAAAAGAATCCTAAATTACAATACAGGTCGTTTCAAGCCCAGGACCCCCAAAAAGGGAGAAAGTAAAATTTTAAGAAGGTCAAGAAAAAGCAAAGGCAATCTACAGTGCAAGCAAAACAAGATAACAAATATTGACTCTTAAAAAAAAGTAGTCAGATATATTTATCTTGTTTGCCTCCATTCGCTTGAGATCACCTTTAACTGCAATTGAAGCAACCGATGTGACACTGCCAAAGCTGTTCTCAGCCTTGCAGCTGTATTCGCCGGAATCAGCTTTGGTAATGCCTTTCATTTCGAGCACGGCGATGTTGTGCTTCATCGTAATCTTGCAGTTGGCGCTTGGCCTCAGCTTGGCGTCGCCCCGGTACCAGGAAACCGTGATCTCGGGCGTCCCGGTCACCTCGCAGTCTAACCGCGCCGAGCCACCCACTACGACATCCGTGGGCTCCAGCACCTTGATGAAAGAAGGTGGTTCTACGGAGGAGAATTTTTCAGTCGACAGGTTCAAGAGCAACATTTACGAGGCACATCGAAAACGTTTCAGTCGCGGTTTTCGGTTAAACTTATAACGAACGCTGCCAGTGCAACGCACGTGAACATCTGCAATAAATTACACCACGACACAACGCAGTATTATTTATTCGTTATGAAACAGCAAATCGAATGCTGCCGAGTCACGGCCATTGCACCGTAACTCCACGATGGCGCTTACCCTGAACCGAGAGGGAGTTGATGCACGAATCCTCCCCGGCCTCATTGCTGATCCGGCAGGAGTAGGGCTTCACGTCGTCACTCGTGATGTTGAGCACCTCCAGTGAGGAGCTCGTGGCAGTGGTGGCGATCTTGAACTTGTCGCTGTCCTGGAGCTCCTCGTCCTTTCGGAACCAGCGCACCGTGATCTCCGGCGTGCCCGTAAACGTGCAGTTGAAGGAGGCCGTGTCGCCCAGGTTGACGTTGGTGCTCTGGAGTTTAGTCTCGAATTTGGCCGGTTCTACGAAAAAATGATAATCAGCCGGCGGGAATAAGGGCCTGAAAATAATATATGCAGCGTCTATGGGCAAATAACATGGCGGGTGCCCCCATCTTGTCCGTTCTCAGAAGATAAGGAGTGCTGAGCCTGGGTAGTGCTCAGAAGGGCAACCGCCATGTATAAAACAGTTGTAGGATACTGTGGGGCTAGAATTTCAGCTGAAGGCAGCAGAGCAATATCAGTTTGTTGTACTGCACTATGCTCCAATGTCTATGCTTCCAGCCTCTACCAACCAGCACTGACGAGCATGGTGAAGTATGGTCAAATAACCTCCATGACCAGCATGATGTGGGGATGCCCTCATCCAGCGGCAGTTTGAAAAAAAAGGTGTTTTCAAGTAAAAACAATATAAGGTGTATGCGATGGACAATCGGTGTTATTGTTAATTCGTAACATTTTCCTTGGTGATATCCGCAAATTTGTTGTTTTTACTGTCATAAAAATAACTACTTGACATGAAGATATGCGATGTAAAGAAATACTCTTGCAAAAGCTGATTGCAAAAAGGTGATACTGCCTCTGAATCTGCCTCGACTTGCTCCTGCCACAAATAAAATGCCTGCCTTTGTACGTGCGTTCACACACTGACCCTTAACGGCACAATGCTGCAGGACAATTACAAACTTAGGCACTTCGTTTGTGCGTTGAGCATAATAGAATCACAGTTTATCGTCATGCAAGACGTAAAGAAAGTAGCAAGTTGGAATACAGTAGGTATTGGGTATGATGGGAACATCAAAGGTAGGAATGTACATTCATCGCGGCGATGTACCGTTATTCGCTATCACAAAGATAAACCTGTGAAAAAAAGTAAGACATTTGCTGTAATAGGTTCGACATCTCGTGTGCATCGCAGATGGTGACACACCTTTGACGAACAAGGTAGCACTGCAGGTCTGAGTTCCGACGGCGTTGGACACCTGACACGAGTATTCTCCCGCGGCTGTGGAATCGACTTTGTCCAGCTCGATGACTGCGGTGAGATTCTTCAAGCTGATTCTGGAGTTCCTGCTTGGCAGCAGCTCCGTGCCGTCTTTGAACCACTTGACGCTCAGGGGATCGGTGCCCGAGACTACGCTCGTGAAAGAGACTACGGCCCCAGGTAGGGCCTCCTGCGGTTCTATGACCTCCTTAAAGGAGGGTGGTTCTGAATAAATCCAAAAAATGAAGGGAAATGTCAACACGGACGATGTGAGGAGGATTCCAAGACCTTGAAATCACTTTTAAAGATGACTTTTAAAAGCACACCGACGAATAAGGAAAAATCCAAAGGACTGCACGTGGGTGTTTTTTTGTCATTACAGAATTGTGCCGTGAAATACATGAAGGCTATAAGGCACTGTAGAGGTGCGAATGTGAAGGCTGAGCTCGTGCGCTTGTCACACACACACGGTAATGCAGCCTTATAAGAAAACAAATTCACAAGACACTTCAAAAGCAATCAGTAAGAGACCGCATGTGATAGTGTTGAGAGTGAGATTGTGTCATCTTAAAAATATATACGCCGATCAAAGTCACAATTAACCTATAGACAAGCTAAGACTTAAGTTGACAACCTAAAAATCTGCATAATGGTAATGTTAAAGGTTTTTGTTATCACATGGCAAAAGTTTTAAGAACATGCCATTTCAGGTATGCATATATGCACACGAATTGATGTTAAGTCACCCTTGTGTGGCTTCAAATAAAGGGAAAGTTAGGCCACGGTGATGTTTTTAACATCACTTTTTGAAAACAAAACATTGTTGTTGGCAATCATCCGTTCATAAGCAAGCCATGTACTGACCCATGACTTTAACTTTGGCCCAACAGGATTCTGTCCCGGCGGCATTGACAGCCTTGCAGGTGTAGGTCCCTTCGTCGGCTTGGCTTGCGTTCAGGATCTCCACCTTGGCCGTGTTGTCCTCGAAGCTTATTTTGAACTTGTCGCTATTAGAGATCTCCTCGACCCCCTTGAACCAGGATAGCGTCAATGGCGAGCTGCCGGCCAGCTTGCACTCTAGCGTGGCTGTGGCGTGCAGCACACAGTCGCCATTCTTCAATTTCCTCACGAACGTCGGCGGAACGATGCGATCTGTACAAGCCGTAGTAGTAAGACAAAAAAGAAGGGGTGATTCTAAATGACGCCGAGTCAACCGACCGTGTAATGGATCAAAATGAAAACAATCGAAAGTGAGATGTGCGTGCAAATGATAGCTTCAACGTAGGCTACTGCAATCGAGTTAAAATGCCTTATAGGCGTGCATTAAATTATTATCAAATTTCATCGATCTGCAGTTTGAAGATTTAGTAACATTCCGTTTTGAGCAGTCACGCAACTAATATAACCAATGTGCAGACACTGACCGAGGATGGTTAAAGTAGCATTGCAGATGCTGCTTCCACCGTCGTTTTGCACTTCACAGTAGTATTCCCCGGTGTCAAACTTGTCGGTGCTCATCAGCTTGAGGGATGCGACGTTGTTCGTGAAGGTCATCTTGAACTTCTTGCTCGACTTGAGCAGCTCGTGATCCTTCCGCCACCTCACCGTGATCGGCACCGAACCAGCCACGCGGCATTCGAAGAAAGCCACCTCCCCGACCGTCACGTTTACCGATTCCATTTTATCCACGAACGTGGCCGGCTCTGCGACAACAAACAATAAGACGTACCGCAATCAGGCGGCCACTTGCGACCATGTTTTTTCAAGGCATAAGCGACGCGGGACGTGAAAGCACTTTTGCCTCTCTCTCGTGGGAATGTACTCGTATTTTTCAGCCAGACAAAAAAATGTTGCCGCGTTATGCATGTGCATCAACTGGAGACTGGGTGGTGAAGAATGTTATCAAGTTTCTTCATGCATTTTGTGTGGATTTATTGAGTTGTCCATTTAACTGGTCGTCAGTTCTCTCTTGCAGGATACGTACGCGTATATTTTAATGCGCTCTGCACCTTCAGACTGTAATATATTCCAGCGCAATGACGGTGGAAATAATGCAACGCAAGCAAATGCAGTCTAACCCCCCTCCCCTGGGGGTTAATTAAAACCGATCACAAATGTGTTACAGACTTTAATGTTCAATTAAATATCTCATTGTACGAAGATTAACACGAAATGAAAACTGATAACAAATTGCCCATTAAATTGAGTGGCGGGGGAAACCTTGACGGCGATAACTGAACGAGCTAAGAGCTCTCTCCGGGAACTGACCTTTCACTGACAGAACTGCAGAGCAGCTCTGGGCTCCGGCTTCGTTCTTGGCGTCACACGTGTACTCGCCAGCGTGGCTCTTCTCAGCCTTCACTATGGTGAGGATAGCGTGATTGTCTTTGTAGGATATGTTGTGATTCTCATCCTCGGCAATCTTCAGCTTGTCCTTGGACCAAGTTATTGTCATGGGCTGCGAGCCAATGAGCGTGGCGTTGAGTGTTGCAGAGCTGCCTTCCGAGACTTCGCTGTTGATGAACTTTTTGGTGAATTTCGGGGGCTCTTTGAAATTGAAAGCAAAGGAAAAATGTATTAGCTTCGTTATTTATCGAACGATGTTTTACGTAATTTTTATAAATTGAAAAAAAATATATATATACTGTATAAGGTAAACAAGTTTACATATGTTGAACAAATTATATTCAGCAATTCTTTTTCAATTATACCACACCTTTCAGTTTGATGTTAGCGTGTGATTCGTCTTTTCCAACGTTGTTTTTGACCTTGCAAGAGTATTGGCCGACGTCGGCCGCGCTAAAGTTCCCAATGCGCAGTGTTGCGGTCGTGTTCTCCAACTTGGCTCGGTACTTGTCGATCTTGGGCAAGTCCCTGGCGTTTTTGACCCACTTGACATCAAACGGAGGGGAGCCATGGAACTCGACCTCCAGGGTCACATCAGAGTTACCGCGAACCTCCATGGAATCGAGGGGCTTCTTGAACGAAGGGATTTCTAAACAAGGAAGATGTGCGTTCACGTTCATGTCATCATTATCAGAACAACAATAATGACGATGGCATACCTGTCAACCCATACGGTTTACCCGTATTCTTGTACAGGGAAATTGTCTTTTCAGGTCCATATGGCATACAGCCGTTTCAATACGGGCAAAAACATATTTTTTGTCTATTTGATTGTGTTTCTCCGTTGTGATGGGACTTTGTAGGATGAACGTTGAGATTTATAAGGGCACAGGGTGACCAATACGGTCTGTAATAAGGGAGGCACTGATAATGGGTTGACAGGTATGTGATGTCTTGATTTGAAGCTTTCGTGACTGCAGGAATCCATACTCTTTGGTTCTTTCGGTAAAGTCACATAGGTATAAAATAAAATAAATCACGACGTTTCGGGCGCAACACAAGCGTCCGTCATCAGGTGATATGTGACTTTACCGAAAGAACCAAAGAGTATAGGTATGTGATGGTAACATAAATATGAAGTCAGCTTGCGCGCATGAAGAGAAGAGTGGCGTGTCGGAGACAAAATTAACATTCACTGAATGCAAATGTGGCAAACTTTAGACGTGTTAAAGAAGAAAGCAAGGTTTGAACATTGTATGCATTGAAGGAAAAAAAGCAAGGCTGGTATCGTGTATGAATTAAAGATTAAACAAAGTGTTTGCAATGAAGATTTAAAGAAGGTTGGCATAACGTATGCATTCACAATTAAAGGAATGTTTTCATATAGTGTGCATTGAAAGTTAAATGAAAGCTTGCACATTCATGTAGTGTGCATTCACGTCGTCTGCACTAAGGAGACATCTGTGAAAAAGAGCTTCACAGCTCATCGGATTTCTCCAGGATAAATAAAGATTCGGATTCGAAATAAGCTTCTGTGAAAATAACACGCATTATCTGTGCATCGCAGCAGTGTCCTTGGCAGGAATGGAACCCTGAATGGGTGAAAAAGGGGGAAGGCGACGTGCGATTCACATCGAACCTTTCACGGAAGCGGCGCACGTGCAGCTGACGGTACCAACTTCGTTCTGCGCCTCGCAAGTGTAATCCGCACTGTCCTCGGTCTCCGAGTCCCTGATTTCCAGGACCGCGACCATGTTGACGAATGAGAGCTGCACTCTCCCGTCGGCTTTGACTTCATTGTCATTTTTAAACCACGTGACCTTGATGTCCGGAGAGCCCTTGAGGGAGCAATCCAAGTGCACCAACCCCTTCGCCTTCACCAGCAGTGTGGGATTAAATTTCTTCGTAAATGATGGCGGTTCTGGGGGGGGGGGGGGGTAAAAGAAAAAAAAAATGTGACAAGGGTTCTGAGTTGTTTCGCACAGAACAACAGGAGCGAGTGCAACTCTCCCCCCTTGCCCCCCTCACCCTGGGTAAAATACAACTCAAGGAAGTAAAATAAGACGAGGTTCTTAGGCTTTAGAGCCCTTTAACACGATTGACGTATACGCATAGTTTACTATTCTTCGCGCGTGCAGCGAGAAGAAGAACGAAAACGTGAACAGGTGATATTTCAAACTTTCACGGAGACCACAAAGGCGGGTGCATTGTTTCGGCCGAAAACAATGGCGGTTTAGTTGGGCTGCCTACACGACCCTAAGGAGCGTTGTCTTCTCACCAAGACAGTCGATAACATTTGTAACCTCTGCCACAGTGTTGCCAATTCAAGAAAGGAGGCTGCGTTTCTTCGTAAGAAAGCAAAGCAAGACACTTAAACCACCAAACCGCGTGGCTTGAGTTCTTCTGTAGCTTTAACATCTTTGCAAGGTGCATGCCGGGAACGTCCAGAATTGTCTCATTGAGGGCAGTGGGTCACGTAAATAAACAAATCTATGAGAGATATGTATGAAATATCAGAGTGATCTAGAGATGTATTCGGAAGAGCTATTGGACAGATGAGGATGGGCAAAGTATATGACAGATCTAATCAGATCTTATCAGACTTGGTATGCTATGAGAGGGGAGGGAGATATGCATTATTAGACATACTGATACGGCATTCATGCCATACCAAAGTCCTCATTCCTTTGGCCCAAAGCCCTATTGAACCCCAAGCCTGTGTCACTCCACGACAGAGCCATGTGGTGACCAAGATTGTTCACCGAATTATTTCACACACACGTTCATGTGTGTGTGTGTGTGAAACAATTAACTTCGTTCATTTAACTTCAAAGGTGTGGCGGGCCACGTTTGATCGTAATGGCCCTCAGAAGGAAGTTTGGACAGCCCTTGACGTCGGCCACAACTTACCTTTGACCTCCACGCTAGAAGCGGTCGATTCGCTTCCGGCCTCATTAGAAGCTGTGCACACGTAGTCACCCGTGTCGGCAAGCTCGGACTTGAATATCTCCAGCACGGCCAGCTTGTTCTTGAAGGTGAAGCTGAGTTTCCGGCTGGGACGAATCTCCTTGCCACCCTTGGTCCACGCGACGGTGACGCCCTTGTCGTCATCGACCTCACACTCGAGCCGTAGGGGCGTGCCCACGGCGGCCTTGACCGGCTGAAGGGCCTTTGAGAAGCTGGGCTTGTCGGTGACACTCAGCTGCGCGCTGCACGTGTCGCTGCCAAACTCGTTGGTGGCTTTGCACGCGTAGGTGCCTTGGTGGGTGCCGGTGACGTTGCCGATCGCCAGGATGCACTGGTTGTGCTCGCTGCGGATGGCGTAGCTGTCCCCTTCGCTGATGTCATCGCCGTCCTTTGACCAGACGATCGCGATGGGGTGCGTGCCACTCACTTCGGCGATTAGCTGCACAGCTTTTCCCGAAAATGACTTGATGGGTTCAAGCTTTTTCACAAAGCTCGGTGGACGCATTTCTAAAAGAAAAATGCCTTTGTAAGAACTTCAGATGAGGTTTTACCATCACTTGCTTTTGTAGTCAATATTTTAAGACTCTTAGGGAGGATAACAGGTACAATGGGAATTATTGTAATCCTCAAATGGTCAAAATGTCTCATTAACACAAATTAGTCGGTGATACTGCTTTAGCAGTTGTGCCCAAGCACGAGAAGCAAAGAAAATGTCAGCACAAGCATCGATAACACTGTGACCTTAAAGGAAATAATATACAAGAGGGGACGTTTAAAACAATGGCCCATGAAGAATGACCATTGCCCAAAATGTCGTCTGTTACATATATTTTCCCTTTGAAGGCAAATGTATTGAATTTTTCCACGTATATTATTGCAGTGAAAATTGCCGCAAAGGATTTACATTGTAGAAAATCATTAAAATTACAAAAGATTAAAATATTCACAGAAGAATGTTTTTCAACCGAATGAATAAACTACGTCTCTTTTTGGTTCCAGAATAAAGGCTTGAACGTGTTTATGTTTTGCACACAATGGATTTCATCGCTGAGAAATGAATGACATTTGATGGGCATAGTCACTAGAATGGCAAAGAGGAAGATGACAAATATTTGTTTTCATTTTCTTTGCCATAAAATATTTGCTGCACTAATCCACATGCTTTCAATGAACTTTTTTCAATTGGAATTGCTGTTTTAAACCACCAAAAATGGTCAAAATTACCAAACGCAATGATCCAGCAATTCCCAAAATGAAAATGAAATGACTAAGGGATCTTTGGGCGGTGGTTTAATAACCAATTAAAGTACACCACCAAAGATTTGACTCCTGGCTACAGGAGAAGGCAGGTACCTTTAACCATAAGGATTGCTGAGCATTCATCAAAGCCAAAACGATTGAAGCATCTGGCTGTATATTTAGCCGCATCTCCGAGACCAACTGCTACGATTAACAACGTGTGCTTGCGATCTTCTGACAACATTTTAAACCGTCCGTTGTTAAGAATCTCCTTGTGGTCCCTGAACCAGGACACAGAGATGTCTTGCGTCCCTCGTATCACACAATCAAAGTACGCGTGAAGGCCAGCTATGGCCTTTTGGGTGACAATCCTCTCGGCAAACGAAGGGGGGACTGCCTCTGCAGTTAAGGTGAAAGAAACCAATACAGAAGTTTCGTCATAATGTGAGCAACGACGAGATATATCATGATGCGTCTGGTGAAACATCTTGGATCCTTGCATATTAGGTGAAAAACTGGCGTAATGGCGACGACCACGTTTAACTTTGTAATAAAATGTAACAGATCAGACAATGTTCTCAGGTTATAAGCTTAACGGTGTTTGAGAAATATGTATTAAAAATTCTGCCTCAGCTCTACTGGTGTGGTGGGCATTGTTGCTGCTGTTATTCTGCATGCATGCATGATCAGAAAGTACGTGTTCAAAATAAAGGTAGAGAGAATAACCCATATTGCAGTTTATTTTAATGGAAGCAATGATATTTGGAACAACTATATTGTATAATTGCACCTCTATATTCACAATAACAACAACAACTGCAATTACCACTCATTTTGCATTTTTGTAATAAAGACAGGAAGGAGGACTTACCTATAACTTTCAGATCAGCGGTGCAGCTCACAAACCCAGCAGGGTTGGTCGCCTTGCAGGTATACTCGCCAGCATCTACTGTCTGGGTGTCAACAATCTCCAGCTTGGAGATGAAGTTCTCCGTGGAAATCTTGTACTTGTTGGAGGTCTTGATGATCACCTCGCCCCTAAACCACTGGAAGTTCACCAGGGGAACTTCCTCAATTTGGCACTCAAAAAGCGCCGAGTCACCTTCGCGGACTTGTTGCGGTTCCAGTCTCTTAATTATGGACGGAGGATCTGAACGGTGGGACAGCGGACAACGGAGATTAATTCGTTTTCGAGAACGGAGGCTGCCGATTGTTGGGTTCTCATGCCATGCAGGTGGTGGTGAGGAGGGCGGGTGGGTGGGGGGGGTGGCAATGACGGTGGGGTTGGGTCACGGGGATGGAAAAGCACACGACGATTCAGTGGAACAGGTGCTCCTTTGGAAGGCCGACCTGAATGGGGAGGCGAACAGGACAAGGTGGGGTTAGCAATGACCCAGCGGAGTGTGGCGACGGATGGCAGACAAGCAAAACACGGTGACCGTCAATGTGACGCGGCGAAACAACGGAACGGAGGACGAGCAAAACGGTGACCGTCAATGTGACACATCGAACAACGGCCACGTGTTGTGAAGTCCTTAACAACACGTAGAGCCATACAGACGAATGAAATGAAAGTAGGGGTTAATTGAACACAGTGACACATAACACAATGTTCGGGTGCTTGAACAAGAATGGCTAAAGCACATCAACTGGGGACAATGGATGTTTTGTTGTCGTTCCTTGTAGGTTAATGTCGGTGAAGTGACTCAAACTCCATGAGTGCATTGTTGCTGATTAAATGTGAGAGGCGAATGGAATGAATAAGCATTGTTGTCTGCAATAACCATAATGGTTGACACGGATATGGGGATGTGACACACCAATGTTGTTAGTATGGCATGCAGGTGAAATGTAAATGACTTAAAATACCAGTTTTATTTTTTATTATATCACACATGTTTATATTATATTATATGTATTATTATCAGTATTCTTATTATTATTATTAAAAAGGATTAACATTTTGAAAGGGTACATATTAAAAGCATTGTCATTGTTAGTATTTTAGCAAATATAAATATACTATTCATGTACAGCTGATCTTCCCTTAATTTTCTCCATGATAAAAAAAAACTAGACATTATATTCCCATAACGATCTAGATATATATAAAAAAAAACATGCATGCATTAAAATAACACTAATAATACTGCAATTGCAGTTGTTAGTATAGTAGTGTTCATCCCCATATTCCAACCTATGGGCTCCTCTTTGGTGATAGTCAGCTGAGCAGTACTTTGAAATTTTCCAGCAAAGTTGATGGCCTCACAAGCGTATTCGCCTTCGTGTTCTTCCTTGCTGGCTTTGGTGATGGTCAGAGAATTGTGGTCACCTTCCCTGAGGCACCTGACCTCGGCTGAAGCTACCACTGGCCTTCCACTGTGGTACCAATTGACCTGAGCTGCGTGTGTAATGCTGGCAGTGAAGGTGGCTTCGTCACCCTCAGCTACGGTAGCGTCTTGCAACTGTGTGATGAACACCGGGACGGTGTCTGCTGCCTTCTCTGCCACAACTTCGCTTTTCTCAACACTTTCGGGTATTTCCGTGGGTGTTTCCTGTGGGACAATTACCTCAGGGGATTCCAAAATCACGGCCTCCTTCTCTCGCTCTATCCGTGTGTTCATCGCTAAAGTGGTTACAGATACATCATCGGGTCTGGACATGCCTCCTTCTTCGGCGACGCTCGCACGCTCAGCCAAGGGAGGAGCAGCGATTTGGTCCGAATGTTCAGCAGTGAGAGTCGGGAATAAGCTCTGCAAGGTGGCGTGAAGAGCAGCTTTAACTTCCTTCGTGATAACTGCCCGCTGAGGTTCGTAGCCTTCAAGAGTCAATGTAAATTCAAATGGAGTAGCCGTCAAGTTCGTGACCTGATAAGTGTAGAGACTGAATCTGGATTCCTTTTTGTAATCTACCTCACTAACGGTAAAACCACCCAGAATTTCTACACTTTCGTGAGTCATCACTACCTGCTTCTGCACAATTATGGACGTTAAAATGTCCTGCACTTGAGTCCTTATATCTAAGGTGTACACTTTAGGTTCCTCATCCTTAAGCTGGTCTTCTTTGATCAACAAAGTAGTTTCTTTAGAGCTATGCAAGTGGAGGACAGACTGTGGCTGCTTTTCAATCACTAGGGTCTCCTCAGTTTTTACGGAAAATTCATTGGCATGTTCCTCACTCGTTACCTGCCTCTCCTCTACAAGCAGTGGAAGTCCCACTCGCTGTCCTTCCTGAATCCCAGAAGCAAATTCAACCTCGGTAGCGCCAAGGGATTTCGTGCTTTCCAGAGTAAGCTCTGTCTTTTCCACTCTGATGGCTGTAACGGGAGGTTTCGGCTCTGTGGTAAAATCCGAAGTCATCGCTTCAACCTCCGCCAGGGAATCTGTATGACTCTCCTGCAACGATTTCACCTCAGTTGTTTCAGACGACAGTAATATGGTGTAGAGTGGTTGTTTGCGACCAACTGCCTGGAATTCGTCAGGCTTCACGGAACAAGTGCCCTCTTTCTGAAGGTGCATTGGCTTCGACACTGCTGTCAGGGACAACGGCGACTGCCGCTCGTTCAGAATATTGGGCTGAGCACTTTTGTAGCCCGAGTCCAGGACGGTAATGTGATCCGCAGGGATTTCTTGCCTGTCCTGCGAAACAACAGCCTGCTTATACGACTTTTCTACTTTGGACGGGGCTGTGTGGGAATCTGGTTTTACTGTTGCAATTATATCCTCCTTGGGGAGAACTGCCTCTCCACTGACAACATGGCTATGAAGGGTTGTACGAGCCTGCTTCTCACTTGGAATAATAACTGCTTGATCTGTTTTGTCAATATGACCTATCATTTCATGATATATAGTCCACTGGTCTTTCCCAGTGGTTGACTGCCTCACGGTTAAATCCTTGGATGATTCTGCCTTTTCCTCGACTGGTATTTCAAAGGCAAAACCGAGTTCTTTTGGAAGTGTATCTTGTCCTTTCACCACCATGGCATGTAAATCCTGCTTGCTTTCCTTCTTTGAGGAAATATTCACCGCACTCTCTACGCCCACTATTTCCTCCGTAGATTCGCTCTTGATCCCTTTCCTCTCTTCTGTAATAAGCAACGATTTGAGGAAAGTTTCTGTAACCAACTGCGCTTTCTCGGGCTTCGCTTGCTCTGTCTGGACAACCATTTCCTTCTGCAAAGAAGCCTGGTCTTGAACAACTGAGACCGCCAATGGTTTCGCAACCTCTTTCTGCGATTGCAGCTCCACGGCAGAATCCAGCACGTCAAAGGGCTTCGCTACATCGGCACCCATTGGCTGCCTCTCTTCCATCACCAACGAGTGGACCTCACGGACGCCTTCGACGCCAACGTGGCCCGTGTGCATCTCGGGAAGTTCGGCCACAAAAGAAACCTCTTTGGGCAGTGTTTCTACGCTCTCGACAAGGTGAGAGTGCACAACGGACCTTGGATGTGGCTGTGGAACCACCGACTCGGCCTCCACCTTACCCAGCTCACGGGACTCGTCACTTGATATCATGAGCCTCTCTTCAGCCACCACTGAGTGCACAACCTCCCTACCCTGAACCTTCGCAGTTGAGGTCGACACCTCTGACATGGTTTCTGCCTGCTCACTATGGACCGTCCGCTTGTCCTCCACAGTTTGCACAAACACAATTTTCTCTTCCTCCTGTTTTTTAGCCCTCTTCGGCATAGTCTTTTTCGCCTGCACTGGAGGCTTTTCCTTTATCTTCACCTTAAGGTAAGCGGTGCACTGCGTCTCTCCGTTGATGTTGTTGGCCACGCAGGAGTACTCTCCTTCGTCGCCTTCCAGGGCGCACGAAATAAAAAGCGTATATATGTCTCCATCATGTATGAGCCTGTGGTTTCCTGAAGGTGGAACCGGTTTCTGGTCACAGAACCACTGAACGGTGGGCACAGGATC
This sequence comes from Lampetra planeri, assembly GCF_965212315.1. Lineage (NCBI taxonomy): Eukaryota > Metazoa > Chordata > Hyperoartia > Petromyzontiformes > Petromyzontidae > Lampetra > Lampetra planeri. The sequence continues at coordinate 9,245,802 of NC_136127.1, read as the reverse complement.
GCCCAATACCGTTACACTCAGCCGAATCTTGTCTCCTTTGAACACCTCTGAATGGGTCATTTGCTTGGTGAAGACTGGCAGTGTGCCTTTCATTTTACCCTTAACTTTCTTAGGCCTCTTGATTTTGGAATCCCCCTCATCTCTTTTCTGAACTGACGGAATGCTTTCCTGTGCGGTGGGAAGCTCGTGTAGAACGGACTCTGGTGGTGTTGGTGATGGCCTGAACTCTAATGTGTTGGACAGTGTCAGTGGAGGTGAGGGCTCAGGCGTGAGTTCGGGTGTCTCGTGTTTCTGAGTAAAGATCATCTCGGTGGTGTAGGTAGGTTCTCGCTCCTCCTCCACGTAGCTTACAACAGTGCTGGAAAAAGAATCTGTGTAAAGAGTAATCATGTTAGACACTACACGCACACACAAACTCACACACTTCACTTCAAACACCACACACATCAACTTTAAATACCTTGTTTGCTGAAGTGTTATTTCAACATGTTTAAACACCACAACCAACTTTTACAGCCTTGTTTGTTGAAATGTTATTTTTTTTTAAATGTGTAAGTACGAATATTATTCATTAACGAAATCTGTATTAACTAATATGCATTAGTTTTGTATTGTATTTTATGTAGGGGGTTTTGTAATTATGAAATGTAGTGTTACTCAATTTCTGTTAACATGTGCTATACTGTGCTGCAAAAGAAAACAAAACGTGTCTACGTACATCACAACATTGGTTTTTATTAACCACAATAAACACAACACCGACAAAAAAATATACGTTTATTAAAAGACACGCATCGCCTACATTGTCGCACGCGATTCCATACCCAACCTCTTTACTTAACTTCTACAACCAAATATTTGTGTTCCTCCGTCAAACCGAATATTAAGGTAATACCCATCCATTGCCTACATTCGCCAAAGACTGACGATGGGGAAAATACATATTTTCAGTTTATGCCTTTTTCGCTATTTTAAACTGTTCAATTGCCAATGAGTTAAACTTTGGATATTTGCGGTTTGTGAAACCATTTAGCCTACCGTTCTGTGAAAGGGGGAAAAAAAAGATTCTACAACATCGAACAAAAAAAATTCAACACAGAGCTGCTTCGAAAAATCAGACCATTCAATGCGCATGCAAATCGATTTAAAACTCCACAATGCCTGCCATGCTCAATGAACTACTAATCACTGACTAGACCTGTTACCGAGTTACCAAATTCAAGTACTCTAGCTGAAAAAGGTTCTGCAACATCGAACAACAACAAAAACAGAGCTGCTTCTAAAATCAGACGATTCAATGCGCATGCAAGTCCATTTAAAACTCCACAACGCCTGCTATGCTCAATGAACTACTAATTACTGACTAGACCTGTTACCGAGTTACCAAATTTAAATACTATAGTTGAAAAAGTTATTAAAAAAACATTAAAAGCAGGCCAGAAACAACTATCAGGTGCTCACAAAAAGGTGCATTCAACAGCAAGACATTGTAGTGTTTCCCAGCATGATTTGCACGTCAAAATGACATTGCTGTTCTTTTGCATATATTCCGTACACAGCTTTGTGGCAGACGCCAGCTTAAAAAAGATCCAAGATTCTATCTCTTCGACTGGAGAATCTGCTTGAATTAAGCTGTTTCCCTCAGGTTGTTTCCAACGATTTACCCAGCGTGGGTAGACAGCTACGTTACCAAAGTCTCTAATAATTATGAAATTTGCATAAAGTTGTCCATTCTCCTTCTGCTCCATAAATATAATAAAAAATGCCACAAATATATCAGAAGATGTTCTACAGAATAGGTACAAGTATGGCAATGTCATCTTGACACGCAAAGGATGCTGGGATCTCTGTTATGTTGAGTTGTTGAAAACACAGTTTTTTTTGCCAGCCTATTTTCATGGCAATTTATACATACTCTTTGTTTTTTTCGGTAAAGTCACGTAGGTAAAATTAAATAAATGAAAAAACAACTACATTAAATCACGACGTTTCGGAGGCAACGCAAGCTTCCGTCTTCAGGTGGAACCGTTACAGCCAAATTCACTGTGATAAGATATCACAGTGAAGACAGAAGCTTGTGTTGCCTCCTAAACGTCGTGATTTAATTTAGTTGTTTTTTTCATTTATGTAATTTTTACCTCCGTGACTTTACCGAAAAAACCAAAGAGTATGAATCCTTGCAGTCACGAAAACTTCAAATCTAGAATTAATACTTAACCATTACTACATGATAATATTACTTCTATGAGACAAATACTTCGCAACAGCGATGCCACAGAAATAGATGACGTATTTATTTTTAAAGCTGTAATAATCATCTACAGAGCCCCTGCATATCATTGCAAGTACATATATATAACCAATAATGTCCAAGAAATTATCAATTGCTTGCATTATTCACTCGGGCGGGGATAATTCACCCCACCCAACCTTAGAAATGTAATGAAATGTCACAATTTAGCATCACAATTCATTTCAAGCATTGATCCTTTTTTTATCGCAGTGAATGGTAGAACCTCTGGTGGTGGTAGGTGTTATGATAACTCATTAAATATTAATATAAAAAGAGTGATTCTTTACACATGCAATGAAATGCAGGTATCACGTACTTCATAATTGGAATCGACATCAATGGATACATCGTTAACGCTCTACCATCCAAATGCAGTTCATGAAACTGACGAGAGGGCTTTCTATAATGAATTATACCACTCAATCCTATCTCATTTGCAGTAAACGGGTCCAAATGTGAGTAAATATTGTGCAATTATTCCCATGACTATCAAGTGATGTATATATATATTATTTAAATTAATAAATGGCTCTTTTTCTCAGATCACAACACTTCCAACAAAGCAACTTGCAATAGAAATGAAACTGTCAATCAATACACGATAATACAATAACTATGATGTATATCTACCGCCTCAATAACATTTCCAGTGCATGGAATAAAGCAACCAGAACGAGCTAAACATTGTACATAATGGTTCTAAAACAAACATTAATTTCACAAAGCACCGAGCGCAACCACTAAACATCTAACTCCATTATACAAAAGTGGCTCTAAAAGCAGGAGAATAGCGACAGCATCCCTGAGCGTGTGCACCCTTAGCCAACGGAGAGAGTTGCTTCCGTCTGTGCAATGCCTGAGCTGTTTGATGCGGTACATTTGTACGAGCCTTCGTCGCATTTCGACACATTTTTCACCGTGAGGATTTGTCTCTTTCCCATTGATCGCACATCAAACTGACCTCCCCGCAATTCCACGTCGTTCCTAAACCACGCTATATCTGGGGCTGGTTCACCTATGACTTGACATTCAAGTGACACGTCGCATCCAGGCGCAGCGCGCTTTGTGCCGAGAGGCTGGGTGAACTTTGGCGGTGCTTCGGTGATTAAAAATTCAAAAGAGCATCCCTCAGGTGCGATAGATTGAAAGTGAATGTCACTTTCCTGCGACGCCTCTGCGTACACATCAAAGTTGACGTTCACGCACTGCTCTCCGCCCCTGCCAGTTGCTTGTTGGGTGGCAGTGATCAGCTTCAAGCACTGCTCTGGCATTTGGGAGCCACTCTCAAACTCAAATTCCAGCTCTATCTCTGACATTTCATTCCCCCCCTTGTCCGCCACAAAGAAATCAAGCTCTTGAGAAGTGGCCGTCTGATCTAACGCCGACTCTCCTCCATCACCATAATCTGCAGATCCTTGTGAAATGCTCAGAGCGGCTCTGCAGCTGCTCTCACCAGCGCCATTAACCGCTTTGCAGAGATACATTCCCCTATCTAACAAAGAAACATGCTTTATTTCCAGAGAAACGTATCCAGACTTATTTGCGATCAAATAATGCCCATCCGTGCTTGAAATTTTCACGTCGTCTTTGTACCAGGCAACGCTGGCAGCAGGCGCAGCTATTATGCGGCTGGCAAAGACAGCCTTGGCTCCGAGAGGGGCCGTTACGTCTGCGATGCGGCCCTCAAATCGTGGCGGAGACTCAGATGGCCCGACGTCAATGTTAACTTGTTCAATTTCCCGACTTGCTAAGTCCACATTTTGTACCCCCAAAATAATTGGGAAAACATCCAATGAGATAACCATGCTCTTGTTGTCCTCCGCATATTCAGGAATAGTTATGATTTTGACTTGTTCAAAGTCACTGCCATCATTGTCATCCAGCTCAACCTCCAGGAGAATTTCCTGTGGGGATGGAGATCGCGACAGATCATCCTGGTCAACATCAAACTCAATAAAGTGATGCTGAGTCACAGGCGACGTGGCGATGTTCCTGTCGAACACTGGGAGCACCTCCACATTGGCCAAGCTCTTTGCTTCGCCAATGAAATTTGTGGCTTCACACATGTACACTCCCGCATCCGTCGGTTTGACATCCTTTATCTGCAGGATGTAATGACAGCCCTCTTGCTCCATGACCACATTCGACAGAGGCTGAATTAAGCGTCGATCTTTCATCCACAGAACTTCTGGAGGTGGCTTCCCTACGACCTCGCAGACGAAGATTAAGGTTCCATTTTCATAAACTTTCTTGCCCGTCAGCGGTTTTACGAACGCTGGAGGCGTTTCGCTTACTTTGTTGTCCACGCTTGAATAAGCCTGCCAGAGTGACTGCGAGTTTCTGTTTTCCTGGTCTTCCCGTATTTGTTGCAGAGTGAGTTTGAGAGCAGCCGGGCCATGTCCCTCGTCTGCTGAGCTCTCCCCGGAGCTCCTGAAGCTCTTTGGGGGAGTGTACAGACGATCGGTGGGTAAGAAAGGCGGAGGGGTGTGGTATTGCTCTGACGGTGTGGTCATTGACTCTGGGGGGGTTTTGTAGCCATCTGGAGAAGTTATTGGAGTGAAATAGCCCTCGATTTCGGACACATCCTCAGTACTTATGCTCATCATCCCGATCGACATTTCCGATTCGGGAGATAATGGGCGCTTTGCCTCATACGACTGCTGGTAATAATCGTACAGTGCCCCGAATGTGACATCTTCAACCTCACAAGAGGTAATGATCGGTTCGGCAAACGTGGCCTCGGATTTTGTATCGACCAGTTCATCTGATCCTTTTGGGATGCTTTCTGCCTGCTGCTCCTCAGTTGAACGCAGGTAGTCGCTCAGCGAAAACTCTTTCTCTTTTTCCGTCTGTTCCTCTGATATCTCACACGTAGTCTCACTTGCTGAGAATCCTGTATCTTCAGAACCTCGATAGGCACCGTCACCGCCAAACTGCAATTCATCGGCCAATGCCAATTCCTCAATGGAAAAAACATTTTCCGTTTCATAACGGATCAGCGGCTGGGGACTGCTGCGTCTGGCTTGAGTTTCGCCCCGTGTGGTGAACACAACAGAATTGTCTTGCTGCAATGAAAATTCTGTCTCTTTGCTCTCCAATTCGACAGCCTTAGTAGGAAGAGACTCTGCAAATATCATGCTATCTTCTCTCTGTGTAACAGGCTCATATATAACGTGGGAATCTTCATCACCTGCTTGCTTTATCTCATCCACCTCTGCTGTGGCTTTTGTTCTTGAAACTGCAATAACAACCTCAATGTTCTCCTCCTGCTGTGAAGGGAAGTAACTTTCCTGCATGAGTTTATCACCTTCCGAAATAACGTGCTCTCCCACAGTGCCCATTACATCAGACGCGGCGTGCGGACCCATTTCTAAAATTACATGTTTTTGGGAATCTGTAATATCTGCTGCTAGGGGTTGGCCTCGTTCCAGTTTTATCTCCACTCCACGATGTCCCGTCATCGCTGAAAAAGACATGTCTACAACTTGCTCGCTGATGTTCTCTACAACCCACTGACCTTCACCATCCTGCTTCTCTGATCCATCGCGTGGTTTATTCTCTTCCGCATACAGGCCCGCTGAGTCTCGGAACGACGATCCCACCTCTCCCTCAGTGGTTATTTCTGCATGTAGCTCTGTAACCGCGCTATACTGCTTCTCGAGAGATAAATTAGAATCGGAATGCGATAATATTTCCCCACTCACGTTAATATTTTCAGGAGAAATTGCTTTAATCTGTGACTCACTGTGTTCTCTATCGGTCACTGTGTTCAGAACAGCCATTGAAAAATCTGCATTTGAGAATGTGCCCTCTGGCTCTGATATAGAAATGCCCTCAATAGTCTCAATAATTCCAGAAGTGAAACAGCAAGCCGCAGTGTGATCATCAGTACGATCACCTTCAACCACTTGTCTGAATCCTTTAGCGGTAACTCCATCTGTCCCATGTTCTTTCTCGCCTTTAAGTACAACAGAAACACCTTCATCTTGCTTATCAATGCTACCTGGAAACGTATAAATAGGCAGTGGACTTTCTGCGTGCGTGTCAGGTAATTGCTGAGCAACGTCTCCCATAACTTCCTTTCCCATGGGTTCCACTCTGCTACACTCATCACCAACTGGCATGGACACAGCAGTCTGTTCTATCAGTTGTTCGGCTTTACGAACATCACTTTTTTCTGACTGTTGCTGTGTCTGCACAGACGACTTGCTGGACGCAATTACACCTCGTGACATATCTACACTGTGAATGGTTTCCATAAGTCTGTAGTCTCCAGTTGAATCAAGTAACCTTCTCTTCACATCATCAGCAAATGCTGCTGTGCCTTCATGTTCAACCCTTTCCACTGTCTTGTTCCTGTCTCCGACCTTAACACCTCCATGCTGCACATGCTTTACTGCAGCATGTTCACTCTCCGTCACGCCAACGTCTGCACTTACGGGTTCGCATTTACTTTCTGACGCTGGCAAAGCGCTTTCTTCGGCAACGATACCACGGACAACCTTATCTTCCTCAAAGGCGTCAGTGCCAGGCAAAGTTAGTGGAATCTGTGCGTCTGATTGCATCTGTGTAGATGTTTCCACATACTCCTCGTGTGTGATTACAGGTGTTGTTGTGCCCAGAGTGTCTACTAACTCCACCTGTCTATCTTCTGAAAATGCACTCATCCTTTCTGCCTCCACGAGTTGTTTATGATCATCCTTGCAACTAGATTCGAATGGGACATCTACTATGTGTCTATCGTGCACTGGTACGTCGTGGATTATATCCTTAACAGTTGTCAATACTCTGGCACTTGCGTCAAATTCCTTATCAGTATCATCAACGATCCTTGATTCCATCTGGATATTCTCATCAAGTGAAGCCTCATGCAAACCAATCTCCATCAGCACATGCTTCTCTGTAGGCTTCCCTAGATATGCATCAGCTTTATCAGCCACCGCCTTAATCATGCCTTCATGTTGTGCACTTGTTTCTATAGCTGAAACCGTCTGCATCTCATCACTTACAATTATTTTGCTCTTATCCACCTTCTCACGATCTATGTAATCGCCATCAATGGCTTTAACTACTTCCTGCTGACTTTCTATCACCTTCTCTTCCCCTTTTTCACTTACGCCTTGCTGCATATCCACAACATAACTGGGGCCTTTTATCTCCAGCACAGCACTTGAGGGTTTCGGTTTCTGAAGGGCCTGAACTGGGCTCCAGCGATATACATCTTGACCAACAAGGGCCTGGTCAATAAACTGTGATTTGTCTCCAGACTTTACAATATAGCTCTCTGGTTCACTTGAAGCATCACTATCCTGAACCGCTGAAACTGTGGGCTGCTGTTCATTACCCTTTTCGCTTCGAAGTGGAGACCTTGAGGACTCAGTAGGATAACTTTTATTTCCTTCAGCAAAATCTTCAGGATCTACAGTTTTAGTAGGTGCATTCTGTTCTAATGGCTCTGTTACAGACACGCCTGCCATCTCGACTACAATTTTGCTAGTTTCTTTACCTGGTGAGTAAAACATTTCTTTTTGAATATTTTCTTCAGGGCCACTAGGCTTCCTTTCCCACCCGTCTGGTCTATTTTCTGGAATATACTCATATTCCACCTGTTCAGATTGTGGTAATTTATCATCATGTATGACAGCCATATCCACAGTACTGACAATATCAACATGTTCTGTTTCTAAATATGAGCTGCTCAGACTGTCTTTTGTAAGACCTTCATACGGAACACTAGAGCTTGGAGAATAAACATGCTCACCATCTTTAGCAATACCAGACGACTCGGCTTCCACAAAAAATGCTGGATCCATTTGATGTTCAAGAACACCGCTACCTGCTGTCACAATGGACTCTGCTGTGGTTCCTTGAGCTTGTTTATCAACTGCACTAGGCCAGAGTTCGTCCTGTATGACAGCCCTACTGTAACCAACACGTGGCTTGCTGATCACTGGTTTGTTTCCCTGACTTATGACTTTAACTTGTGCTTTAACCGGTTCCCACTCCCGACGATCCTTAAAATCAGCGCTATACGTTTCTTTTAATATGCCTTGTAAGTATGTGGGCTTATCTTCAGGAGGACCCTTGATCCCCACTGACAAAACATTTGGTACTGTGCACTGAATTTGAAGTGGCGTTGCTATCTCTGTGGTTACTGGTATGATCTCTGATTTTTCTGTGCCACGGGCATCGATAATGTTTTCCGAAACAATCCGTGGGCTTACTTGTTTTACATCTTGAATTCTACAGCCGTCATCTGCACGCAGCTTTTCAATTTTTCCAACATTATCAGATTTTTCTGTATCTGAGACCTCAATCATTTCCACCTCTCTCCCCTCCACTACGGATTCCAGCAGCTGGGTTGGAACGGCAGGGCCACTTACTTCCTCCTCAGACAGCTTGGACCTTTCTCCAGGTGCCAACGTGACACCAACTTGCCCTGCACCGTAATGTGACGAAGGCAAGTCTGCGCCAAACCTTTGCTCTCTTCCCTGCAGCAGCACCTCTGCCTCGGTGTAATCCCCCTCAGTGTATGGCCTGTACCCCTCCAGTGAGCGTTCATCCAGAATGGCGCTGTCGTCCGTTTCCCCCCCACTTTCATACACGTACGGAGAATCGACTCTGGTTCTGAACATGTACTCCCTGCCACGACCCCTGGAACGATCGGCCTGCATAACAGTAGTTGGTGGAAACTTAGGCTGGACGTTCACTGCCTCGGATTGCTTCTCAAAGCGTATCGTGCTAACGTTTGGTGTAACTGGGGACTGTTCTTGTCCCGTTTGATCGAATCGAGACTGAAAATTCTCCTTTAGCCTGCGTAGAATTTTTGCACTTTCCGTCGACTCATACATGTCCTCATCACTCGTAAAGAACTGCTCGTCCACATCCTTTAACTTTATTTCTGATGTTGTATCGCCGTACTGCCGCGTGCTTCCTACGCTCTGACTTTGTCTGGTCCCCGAGTAAAAAACTGATGATGTATGTAGTTTCTGATTTTCTGAATCCTCCGTGAAGGGCATTTCGATAAACAGAGCAGAGCAACACTCAACTTCTCCCACGACGTTTTTAGCCACGCAGCTATAATCCCCAGCATCGCTGCTCGTGACAGAGTAGATAACCAGCTGATATCGACCCCCGCCTTCATGAACATCGTACTTCTCCCCATCTATGCACAAAAACAGCATATCTTTAGCCCATGTCACCGATGGCTCTGGGTCGCCAAATACTAAGCATTCGAACATGGCATCGTCGCCTTCAATGCAAAACATGTCCTCGGTCGCTTTGATGATTTGAGGAGCCTCGTGCATTTCCCCAAACTTGAATTTGAACTTGTGCTTCATTTTTGTCGGCGAGACGCCTTCCGAGTCTGACGACGTGAACTCTGTCGAATGGAAACGCTCCCTGACTTCCTCCTCCTCTTCCTCCTCCTCCTCCTCTTCATTTTCTTCGGCATCTCTTTCTATGGTGGGAGTAGGTGCGGTCACCATGATCTCCACTGGCAGAGAGAGCCCGCTGGAGTGTGTCTGGGAGCGACTTTCACGGGGCAAATACTGCATTGAGAACGAGCCCATAATATCGGCGATCTCTGGATCAGACTCTTCGGATAAGCATATCATGGGTGGAATTTGATATTGATGTTCTTTCTTTACCATGGTCACCGTGGGTTTCTGTTTTGTACCTTCTTGCAAGGCATGGTGCTTCGGAGCAGGCGTTTCTGCAGTAGCTTCTCTCCCTTTCAGATCACCCGAAAGCTTAATCGATACCTTCTTGTCAGAAGTAAGAGGAGGTTTTGTGGTGGCAACGCTAGACTCGGGCAACGTGTCGAATACAGAGCCCCGTGGGAGGGTTCTGGTCTGTATTTCCGAAACCGTCTTAATTATGTCGTCACCGTGACTAGAAGCGTCTGCTCTCTGAATATCTTTTTTCTCAAGGGCACCCCCAGCAGGCTCTGACCTAATCCCACCTTTGCTTTCCTGCTGTTGAGCAATAGATTCTCCAAATGGTTCAAAATGTATTTCTGATGTTAAACTATTCTTTGAAAATGATGGCATTTCAGCAGACGGCAGTTGAGACAGGAGTTCTTCTTGCCAGGGCTTTTGTTTTAAAGGTGGCTTGTTGCTGATTTTAGAGGAAGTCTCGAACATTTCCTTGATCTTCATACGCTGTGGTGGTGGCTCCGAGGGCACATGAGCTTGCTTGTGTTCAGCTTGTTTCATGAATTTATCTCGAAGAGTTTTGATTCTTTCAAACGAATGGATAACCATGGGTTCTTTTTCTTCAAGTGGTTTTATTTGCACTTCGTCCGTATGTAACCCAAGGATCTTCTCCATCCTCACTTGAAAAGCCTTTGTTTTCTCTGCAACTGTTACGTGTGTATAGCCCTCATCACCTGGCACGGCCTGCTTAGGTTTACCACGTATGTAAGTGACCATTTTATACTGAGAAAATGATTGTTTATCATCATCCATGGTTGCCAGTCGACCGGTCTCTGAAGACGAGGCCTCGGGTAAAGGCAGGCCTTCTTTTTCTGCTCTCCTTTTCTCCAAAACCCTCTTCTTAGCTTCCCGTAGGAGCTGAAGCTTGCGTTCAATTTCTTTGTCAAGAGACGTTTGAGCAACGAGTCTCCTCTCCTTCTTCACCGTTTTGAGAGGGGCTGCCTCTGGCAACTTTGATGCAGCAGGGCTGAAGGGCAGAAGAGCCACTCTGGGTGGAATTTTCTTCTTTGGCGGAAGTGCAGATTTCTTGATAACGATCACCTTTCCAGTTATCAGCCGCTCTGAGAACAGCGCTCGAGGAAAGATGTCAAAATGTTTATTTTGATAAGGAGACCCGACATGCCGCAGTTCCAACCTGCCAAGGTCTGCCTGCTTCTGCTCTAATGCCGAATCACCAGGACGGGTCCTACGCCCCCTCCTCAAAAGGGCCAGGTAATTCACATTGTGCTGATCATGCATTGCAATAATCAGAGAAGCGATGGACTCGGCTGACCCTTCCGAATTGATAGCAAACACTTTGTAGCTTCCAGAATCCTGCTGCCGAACAGCTTCGATCTCCAGGGAGGAGACATTATCGTGCATTTGGCTTTTAATTGTAACCTTGTATCGGGCATTTTTCTGAAGGGGCCTGTTATTAAGATACCACGTTACGCTGGGAGTGGGGTTTGCAAGAATTCTGCAGTGGAAAGCAGCAGGCTGACCTTCTTTTACTGAAACGAATTTCAGTGACTGTGTGAATGTAGGTGCTATGTTTTCTGTCCAAGGTCTATTGGAAGATGTAGTGGTGGTGTGAGCAGAAAGGATTTCATGATTCAGGTCTTCATCCATGTATGGTTGCATCCTTGTGATTCCTCCTCTGGGGATTGAATGTTCGCTTCCATCAATAAAGCCCCATTCTGTAAAAAAAAAGGAAAAATTACGTCTAAATTCAGGGAAGAAAAATTGCAATGCAAACTTCAAATGAATGAAAATGTTTAAAATTGAATGCGTAATTGTTTTATGTAATGCATGCAAACGTAGCAAGCAAGAAGGATGTTATAAGTGAAATAGAAAAACGTGAATAGTCCAACTCACCATATTTGTTCGAATAAACGTTAGACTTGTGACAATAAGCGTCACAGAATCTGGGTCGTTGGATCTTCAGATAGTGCTGCAATGTCTTCCTCTACAGACTTCTAAAAACAACTTTTCTCTCATAATAATAATTACTTGCAAATCGTTTGCAGAGTGAAACTCGGTTGCAGGAAAAAATAATAATCTAAGAATACGATTCCGCCATTGTAAAAAAAAAAAATGGTAACCTCGCCTGACTTGCACACAGCAGAACGAATGCCCTCTCTGACCCTCGTGGTAAAGCGGCAAAAAGCTCAGTAAAAAAAACCCAACATATCCGTTTTCTATGACAAGTATGCAGAATTAAAAATTTCGGCCACCAGCATTTGTTATTTTACGCAGAAATTGGCTGAAATTCACTGCTGTTCGGTGAACAGACGTTTATTCGAACCAATACAGCTTGGAGATTATGGGATGTTTAAATGACTTTTATGTCATGCAATGAAGCAGAGGCCTGAAGGCTAAAGAAGGAATGCTGTCTGCAAGCCAGGTCAGTTAAGGACTCCAAGTTTTATATTCTACGAATTAATACCCAATATATGTTGTCAGCTAGGACACCTTTTGCACAGTTCATATCACCATAAACGATCAACAATACCAATACATCATCACATCATATTCCACAATTTTGTGGACCACTGATAAAGAAAGATACTGTGCATGTGCGTACAAAAAGGAATGTGCAAAGTATGTATCGTGGGTGGAATTGTCAGAAAATATCAGTTGTGGGTATTTATTTGACTGTCAAGTCTCAAGGCCCTCAAGTGAACTGTTAGCGAGCTTGCTGGAACAGCGACCCTGCATGAATATTGTTTTGTAGAGAAGCTGGAATCATCAAGTTATAGTCACACAAACACCCACACAAACACCCACACGCATGTAAAATATGCACTCGGGTATTAAGCAAGCCACATGTCACCATAAAACAACACATTGTCATTTAAAAAAAAGATAAAACAACGAATTACATTACTTGAAGGGTGAATATGCCAACAGCATTAGCAATTGTTCAACGTAGTGTTTGGTCATTTTAACATTACTTGTATGTGTATATATAGTAAGACATATTCCCTGAATTATTGTAAGAAAGAAACCATGCCTACCTTTGACCTCTGGCTGAAGAGCTGCAAAATAAAAATAATAAAGAAAACACCGGTTAATGGCGAATCAACAGAAAATATCAGAAACGTTTAGCAATGATTCTCAACTTATATTCCACTATTTAACCACATACCTACACTGGCTCCTGATCTTAAGTAATGTAAAAATTAACTAAACACAATATTAAAGTCAGCTGTGCAAAACACAAGTATAGCATTAGACACCATTAGGTTGAGAATAACTTAAATAGTGTACACTGTGGAGGAAAACATTTACACAAGACCTTTTTTTGTTGTTAAAAAAAACTTTGTTTACACAATGACATTCTCACCAATACTGACTTTGTAAATCAACACACATGGGTAATGTATGAAGAAGAGCAGTTTTAACGTGAACATTACAGACTGTGCCATGTCCAACACATAGCCATGTGAATGTTCTTTCATTGTTCTTTTCACGTATGGAGGATTGGACTCATACATGCTTGCTTATTGAAATCAGTCATTGTAAAAAATAAAAATTGTTAAATAAACCCGGGAGCAGAAAACAAACAAGTTTTTTTTTTATTGGAAGGACATTTCACAGTCTATAAAAAGTATATATATATCAGCTCGGGAAGATACTTCTTGAGGAAGTCAGCCTGTGTCATTGAGGGAAAACGGTAGGTAAATGGCTTGAGGTTTATGGGAGGTTATTGGAAAGACTCACAACAAGGAGGTGATGAAGTGTCTCATTGTGTTTTTTTTATAAGTGGTAAAGGTTTGTTGATCAACAGCTGAACACGAAGTGAAAAGAGAAAAAAAGCCAACCACTGAAAAACAGGTCAAGGAGTGGAGTGGTTATAGCGATGATGTTAAAGAGGTACCGGAAAAGAGATGGCAACACTGTTTTATGCTTCGGGATTAATACATGGAATTGGTGGAAGAAGAAGAAAAAAAATTTTAGTTAAGCAGGTTCAGCCAACTCCATGCAGACAGTTTCCAACCTGACACTTTGAGTCGGGTGTTGCAGACTGCCTCTCCTTCACTGTTGAAGGCTCTGCAAGAATATGCGCCACTGTCTTCGTGCATAACTGTCATTAACTGCAAGCAGCAAATCCATCCGTTGTAAAACATGGACACGGCCGGAGAGTCCTCGATTTTGATCTCATCGTGCAGCCAAATGACTTCAGGGATGGGGTTCCCCTTGACGCGGCACACCAGAATGACACTGTCGCCTTCTTCCACGTGGGCCTCGGAGGGAAGCTCCTCTGTGAACTCGGGCGGGTACGGCGGGGTCATGACCAGGTCTTCGTAAGCGACGACGTCCGAGTACTCAGGAGCGGCAGTGCTCTGCCTCGGATGCACCGTTTCAGGCGTTTCCTGAGAATAATTTGGCTTTCCCCTCAAACCGGCTGGGTCGGCTGAACAAAAAAAAATGTAAGGGGACGATAAATACAATTGAGCGCTAGTTCAATCAGACAATTCGAGTTGGGTTTTTTTTTTACTTTTACAAAGATAACAAGATTTAGGTTACGGTACGTAAATTCATTGTTGAGGAGTGAAGCGGCGATGCAGTGGTTTGCGAACACTGCGCTACACCACGCTGAGAACCCAACGACCCGAGTTTGATTCTCGGGCCATGGCCGATATTAGTGGAGAGAAAATTGCGATGTATGATCCTGTGCTGGGGCCTCCTCTTCACCAACCTGCGCTGACCAGCATGGTGAAGTATGGTCAAACGACACCAATGGCCAACATGGTGTGGGGGACACTTTCTTCCAGCACTGGATTGACAAATGGTATTATTTATATGATATTACACGACATTTTATTATAATGTTAAATTTGTTAATTTAGCTTACTTGAAATAGCTATGATCATCCATAGAATACATATTGCTGAAATAATATTTGGTTCTCAGAGATTATCCCACGTTTTGGGAGAGTATCGTTCTAGTAAAAGTTTCAGATGGAATGATCGAGTGATACCACAGAATGTATTATTTGATGTGCTCAATCATTGTAAACGATATAGCGTTATTTGATTTGTAATACATTGATGTGAATCATTATTGGGAGATGACTATCTAATGGGAAAATCACCTTCTACTGTCAAAACAGCTTCAGTCTTCTCCTCTCCGGCTTCGTCCGTCGCAATGCAGGTGTACAACCCATCATCCTCGGGGTCCACATCCAAGATGGTCATGAGAAAAACGCTGCCATTCTGAGCAAATTTAATCTTCTGGCTTTCTTCTATGGGGCTTCCTTGGTGACACCAAGTGACCATGGGAAACGGAGGCCCTCGAACCGAGCAAATAAACTGTGCTGGCTGACCCATCGTGACCTTCTGATCCGTCAGTCCAAGAGTGAACTTTGGCTTTTTAAGCTTGGCCGCCCGGGAAACAACGGACACCACGGACTCACAGAATGCCTCGCCAGCGGGGTTTATGGCCTTGCACGTGTATTTGCCAGAATCTTCCTTGCGTATGTCTTCTATGATTACGTGGGTTTCGGAGAATATGCCAGACTCGGTTGTTGTGGATATCCTGAGACCTCTTCTTTCCGTAACTTCGTTGTCATCTTTGAACCACATAATCTGTGGCTCAGGAATGGCTAAAATCTGAAACTTCAGCCGAACCAGAGTTCCTTCTTCTATGGTGGCATCTCCGGGTTCATAAACAAACTTAGGGGCTTGCATCATCTTGTTTTCTGTCTCGATTGTTTCACTTAAAATGTGTTTTTCCCTTTCTTGTGTAACCTTCTCTGTTACAACTTCACTTGTCTTTACTGTTTGAACTGTGGCAGGGGTACTTGGAGTCGATGTTGCCAATACTTCTTCCTTATCTGAAGAGGTCTGGCTCTTAACTAGAATTTGCTGATTGATATCTAAGTAATAGGAAGAAGAGAAAAAAGCATTGCCGTCTTATTGCACTGCCTGGGAGCAGTAACCAGGTTTAGCAATATAGTTGCAAAAATAAAACATTCTCATTTTAGTTTCTTAAAGCAAAGCTTTTTGGCATGATAAGTTAAAGGCAACATTGTGAAGACACCTCTTGTATTTCAGCAAATGCATTTTTGTTATTGCCATGGCATAATTGTGCAGCTTATGCTGTATTTTAGAAGATGAGTTCTTAGTTGATTAAATATACAGAGGAGCAGCCGCATTATAAAATGATGGCAGTGGAAAATGGCCCGGCATGGACTTACCTGGTTAATACGGTTAAAACGGTGGCGTCAGAGCGATGATTCAAGCTGGTGTGCCGGAGGCGTGGCTTCAGGGAATTTGTGACGAATGTCGTTATATTTGTGAAAAAATATTTTGGTGAGTGATGAATTGTACTAGATTTTCAGTTAATAGGGAGAACGGCAAGTTGATTGTGACGAGGGTTTAATTTTAATGTGTTAGGTGCAGTTATAACAATATTGGTATAGGACATGGCTTTGAAATGGAATTGTTTGTTTCCTTAAAGGTCTTGAAAAAGTGGGAAATAATCACAACTTCCCCAGCTGATACATAATACACAGTACAATATAGTGACTTAAACAACATGCTGGTTGGTACGTACTATTTTTTTTTTTGTTTCAAAATACAAAACAAAAACGACAAAATTACGATCAGCTCCGAGCATGGCGTGATGAAATTAGTAATATTACCCATGCTTTCAAAGCTGGTACAACATAATGAAACGGTTAGCCTTATTAATGTGTGCAAAGCATTAACACACACACACACTGTTGCATTGAGTGAATACCAATTACACCTTCAACTGTGTAAATACAACAAAAACTAAACTTTTCCAAAAAGATTCGCACTTTCAAAAAACACGTGGGATGAAAATTAAAGGGCGAAAATATGAGAACGCAAATTAGGTCGTGGGTAAGATACCTTCGAGGTTGAGAGTAGCGCTGCACATTGCTTCCCCCATGGAGTTCTTGGCTACGCACTTGTACTGGCCTTCGTCCTCCGGGAAGACCTCCATGATCTCCAGCTGATAGGTGTCCTCAAAGTTTGTCATTTTGAAGAACTTGGACGGCTTGATCTCTTTTTCATTGCAGTACCAGGTCACTTCAAGATCTGTAGTCAACAAAAACAAGAGCTGCAACTATAATTTGTATCGCGCGTTTATCACGGTCGGCTCAAAATAGCTGCGCCGAAGATGAATGTAAAATTTCAGGTCATTCAGGCTATTCTAATGTATTCTTCGTGTGCTGCAAATTATCAACGCTAAATTATTTATACCAATGCGATACAGTAAAAGCGTCCATAATACAGGTTTTTTGGGTTAGATCGCGTAAATATATAAATCTGTCGTTAAACCCGCCACCACCCAACACACCATTGTGTTGGAGTGCTGTACTAGTAACGAATAGGCATGTTCTGTTAAAGTGACAAACCTCACTAATTGGCTGTGTCGGATGGTGGCGGGTTTAACGACATGTTTATATATTTACGCGATCTATCCCAAAAAACCTCTATTATAGATGATATTGATCGCGAAAGCATACGTGTTAAACAGTAAAAGCGGCCTACTCGAACTGCTGAGACCACGAGTTAGAATCGAGGCAATCGCCCATGATTAAAACCGGTCCCCAAGTGTGGATAAGAGGTCACTTGATGGGATCTTAGAAGTAGTTCTGTGTTATCCCCTTCCGTGGGCCGTTCCCCAAAGTGGGGGTTCTGAACCACTCTGTGAGAGCTCCAAATGATCGTTACTTCAAACCACGCCACGATGCCAACAGCATGAAACGTCACGGTATTCGAATTGTAAATGTTGTGGGTTCATTATCCAACATACCGGTGTGCTGAACTCATAACGAATTGGCACGTTTTGTTTTACATGACAAACCATACTCTAATTGTCTGTGTCGGGTGGTGGCGGGTTTAATGACACATTTATATATTTACGTGATCTCACCCCAAAAAAAAAAAAACTCTATTATCGAACATGAATACAATTGTAGAAAAAAAGTAATTGTATGACTAAGGTAAAAAATACATATCAGCACAATTCTTGGCGAGAAAGGGAGGACAACGTACCGGTGCCTGTGACTTGACACTGGAAGCTGGCGGGGTGGCCCTCCTGTGTGGACGTGCTTTGGATGGGCTCGAGGAGCACTGGAGGGTTGGCTGGGACGGCCTCCACCGGTGGAGACACGGGTTCTTTGACTGGAAAAGCACGCAGAGCAAACCAACAACCCACGGAGATGCGTTATAGGTTGCCGTGCCGCGATCGATTGCGGCGTCGAGGCAAGCTTAGCAACTTCACTCGCGCAATTCACATTATTGAAAACAAAAATTGTGCATTCAAAATAAGAGGGAACACTGAAGCATGTTTACGATAATTGCAAAGTTATGTGCATTGAAGAGAGTATCACTTTTGATATGCAAATTATTTTGTCAAGGCGCTCTCCTTCCCCCTCCAACCCAGCTTAAATATACGCTCCAAGCTTGGTGGTGTTTCATTCTTCACCTGAGGACGGCTGCTTGCGTTGTAGCCGAAACGTCGTGAGAATTATTTTATTATGTTTTATTTTTATTCTTGTATTATTTCCCTTCTACGTGACTTTATCGAAAGAACCAAGAAGATGAATCCCTGCAGTCACGAAAGCTTTAAATCGAAATTTAAGAGAGTATCACTGTTTAATGAAACACATTGTCAACATGGGTAACTGTTGGCAGAACAAATAAGGTAAAAGTTCAAAGCTAAAGAAAAGATTATGTAACCATTTCAAAATTGCATTCATTTGGAATCGAATCACTAACATACAGGATTGGAAGGTGGATGTGGGTGGGTGTTTGGGTCAGGTCGGGTTTGAGGGGGGGGGGGGGCAAGGAGAAACAGCCGTGGACCTATTGGGCAGAAAACCCAAGAGAGAGAGAGAGAGTCAGCCCCGTAGCATTAGTGGGGTGGCTAAATTGTTTCAGTCAAGTCAAAAATACGTTGATTACAAAAAATGACTACAATTAAGCAAAACGCATTGCAGCCCCTTTCCTCGTGAACAAAGGATGGTGAGGGGGCTAGAGCAGAATTCATGATATGCAAAACAATTGATAATATTGTGACTAAATCTGTTGCACGTTTGTAAGTATGTTTAACAATTGACTGTCATGCACCCCCCCCCCCCCTTGAGTTTTTGTAATGCCTCACTAAATTGGGGGGTTAGCCCACTGGGTGCCCAAAACACAACATAATTTTGGAAAGCCACCTTTAACTTCATACAATCCTTGCGAGATAACGTGCGAGATGTAAACAAGAGATACAGACGTAGTGAGATGAGAGAGGTGTAGATAAGACATTGATGTTTAGTCAGATGACTGAAGAGACAGAAAGAAAATAGCGACATGAGAGAGATTATTCAGCTCTTTTATGTCAGTTATCGAGTCATGTTTATGAGGATTTGGGTGGGTATTTGATCCACCCATATCGTTTGCATGACTCCGAGGCCCCTTGAGTATTTTGAGGCCCGAAGCGTTTTGCTTGGTTTATTTATGCCGAGCGCTGCCGCGTCCGCCCTTTAAAACAGTGACTAACCCACACTCGAACACTGGTTAAATATGATGACTTTTTTTACTTTGGGCCCCTTTGTTAATTTGTGCCTGACTTGACCCTTGACACGCTCTCATCTTATCACCTGTTTCTCTACCATCTTACTTTTAACGCTTTTGATATCCTCTCGTATAATTTCTCCCCTCTTTTTTTTACTCTCTCTCTCCCTCGCACATGTTCTCACCATCCTAGATCACGGCAAGGGAAGGACTGTTATTTTAAACGTGCGCGTCAACCATTTTTCTGTCTCACGTGTACTCTGGCTCCGTCCTGCTTCTGTACTGTCGTAAAAATAAAAGGAAAAAGTGTCGGCGCCAAAGGGCCGCGGGACGCTCACCTTCGACGGTGAGGGTGGCGGCACAGAACACGGAGCCGTAGTCGTTGGTGGCCTCGCACTTGTACACGCCGCTGTCCTCCGTGAAGGTCTCGATGAGCAGCAGGGTGTAGCTCTCCATGTCGTGCAGGATCTTGGCCTTGAAGCCCGACTGCAGCCGCTGCTCGTCCTTGTACCAGAACACGGTGGGGTCCGGCTTGCCCGTGATGCGGCACGACAGCCGCGCCGGCTCGCCGGCCTCCACTGTCTGGCCCTCGAACGCGCTCAGCAACCGCGGCGCCTCCGGGGCTATACACGTGGCGGGCGGGAGGGAGGGGAACGCAGTTTGCAAGAGAATAATTTTTTAGACCGGCCATTTTCACCCCGTGTACATTGCAAAGACAGAGATCCCCCATATAGCCTGAGCAGACTGTTGAAGGCCGGCACGGCACATGAGGGGGTGGGTGGCCAACAGCACGCCCGGACGCCTGTGTTTCTCCAGTGGTGATGTTTACACACCACGTCAGGGACTCATTTGAGGCTGAGTCGACCTAGGGGAGGCCCAGGACCAGTTCAGATAATCGTCACCGGTGTTGTCCGTGAGCGGGAATCGAACTTGGGTGGCTGGGTTCGTAGTGCAGCGCGCTAACCGCTACACTACCATGAACTACATTACAGGTCCACACACACAATCATGTGGGGACCCTAGACGTGGGAGCATAGCAGTAAAGTACAACAGTGGATTATACTGCACTGCCCTCTGCTGAGGACATAAAACCCCTGGAGCTAACCTATGACATCCTCATATTTGCCATCTCAACAGATGTAAGCGGCAGTCTGCCT
Organism: Lampetra planeri; assembly: GCF_965212315.1. Taxonomy (NCBI): domain Eukaryota; kingdom Metazoa; phylum Chordata; class Hyperoartia; order Petromyzontiformes; family Petromyzontidae; genus Lampetra; species Lampetra planeri. Next base: position 9,225,116 of record NC_136127.1, on the reverse strand, counting down.
ATGTTTAAACCCCCTTACCACACACTGATTTTGAAAATGAAAAAAAAATTAGTCGAAACGTGCATTTTTCACGTGAAACGTTTTAAAAAAGTGATGTGATTAGTATTGGACATTGGCGTGCGGTAAAATTGCTTTTTAAAATTATCGGCAGCCTGCCGCTTCAATCGGTGATAACATTTGGCAAGTAACGAGGTTGTCGCAGGTGGCTGTTGTCCTGTAGATCTATAGCCCCACGCCGACGCCCCCCCGCCTTCGCCAACCCACACTGACCAGCGTGGGGTGACACCCGTTCAAGTAGCCTCCCCCACGACCCGCACGGTGTGGGAGGAGGCCCTCAAATGCAGTGGTGGGATTGACGGGAAAATAACTAAAAAGTGACTGGAAATGTTCTAGATTTGAAGTTTTCGTGATTGCAAGGATCCATACTCTTTTGTTCTTTTGGTAAAGTCACGCAGATGAAAGTAAAAAAAAAAAGTTTTATATATAAGAAATAAATCAAATTACGACGTTTCGGGCGCAACACATGACGGGCGCTTATGTTGCACCCTAAACGTCGTGATTTAATTGGTTAATTATTAATTTTTTATTTTATTTTATTACATTACATTTTATTTCTTTATTTTATTTTTTCACCTACGTGACTTTACCGAAAGAACCAAAGAGCATGACTGGAAATGCGGTCCAGTTGGCCCGGGGTGCGAGGCCGTTTTAAAACGCGCCCTGACCGAACTCACCGTTCACGATGAGGGTGATCTCGCTGCGGGATTTCCCGGCGACAAAGGTGTACTTCCCGGAGTCGGTCAGCCAGGACTCGGTGATGACCATGCGGTGCACGTGGTGCTCGACCACGTATTCGTGCCGCTCTTCCACCGAGAAGTCGACCTGCACGCCGTCCTTCAGCCACAGCGCTTCCACGTCGTCTTCATTCACCACAAACTCCACGACCGCCCGCTTCTTCTCCATGACCTGTTGTCGAGACACGCCAGCACGATTGATCGATTGAAATGCGTCACATATATAGGTGTACTGTACATTGCAAACAAATTTAGAGCAATTTTTATTCTATAGATCTTTTTCAGAATTCGGCCTGGCAACAAATGACAGTTCAACAAGGTGGCTTATCATCTTGTGGAAAATGTATAGCAGCCAAACGCATGTTGATTCTAAGTGTGGAGGGAAAAACCGGAGGACCCGGAGAAAAATCAATGTGACCACAGGGAGAACATGCAAACTCAAAATATACAGGTGTCAGGGTCAGGATTGAACTCACGGCTTCCTGTATACCAGGCGAGGTAGTTAACATCTCGCCACCGTAGTTCCCAAATACATTTGCTCTTACAGAAATTTCAGAAGGCTAAATTCAGAAGGGTGTAGCGGTGGCGCAGTGTTTAGCGCACTATGTTGTGAACCTTGCGCGCTGAGTTTAATTCCTAGCCATGGTTAACATCAGTGGTAATGTTAGTCATCTAAACCGGTCATGGATACCTCCCCCCACTTCACCAACCCGCACTGACCAGCGTGATGAAGTACGGTCAAACAACGCCCCACCCTCCCCACTATGTCTGACAGACGGATGTAATCTGTGAGTAGCGAGATATGTTGCTGTGTGGTTTTACACAAATATATTTGTGGGTCACTTTCGACCGTGACGCCGGCAATCACATGGCCTAATTTGCGGTTAACACACTCAGGGCATTAACCAGGGTGGCCACCAGGCTCAAACCGCTCTCACCTGTGCAGCGAGTGCCAAAAACATGCTGCAGTTCGACAAAAAACGTCAGAGTCAGCGGTGGATTGATCGTGGCCGACGACGATAACGGCGCGAACGCTCAGCAACGCACACGAGCGACGTGTCGCGCCGAATTCCGCGGGCCGGCCCTAGCTCGGGGTCGGCTCTCACCTCGACGAACATGGACGAGGGCCTGGAGATCTCGATGTGGCGCGCCTCGATGAAGAGCGTTGCCGTCGAGACGTTGCTGCCCGCCACCACGCTGTACGTGCCCGCGTCCGACATGTTCACCCGCGGGATGACCAGCTTGTGCACGAACCGCTCGCTTACAAACTGAATCCTGCACGAGAGCGGATGACGGGAGCGACAGTCGCACGCATGAGCACCAGGTTAATCCGCATGGGGCCAAGCTGCTACGCAAGAAGCTGTTTGGCAAATGATTTTTAAGTATATGGTCATCATACAAGCCCGTAATTTTCATTACAGTGTCCTTGCAACTTAAAATGCAGTCTATTGTCGATATGTTTTATTTGTACGACTAATGTCGGTGGAGAGGAACAACCATAATTTAGGTGGTGGAGCGCGATAGTTGTGTTAGGAGTAGCGGAGTGTCGTATCACTCGTTGTGATGACACCTCATTCGTATTTGTGAATGGGGCATTGTGTCGTTATATGCTCCATGGTCCGTTCTAGGTGCACACTGGATATTTTATAGCTTTCCATTCGTCCTCTCGAATATCCAGGGTAATCAGGTGTCGATTTTTACCGCGTAAAACAAATCACGAATAATACTATACATATAAACATTAGGCTATGAACGTATTTATTGCCTATGTAGAATGGGGCTGAAAACGCAGAATGTGCTGTCAGGTTTGAATGTTTCTTAAACAAATCAGTTCACGTGCTGAACTGTTTTTCAGGCACATGCATTACTGAATTACTGACCTCCGATGAGTTAGGATCAGCGATATATTAAACCGGTGTGAACAAAGAAATTTCATTTATTTGGTCGCGAGCACAGTTAACCAACAGCCTGGATAATCCCGCTCATACAAAACTGAGAGTTAACTGTAGCTCATTATGAGATCGCTTGTCAAAAATATCCTCGGCATATAATTGACATTAAGTTATCTGTATGAATTCTAGATTTGAAGCTTTCGTGACTGCAAGGATTCATACTCTTAAGTTATTTTGGTAAAGTCACGTAGGTAAAATTTTTTTTACAAAAAAGCCAACACTGCCTTTAAATAAAAACACGTATATTTAGGCGTGGTTCTCACTATGACCTATCTTCATAGCACATCTTCACATCATGTGAATTAGGACGGTGATAAACGATACTTATATTCAATTGGCATAATAATTGAAATTTTAATGTCACATTTGTAGACAATTGTGACACTGGTCGTCATGGTAAAAGGGAGGGATCCATTCTTTTCCCGGATATGGTGTAAGTCGGAGTGTGCCATGCTTTGTGTTCGCTCGTGGTTTTTCATTATTATTAATAAATTGTTTTGTTAAAAGAACATTCTGAGTACAATCATCTTTGACCACACTAGTCAGTAAGGTGCCGAATTAGAAAAGAGACTGCAACATTTAAGATATTGACTGAATGCTCCTTGATTATCCATGTGATTTTTTTTAGACCTGAGACTGCAACACAAGCAATCATCATCAGGTGTGGATTTCACACCTGATGATGACTGCTTGTGTTGCAGTCGAAACGTCGTGATAATTTTATTGTTTCATTTTTTTTCCCTTCTACGTGACTTTACCGAAAGAACCAAGAATATGAATCCGTGCAGTCACGAAAACTTTAAATCAAAATGATAATTACCTGTCGCTTGCTTCCAACTGCTGGCCGTCCTTCAGCCACTGAACTTCAATGTTCGGCTCGGAGATCTCGCACGAAAAGGAAGCCTTTTTCTTCTCAATCACCTTGATGTCCTTAATCTGTTTCCTAAAGTCAATGTGTCGCGCTAAGGGGGGGAGAACACGTGGCAAACAGAAAGGTGACCGTTACATAACAACAACAACAACAAATCACTTTTGCAGTGCACGACACCCATCTCAAGACTTGGGTGATAGCTTTTTTTTTTACCGAGCAATTGTTACGAACAATGCTTGAGTCGGCACAATTAGTTGTGGTCAAGAGCTCATCACGGCCAATTTCATTGGTGCCATTGCACCTCGCCGTCCCTTCCTTCGTTTCGCTAGATCCCCGTGTCCTGGTGTGCTGGTCGTTGGCTGACGGCGCACTGAGAACTATCTACTCCTCTGCCAACGTCTGTCCTGCCACTGGTCTAATGGTGACACATCTGTGTTTGTCAATGGTATCATCACCGAGGGTTCCCACTTAACCTGCGGTGACGTCGCTGTCACTCCTGGAAGTTCGGTGATCATCGTGAAATGCCGACGTTACCCAGGGTCCCACTAACCTGCCGTGGGATGCCAATTGTCACTGCTGAGGGCGAACCTAACGTGTGTGGTCGCACTACACGAGGAGCGAGGAGTCCCGCAACCGCGGACCAAAGTTATGTTTGCCGACCACTCTCAAAACATATCCGGTTCGCGGTGACAAATCTCCTACGACGAGGACACGGGGTGGCGGGGGGGTGTATGCTTGTACGTTGAACTACATTCACGCCATACGTAGCCAACCATGCTAATCGGAGGTTCGGGGGAAGGACAACTAAAAAAACCTGCGCTAGAATCAGTTGCAAGAGTGACACCAGCAGATGAGATAACCGACCTTCGACAAACAGCGTCGACGTCGTGGAGGCTGAGCCGGCCACGAAGGTGTACTCTGCCGCGTCGGCGAAGTGCACGTTGCGCACAGTGAGCGAGTGGGTGATCGTCTTGGTGCGGACGACATAGCGGTCGGTCGACTTGACCTCGACGCCATTCTTCAGCCACTTGTAGGTAATGCCCTCGTAGTTCACGTTCACCTCGAAGGTGATGGTGTCCTTTTCCTCCGCCTTGATGTCCTTCATCATCGAGGTGATGAGGATCGCTGCAGCGGGGAACACGTGCGGATTCATGGCCCGGGTTGTAAGCGCATCGGTAAGCGGCAACGCACGAATTGGCCAAGTCAAAGCTATTTATTTGGGGCAAAAAATTGGTTAAGAATTTATCTGCTTTTCAAATAATAATAAAATGCTTTACTGTGATTTTTTTTTATGCATTGAAGTTAGTTTAGTACTCGTATCTACGTAATGTATGGCAACTAAATCACTAAGAATGAAAATATAATAAGAGCATATAATAACGTATTTTTTTAAGAGAGTGAAAATAATTATGTTTGATACATGCATGCAATTATGCGCGTGAGAATGTTATGATTTGACACTCATGCAAATCGCACGCAATTCTACGAGATGCTACTTTTACATTTTCACCTGAACGGAGCGAGCGCTGCAATTCAAACCGGAGCGAAAACGCGACCACAGGACAACGCGGTAACACACGCTGCGGAAACACAACTCGACTCTCAAATCAAACCACGACCCTGAATGCTGACGATTCGTCGAATCGCTCGAGAGAGGCCGACCATCACAAAGCCGATATTCACACTCGGCGTAACAAACCGACACGAGTCTGACGAGCGACAGTAAACTCCCCACTTAAACTTTCTTCTTTACTTCACCGGAGCTTCAAGGCCCACACCGCGGAAGCGCGAGACCCGCCGCCCCGCCGTGCCACTTACGGTTGACGGTGAGGGTGGCGCTGACCCTCTCGTTGCCGCACACGAAGGTGTACTCGGCCGCGTCCTCCTTGCCAGTGTTGACGATCACCAGCTGGTGCAGGCGGCCCTGCATGACGATGCGGAAGCGGTCCGTGACGTCGATCTCCACGCCGTCCTTGAGCCACGTCGCCGGGATGTTCACGTGCGACACCTCACACTCGAACGTCGCCGTCTTGGTCTCCGGCACCTCGACGCTCTTCAACGTCTTGGTGATTTGCACGGCTGCGAGGAGGGTGGGGGCGGGGGTTGGTGTGGCAGGAGGGCCAGACGGCAGAGAGCGGACGCGGTGATTATTGCTGAATGTGCCAGCCAGTTGCGTTCGTTGGCAAGCGCGTCTAAGCGGAGGACTGCGTGATTGGTTATTGCGCAGGTGCCACTTGGCTTAGTAGCGGAACGAGAAGCTCGTTATTGAAAGGTTACCAGTTTAATTTCCTGCTTGGGTGGTTGACTCAGCACATAATCACTCCAGGGTTGATACAATCAATACCACTTTGTGCGGAAGTCAACAGTGGTTGTTCCAAGGTTTTAGACTCGCCACCATCATAGGAATTTGGACTTTCTACCCCTGGGCTGTAAACAGAAAATGAGCACCCATGTCTCAAAGGCTCATTTGAACACGAAATCGCTTTTCAATTTCCATACACTATGCTCCCACACCTCGGGTTATCACGGTTGGCCACGTGCGGTGCGAAAGAAGTTCAACATACATAAATACAGACTATAATAACATCTCCTGCAGAAGCTCCCAGCAGCAGCTGGAGCAAAACGTCGGGACATCATGCCAAACAACAAATGGGACAAACCAACAATTCATATCAGAGAGAGGGAGACTGATACACGGTTATAACAATTGACCGGCGGGACATGGTCAAGCGGTGTGACGAAGAGACCGACTTACACTCGACAAAGAGCTTTGCGGAGGTCTGCTGCTGAGACACGACTGCAGTGAGGTCTCCCACGTCCTCTCTGTTCAGGTCGAGGACGACGAGCTTGTGGATCTTTTTCTCCACCACAATCTTGTACTTCTTCCCTGCGGCGACGGGCTGGTTCTTGTGCAGCCATTTCACCTCGACGTCCTCGTGTGACAGGCCCAGTTCGAACGTGGCCTGCGAGTGCTCCAGTCCAGTCACATCCTTGAGCTTCTTCAGCACTTTGATGGCTGCAAGTTGGAAAATAAATACGACAAAAGCTGTACTTTAACTCTCGCTTTGACAACTACGACGCATTCGGCAATAACACTGTGGCGCTAAAAAGAAAGGTTATCATTGGTGATGTTTTGGGCAATGCTCCTATTTTCATAGCACATGAATAGAGAGCAGGGTGATGTTAATAAGAGTTGGAGACTGCCTTTAACACCATGGGGCCTGGTGAAAATGACAAATTTCTTAGTTTTCTGATTCGGCATATGATTAGTTACCTAATAGTAGCTATTGAGTACTAGACAAAAATCAATAATAATAAAAATACGACTAAATACACTAATTTCTCCTACAAGTAAAATTAGAAAATGTTTCTGTGGAAATGTTTGTTATTCCTTCCACAGACAGCTGCAGTTTTGACAGAAAAAAAATATGCATGCACTATCTTCTTGGTTCTTTCGGTAAGTCACGTAGAAGGGAAATAATAAAATAATAAAAATAAAACATTATTTTATTACTTCCCTTCTACGTGACTTTACCGACTGAACCAAGAAGATGAACCCCTGCAGTCACGAAAGCTTTAAATCGAAATGCATGAACTAATTAATAGAAATACTAATACGAGTATTGTTCTTTATCCAGGAAAGCCTCACTGAATCTCGAGAGTCTATTACGGTGGCGTCCTGCTGCACTGCGATGTTTGGCCAAATCGAATCGAATCTAAGTCATAGAACGCCTTCACTCCAAGGCGCTTGACGTAGCTAACAAAACGGTGACAGAATATGATGATTTAGAAGACAGGGGCGTAAAAGAATTGAGGAATGAGTGACAGTGATAGAGGGGTACTTAGGGATCACGAAAGGGTAGGGGAGGAACGTGAAGGAGTGGAGGGGCGAGGGGAGGGAAGAGAATGGGTAATAGAGAATGGGTGAGGCGTTAAGAGAGGAATGGAAGGAGGTTAATGTACAGGAGGAAGTTTATTCAATGAATACGAGCCACCGTAAGCTCCAGGTGTGCATGTTCAAGATCCCGTGACATTTTCCGAAAAAGGGGAGGCAATGTTGCAATAATGGCTCACATATTTTGGATAAAACCCACAGTGCAATGTGACTACACTCATCCGTGAAACATAACACATTTTGTGATAGCCATGGACTATGGGAATTGCCCGTACACCAAACGGAGAATCATTGCGATGTGCTGTACTAATAACAAATTGGCATGCTCTGTTTAAGTGACAAACATTACTAATTGGCTGTGTGGGGTGGTGGCGGGTTTAACGACACATTTATAATTACGCGATCTAACCCAAAAAAAACCTCTATTATGGAGAATCATTGCTGTTCATTATAAACCTGGAAATAAACATAACCGTCATTTTGCTTTAATTTACCTTCCACGTGAAGGCGGGCATTGGCGTTAAGTTTCCCCAGCTTGAAGTTGTACACCGACTCGTCAGATGGATTGCAGTTGTGAACCCTCAGTGTGTGAACCGTGCCGTCCATGGAGACATCATACTTGTCCCCGGATGCCAGTTCCACTCCGTTTTTGATCCAAACTCCACCCTTGACGTCTGCCTGAGACAGCTCCAGTGTGAAGGTCGCAGTCTGAGTCTCAATAACCGTCTGGTTCTTCAGGGTCTTCTTGATTTTGACAGCTGAAAAAAGATCAATGTGGTCAGAATCGTGTCAGCTATTTTTTGCACGACTACCGCCTTGGAATTATATTGCTGGGAATCTTTATGCAGCATGCCATCAGATTTAATTACAGACCCTGAGTGAATCGATGGAAGCCACAAATAATCGTATTGTCTTCTAAATTTCGAAAATTGTTCATTGAATTATGTCAATCAGTTTCAGTTATTTAAAAGGGCAGCACAAGGTTGTTCAATACCTATAAAGCGTAGCGCTATTGTAGGAACATTAATTTAAAATGGCCCATTAACTTAGAGGGGCACCATTTGCAGATTTTAAAAAAGAAATAACTAAAATGTGGCCCATGCAATATAAGCAGATGGCAGACCACTTAAGTACGTAAAAAAATATCACGAAACAAGGAAGAAAAATCATGCATACGCATAGCATCTGAAACGATTTACAATGTGACGGGATGGAAGCAACCTCAATTCGAATGATGCAGCGCCCGACGCAGAGACGAGTGGAAAGAGCGCTGCCAGGGGACATCGGCGAAGGAGACCATCGCATCTCATCGGCCCAAGAGGCCAAAGGGGAAGCAATGGAGGCAAGTGACTCACCTTCGACCTTCAGCTTGGCGGCGGTTTTGGACGTGGCCACCTGGTAGCTGTACTCGGCCTGATCTGCCAGCGTGGTGGAGTCCACGATGAGACGACGCACTCGGCCATCGTCCTCACAGTGCACGCGGTTCGTGAGCGTCAGCTCCTTGCCGTCCCGCAGCCAGTGACCCAGAACATCGGGGTTCACGACCTCGCACTCGAACACGGCCACCTGCGACTCGGACACCGAGATGTCCTGCAGGGGCTTGCTGATGGCTCCACCTGTGCAGGAGGACAACGAGAGTGAACGCTTTGTCATGGTAGTAACCCTTTTCCGTTTCGATAACGTACACGTACGGAAGAAAAAATTAAAACAAAAATTACTTGATCAGCAACTGAGGCTCCCACAAGGCAGAGGTCGCAAACGGGCTTTGATTCCTTACCCGTACCTGGCCGCACCAGGGTCGCAAATGGGTACCCATACCCGTACCCGGCCGGGTACGGCTTCACGTTCCCTACCCGTACCCGTACCCTACCCGAAATGAGTGACAAACGGTTACTCACCAGTGACTCACGGCCTATCCGTACCCGTACCCGGCCGCACCAGGGTCGCAAACGGCTACCCGTACCCGTACCCGGACGGGTACGGGTAGCCGGGTATCGGGTAGGGTACGGGTATCGGGTACCCGGTTGCGACCTCTGCCACAAGGCCATGCGGAAGGGCGTGTGGGACAGTTTGGCGCCGGCTATCATGGAGTGCGGTTGTGTCGCTAAGGTTCTCTGCGGGCGAATAACAATGTCTTTAAAAACAACGGCGCTACGCCTCTCTAAATAAAATTAATGCAGAACCGCTTGCGCGTTCCGAGATTCAGCGATGAATGGGGCACCCCACCCTTGCAAACGTCTCGGAACAGGGAAATGTATACTGTACACGTGTATATTTTCGCTCAACGACTAATGATAATTCGCGTTGGCTGATGAGTCATTTTTTAATCCCCTTGAAGCTTTGATGATGTGAATGCAGAGACCAGTGAATTACAGCAGCTATGTAGCACTTTCATTGGGTAAAGCACACACGTGCATATGATAGGGTTTGGCCCAATCCATCTACTGTAGATGTCGCCTTAAACACATAAGCAGCGTTTTCACGTTCGAAATTAAGTGTAGAAATTGACACAAATCCAAAAACCAAACAACATGAACGCATTCAGTGCTCCCCCCCCCCCCCCCATGGTTATTCGATAAACACAATCTGTTAAATGGCATGTGTCACAAGCAAGCAGAAAACGTATTTGTAGGCTGGCCCATTTAAGTGGAACAATTGGGTATAAGCCAACATATTCCTTGTTAACTCATAAATGCTCTTTCTCTTTTCAAATTTGTGAACATTAACGGTGGATGAATGCGTTCAAGCAGAGAAGATAGGGTGCACATCATTTTGACGGTTGGTTCACGTAGCTTAAGGCAACATGACTGGCGGCTTTGATGAAATGTTAGTTTCCCCTTAAAAGTGCCACCACACACATAGTATGTATGTATGTAGCCAACCATGCTAATTGGAGGTGTGGTAGAAAAACAACAAACTCAACACAACAGGCCGTTGTAAACAAATTAGTTTTCAATTGAAATTTGAAAGTGCATGGCTCCATAGTGGCTTCCTAATATCGGAAAGAAAAGCGTTTCAGACGTCCGCAGAAGCGCATCTGAAAAGCGCGCGATTCAGTGACCACCGTCTTTGTTCGGTGGCCAGCCAAAAGCCGCTGCCGCGAGGATGACCGAAGTTCGCGTGATGATGGTTTACGTTCCTTGACGAGATCAGCGAGGCATCGTGTTTCGTTTACGGCAAGCTCATTGTGTGTGATGGGCGCGACCTCGTGATGTATTATGAGGTGAGAGAGTTACCGGACACGCTGAGGACGCCGCTGGTCTTCTTCTCTCCCATGGAGAAAGTGTACTCGCCCTCGTTGTCCTTCATCACGTTGGACACGGTGAGTCTGTGCACCTTGCCCTTCACTTCGATCTTGCACTTGTCGTCCGATTTCACCTCCTGGCCTTTGAAGAGCCAGATGGTGTCCACCCCGGAATGAGACAGCTCCACCTCGAAAGTCAGATTCTCGGTCTCCATGCACGATTTGTCCTCCAGGCCACGGATAATTTTAACCTCTGTGTGCAAACAACAAAAAATGAGAACAAAAAATGAGCGCTTGAGCTTGATTTTAATTTTTGTTTTCAAGTTGACGATAAAATATGCTCCATTCATTATCAGTGAAAATTCTACGAGCCACACCTTTTCAATTGTTGTTCATTTACTCAATTAACAAGATTTTAAGATCACTCATTGCAGTGACGAATCTATTGAGCTATTAAAATGACCTTGACATACAAACCATTTTTTCAATGTTATATGACAACTTTATGCTATCACAGTGTTAACATATCTTATGACTTTGAAACCCGCCCACCTCCTACGCATTCCACAAGTAATGACTAATCCCATATCTGCATTTCCCATAAATATGCTAAATTCCTCTTGATATGCAAATTATTTTGTCAAGGCGCTCTTCCCCCTCCAACCCAGCTTAAATAGACGCTCCAAGCCTGGTGGTGTTTCATTCAGACGCTGTCTTTTCGAGAGACCTGTTCTTCACCTGAGGACGGCTGCTTGTGTTGTGGCCGAAACGTGGTGAGAATTATTTTATTATGTTTTATTTTTATTATTTCCCTTCTACGTGACTTTACCGAAAGAACCAAGAAGATGAATCCCTGCAGTCACGAAAGCTTTAAATCGAAAAATATCTTACAAGATGAGCTGGCCAAGACGACTTAGATGTCAGAGGATTGAACCAACACCACCGAGATCCTGGCATTGAATCCAGGTTTGAGTCGCAGGGCCACCAACAGGCTTCCCGTAAAAAGGCTTCACATTGAAATTGACATTTCACTTCATTTTGCCTAAATTCCAGCGCCGTTCATTTAAAAAATAAAAATAATACTGTCACGTGATGCAAGTGTCTGCCCATGGTAGTGCATGTAATAAAGTGTGCCCCCCTCTCAAACGTTGCACTCGAAGAATCTGTTTGAGTGGACCCCGTGAACAGAGCAGATCATCGCCATGCGCATCCCATCACGAGGCGATTCACAGCTCTGCTCGGAGTTCTGAACGGATAGCAACTCTCACGACACGATTGCCGCAAGCAGAATTGGACTAACATTTTGTGTGGTGGGGGGGGGGGCAGGGCAGGGGGAGAAAGTCTCTCACACAAACAAAATAACTTACCCTCGACGGTGAGCTTGCAGGTGCTCTCGGCACGACCGATAACGATCTTGTACTGCCCCTCGTCGGAGGCGAAGGCCGTGGTGAGCACGAGCCTCTGCTTGTTGCCCTTGGTAATGAACTGGACGCGGTCGCTGGCCTTCAGGAGCTCGCCGTTGTGGTACCACTTGGCCCCCGGCACCTCTGCCTGGGAGACCTTGCACTCCATCGAACCCTTGGTGCCCTCCACCACTGACACGTCTTTCAGTGGCTGCAGCAGCTCAACGGCTGAAGGAGAATGTTTGCGGGGGGGGGGGTGGAGGAGGACACAACAAAGAGGCACGCTTAAAACTGTCATCCCACTATTTTGTTTCGTTACGTTTTGTTGCCGTTTGCTAGCGTTGTCCGCCACGACCGATGATGACGCTGCTGGTGCTTACGTGACTCGTTTGTGTGTGTGTGACTGTGGCTGTAATAGTATCGTGACTAACAGTGTCGTGTTTAGTGTGTGTGTGTGACTGTGGCCGTGATGGTATCGTGACTGACAGTACCGTGACTCGTGTGCCGTACTGGCGTTCATAGGTGCTCGCAAACAGGACTTGCCTCAAAAGTCGGTTAAAGCTATATGGGTGATCTTTGTCTTGTAAAGACCCATTACATGAGTGCCAAATCTCTCCACCAATGGTCGCACAACAAACTTATGGAAAAATAAAATGTAAAACTTGAGATGTCGCATCATAAAAATATCAATGGTTTGTAACAAATGCTTCAATTGAAACTACTATGGTATGTCTCAAGAGTGGATACCATGATACACTGTTCACATAAAACATTAAGTGCATTTCCTTTAGGCCTAAAAATTGTTTCTGTAAAAGTTCTGTCAATGTTCATTGATGATAATGATGAAGTAATTTAGAATTATAGCTGATACCAATTTTGTGTATTTTCTTAAACTATTAAGTTTTATTTATATGCTACTGTTTCATTGCTATCAGTGCTGAATGTTTTAATACGAGTAAACTTTTTACGACTTTTCTTAGCAAGTCTACGAAACATATACGTTCCATTTCATGAACAGAAATCAAGATTGCTTTTTAATTTACGCATTATTACAAGCCTAATTATCTAAATTAGGTGTTTAAAATACCATTGTTTTCAATAGCCGACATTGGAATAGTGTCCCATACAGGCTGAAAATCGTGGATCCGTTTTGTAAGTAAATTTATTTCTATTTTCTTTGGGTCTTTCAGTAAAGCCACGTAGATAGAAAAAAATAACAAAAATCAAAATCACGACGTTTAGATCGCAACACAAGCAATCATCTTCTTTTTCTTCACCTGAACATGATTGCTCGTGTTGCGATCGAAACGTCGTGATTTTTTTTTTCTACGTGGCTTTCTCGAATGACCCAAAGAATATGAATTCCTGCAGTCACGAAAGCTTTAAGTTAAGATACATTTTATTGTATAATTGTTATTTAATTATCGTCCTGCATTCTTGAATACATGCAATTGTAGTTATATCGGCTAGTCAAATAAATATCCAAAGTCTGCGCTCTCTATGGTTTCCTGGGTGAAGAAGTGGGCCCCAATCCTGGCCCGCCGGCCGGGCTGAAAACCGCAGCAACAAAATTCGACGGGAGAAACGCTCCAATCAGAAGCCTCACATTTGACGTCGAGCTTTCCCGTCGACTTGATGTCCTGCTCGAACGCAACGAAGGAGTACTTCCCGCCGTCCTCCTTGTTCAGGTCCTCGATGAGCAGCTGCTGGGCCTGCTTGTCGATGACGATGTGCACCCGTTCGCTGGGCTGCACCTCCTCCGTTCCCTTGAGCCACTGGCCCTCGACGCCCGGGTGCGAGAAGCGCACCTCGAACTGGGCGATGTCGCCCTCACAGAGCGACAGGTCGCTCAGCCCCTGCATCAGGGTCACGGCTCGGGCTGCACGCAGACACACGCACGCAAAGTGCCAAGCGCAAAGTCAGCCGAAGTGTGAATTGCTGCTGTCACGTCTGTAGTGCTACGTCGCTTACACTTGATGGGAAAACAGTCGGGTTGATCGATGATCTGGCACTCGCCGATTCGTATGTATGTTTAACTTCTTTCGTACCGTACGTAGCCAACCGTGCGAGTCGGAGGTGCGATTAACTCCAGTCGCTCGCTCACCGGTGGTCAGTCGCCTCCTTGTCACTCGACTATCGCTCCTACCATGGTTACTCTTCACGCGAAATTCACTCATTTATGCCTGCAACTATGGTGAGGACTCGGTCTACCAGACTGACTGTTTCGTCTCATCCATCACACTGTGTCCATAATGACAACTCTGTCCAACCACCACTCTGCAGATCACGACAACGCTCTTACTGCACTGCTCGACTCTGGAGATCCCTCCCATCGTCTCCTTTCCCGAGCTCTTAAAAGGCTGGCTCAAGTCAAGAAACGTATCGGCTCTTTGTCTACAACAACCTTAATTGTGCTGTTTGTTGCTGGCAGCATAAAATGTTGATTTAAATAAATCAGAAATTATAATAATAACTATTTGGAAGTGGCCGGGAGGCTCAGAGGTGAGAAGATTTATAAGCTTATGAAGGTGGATTGTGGTGGGTCATGAGCATTGGCATTTGGGAAATGTGCCTGAAGGTGGTTTGTGCCACACGATGCATGAGTGTGTGATTAAAACCAATTCATATGAGAGAGCAACATGAAGCTACCTGTTTGTACTGCCGACAACTTTATACAAAAATATCGCCGATGTTTATTTCGACTTTCTCAATTCTAAATTCAAACCCGTGCTCTTATTTTGTTGCGTTCACATTGACGTCATAATTTAAGCGTCTGAAAATATGCGGCCAAATGTTTTCCCAAGGTCACATTTACTCAAAAATAACCATGCAATTTTGCAACCTGATACTAGGGGGCAGTCTCGTCGTTATCTTAAGCTTTAACGTCTTGAAAACACCTAAAACGATTGCTTTTTTGCCAACCATCTAACGGTTACCTGCGCGTACGTCGAACTTCTTCCGCACCACCGTAAGTGGCAAAACTGCGCCAATCGGAGGCGTGGTGCGAAGGACGACAACGAACCAAACGCAAACAGTGGCAGTTCCGTAGAAAGCCATTACAAACAGCGGCGGGCAAGCGGGCGTGCACAAAACGTACGCTTCATCTTGAGGTGCCCGACGGTGGTCTTGCCCTCGACCTCGAAGGTGTACTCCCCCTGGTCCTCCTTGGCGACGTCGCGGATGAGCAGAGTGTGGCGGCCACGGCGGGAGGAGAACTGGTACTTGGCACCGGCCTGGATCTCCTTGCCCTTGTGGAACCACTTGCCGTCGGAGTCGTCGCGCGTCACCACGCACTCCAGCTCGCCGCCCAGAGACTCGGGCACCTCGATGTCCTCAAGCTCCTTTGTGAACTCCAGAGGAGCGGCTGCGAGGAAGAAAATGTAACAGTCGGGGCTCTGGTTGTAGGTACGTTTGCGCGCCGTACGTAGCGCCAAACTCGCACCAATCGGCGCCGTCTATTTATCGATATCCCACTGAAATAATCTCGGCCAGGTGGCTCGGCAGGTAAAGCGAGTGGCCTCGAAATTGGAAGGTTGTGAGTTCAACAACTGGTCAGCGTTTAACCCAGCACGTCATTCCTCTCTGGTCAACAGTGGCTGCCACATTAAATGGGGAAATTTCCATGGCAGAGGTTTTTGGGTTAGATCGCGTAAATATAAATGTGTCGTTAAACCTGCCACCAACCGACACAGCCAATGAGTAAGGTTTGTCTCCTAAACAAAACGTGCCAATTCGTTACGAGTACACCACGCCGGTGTGTTGGAGAGTAAACCCACGACATTTACAATTCGAGTACGACGTTTCACCGGTAATTATAACTGGCATCATGAAGCGACAGCCAGATTTGTGGAGTAATCCTCTACCACTGGGTTAAGGCTCTAAATAGGAGATACACCCAGCCTCATTGCTCCATTTGAGCAAGAAATCGCCGAATATTTGTTTTGATACGGGGTGATACATTCAAAGATAACCCATTTAAATAATAGGGAGAAATTACAGATCCCAAAAAAAACATACAATTCATTTTCAAGCCTCCGTATGTCACCTACCAATCTCAATCCACTTATTACATCTTTCGACACCCTCGATTGTAAGCGAATGGCTGTATGACTCCGACTGTGCTGGAGCGATTTGCTTGCTACGATTTCGATGATAGATCAGCAGAGGTGATTTGAAATAAGAGGGCCATTTTGAATTGGTGATCGTGGCAAGCACTCAAGTCAGACGACCGCTCCATGTGGTGGCATTTCAACCACTCGCTCTGCCTCACCTGAAGCCGTTGAATGGATCGCTATAACCTCGACCTCAAACTGTATCTGCTTCCCCAGCCATAGGAAGCGGGGTATCTTATAAGTTGATTATGCTGAAATTTAAATAATATTAAACGGCCATTGTACTTCATATACAATTTAAATCTTATATTGAAAAAACAGAGA
This sequence comes from Lampetra planeri, assembly GCF_965212315.1. NCBI lineage: Eukaryota > Metazoa > Chordata > Hyperoartia > Petromyzontiformes > Petromyzontidae > Lampetra > Lampetra planeri. The sequence continues at coordinate 9,208,521 of NC_136127.1, read as the reverse complement.
CAGTTACCGCTACCTTCACCCGACTAATGCGCAACGTATGCACGAACTTCTTTCACACTGCACGTATCCAACTGTACAAATCGGAGGTGCGCGGGGGAGTGGGGGGTTAATAACAACCTACACACAAAAAGGTAGTTTTAAAAGACCAAGCACTTACTTTCCACGATCAGTCTTGCCGTGGACTTTGTTTCGGGCTCTTCGATGAGGGCGCAGCTGAAATCAGCATCGTCATACACCTCGATGGTGAGCACGGACAGCATGTGCACCTTGCGGTCCGAATGCATCCTGTACTTGTCGCCGGAGAAAATCTCCTGGTCGCCCTTGAACCACTTCACCTTCACGAACGGCTCCGAGAGCTCGCACTCAAAGGTGGCCATGGTGTCCTTCTCCTTGGCGGGCACGTCCGCAAGTGGCTGTGTGAAAGTGATCACCTGCTTGGCTGTTGGAAACAACAAGACAGAGAGAACAAACGTGTGTCATTTTTTTTGCGTGTAACACGAATGTCATGGAGAGCACGAGATAGAACGTGTCTTAAAATTATAATTTAAAAGCCTTTCGTCAAGCTTCTATTAAGACCGACGTCTTCCCCATGCGTTTTGTCACATATCACGCGGGCTGTTTTCAATCTTAATTTTCAGTTTTGAGCATACGCTGCTCAATGCAGGCTGCTTACAAGGGGACCCGCTTTACCAGTTCAGAGAGCACCGACCACTGGTGTCAGTCATGGCCAAGAATCGAACTGAGCTTTCTGGATTGATTAGGACAGAGTGGCAACCGCTGCATGCCACCGCTCCCCACAGGCACACTGAGAAAGTAAAGTCATATCAAAATATCTGTTCGAATGAGGGAAGAAAAAAATAATAAGAACGTACAAATCGAACTCATTTGCCGCTATTTACCTTGGACAAGCAGGAAAGCGTGGCTTGAGGTTTCTCCAACGACATTAATGGCCTTGACCATGACACTTGCCGAATCCTCGGCGACCACGTCCCTGATGACCAGCTCGCAGACGTTGTCCTCCGGCCAGTACCAGTAGATCCTCTCGGACTTCTCCAGCTTGATGCCATTCTTGAACCACTGGCACTCCGGGTCCGGCTTGCCCACCACTCGCACGCGGAAGTGCGCTTCGCCAAACTGGGGGACGGTCTGACTCTGGATTCGCTCAAGAATCTTGGGCGCCTCCATGCTGGGGGTGAACTGGAGCTTTTCCGGCTTGATGGTCGGGATGGTGATCTTGCCCTCGGGAAGCGGCTCCTTCGTTTCCTCTTCCGGAGCCTCCTTGGACCAGTGAAGGAGCTCCTCGCGCCTCTTGCGGAGCATCTCCTGGTAGTCCTCGTCCTTCTTTCGGCTCTTGAGTTCCACGGCCGTGATGGCCTCATAGTAGCCCTCCTCCGTCCGGCGCTTGAACTTGCTGCGCAGCTCATCGGTCTCCTCGGTCTGCTTCTCGTGAATATTCCTCTCCGTCCTCTTCAGTTTCACCACCTCCACAGGCTGGCCGGCTGCCTCCGCCTGCTCGCCCTTTACCTTGACGACCTCGAAGAAAGGTTTGCCGGGCTCGGCCAGGCCCTCCGGTTTGGGCTCGGGGGCTTTGCGCAGGAGGGTCCTAAAGTCCTCTCTCAGCTGCACCTCGATCTTCACCGTGTGCTCAGCCTTGCCCTCGGGGTTTTCCGCAATGAGCTTCACTTCGCCCGAATCGTACGACTTGCAGTCCACGATGTCCAGGTAGTAAATGCCGTCGTAGCGGAGGCGATATCTCTTGCTCTTGTGAATGAGCTGACCGTTGAGGTACCAGGAAACCCTCGGCTGAGGGTAGCCCGTGACGCGGCAGCGGTAGCGCGCCGTCTCGCCTTCGAGCACGCGCGCCGGCTCGGGGAAGAGCACGATCTCCGGCTTCCCCTTCTCCAGGGTGCCCTCGGTCGAGACACTGATGATGCCTCCTTCCAGGGCCTGCCGCTCCATTTCTTGGATCCGCTGAATGCCCCTGCGGCCCTCCGGCAGCTGGCTCTCCTCCACTAGGCTCTTCTCGTCCTTGACGATCAGAGTGGCCGAGGTCTGGTCGGCACCGTACTTGTTGGTGGCGCGGCAGGTGATGATGCCGCTGTCTCTGGGATAGGCGACCTCGTAGTCGAGGCTGCAGTAGCCGAACTCGTTGACCATCCTGAAGCGGTTGGCGGCGTCGAGGGGCTTGCTGTCGTGCAGCCACTCGACGACCATGGTCGGGTCGCCGATGGGCGTCAGCCGGCATTCGAAGTGAACGGGGCCGAACTGCTTGAGGCGAACGGACGTCAGCTTCTTCTTGAAGAGCGGCTTCTGCTCCTTCTCTTTGTCGTAGAGGTCTCCTTCTTCCCACTGCTCCTGTCCGTAGCGAAGGTGAAGGGGCTCGAGCTCTGGAGCGGTGATCTCCTTGAGCTTGTAGGTGCCCTTGGAGATGACCATCTTCCGCTCGGGCTCCGGCTCGAAGGCCTCGGCCTCCACGTTCACCTTGCAGCGGGTGGTGTCACGGCCGGCCTTGTTGATGGCGGTGCTGGTGTACCACGCCGAGTCGTGTTGCGTGGTCGTCTCAATGCTGAGGGCGCTCTCGCCGGTCGCGCCCTCGATCCTGTGGTGGTGGTGGTGATGTGCGCAGCAATTAATGCATATCGTATGTTTTACGGAAAAACAGTCATATTACAATAATTCATTTTATTTTTCCGCTAAGCCTTCAACTGAGAGCCAAGCGATAGTCTTTTTGACGAGACTGTTTTGTCCCATCCATGCTGTTCAATCGCCAGAATTAAAATAAAAACACTGAAATTTTTTTATTCTTTCCTAGCACTGCTCAACATTAGAATTCCCTCCCATCGTCTATGTTCCCAAGTTCTTATAGCCTTGCTCAATTCAAGAAATGTATTGATTCTCATCTATTACACCGATTGATGATATTGGGCCTTTGGGTCTGTGCGCAGCAACCGTGATAACAAAATGCAAATAAAAACATAGAATAGGCCTGTAGCGGCGTAATAGGTTCATAGCGTTTCAAGGAGTGTTTACCACACATGATGGGAATAATAACTGACGAGGTGTCCACACAGGTGGGTGCCCAATTTATACCACCATCTCCTGTCCATTTAACAAATCTACGTGACTCTTTGGTTCTTTCGGCAAAGTCACGTAGAAAGAGAAAATAATAAAATAAATAATAGCATACGACGTTTCGATTGCAACACAAGCAATCATCATTAATTGATCATCGATTGCTTGTGTTGCAATCGAAACGTCGTATGCTAGTATTTAATTTATTATTTTCTCTTTCAACGTGACTTTACCGAAAGAACCAAAGAGTAATTCCTGCTGTCACGAAAGCGCCAAATCAAATCTACGTGATCCGTCATGGAGAGTAAAACACCACGGAAACTCCTTACAGAAGCTTTCGGGTAACAACTGAAAAAAGACATTCACTGCATCGTGCTTTCAGATGCGCTTTTGTGGCCGTTTGGAACACTCGACCCTGATGATATTAGGAAATCAATGGAGCGATGCACTTTTAATCATCTACATTGAAAACTAATTTCTTTACAATCGTTTTTTGTGTTTAGTTTGTTGTCCTTCCACCGCACCTCAAATTAGCACGGTTGGCTATATATGGTGCGAACATACATACAATTTAAATCTGATCATGAATAGGCATATTTGAAGTATCTACTTCGTACCAGCCCCCACGGTGTAAAGTATAGTTTTCAACTCTTATTATCCACTCCATCTCTCTGGCTTCTTTATTTATGCGCTGTGAAGAAAAGCCATTGCCTGAAACATTGCCTATTATATAGTTTCCCTTTTAATTCCACAGTGTTATTGACGAATGTGTTGAGTTTGTTTTGCTATACGATCCACACACTCTTGGCACCAAAAAGGCCGCGAAGATTTACAGACGTGTTGCCCCCATGCCCTGGCTTGGCGCTGCATCTCATCAAACGGAAAGCCCGCACGGTAGCACATGTACGTGTAGGGAAATACTTGCCTCATATTAGGAAACTTCTGTGAAGAAATTATCTCGCTGTTCTTGAGCCAGACAATGTCCGGAATGGGATTGCCCGCGGCTTTGACGGAAAGCTGCACAGGTGCACCCTCCTTCACACTGACGTTGCGTAACTTTTCAACAAAATGGGGTCTGGACAAATGTTCTTTGGCTGTGAACAGATACCAAAAACCATACACGTCAGATTGTTTTTTTTTTCAATAAAACAAAAAAAGTTTATACCGAGAGAAAGTTTGTTTTCTTCTGTTGTTGTTCAAACAATTAGTTTTTACAATTACAAAATGTTCTTAAAAATTGTTTTTTAAAAGTCAATCCTTACCATCCACGATCAGCTGGACGGTGATGGATGTTTTTCCAGCCCTGTTCTCGGCAATCACAGTCCATTCTCCGGTATCGGCCGGCATGGCTGGGATTATGATCAACGACTGTGTTCCATCCTCCTTAATCACAATCTTGTGTGTGTAGTCATTCACAACCTGGTGCCCTGCACATCGAAACCACACACGTTGTATGAAGAAATATATTATTTTCGCTCGACGTGTTAATTTACGTACAAATTCTTTAACACTTTGAAGTCACTGATTGATCCAGGTAAGCTAAGAAAAATATACTTGATGTCAAATAAATTATTACGTGGAAAACTAAACAAAAGTGCATCTAAAATGTATTATATCACTGCATAATAAACAATAAAAAAAAATATGTAAAATGTAATGTTATTTATGAATAAGAAAAAGTACAGTCCTGACATTGCATGCTCACGCCACTGCAAGCAGAAGGGCCACTTTGGGCAGAACATTTTTAAAGAGGTGGAAGTACCCACACTTTACCCCACCACACGTGAACTGCCAATCGACTCTAACTGTGGTGTACCCATCCATGCTGCTAGGGGTGGCATTTACCAAACGTGCACCCATTATTTCAACTGCCATGCCAAGATATTGAATTGAACCGATGACCTCTAAATCACGAGACCAGCGTTGACAATTACACCACGTCTGCATCCCCACAACTATTATTTATTACATCATTAACGATAACCAAGACGGCTATGTGATTCGTTGATTACTTCGTTATAACAATAATAATCATAATACGTGATAAAAAAAAAAATGCATTTAACGCGAAGGTTGCAACAAACGTTTGGACGATGTCGCACGCACGTACCGTTGTGGAACCAGACTGTGTCTGGCATTGGCCTGCCCACCACTTTCAGGTCAAAGCGAGCAGTCTGTCCTTCGGGCACTTGGACCGAGTTGGGTTTTTGTACAAAGACGGGTTTGTAGAGGCGCTCGATCACGCTCTCGTCTGTCTCGTCCAGCCGGCGCACTGGCGAGTGGCTGGGCGAGCGCGGTGACATGGAGCTATCGCGCGGACACGCAGACAGAGAGGGGAGCACGACGCGAGATGAAGAGCCGTGCCCCAATACACGTTCTACGAAAACATCGCCACGATCAGCCAATCCACTGGCGGATGAAGGCCTCTCCAAGCTGCGGCCACAACCCACGGTCCTGGCATCTAATAATCCGCCGAGCAGCTGCACATGAGCTGAATTCATTGTCTTTGGCTTGATACAGCAAAAAATTGCTTGATACAGCAATTTTGCTGTGACGGTTTCACCTAAAGACGGAAGCTTGTGTTGCCTCCGAAACGTCGTGATTTAATGTATTTGTTTTCTTTTAACCTACGTGACTTTACCGAAAAAACCAAAGAGTATGAATCCTTGCAGTCATGAAAGCTTCAAATCTAGAACTGAATTCATTGCTCCATCTGCCCAGCGGACTCTCTCTCGGACACGTTCCTTTCCAAGGTGCCACTCCATTATGATTCTTAACTGCCGACAATCGTGCCTTCTCGCGACGATTCCTGCCCAAGGCCCACTTACTTTGCTTAAATGTTCTGAACGATGTCATCAACCTGCATATTTTCTCGACTCTGTTCGTTCCTCTTTCTCTCAATGCCATTTCAAGCATGCAGAGTCTGTGTCATTTAATTTAATTTAACACATTGAAACTAGGTTATTGTAAAAAAAAAAAATGTATTTAACACCCATAAATGTAAAATGCCAAATGGGAATTTAATGGATTCATGCAAATTCAAAATGGCCAGCAGTATGAATTGTATACTTCAGTAGGAGCTGTAATTGATATCCGTGTGTTGGATGATGGATTTGGCTGCCTTACACACCAGGTGTGTTCAATTCTGTTAATGGAATGATTGACTAATTGTCTTTCAACGCAAACACATAATGTAAGCACTGAAGAAATTTCTTAGAAAAACTTTTTTTTTTGGGGGGGGTGCCTTAATTTATGAAAACACAAGTTATGGAACATACACCAACGTAATAAATCAACTTGCAAAGATTTTAATAATTCTGGGTGTTTTTTTTTACACCCTCTAGCTTTTGTACGCTGCAGAAATTGGTTTGGTTTGTTATGAAAGTGTTGGTCAAAGGCGAAATAATCGGAATATTACGACTGCATTCATCATCATCATCTGTCCCTGCAATTAGCTCATTAGTGATGATGGCTACCCGAAATTGTATCCTCCACCGTCTTCTATCTTTGGGCCAGTTGTACTGCTTATGGTTAGAGACACACAGAACCATCATGGACATACATTTGGCTGAATTATAATGGTAATAACACCAGAGTTGAGTTTTCATCCAATTAGCAGTTCCAACAAGAGTTACCAATGCGGGCTCGCATTTTTGTGGACGTTTTATTACAAAGCATATTTGTGCCATAAGCATATATGGCTCGGACAAAGCTTGCAACGTGAAGTCTACACTGCTTAGCTCGCATCACTTCCCCGTCTAATCCGCGCACCTTTGGGCCTCGGTTTACACTTGCGTGAAGCCTTGTGCGTGGCACGACGTCAAAAGAGAACAAATGATTGAATTTATTTTATACCTACGTGACTTTACCGAAATAACCAAAGAGTACAGAACAAATGACCACGACGCTGCTTACTGCCGTCGATGCTACTGCTGCTGCAAAAAACACGTGATGGACTCACCGGAAGCGCTTGGCCACCTGCGGCGGCATTCCGATGCCAGTGTAGGCCTCCCGAGCTGCGGCGGGCTCCACGAAGAGTTTGGCGGAGCAGATGGCGTTGCCGCGAGCGTTGCTGGCGAGCACCGTGTAGACACCCTCGTGCTCGGCTTGCACCAAGGGGATGCGCAGGCTTTGCAGCCCCTCGCCGGAGCTCTCAATGTGGTTGCGCTCGCTGGCGCGGACGCGCTGGCCATTCTTATACCAGGTGATCTGCCAACGGGACGACGGACAATGGTGTGTCTCTCATGCGTGGTCCGTGCGGGGGCTGTACCGATTCGCGGGTTCGTTCACACGGCGATGATTGACCGACAGATCAAGTCGGATGATGGTGCGAGTCCAGATGGGTGAAGGGGGAGTGGGGGGGGGGGGAAATTTTGACTGCTCGGTAATTTATTTATCGCTCGTGCCAACCGTGACTCAAGCGAGTCCTGGGGATGGGTGTGAGTTTGTATTCCGCCTTCGATAGCCTCAATTTGCAACCATCTGGCATCAGGATTTAACAAATAGCGCAGGAGACAGCCCAACGTCCCTAAAGCCGACTCACACTTCGCCACAGATTTCATTAAACATCGTTGCAGGATTTATTGCTGAGAAAACTAATCAAATTCGCAGTGTGGGCCTGCAGGTTGCAATAGACCTGTCACGAACAAGATAGGATTACCGAGCACAAGGGAGCAAGCAACATAAGCTGGGATAAATTCATGCTGAGCTTTAACAATACTGACCTTGGGCAATGGGCTCCCAGACACTTTGCAGTGATAGGTGACCGTCATTCCCTCGAACACACGGTAGCTCTTGATCTTGGTCTCGAAGGCCGGCTGTGCAGCATCCTCATCGGGCACGTCCACAGCCATATCCTCGCCGTCCTCCTTGAGCAGCTCCTCCAGGGTCAAGTTGATGATTCGGTACTCGATCTCCCGGATGATGCGCTCCTCAAAGGAGGAGATGTGATATTCCTGACGCAGCGTGCCAAACGACGGCAGAGAGAACAGAGGTCTCGTCAGAACGGGGTACAATTTAACGGCACGCATTATGAATCTCGAATCTTAAATTTAAAAAAAATTATTATGGCCCAATCTCCTCTCTCCTCTAAACCCAGAAGCACAAGGTTCGGGATGCGACCTATGCCCGCGGAGTTTGTGTACCCACCTCCCTGCATCGCGGTTCATACTTTGTATTGGGATCTTATTGAAATACAATTAAATATATATATATAAAATGTATACAGAGATATTGGACATTTACGTGACAACCATTTTGTGAAATAACCTGAGGCATGCGAGTCATGGGGGAGAATTTACCATAATTCGCCACTCTGCTCAATACAGATTGGGGAAGGCAGGGAGCACAGAAATACAGTCCAACAATGGAATTTGCTGCTGTGCGCCTCTGTTGCCCACAACGCCTATAACACCTGTATTACGTATGGTGGTCGCCCATCCAAACTCTTTTCAGGCTCACCTCTGCCTAGCTCACCAATATCTGATGTGGTCAATCAGGGTGATATGGTCATACACAAGAGAGACAATTAGATAAATCTACGTATTTAGTTGTTTACCCTTTCGTAGACGTAACTGTAATTCAATTTAATGTAAAAAAGCTACATTTGAACCAACTGTCGTACACAGTTGTTAAAGTTCTGCTTGTTTTCGACATTCCAGTTTGCTTAAAAAACAAATCAATTGACTCTGCTGGGTGGTGGAGGGTTGTATGCATGTATGTTGAACTTATTTTGCAAGTACGTAGCCCAACCATGCTAATCGAAGGTGATGAGGAATGACAAGAAACTAAACACAAAGGCCAGTTCTAAAGAAATTAGTTTCCAATTTAAATCTACATGATCTAACCTAAAATAAACAAATGACGTTATCATACTTTCAGTCTCAATGTCAAATGTATAATAGTCAAAAGGTAAAGGTGTTGGTTAGGATAGATGCAGATTTTTTATTTATTTATTGTCTTCTTTTTAAGTTTTACCTGATCCTCGGCAATAGCTGGACCCATCCTCTTGCGGATGATGGCATGTTCTTTCTCGTATTCGGTGGCTGTAACTTCAGGTGCAAATTCACCCTCCTTGGGTCCTCTGACAAGTTGCGTGGTGTAAGTGATGTCCTTAGTCGCCACGCTCTGATGTATCTGCTGCTGTTGCAGATACGCTTCATATTCAGCTGTCGGAGAAAAACAAATGTAAAGGACACGAATTGCTTTAAATCTAATCATCGTCTCAAAAATGGCTCCGGCTTCTTCGAATGTTGAGAGTGCTGAATCGTCAATAAACCCAACTGCTGCTTTACTTTGAATTATATCAGGTGCAGCGAGGTAGGAACTGAGCGCCCAACTCCAAATGTTAAAGCAGGATAATTTGTCCAGTTGTATTCAATTGTACGTTCAACTTCCTTCGCACCGTACGTGCCAAACCGCGCAAAATTGGAGGTGCGGGGGAAAGACAACAAACTAAACACAAAAATCAGTTTCAAAGGAATTCGTTTTCAATCTAGATGATTTAAAAGTGCATAGCTCTACTGGCTTCCTAACAATGGGAAGGGTCGAGCCTTCCATACGGCCGCAGAAGCGCATCTGAAAGCACCACGAGACGATCACAATTGACGGTCGACCGCCCCCCCCCCCCCAAACCTCCACCGCCCCCAACTCACAATCTTCCATGAGCCGGGCAGAGGCGGCGGCATCTCCTTGCTTGTTACGAACGACGCACGTGTACTCTCCCGCGTCGTCAGAAAACGTCATCGATATTTCCAGGCTGCACTCCCCGGTCTCCTTGTTGTAGTGCACCTTGTATCTGCGTCCGAAAGAGAAGCGATGGCGCTGTTGGTCAACCGCTGACTCGTCGTGTGAAAACAAACGCGACGGAGATCGAACCGGCGACGTCCGGGTTGCGAGCTCCAGTGGGCCCGCCGTAATGCCGCAGGCAGCCTCTCTCGGCCGTGGCAGCTGAAACAATGGTGCATGTTTCGATTTAAAGCTTTCGTGACTGCAGGGATTCATCTTCTTGGTTCTTTCGGTAAAGTCACGTAGAAGGGAAATAATAAAATAATACAAATAAAACGTAATAAAATTATTTTATTACATTATTTTATTATGTTTTATTTTTATTATTAGAAGGGAAATGATAAAATAATAAACCAATAAAAATAAAACAATCAATTTCTTTTATTATATTTTATTATGTTTTATTTTTATTATTTTATTATTTCCCTTCTACGTGACTTTACCGAAAGAACCAAGAAGAACAATGGTGCATGGTTTCTTAAATCACCCCCCCCCCTCCCCCTGCAATCTATCCACCCAGAAGTGTGAATGGGTAACGTGACCGTTGAAAGTCAATCGGCAGGTTCACACGTGTCGGGTAGAGTGTGGGTGCTCACACCACTTCCGAGATGTTTGCCGAGCGTGGAAGAGTAGGCCAAAATATCCCACACAGGGGCTTTCTAGACCTCCCTCTAGTGGAGGCCCTTCTGCGAGCAGTGGCACGAGAAATCAATTGCAGGGCTGCACCTTTGAATTTTTGTTTTTACCTCTTGCTGCTCGTTACCTTGCTTAGCCTATGAATCTCATCATACCAACGATCATCGGCACACCAGGCTTTTAGTGGCTTGTGAGGAGGCTGTTGTGGTTCTTCAATGAATGAATTAAATGTAATGATTGCTGACGTCTGGGGCTCTGTTGATGAGGTGTTGACGTATTGTGAACACATTTCTGCGAGTAATTTCAATTTGGGTGGAATTATTGGAATGCCCTAATATAGAAAAAAAACAAATATATATATACTGTACATATATATATCTGAGTGAAGTGGCATAACAAGGTTATTGCACTTCACTCTGAATATGATTCCCATAACCTGGATTTGATTTCTGGCTGTGGCTATCATCAATAGCAAGCGATATCTGAACCAGTTCTGAGCCATCCTCCATAACCCTTCCACCAACCCACAGTGACCAGCTTTGGTCAGAAGTATAATCATGGGATGGAGAGGCCTTCATCCAACAGCGGATTGACAAAGGAAAATAAACATATATATACACACATACACCATATATAAGCATATACACACATCCAGTTGTAAATAAGAATGGCCTATATTAGCAGGGAATTCAGCTTGTGCATACCCAGATAAGTTTATACAATCAATTGCTGCACCCAAACATATAATCAATTGCTGCCATAATTCCCCCGTTCATTGGCGCGTGAAGTGGTTCACCGATGAGGAGATCACTGCGGACGAAGCATTAATTGGCGTGCATTTGATAAACGTCTCACCAACCGACTTATTCGAATTAGCACCGCGTTTTTTTTTCTTGCAGCGAAACAATAAAGGAGCCCCACAGGGTTAAGGCGGCCTACCTGTAGCCCGTCGTAAGAGGGATGCCGGACTTCTTCCAATACACGTGGGGCTTCGGGCTGCCCTTAATCTGGCAGTGAAAGACAACGCTGCCTCCCTCCACCAGGTGCTGAGGCTGCGGCTTCTGGATAAAATATGGGGCGATGCCATCGCCACCCGTGTCCGTGCCACTGGCCTCAGAATCCTCCCTGCGAGAGAAACAAAAACAAACACAGAAGTGCGAGGCATTAAGTCGGGCACCCGGTATAGGGGTCACGTGTTTCGCCGGTGCCCTAGATTCGTTTTGAACACGTAAAATGCTCACGTGCACGAGTATAAGCCGCATGCTTCCCGAGCATCTTGGCTGCGTGACGCAACGGCAAGAGCGGTCCGGTGCGTGCGTGTGCTCCATCGTACCTTTTGGTCTCTGAAGTGGAACGTTCTGGAATGGTGCTGATTTCGGTCTCTCTCATTTCAAGCTCTTCAGAAACTGTGGTGTAGAGAAGAAGCATTAACAATAAGAATCGTTATTATTGAGAACATTCTCATAGTGCGCGGCTGTCAGTGATGACAACGTGTTTCACAGACAAGCGTTATCTGCCATTGGGTAATGCGACCATGCATGACTCAATGAAAGTCATTTGCAAGTAATTATTGCAATTTGGCAAATTTGGACAGTGACTACTCTCTTTGGAAGAAGACAAAAAGATGACGGAATCTTTAATATCCACATCCCATATTTTGCATTAACATGCGAGCGATATTAAAACAAGGTTCCTTTAACGTTGATACTTTTTATACAATTCATCGGTGACCAAGCTGAGACCATCAACTCTGGCTCAGTGCTCTGACTCATGAGCCACCCAACAATCTAAAAGAAAATATATTCTTCACCTCACAATACGTGCTTGGAATTAAACATCTATAAATTATGCAAATCGTGTGCTAATTATATGCTAATATGCCTCGAGGTTAATGAAACAAATGAAACAGAACAACAAGACGGGACTAACGAGACAAACAAAACAGTAGCAATCAGACAAAGGGAATCAGTTCTTGAGTCAAATAATCACCGCGTATCATGACAATGGATCAAACTTCCCGGGGCCAGTCCACGAATCATCGCATGCCTAGTCTGCTCCTTCCAGTAAAAGGTGGCAAAGTGTAGCTACCCTCCGATACTTGCTCACATTCCTGCTGACAGTAGGGCATCCAATAGAGGGAGATCAAGAGGACCCCTCCAGAGGGTACGGTATTGTGGCCGCCTCTCCCACGCTGGCCAGAAATCTTGTAAGATACCCACCCTTTGCCCCACCGCACCCGAATTGCCGATAAACTTCTTCTTCTTGGTTCTTTCGGTAAAGTCACGTAGAAGGGAAATAATAAAATAATAAAAATAAAACATAATAAAATAATTCTCACGACGTTTCGGCCACAAAGCAAGCAGCCATCCTCAGGTGAAGACGTGACTTTACCGAAAGAACCAAGAATGCCGATAAACTGTTGCGCACCCATTCATACTGCTGAGCGGACAGAGACAGTGGCGACGGCGGTGGCGGGGGGAATTTGTGAAATTTTAATCGAACCGGCGAACACCGCGTTTGCAAGTTCCGCTGCCTGCACCACGAACCCACGCCACCACGCTGGCGCCCCTTCACCTCCTGGTCCGAATGCGTTTGAAAGTGGATGCCGAGCGGACGGGTGGACGCACACACCTTGAACGAGCAGGTACGATGACGTGCTGACAGTGCCGGCCTCGTTGGTGGCCGTGCAGGTGAAGCGGCCGCTGTCCTCCGCGAAGGCCTCGCGGATCGTCAGGCTGGCCACGCCCGCCTGGAAGGCGATCTGAAAGTCGGCGGAGCGCTCGATGCGGTACTCCTCGCGGAACCACATGATTGCCGGCATGGGGAAACCCGCCACCTGGCACTCCATCCTCACGGACTCGCCTTCCACTACCGTGGTGTCCTTAAGACCCTATAAACACAAATATATATACACGTAAATAATTATTCATAATCAATGCAATTACCAGCGAAACGTCGTACTCAAAAATTGTATATGTTGTGGTTTCACGCTTCAACACACAGGTGGGCTAAAGCAGTGAACTATTTGTCTTTTGTCAACGTGACAACTTTTTTGCTGATTGGCCGTGTCGGGTGGTGGAGGGTTACGACACATTTATAAATAACGCGATCTAATCCCAAAAACGTTGATTATGACGTAAATAATTATAAACACACCTTTATTGGGTGCAAGCTTATTTGTGTCTTCACGTAATTTTTTTCATTTAGCCCATGGGCACTCGGTTTTCCAGAACAATGCTCTCCAGCGGTGTTTGTTCAAGCAAGAAAACTTGCGGCAAGTTTCGACATTCTGGATCTCATCAGCAGGGTCTGACTTGTTAAACAAATGCAGCTGGGCTTACAGATGTTATTGGAAAAACCATTCCATGTAAAATATAGGGCCCTGTTTACAAAAATATATTTATTTTGCACTTAAATATATCCTTTATAAACTGTTGAAGCAAGTGATGTTATAAAGCACTTAAAGTCAGCAAATCACATAAGGGGAATGGTGTGGCCAGCACTGCACTCAGTCACTCTTTTCTCCCACTGTACCAGTGACTCAGTTAAATCGGATTTGACCTAGAGGAGGCCCAGGACCAGTCTCACACATCACCAGCCATGGCAGAGAATTAAACTCAGCCCACTTGGGTTCATAGCGCACTGCACAAACCACTGTGCCACAGCTTCCCACAGACGCTAACAAGCATAGCATCAACAAACAAATGTGCCTCTGCAACACAACCACTGAAAAGCTTGTACCGGAAACATTCCAATTAAATACAAAAATAATCCTAAGTGTCAGGAGTATACATATACGAGTTTGCCTTTTTCATACAAATTCAAACCGCCACTTGTTTGTTTAGGTATGAACCGTGCACGATGCCAAGTCGACAATATTGCAGTAATCAACATTGATTTAAATCACATAACCTAATTGCATTTTATTATTGTACACCATCTCACGAATCAAAGAGTGCTCATGTTGAACAACCCAAGCGACAGCCTAATGAGATAGCAAATCTATTTTTTTTTTTGGAAAGGGATACCTCGGGTAATAATAATGCAGAAACAGGCATTACAATTCAGCACGGTCCTATCATTACACAGACAGAGCTCAGATATAAATAATGCCACTTACAGCCACGAAGCTGGGTGGTGATGAAGCAGGCTGAGTAGGAACTGCTACAGCTTCTGGCGCTGTGACCTGCAAAGGGACACAAGAATTTCGATTTAAAGCTTCTTTCGTGACTGCAGGGATTCATCTTCTTGGTTCTTTCGGTAAAGTCACGTAGAATGGAAATAATAAAATAATAAAAATAAAACATAATAATATAAATATTATGTTATTATGTTTTATTTTATTAATAATAAAATAATAAATAAAAACATAATATTAAAACAAAATTATGTTTTCTTTTTATTATTTTATTATTTCCATTCTACGTGACTTTACCGAAAGAACCAAGAAGATGGACACAAGAATATGTTATTTTACAGATCTTTGTCAACCCACTGCTGGATGAAGGCCTCCCCCACGCCATGTCGTTTACGAGGGTTATTTGACCATATGTCACTACTGACGATGGCGCTCCCCAAATTTCACCAGGCTCACTGTTCATGAACTCTTGGAAGTGCTTGCACAAAGGATAGTAACATCTCATCCTGTGTTCTTGGAATCTCACCATGCTGGTCAGCCTGTGCTGAAAAAGCAGGGTGGGATCCCTTGGACTGGTTCAGATATGCCTCGGGCCTGATTATAGTCATGGCCGGGAATCGAACTCAGGTCGCCAGGCTCGCAACGGGCAAACTGGTGCGCCACTGCTCTCCCCCATTAGTTATTTACCAAACCACTTAATTAATTCTTCTTTGATCGGAAACATAGGAGAAAATCCGTAACTGACACATACAGGAAATGAAGGAATTCGTCCCCGCTTTGAGGGATAAACACAATGAAATTCATGTTTTCTACTTGACACGTAGACAACATCAGTCAAGCGGGGTTGAAAGATGTCATAAAAAAAATGCTCAGTGGGAAAAAAACTCTTAACAATGAATTTTTAAGCATCATGAATATAAATGGATATTTTAAAGTTCTGGTGCCGGAAGGGATCGTGGTAATAAATCGTCTTATTTCAGAGGATGGGTGATATATGACAGTCATTGAGATGTATTTCTATTAGTTCACAGGTTGAGGTGAAAAAAAAAGAATTGGCCGAGCCTACTGTGAGATGAAGATTGAGTGAAGGGACACTTTCACACCGTGGAATGGGAGTGATTTTCACACAGGTCTACCCAACACACCTCTTGGTGTCTCATATCAACAGCAGCCATGTGATCCTCCTTAAATTCAGCCACTCTCATGCCTGCCGCAACTTTTTGCTGCTGCTGCTGCTGCGTTGTTGTAGTTGTTGTTGTTGTTTTGTACATATCCCAGCTTTCAGAAAACGACGGGCTGGGCACGTGAACCTCATGCGTAGGCAAGCGTGGCTCAGAGTGTGGTCGAGGAGAGGGGGCCTTCACGGGCTTGATGACCCTGACGGCCGACTGTGGATGAGTCAACTCTTGCTGGAGAGTCGAAATATCCCGAGCGGACGTGGACACCTGGTCGGTTTGCAAGGGGGGCAATGCCATAAAAAAATATGTATACAGGCAAGGAGCCCAAAAAAGGCGTCATACATATAAACATGTTGCGCTTTGGGTTAGACGCCACACAGAATGGATTGGGAATGAGGAAGTGGGTAAAATTAAGCTGTTTCTCCAAGAGTTTCCAAGTTAGAAGGAATTGAAGCTGGGATTCCACGTGATGTTAAGCGGGGCTTTGGGATTGCAATTTGGAAGTTATACGATGAGGGGGGTGGGGATTCAATGGGTTAAAAGTAGATTTTTGTTTGTTTGTTACATCATGAGAGTGTGAAGGGAGTCATGGCCTAGCGTCGTCGTGGTGGGACTACCCTGGGCAGCGTAGCAGAAGAGTGTTTATTATCGAATTATTGTAGGAAAAAGGGAATTGCCACGGGAAAACGCAGTGAGGATGAAAATGAAAAAAGCGTAAATAAAAACGGCAGAAACACTGACGCCCATTATTTGTGCAAGTTAAGAAAGCAGCAGCACAGGGTTTGCAAATGATGTTAACAAGTTTGGTATCCGCAAGAGGATGTGTAATGACTGTGCTCATTTGCGATGCTTTACATGTTAATCTTGCGACGGGTTTTGTTTTTCCCCGTTAGGCACAGGATGTGATGGATGTGCATCATAAGTAGCTTTTTTTTTTTACGACCGCAGGACATACGAGTGTAACGATGTTACAGTCACAAAGTGTTCTTGGTCGGCAGAAACTCTCTCGGGTGAAGGTTAAATTAACAAACAAAAAACGGAAAACCAGCCAAAGCGGGTTAAAAAAAAAAACGGACCAAAAGCCGAAAAAATACAACAACGACGGCTGAAACATTTTCGCTGACAAACAGCGATACAAATGCACAACTCCGACACTATATCACAAGATGATGTTTCAAGTTAGTACAAACTTAAAACAATGGAGGTAAAATGTAACACTTTGTGAAAAATAACTCATTAAACTTAATTCCCACGTAAAGTACTGTCAATTTTTTTTACAATGCTGCTCGCAATGCTATTTACCGCATTTCCGAACCACGGCAACACGTACTGAAAACTGTCATTTACGTGATGCGCCTGTGCAGCATATTCAAAGGCATCCGCCATACATGGCTTTGCGATGCTTAAAAGCTTAAGTCTGCGTAATCGGACTCTTCACACTTGTTGCTCTGTCTATTTTTTTTTCACTCTATTTTTTTAACCAGGCCCACATGCCTGGCATGTCTCCTAGGTCTAAAGTGGGGTGAGCCGCAATAAGACCGGTATCTCTCCACAGACACATTGCTGCAGCTCATATTTCCCATTCCCCAAGCAAGTGGGTGCCAATCTAATGACAAGGTGGTTACTTATATGGATCTCAAAGTCGGTTCGAATTCTCTCGACTATTTCGGTCGCGAATCTCTGATACATTTTTGTTGTTGTTGTTCTTTTATGAACATTACGGGGTTTTTTTCCCCAAAATGGACCGCAATGCCTGGCCACACTGCCTGGTGCATTGAGCCCAGTGTGCTACTAATAAAATGTAATACATTAATTTAAAACGTTGCATTCTTGAAGTCTGTTATTTGTATAATTTTAAGATCTTGAATACGACACTTCTGAGTCAAGAAATAAGGGAAGTTCAAAGACATATTTGACATTAATAATAATTACTACATGTAACGATGAAATATACCTTAAGGTGGATCTAAAAACATAGCTATGTTTATCCACATACAAACTGCATTTTTTCATATATATATACATTTTCTATAAATTTTCAAAGACTTTAATGTCACTCTTTGCACTCATGTTTAGCATATTCAATAGGATTCTGTGATTGAACCCCACAGGGCACAATCACTGTGCTGTACGATAACTTTTAAAAAACCACGTCACTCAAAGCACCCATTAGCAAAATAACTCACAAAGGTTAATGGCTCTTACCTCCTCTGCCTCATGCTTAGGCACTGCTATCTTTGGAACGGTAAAGTGGGGCACAGGTTTGGACGATATTTTCTGGTCGAGATGCACAGTCGTTTCTGCTGCCCTGTGAATCTACAGTGGACCGATGGAATAAATGATGTAAAAAAAAAAATCAGTAACCCCCAGTGTTCAAACCGTTAAAAAAAAAATTCTATTTTTTATATATATGTAAGAAGGCAAAAAATACATCCATTAAAATCATGGAGATAAAGTACGCTTTGTTACATTATGAAATAAAGCAAAAATCCTCAGAAAGAAAAATGAAAGAGGGTTCATGTGTTTAAAAAAAAAGTCAGAGAATGGGGGGCTTCATTTATGTATTGGGAGAAAGGCAGTTTCTTTAGATATTCGGACATTTTTTGTTGAATTGCAAAAATTGCTTTTCTGCAAGCACACAACTCAATCAAGCAGAATTTTATACAATTCTAGCATTAAAAGCGCGTCCGTACTAACGAAGCTCCCAAAAAAATATATTTTTAAAAGGCTCCATTCATTGACACTCGTGTGCAAACAGAAGCGGACAAGAAAAAAAAAAGACGCATGAAGAAAAAAAGAAATGCCAGCACATCAGCAGCTCTGACCTCTGTAAAATGCACAGCCGGCTGCAGTTTGGGCTGCTGCGGCTGCGGCTGAGGACTCTTTGCAGCTACGGGGACAATCACTGTCTCGGTGCGGACGGTGTAAGCCCCGCCGCCCGCCACGTGCTCCGCGGAGACCCTCTGCGCAGCGGCGATGGACGACGACTGCGAAACGGTGGAAACGTGCACCGCGGCGGAGGCAGCGGCCTGTGGGGCGGCCGGAGTTTCCTCGGCCTGACCGGGGAAGCGCCCACGTGCCAGATCCACGGCCGCCACCACCGTGGCCACCGCATCGGCCTTTTTGCCCACGCCAGTCTGCGAATGATTGCCAATGATCATCGCAATTTGTCATAGGCGGCGGGGTGGGGGGGGGTCGGTGAAAGGGCATTGGGAATAGAGGCATTATTGGCATGATTGCGACGATTGATGGTGCCCACTGAGCAGTGGGTACGCACGTATATATTGTGACAGGTGTACACAGGTGAGTAACGCACGTGTGCAGGTGTGCATGGGTTGAGAGAGAGAGCGACTTCCTCGTGCTTTCGTGACATTTCTTTACAAGCAGGTGAGAGCCAATTGAGACATCGGGGGTCTAAGTCGTGTGTTGACGGAAAGGGTGCCCTTGACATTTCGTGAAGCAACGTTTGTCTTCCGAAAATTTTCGACAAGGAGCATATAAAAAAGTATTACCGTATATGTCTCATAGTCAAAGAGAGACTTGAGGTTAACAAAAAAAATCTGCAATTTGTAGGCCCATGGATTATCCAGTGAAACAAATGGTTCGTGAAAAGTGTAAAATGTGTCATCACAAAAATCGTGGATGAATAACATGCAAGCAATGTGACAAACATACCTCTTTTACAACAGTCGATGCACCGTAACCTCTGATGGTCTGCTGTTGCTGCGTCTGTATGGTCTGCTGCTGAATTTGTATGGTTTGTTGCTGCATTTGCAGGACCTGCTGTTGCTGCATTTGCTGTTGCTGCATTTGCTGTTGCTGTTGAATCTGTTGCTGCTTGATCTGTAGCTGGTGTTGCTGCTCCTGTTGCTGCTGTTGCTGCTTGATCTGCAGCTGGCGTTGCTGCTCCTGTTGTTGCTGTTGCTGCTTGATCAGCAGCTGGTGTTGCTGCTCTTGCTGTTGCTGCTTGATCAGTAGCTGGTGTTGCTGCTCTTGCTGTTGCTGCTTGATCAGTAGCTGGTGTTGCTGCTCCTGTTGTTGCTGCAGCTGTAGCAGTCGTTGCTGCTCCTGTTGTTGCTGTTGTTGCTTGAGCTGTAGTTGGCGCTGTTGTTCCTGCTGCTGCTGAATCTGTAGTTGGCGCTGTTGTTCCTGCTGCTGCTGAATCTGTAGTTGCCGTTGCTGTTCTTGCTGTTGCTGCAGCTGCAGCTGACGATGCTGCTCTTGCTGCTGTTGCTGCAAAAGCATCTGCTGCTGCTGCTGTTGCTGATGTTGTATTTGGACTTGCTGCTGCGACTGCTGAATCACCGTGCGGGTCTCCTGGACCTGGTACTTAGTCGCTTTGCCTTGCAGTGTGTAGGCTTGAGCAGCAGCTGTGATGGCCGCAGCGGCGGCAGCGGCCTGCCTTGCCTCGGATACCCGGGTCTCCGTCGTGACAGCGAAGCTCTCTTGCTTCCAGGGTGGACGGGCCTCACCAGTGGCCGTCGCCTGCATCGTCGTCTTGCGCATCATCACCGGTGATCTCACCGAGCGGATGGGGGATGCAGAGGAGCCTCTCCCAGCCGGTGAGAGAGATCTGAAACCGAAGGCAAAAGGGTGCGTTCAGCCACTTTCGCGACGTTTTCCACTGCCACATCCGAGCCACGCTCAAGCGGGGGCTCTGGCTGTGCCAGGTGGGTTCCCACTGGCTGTCTGCTGAGCCAAGCCGATTAAAATATCCTGAATTTGGAGCAGGGCCAGGCATTGGCAGGGCAGGGGTTCAGAATTTTCATTGTATGTCGTGATAAAATTGATTAACCCTCCTGGCCTCACCTATTTAAGCCAAGACATGAGGGCAGGAGGGAAAGTGTGCGAGGCTACAGCAGGCAATAGGAAATTAGGGTATGTTTTGTCGTGAAAATGCCCTCATGACCAGGGCACACCGTGAAGAGCAATACAGATAAGTGTCACGGCTAACATTATGAAAATATTTCAGAGGAAATGGATTGAGTTTTTAAATAAGTGGTGTAACAATGGAACTAAAATAAGCAAATATTCCCATTACCTACCAACTCCAGTGTAAAATTTGATAAAAACGTGGAAAAGCTAAAACCATGTAGATGTATCATGTGATTAAATTCCACAATGTCATTGGCTAAAATAGGTGTTTTTTCAGGGTTAATTATGGATGTCTTATGTCACAAAAATCACAGTTCCACTAATGACGTCTGGGCCAACACAACACTAAGATGATTAATCATGCAACCATTTATTGCACGATTTATAAGTGCTTCCACAGCTGGTTTATATGAGAGGATATCCACCATTAACTTCCAAGTAATGTCAAGAAAGGCAACTTTAATCAAGCCTTCATGTGAGGCTGCAACACAAATGTGAGGCAAAGTGACGTATGTAACAACAAAAACAACAACACAAATTAGCAGTATTATTTAAACGTATCATCTATAGGGAAACACTGGTGCTACGTTGAGACCACCGAGACCAATGCCTTATGCATCAGACATGATAGTGGTACTAAAAATAACTCAGTGCCTGTGACCCGAGACTAGCCAAATAGGGAAAGTGGCCCGGCCGTGGTCTACACGGGGACAAATGGGCACACAACACTGCCATGAAGTGGTGTGTCACACAGCGATGACATTGACTGCATTGCCGCTCTGAAATTAAATTGTGGTACAACAATGCCAGACCATGTTGAAAGTGCGGCGCTCATACTGCACTGCTCCGACTCGCTTTGGAGAAGAAACTGGTTGAGGGAAACGTAAATGTAGGTGGCACAATCATGCCAGTCGTAGTGAAACCATTTTGGTTCAGTATAAAAAATATCGGTGCGGTGTTAGTGGGCAATAGAGCAATAGACGGAGTCAATCTCTGTGGACCTTTGAGTGTCACGCGTTGTGTGCCTGGGTTTTATCCGAGCACTGGTTTCCACCCACATGCCAAACATGATTCAATGGAAGCCATGCGTATTAGTTACTGCTGCTATTTTCTTTAAACCCGATGCCTAAAGTCACTGGCGAGCTTCGGTGGTAATCCATCCAAGTACTAATCATGCTTGAGTCTACTTAACTTCAGAGATTTTTATGACACCAGGCATGTTTATGGATTTATGGTTATTTGGTCATAGGGAATTCTTTGTTAACTACTTGCTACTTTTACTGCATTTGTAAATTTGATATATGACTTGAACGTTGTTTTATTGGGAAAAAAGCAACATGACAACATGCACCCCTACTGGCAGACTAACACCCATTTTCCGGCTGGTGCTGTGTACAATCTTGGGCCGCACAGGGTCAGCTGCCATTGGGGGTGCGCTTGGCTAGACCGCAGCAGGGCATTAGAACAGTTGAGATAAGAGACGTGACGTCAGGCGCTTAGAGTTACCGTGGCATTTAAGTGCCCTATAAATGCTACTCCTCTACCTTACAAAAAATGTCCACAGTAATCATAAAGTGTTTGTTTTATAGAGCATCGTCGTTCGTGCAAATTGCATCTCACAATCACCGACGAACCACAACCAGGCTAGAAGGCAGCCAGGTAGTTAACCGGCGGCGACGATTGCCCAAGCTCTGCAAGTACCCTGTATATTAAGACGTACCTGACAGGAGAGGGCGATGGTGCCTTCACTGAGCGAACGGGGGAAGGCGATAGCTGTCTCACGGCCAGAACTTGCGGCGTCGGCGACGGAGGCTTGGGGATGATGCGCGGGGGCGTCTTGTGATGCAGCTCGCGTGTCACTGTTTTGCCCTCCATTACCATCTCCATGTGCCCCGAAGACTGGGCCTCAAATCTGGTCTCCACGCGCTGGATAAGGCCACACGGAAGCGGAGTTTGAAAATTATAACAATCGGAGTTAAACTTTCGCTAAATTTATCAAGGTGACAGCTAGGGCCAAATTCAGCCGGAGCTGTCAGGAAGTGAGGTTTCAAAATGTTTCTCCAGCTGCCCCCATCTGTCCCCTCCTTTAGGGGAGGGGGGGGGGCAGATGGGGACAGGTTCATGGAGAGTCGCTACATCATGGGACCTCCTTTGCCAGTATCAAAATATCATAATAGGTTTTTACCCTTTAAAACAGGTGTTAAGATAGTACACCTTTTGTCGTCCTATGGTCTAACACCATTTGAGATGAGGTTCAAAAAAAGCTGTCTCTGGTGTGGACCAATCAGTTTCAAGAACAATGCATATATTATCAGAGTATGTATTTTTTGCATGATTCCTAATTAAAAGGTTTCATACTCTTTGGTTCTTTCGGTAAAGTCACGTCGTTAGAAATAAAATAAAACAAATCACGACGTTTCGATCGTAACACAAGTGGTCGTTATCAGTCCTGATGACAGATAGTACGCCTTTTGGCGTCCTCTGGCCTGATGAAGTTCGCTTGTGTTGCGATCGAAACATCGTGATTTGTTTTATTTTATTTTATTTCTACCTACGTGACTTTACCGAAAGAACCAAGGAGTATG
The DNA here is from genome assembly GCF_965212315.1 of Lampetra planeri. Taxonomy (NCBI): domain Eukaryota; kingdom Metazoa; phylum Chordata; class Hyperoartia; order Petromyzontiformes; family Petromyzontidae; genus Lampetra; species Lampetra planeri. The sequence continues at coordinate 9,185,251 of NC_136127.1, read as the reverse complement.
GATTCCTGCAGCCACGAAAGCTTCAAATAAAAAAAGGTTTCAGTTTGGTGTTTTAACAACTTAACACCTATTCTTGGTTCTTTCGGTAAAGTCACGTAGAAATGAAACAATAAAACAATATAATATTTATATAAAACAATATCAAAAAATCTATTCTTATCGGTGTTAAGATGTTAAAACACCAAAACCCATTTTTGGTGTTTTAACATCCTAACACCTGTTGTATTGCCAGAAAGGGTAAAACCTATTCTTATAGGTTCAGGGAGTTGACAATTGGGGGTTGCTGGAAACTATTCGAAAGAAAATGTATCCCTGGTAAAAAGAAACATTGATAGACATATATCAACCTCTTTTTTAAAGACGCATACATCACGTAGTTGAGCTAAGTCAGGTCGGACTAAGGGTCTCTTTTTCAAGGTTAGACGTGGATCACAAAATGATCAAGTACAGTCGAAAACAAAATCACAATCCTCAAGTCAATATTGAAATGTTCAACAATTAATACCAAACAAGTAGTGCAATGTTCATTTAAGCAATTCATTTGCAGAATATAGCTACTCTACAAGGCACAGTAAAAAAAAAAATACATTCAAAATTGATGTAATGAGTGGATACCATTTTAAATTCTAGTTCTGAAGTTTTTGTGACTGCAAGGATCCATACTCTTTGTTTTTTTTCGGTAAAGTCACAGAGTATGGATCCTAGCAGCCACGAAAGCTTCAAATCTAGAAATAAAACCCTCTACGGGGAAGAATTTCGCTTATCTGTTAGAGTTTTTAACAGACAACGAGACAAGAAGTCACAGCTTATCGACTTAATAACTCTCTTCACACGCCACAGTAATTTTGCTGGAGCAGTCAACACCTGATGACGGTTGCTTGTGTTGCTTCCAAAACGTCGTGATTTAATTTATTTGTTTTCATTTTAATTTATTTCATATTTTTTACCTACGTGACTTTACCGAAAAAAAAAACATTTTAAATGTATCGTTTTGTCCATCACAGTGGTACATGCAATGGCATATCTTCGTGAATGCCATCACAGGATCTTTGACGATTACTTTACAGTCGATGGCAGTTGTGGTGATTTCCCAAAAGCATTCACAGTGTAGATTGTAGGGATGGAACGTGGCTAAGATGCAAGCGTGCTTCGCACGAGGCAGGCGAATCAGACCGATATAATTTGCTTATAAACAATATGTAGCCGGCAATATGAGAAATTGAGAGAGGCACATTCTCACGTACATTTAATATGCACTTTTAAATTTCCATACGTGTTTTGGAAATGCGCTTGCTTATTGTACTAAACCTCAGGAAAAAGCAAATATGTATGGCTGAGAGAATACGGTGCATTAATAAACACCTGTATTCTATTCCATATCTGCCAACTGGTATAATTTAAGCGGTAACCTGCTGATGGTGCAAACAATTAACTAATGATTACACTTTAAACCTTTTTTTTAAACGAAAATAGAAAATGAATTTTTTTTGCTTTGAAAATCGGTATGTAGTAACAGACCCATTAAAATATGCAGGCTACAAACTTAAATCTATTGGCCTAGTAAGTGTCATACTCACACAGGAGAACGTTTTATTTGGTTTAACACGTAGACTTTCGCGAACAATATTATACACAATAGAGGATTTTGGGTTATATCGCGTAAACATAAATGTTTTTGGCTAAGAAACAGGATTTCAACACAAATATGGCTCATATTCTTAGGTTTTTTCGGTAAAGTCACGTAGGTAAAACATCAAAATTAATGAAAATAAAATAAAATAAAAATGCAGCTAATCTGGCTGTGACGGTCCCACCTGATGACGGAGACTTGTGTTGCCTCCGAAACGTCGTGATTTTTTTTTTTTTCCATTAATTTTGATGTTTTACCTACGTGACTTTACCGAAAAAACCTAAGAATATAATTCCTTGCAGTCACGAAAGCTTCAAATCTAGAACAAATATGGCTGTCACCTCACGATGCTAGTTGTAATTACTGACGAAACGTCGTACTCGAATTGTAAATGTTGTGGGTTTACTCTCCAACACACCGGTGCCCTGTACGAGTAATGAATTTGCACGTTTTGTTAACGTGAGGAACTTGACTAATTGGCTGTGTCAAGTGGTGGTGGGTTTAACAACACATTTATATTTACGCGATCTAACCCATAAACCTCTATTATGGAAAGTTTTATTTACTATTAAAAAATCATATTAATTTCCAAAAGGCTGCTGATATTCTTCTGTTTGGGTTCCAGAGGACAGCGTTATACTCGCCATTTCACATCTAACTCCATTGTAACTCCTGCAATCTCTCATTTACTTGATACAGCTGTCGTGGCTGTGACGGTACCACCTGAAGACGGAAGCTTGTGTTGCCTCCGAAACGTCGTGATTTTTATTTTTATTTTATTTTACTTTTGAATGTTTTTACCTACGTGACTTTACCGAAAAAACCTACGAATATGAATCATTGCAGTCACGAAAGCTTCAAATCTGGAATAAATGTACATAATTTACTCACACATACAATACCCTCAAGAAACTGCATCATTTAAAGCCAGCACACACCGCAAGTTATAAATACAATGTGAGATTTTTTTTTAAAAATATTTTTTTCAGTGACCTTTACCTTTTCAACACGTGCTTGTCGAGTCTGTGAAATAGTTGTTTCTCCACCAACTGAAACAATCGTTTTTGTCTTTTTAGCAGGAATGACTTCAGCAGCCTCTTCGCCTGATGAATAAATATGCACACACACACCACACGCACGCACGCACGCACACACACACACACAGACACACACACAGACACACACACGCACACACCACACACACCCACGCACACGCACACACAGACACACACAGACACACACACACACAGACACACACACACACACACGCACACACAGACACACACACACACACCACACACACACACACATGCACACGCACACACACAGACACACACACACACACAGACACACACCACACACACACCACACGCACACACACACCACACACACACCACACACACACCACACACACACCACACACACACACACACCACACACACACCACACACACCACACACACACCACACACACACACACCCACACACACACACAGACACACACACAGACGATAAGTTAATGCACTGCATTGTCTAGATCAGGGATTTGCAACCAAAATAACAAGGAAACTTTTTTTGTAAAAATTCAGTATAAAAAAAACTCGATATTTCAAAGTCGTAATGAACATCAAAACGAGACGGTGGTCCTTGATAAACGACGTCACGGAGCAGTTCTTAAAGAGCTGCATGCGGCTCCGTAGCCGCAGGTTGCTGACTCCTGGTCTATACCCGAGCTGATGCTCTGTGCACATACATTGCCATGCGCTGAGCTTACAAGATGCTGTGACCGTTTCCCGTAATGCTGTACAACCTCATTATGAATCAATGAATGAAATGTTTATTTGTTACACGGAGAGTCTAATTTATCCGAGTACCCAGAGAGTTTGCAAGGGAGATTTGTGGTGCATCAGAAGAGAACAACAGCATCAAGGTGACGTGTACAGAGGAACAGGCAACAATGGAACAGAACGCATCACAGGTGCAGGCACAAATAGTGCTTGAAGAATAGAAATTAACAACATTAACAAAAATAAACAGGCATATTGCACCAAAAACGAAGACGAGGTAATGAACGGCATTCAAGCAATACAACCACAATCTCAAACAAAAATTCTACAACATTGCTGATGAACAAGAACCTGACACTAATCAACTATCCTTACAATAATACCCTAAGCATGTGGAAGTGCGACAACGCTAATAACCCTGACACGTGTGACTGTGGTGAAACACAGACCAAAGGACCATTGATCGATTGGTCTGTTGGCTGCTGGAGGAACCACGAACAGTGAAGGACCTTGCCAGAGCGACGAACCAGGGCCATATAAAGCGCCCGATACTGGCAACAACAAAAAACTTACGACTGTGGTTGCAGGACACTTCGTGCGCCGCTTGTCCCATTTAACAGCGAAAAAATCGTGCATGAGAACAAGACGTTTAAAAACAAAATGGCCGCACCGGTCACGAGGAGTTGCGCGGAGGAGGTCGCTCGCCCCACGTTGTTGCTCGCTGTGACGGAGTAGGTGCCGGAGTCTTGTGGATAAGCCTCTGCGATAATGAGGCTGTAGAGATCCCCATCCTGGACAAGTCTGAAGTCCTGGGAGCTGTGGATCTCTGCGCCTTCGCGAAAGAATTTTACGGTTGCCGCAGGGATTCCCGTCACGCGGACATCCAGACGCACCTCTTTGCCCTGGCTCACAGAAATGCTCTGGAGTCTCTGGGTAAAGTTTGGCGGTGCTGTTTGGGCTGCATAGTCACGAGTGGGTGGGGAGGAGCACATAGGAACACATTGTATGGTTAGGTTAATGATCACTGCTGCTTGGGCGATTTACTTTTCAAATATAATATAAGGTGGGATTAAACGACCTCTTGTGTCCTGTTGCAAACAGAAATTATGTGATCAGCCATAGTTTGAGGCGATTGGTGCACTTTAGATGCAACCGGCTAAAAGTTATGCAGCTAAACAGACAACCCACACCTGAGCACCAGGACACAAAGGCTGTTAGCCCACTCTACTGTATTTCCATGTGGATGGGTACGCACCGCTAGGGCACAACGCATCCACGTGATAGCGTTTGTGGACATACTCTGGGATATTTGTTAGAAAGTAAGACGATCAATCAATCGCATCGACATTGCTCGACTGAAAATTACAATTGACAACTTCGATCTGTGGTCGATTACTTGGGCCCCTTTAAAAATGGCAGCCGTCCCCACATCGTGCCTGCTCCCTAAGGTGAGAAGCCTCCTGCAAGCCACGCCCAGGATGGCATGGGTGACCATGCCAATGACATTACCAAGTCCTCCCCACACACCCCCCCCCCCCCCCCATACATGGACACACGTGGGAAACAGAGGTGAAACTTTTTTGCAACTATTTTGGGCCCTATATGATGAGTCGAGAAATCAAACCGGTAATTAATCGGAGAGCCCAACTTTAGTCAGGGAAGATGCTGTATTCGGAAGTTTGACCGATGTCCATTGATGGGTGCTTTTGGCGTGCCTGACGCATTGGTGCCCGTTACTCACCGGTGACAAGAAGCTCTGCAGTGCTAGTAGCCTGTCCAGATCCATTGGTAGCTCGTAAAGAGTACTTTCCACTCCGTGCAGCCGAGACGGCGGAGATCGTCAGCGTTGCGCGGCCGCTGCTGAACGAGATCTCCGCGCCTGGTGCGGAGGAAATTGCCTGGCCATCTCTGAACCAGCTCACCTCAGGAACTGGCAAACCTGCAAGGGAGCACGCGCAGCACCGGCGCACAATGAGTGCAATGCAACACACGTGAGAACGTCATGGGCACGGCCCTGCAATTGCCTGCCCAAGACAACCGGTGGTGGAAAAGCCTCCACTAAACAGAGCACTTAGAGAGCCCCTCTGGCATTGCCGTGAGGTGGCAAAGGTGGGATTACCCACACTTTACCCCACCGCACATGATCATCCGATTCACTGGCTGCAGTGTAAGCATTTATACTGCTAGGTAGACAGAGGAGGATCGAGGGATTTAATTTATTTGCTGGTTATTTCAACTGCCACGCTGGGAGGTCGAATCAAACTGACGACCTCTGGATTGCAAACCTACCGTTATGTAGCACCGTCCGTAGCCACCGTGCTAATCGGAGGTGCGGGGGAAGGACAACAAACTAAACCACAAAAACAATTCGGTGGCAATCCACAACGCATTCGCCAGCGAGTAACAATAAAACGACTAGAGCGGTGTATTTACAACAGCGAGATACATTACAGTTATTCTTAAAGGTTATTTTACACCTCGTGGTATACACGCCAGGAGAAGCTGATTTGTTAATGCAAATGAACGGCAAAAAACTTCACACGTAGCTATTTTGTAACGTGCGTGCATTCCACTTAATTTTATCTTACCAAGAGTACTTTCCCATTTGTAGAATTAACGACTCGATTTAAAATAGAGCATGATGTTTTCAAGATGATGTTAGTTTCTAAATGCATATTCAAATGTGCAAGTAAAAATCAAAACAGAATGATAATAAATTGACAATCTTGTCAATTAACTGCTGGATGATGGTCTCCCCATGCAGGTTCGTAAAATTAAGGCTATTTGAGCATATTTTACCACACTGGTCAGAGCAGGTTTGAAAGAGGGGAGGTT